>NC_135083.1:18157500-18757500 GCF_051107435.1 Chaetodon auriga | reverse complement strand
GGCAAAGTACAGCTTGGACCGATTAATGTTGAGTCTCAGCAACATTTATAACCAGGAATTTGCAGACAAAATCAAACGATTTAACATGGATTTGCAGAGATCGCTGTGGTTTCTCAGAGAAGGCAAAGTAAATCCATGCTGAGCTTTCACGCACAGTTCAGCTGCGGTGAACTTTCACTCATGAATTCAGGCAGCGGTTGAATTGCAAATCATTTTAACACTGCGGGCTTTGATCAGGCATTAAGTAGCACCGATCCTAACTAGCTGAGTGTGACATGTTGTAAAACGCCCCCCATGCAGAGGAAAAACCCTCTCAGGTGGCATGACTTCTCCTCTGGTGCCACCCTTATACCAAATGTGCAGTTATGCTGTTTTCTGCTGTGTGATGAGCATTACGCCCTCACAGGGCTGCGAGCATGACTATAGACTTTAAGTCTTCTTTAGAAAATGTATCATACTATTTTACCAGATTTCCAGTAATCCTGTAAGCCTATTACACAAAATGAGTGACTTCCTAATTCTGTCCAGTTAGAAGAGAGAGTCATCCAGCTGGATTAAATGCTGATCCAATACAGTCTGATTACCGCCTATTGCTTTTTTGTCTAACCATGCAAGTAAAATTAGATTGTTAAAGTGTGGTTACCTCTTCTCTCTGTACATTACGGTAATCCTATTGCAGCTAATCAGGAGCCTAACTTTCCAGCACTGTCCTGTAATAAGACACAGCTCTCTCTCATGGATTCAATATTGATCCAATTTGGTGTGATTTCCATCTGAGCTCTGGCTGCGGACCGACTCGCCTGGTGCCAGCACGCAGGCTGGGTGATGGAGGAACCAGAGCCAGGCCTGCACAAAGCTCTGCTGATCTGAATACGAATGCAGTTTGACTCCAGTCCAGACTGAGACAGATCGAACTTGAACGGGATCCAGTGATGAGTGGTGCTTAGCGACAGATTACAGATTTGGTTTAGAGGTTGATTACCAGTTTGGTTGCCTGATCTGCCGAGCGTCTCTCTTTGTTATTATTGTGTGTGCTGCAGTAGGAGGGATGTGAAGCAATGTTGAATGGAATCCAGACTGAGTGTGGCAGAGGGAAATGATGCACTGATCCAAAAGTGATGTGCAAGAGAAAGAGAGGGAGAGGTTTGCTGCTCCACACAAATGAATAGAACAGGTAGAAACAAAACATTTTGGACTTATCTGTGCGTTTTGTATCATGAACAGAGGCTGTTTTTTGTTGGCTTTGGGTCTGGAGATAAAATGAACTGGAAAGCGAAGAGAAAACGTTTCATTTCTGTGCAATCCTTTGTTGTAAAGGGAGAGGAGAGGAGGGGGTATAAAATACGACAAACATACAGGAAACCAGATTTTGCGACGGGGGACATACCACTTGTAATCAGGGGAACCAAAGCAGGTTTATTTATAGAGCAGCTTTCATTCACAACACAGTTCAAAGTGCTTCATAGGCACAGAGCACTGAAGTCACTGCAAACTTTGGCTCCCTTTTTTTTTGCCGCCATAGTTTCAGTCATACAATGTGACTGATCCAAGAAGTGTCCCAGCGTCTGCTTTTTATAATTCAGATATGCGTCTTCTAGAAGTCCCTGCACATGCATTGTTATGCAGATAAGCTCTTGTATAAAAGCCATCATGCTTTTGAAGATCTCCCTTATATTTGCGGAGCAGTGCAGAATATCCTACTGCATCACTGTCATAAGCATAATTGCAGTAAAGGTTTTCCTTGTGGAGTGTTGTTGCTCTGTCCAGCATGGAGGCCCGTCCCTGTAACCATGTGTAACTAATTTACAACCAATCTGGGTTCCTGAATGTCCTGCTGGCTCAGTGGGACATGATGCCTGCCACACACTCACAGTGCTGCAGACTGGAACCGGTTTCATGGAAAATGCCATGTGCCTTCCAAACACTCTCCCCCTTTTTCTTGTCATATTATTGGACTTCTCTTATTGGATTTACCACAGCCACAACCCAATCAGCAGACAGAACACTGACAATGAACAACTGCTACTGTAACTCCAGTGTGGTTACAATTTGGATAAGATGAGGCAAAGATCATAGCTGTGGTTGAAACAACAGCTACACAGTATAATCCACCCACAGCCCATCCTGCATACCTTTTCTTTCAGCTGTGTTTTAGAAAGGGTAAGTACTTCCTGCAGTGTCCACTGAACGCAAATTTTGTGCTGCAAAATTGTCCATTTGTGAGGGTGATTCCTCGGGCTACTGGGCTGGATTTACAACATGAACACTGGGTTTAATAAATCACATTATTGGATAATATTCCCATTGTTGTATTTCTTATTTATGTATTTATTGTTCATACTGTGTAACTGCCAGCCGGCTCTTTGGAACCACTGCTGTAAAACCCATTGAAACACTGCGTGGGTTGTACGAATAACACCGAGTTGACTGTCCTGCCTTTGCATATGCTGTTTACTATGCATCACTGTTTGAGACCTATGCAAACAAAGAATAGAGTTGTATCTGTTGAAAGCCTTTTTTTCCCCCAATTTCAAAAGAAAACAACAGTCATTTACTGTATCTATATATGCCGAGTCAGTACTTTCTACACGATAAAAACAACATTGCCATTGACACTAGCACCTTATACAGTTCAACGTTATCTGTGTAATAGTTCATAGGGTTTTAATCTGAAAGCACTAAATAGGAATGTTTATTAGATATGTTTGTATCTTTATGATAATGAGTTAAATATATTTACATTTCAGACAAAACAAATCCAAGCCAGTGTTTCCTCCACCACAGCGAATTATTCAGTAAGGTGGGCTCTAATAAGGAGAGATGCCACCCAGCTGAATGCATTTGATTACTATTGCTTTTATTGGTTTTAAAGAGGCTCTATTATAACGCTCTTTTTTTTTTTTTTTTTAGTATTTATGCAATCATATGAATAAAGCCACTGAGTTGAATCGAAAGCATTATTAAAATTTGATTTGGTTTGAGTGTTTAAAAATCCATCTGTGTCCACTGGCTGTTTTGGACTAATTCCAATCAACACATTACACAAACTGGACATGGCCTCAATTGGCTCCCTTTACTCAACAGTTATTAAAATCTGTCCAATTAGGTAAATCTGCATCATTTGACCTGTCGCTCTGCTGCATCGTTTGAATTAGATGAGCAGTATCTGTTGGTCCGTGCCTTGTGAATACTGAGGACTTAAATGTCTGGAACACATTTCCGTTTATTTACGTGATTTTTTCCTCTCTTAAACCAAAATACTGTATATTTGAAAATCAAACCATGTTGACTTGTTAATATGAGATGCAAAGCGTTACACACTTCACAAGCTGTTCCATCCCAACGACACAAAGAAAAACATAAAGATCCAGACGGCTGACTGTGGCTTCGGTCTGGTGCTCTCTGTATTATCAGCACCATGCAGCAAAGTGCAGCAGACGTGGATGTGGATCACAGTTGTGATTATTTCCTTTGAGCCCTGAATCCGCGTGAAAGTACTACATCTCTCACACATGAACTGTGATACTTTCTAAAGCAGTTTTCAACAGGTGTATGAGAATATTTCAACATAACAGAAGATAATGACATAAAAAAAAAAAAATCCCAGTGAGGCTCACCAGTCTGATGGATCGCTGGATGAGGTGACCAGTCATCCTTACCAGAAAAACCCTCAGCAGGACCTGAATTTGGAACTCTTGAGATCCTGCAGAGATATGCAAGAAACGGTCTTGCTGATCAAGCAGGCTCTTTATTTTTTACCAGCACATTACCTCTGTAAAACACATTCACACCTGGCTGCTGCCCAAACGGTGGAGCCACAACACAGAAAACACTGCATTAGCAGAAACCATTTCAAAAGCATTTCTAAGAACTGTCACATTTCTCACTTTATGTCTTCTCTTTGTATTATCCTTGTCTTTTAAAGATGCACCAGACAAATCTGCATCTCAGTGGAATCAGACCTGAACTGAACTGAATTTAATCACTTCCCAGAAAAAAAAAACTTTAAAGCAGTGACAGCGAAAGCACCAACAGAAGCAGGAGAATAAAGACAATCAACATTGCTGAATCCACAATCGCTGCTTTGTAACCAGCATGAATCCAAGCTGACCACAGCTTCAGCAAACAACTATTCACAGCCACCTTTAAAGCCCAAAGGGTGGTGAGTGTTTGGTACTCAAACCAAAATATCTGACATTTTCCTTTATTTTCTCAACATCAGAGTGGAATCTCAAGCTGTGCCTGAATTATCAGCGTGGCACAGAGCTGCCGGAGCCCTGGCAGCGCTGCGGTCCAAAGCTGACGGGGCAACAAGCAGATGTGAAGCCTGAAAGTGATGCTAATGGACTCTGCTCTTGTTTCTGATCCCTCTTAGTGTGCTTCCCCGCTCTGGCTCACAAATGTGATTATTTGATATGATGATATTTAGAACATTGGGAAATAGATTCTCTGTCTTTGTGGTCTGTATATGTTTTGTATGAGGACCCCTCACCTCTGCAAATGATTTATTTTAAATGATGATTTTCTTCTTCATTTTGAACCATAGTGATGAATCCTTCATGTAACGTTTTGTGTCAAGGGCACTTTTCTCACCTAATGCAGACAACCATCCCTTTCTGTGTGTCCAATTTACAGCTTTGGTGTCCTGTGCATATTTGCTCTTCCATTATGCATGTTGTAGTGTGATGCTAAGTTTAGTACAGTCACAGGGAAGAAAGCTGTGGCTGCAGGGAGCGGTTGTGTGTTTGTGTAGTGAGCCAGCGTGGCGGTTAGGAAGTTCTTTGCTCTGGAAATGTAAAGCAGGCGGAGAACGAATAACAAGCCTGAATATTTATATCTGCTGCACAATTTCAGCTTCTTACGTATCTTTCTCATTCTCATCTTGGCTTTCAACCCCCATCTCTTCCTTCCTTCCCTGTCAACATCCTATTTATTCGTCTTTTTACCCCTCAACCTTTGTCTCTAATCCTTTTTATTCCTCCTCCTGTTTGTCTTTTACTTACTCTTCCTCAGTTTACCTCCCCTCCACATCCCTGTACAAACCCCCTCTTCCTCCTCTCACACACACTCCTCCACTCATTCTCTCTCTCTCTCTCTCTTTTTATTCTGCGATTTAGGTCACTGACTGACTAAAAGACTACACACAGCTGGCCTATAAACCGTTCCGCCCTCCTCTCCAGTCCCCCACCCCTCACACACACACGCACACACACAAAAAGACACACACACACACACACACACACACACACACACACACACACACACACAGTTTGATGAATCACAATCCGGCTCCAGCACTAACTGACATTGTCCTGATATACATTTGTGTATTTGGTCCATCTTGTGCGTCTGTGCTGGACGTCTCTCTGAGATTTCTTCACCTGCACCTGTCTTTCACCTCATTTTCTTTATCTTTTTTAAATATTTCATTCCTCATCAGTCTTTTCTTGAACAAAACTCTGTGACCTGAATGGAAATACAGTGTGAGTGTGTGTTTGTATGTGTGATTCAACATAATGTTCTTCTCCCATCTCAAAGGCCTCAGTTGGGGGTGTTTGGTCTTTGGATGTCAGCGCCATTTACTGTATTTTACCTTTTTTTTTCTTTCTGCAGCAGGAGAGATTCAGGGATGGACATTATTTGTTTATTTGCTCGTTTGTTGTTCTTGCACTTGTTTACTCTGCATCAACAGAATAGCAGTAGGTCAACAATTTAACAAACAAATGGTCCGTGCATGCAGGCTCGCCACTCTCATCTGAATCTAATAATGCAGGGCACCAGATACAACACACAAATGCTTGCATGCACACTCACAGGGGCATTCGCAAGCACATGCACAAGGGCGCACACACACTGAAGCTTAATCACATAATCTCTACCCAAATAATTAATGACATCATTTTTGGTTGTAGCATCCAGAACGCTGGCCAATTGGACGCCAGAGGTAATAAAGGGGGAGTGAGAGAGAGAGACAGAACAGGAACAAAGAAAGCATGTATGAAAAAAAAAAAAGAGTGCAGGGGGTTGATGAAAAGATCTGACAGACCACAGAGAGAAGGTGAAGGGAGGAAAGGAAAGAGAAACATAGAGGTTGTGGGTGGGGGAGAGGCCCATTAGCATTTGCAATCATCTCTGCTTTCATCATATTGTTAATTTTCAGACGTGATACTCGTTGATATACACTCCACACTGGATTTAAGAGACATGTCTAAGCCTACGCTCAAGAGAGAAATAGGAGAAACAAGCACAACATGGGAACAGGAATAGAAAATGAGAAGCTGCCGCACAAATATAACCTGCATTAAATCAGTTTTAATGAGAAGAAAGCAGGAAGAAGAACGCAGAGACAGAGCAGCATAGGCATCACAATGGAGTCCTCACTCTCACACCCTGTTAAAACACGAGTCCAGTGTTTACATTATTTACTGTTCATCTCTTGTTCAGCCAGGTCTTGAGGAAAACACAAGCCTCCCTTTGGCTTGCTAAACCTTCTTTACTGATCAAGGCCTGTTTTGGCAGTCTAGCATTTTGCACTTAGCAGGTAATACTTGATACCGAGATTAAGAGTTGGCATGTGTGCCGTTTTGGCATGTTACCTTTTTTATTAGGTTTTGATTATTAACTGAGGCACAGAACAATTCGCCATGTTTGAGAAGAGAACATGAAGTTCTGCTTTAATCTGTCTGCAGCAGTTGCCGCAACTTAAAGCTGGTGAACACCGGCCATGTAACGGTCTTCAAGCCAAAAACATGACTTCATGAGCATTAATGATGCTGCAGATCTATAAAACTCTGCACTATTATCAGTTAAATACAGAGTAGCTAGTAGGGAAGAGACAAGCAGATCACAGCGAGCACTTACGTGGTCTAATGACACTGGGTTTTGCAGGCTTCTCTTGCAGCTGAAAAAAAAAGCGTTTAAACTGAACAGGAATGACATGACCTAAAGTGAGCAAATTTAAATTGAATGTGAACAAGACAGAGAGTGAGAGAAGAGGAGCCGAGGATGGAGAGTTTAATGATGAAGTGAGTAGCCAGCTGTTAAATCAACAGTTATGGATCACAGGAGGAGAAGCAGCTCTACAGGAGCTTTCCACGTCTTTCCTGCCCATAATTCTTTCATCTTTTCATCATGTGAGGCGCGTCCCCGCCGAGAGGCGAGGCTCATTATTCATGCGCGCACCACGCTGCTTCTAATTCACACGACACGCGCCGGGCAGCTGCCGCCATATGCCATCCTCTGTGTGTGTGTGTGTGTGTGTGTGTGTGTGTGTGTGGATAGAGGGGGGCTTTCCTGCAAGTGGCTCTTCTGTTATTGACTGCCTGTCTGAGTGGCAGGATGTCTCTCTCTCTCTCTCTCTCTCTCTCTCTCACACACACACACACACACACACACACACACACACACACACACACACACCCTGTCCCACCTCCGTCACCCTCGCCCTGTGTTGTATATGCATCACTGCTGCATCACTTCCAAACAGGACAGATGAGCAGCAGGCCAACGGCCACCTGCTGGCCTGCCGCTCAGGATCTCCCCTGGTTTTGGGGGGTTTGTTGGGAGGGGGATGCCGGGTTATAGACAGCCTGTGGCCTGTCCCCTCTACATCCACACTCCCCTCCATGCCCCCCTGTGGAATGGATCAACAGAGAGGCAAAAGGCCGAGGGCAGCAGGCAATTAGGAGGGAGTGTTATGCGAGACGGGAAAAGCAAAGACGTCCTTATCTGTACAGACCCTGTGTCCTTTTGTATGCCTGTCTCTTCTTTATGTTGGCTATCTGTCTCTCTCTTTGTGTGTACGTGTGTGTGTGTGTGTGTGTGTGTGTGTGTGCATATGTGCACCCTCTCTTATTGGCTTTCCTTTTTTGTCATCTCCCTCAACCTCTGTGCTCACCTTTTCTTCTCTCTCTCTCTCTGTCCCCCACCTTCTCTCTCTCTCACACACACACACACACACACACACACACACACACACACACACACGCAGCAGCATCAGTAATCCACGTCTCAGTGTACCCTCTCAACCTCGTACACACACATGCACACACACTTTCACAGACTGTTCCCATGGAAACCCACACCGACAGAAAGCACGTGTGCCCCTGCCTGGAGGCTCGAAGCAGCGAGGAGACTTCCCGCGAGGAGTCAGCCGGTTATTGATCCTCAGCATACGGAGGCCAGCCGACCGGACAAGCACACACAGACAGAGACACATGCACACTGCTGCACAAAAGCAGATAGGTCCAAATAAACCCTCAGCACTAAACAGGCAAACTATAGCCTCTACAGTCATCACAGCAACAGTTAGCATGTGTCAGCTCTCTCCAGCAACAGATGTATCACTTTATTTCTACGCTGCAGTTGTAGTTCAAACATGGGATGTCAGCATTCAGAGCTGATACATGAATGAGAAAAACAAAAAGCAAAAGCTTCAATGGGCTGATTTTTGCAGTTTGGGGAATGTAAGAAGATCATTCTCACAAAATCCAACATGCAAACAAACACCATCACATTCCTCCTATGAAATGCCAGAAAATATCTCAGTTGAATGAAATGGATAATTCCCAGAGGGCTTGTGCAAATCCAATTCACAGCATTCCAGATATTGTGTGTGACATACAGGACATTGTATAAATGTTGTAGCGCTGTTTTTAAAATGCAGATGACATCCCGTTCTCCACCTCCTCTGATTTAATGTGGGTTACAATGTGCCACGCACTGGCACATCCATCTGAACTGCTTTCATATGATCTGGTCAACAACACTCATCAGCTTAAACACCAGGAAACTTGCCGCAGTGTTATTCAAAAACAGTTGATTTGCTTCATTTACCCCGTAACAGTTTCTATCAGAAGCCGTTATTTCAGATGCAATCAGCTGACCACAGGAGTTAGCAAACATCTGGTCATTTCAAGCCTGTCAAAAACAGTCAGACAAAGCTGCTTGGAAGCAGCATTGTTTTTCCTGTTTAGAGAACAATATTAGAAATTCTGTTCATGTTTGCGTAAACGCGGCTGTTAATGGATTGCAGAGCAGACGGCAGCGGGGTAGATCAGCAGCAGGATCCAGCTGTTCCTGACCCACATTACCTCAGCTAAACAGGGAATAAGATTTTCTCATTTGAATTAGGTCTACTCATTTCTGACTCCACGGCAAGCGGTATTACGGGCTGCACACTGAATCATGAAATTATCTGTGCTCCGCAGTCAGAGGGTGCATTTCGTCAGTGTATCGCAAATGTCCTGCCATAAACTGGTATGTTTTTGGTAAGAGAGCGCTCCATATGCTGCTCTCATTTAAAGGAAAGGCAAAGTCACATGAGGGTTAGCAAAGTTCAGGAAACAAATACCAGTACAGCACATTCTGCTTTTCAAAAACCACACCTGAACCTGTCTTAGCTGTCCACAGAGAGCCAAAGCCGGCTCAGAGTAGGAAAAATACACTCATAAACTCATTTCATATTGTTAAAAAGCAGGTACCCACGATGCACCCTGTATCATTTGCTGGAGTGTGTTTTCTTGTTTATATGGCAGATCAGACTAAATGTCAGTATGATATCATTGGGATATGTTGGCTGGCAGCTACAATGGATGCTGATGGCAGATGTTTGACAAAATAGAGCAGAAGTGAAATGAAAAGTAAGGTTGATTACGGTGCCACTGTTCTCCTATAACTACAATCTCCTCAGAGCCATACCCAGAGAAAAAAATCCCGGAGGAAATGAACACACACACAGAGCAGGTAGAGATCAGACGTGCTTATGCACCGTCACCTGGAGATCCACACCTTCCTTTAAGTCATCCTAAATTCATTGCATTGTGTAGATCATTATAAGTCGGTGATACAGCGTGAGAGTGGATTATTTTTCTTGACAATGTTGAGTGTGTTTTGCTGTTTTGCAGAGGACATTAACTCAGCCTTCGTCCTTCTCTCTTGATGAGGGCAGCAGTGCTGTCAAATGAGCCTTAACCTTCAAAGCTTGCCTCACTTATCGAGGCTTGTCATTATTTCGTCTCCATGTCTACACCTGTCAAGGTCTCCATCTGTAAATGGGAGTTTGATAGCTGAGAATTAGATGATTAAATTTCCTAATGTAATTACATAGACCTGAATGAGATGGCTTGTGGGTTGCTGACACCTCGGATGAACTGACTGTTATTTGCAGCGTGACAGATTTAAGATCAGTGTTTGTTATTAAAGCATTAGTTTCGGACACTCACAGCTCGCCTCCGTGCTTTACCTTCAATTCTGATGTTCTCTGTCTTTTCCCTCCTCTCTTCACCTCCATCTCACTCTTTCATCCCCTACTTCCTCCTCTATTTTCAACCATTGTCTCTAGTCTCCCTTTGAAGAGTCTTTCCCAAATTTTCACTGTTCGAATTCTGTGTGAACATGGTGATGTGTCATTGTCCGCTATCAGGATCTAGTGACATTCCCACGAATGTTAACTCTAACACTGCAGGGCTGAGCGTGCAAGAGGTTCTGACATTTTTTCATGATACATAAAACAAATACAGTGAGCAAACCAATCACGAATGTATTTTCTTCTGCAGCTTCCTCACAACAAGCGTTTGTTTGGAGGCATGTGTTCCACGAGCAGAGGAATACTAATTGTGTTCTTTATGATTATCTGTTAAATCAATCATTTCTTATAATTGTTTTATTGCAGTCTAATGTTTTATTTCCTGTGTTTATAGCGCACTTCATAACTGTGGTTTTCTGGCAAGTTACAGTGCCAGTGCGAGCAGATGGAAACCTCCACTGCAGCGAGAAAAAAAATCCAACTTTCATGTGTTACAGCAGCTCAACTTTCCACCCCTTTCCTCTCTCTCGCCCCCCCCCCCCCCCATTCTTCCATCTCTCCCTCATCGTCACTCATCACTCACCCTCTTTTCCCCATATCTCTCCTCCTCTCACACTCTCCTCCCACCATCCCCTCTCCCTCTGATGTCAGAGCCCCACAGGGCGCTGTAGTAACTGTCTGTCAGTCAGTTTCGTTTAGTGTTTATAGTACATCCAGCCTCTCTGATCCATTATAAATAGCTTTAAGTGGCACAGCACTCCCTCCTCGCCGTCACTCAACACTCCGTCTATTAGGCTTTGTACTCAACCTAATTAATCTGACCAGTTGCTCCGAATAAAAATGAAGCCGGACATGAAACCATCCTACATGTAAAATGCCATTAGTCTGCCATATATGTAAAAATAATAAAGAAATAAATAAATAATTAAATGAAAATAAAAAATAATTAAAACTCTAATATTTATTTATGTGTTTATCTAAATCGGCACACTGAATCATTTTGTTTGCTTAATTAGAGCAGCATAGACGAGCAGGGATCAGCCCCAGTCAACTTATGTCAGATTTGTTATTTGATTTGACAGGCAGAGCTATTTATAATTCAAGAGTTTTTAGAGGTGCATTGGGGATTCTTCAAGGTCTCAAGATCTGTGATGTAATCTGCAACTATTGCCTTTCCAAAGACTGATCAGAACAGATATATTGAGTGCTGGAGGAATTTTCCCCTCCTTGACTGTAGATACATTTTCACTCACCGGGCTTGAATATTTATTGTGTGTAAAGTTCCAGAGATTTAAAGTGGCTTTACTACATCAGTTTCTCTTTATTGGGGTCTATACTAGCAGTTAATAATCAATCAGCCCATAATGATTCTCTAGAACAACCAACTTCTGTTATATTCTTCAAAATTGCAATGAGAGTCATGTGGGGGTGACAGTCTGACTCTATTTATATCTGAAGAAGTTTCGCAGAGACTCTCCAAGTTTTCACATTTTCATGTTATTAGAGTTCCCATTTGGTGTAATTAACCGTCCGTCTTCCAGAATAGGAATCAGAATTACTTCATGCCAGAAAATTTTCCCCTGGTGGATTCACTGCTGTCTGGATTTCACTCACCCTGATAGACCCAAAGCTATTAATATCTCAAAGACTTTCAAGGGCACACCAGGATTAAAGTAGTTTTCATATTCTGTTATGTGGAGTGGGAATATTTTGATGTGAAGTATGCTGTGTAATCCCCTCTGCTGCCTGTAAATTCCCCTGTGCTGCGTCTGCTGTGCTCAGTGTTGGAGAGAAACTGTACTATTTGTTATGTTACTTAAATGTTACATCTCCTAAATATGCCAAATGCACTCTCTTGCCTTAAAACTATGAGATTCGTCTATTACCTTGGCAGAGAAAACAAACAATAACAATAGCACAATAACACAATTAAGGAAAGATTTTACTTTGTCTCATTTCATCTGGAGACTTCATTCTCACACCAGACGATAACAATGATAATTTACTGATGCATTTACTGTTAGTTGTGCTAAAATTGCTGAAATTGGATGAGTAGGGACACTGTTACAACATACTATTTCAATTCCAGTTACAGGGATCTTGTGGACAGAGCAGCGAGAAGAAGGACCTTGATTCAACTGGAGGAATTTTATGATGAAATGACCTTAAATCCCTCACAGCTCCAGATGTTTACCCTGTTTACACCTGGCATTAACCTGCGTCTTGAATGATCTGATCTCAAGCGGCCAGTGAGACTCATCACCATTCCCACACGTGTGTATCATCACGCCTAAACGTCACGTCCACCAGAAGGTCAAAGTACCCCAGTTATTCCATCATTATGTCTTGCTAGGAAAACTGTTTCAATAACTATTCGAAGAAGCATCTGCTTTCACTTGCACTCCAATCACACATGAGAGCTCCTCTGCAGTTTTCAAGCGCTGTCACCATAACTGCCACAACGTCCCGCACTGATGATGTGTTTTCCTGTTAAGGCCTGTGTGGTCAAATGCGCCCAACACCATATCGGCAGGTGGTTTGAGTGACCGGCTCACTATGTGTCTTCAGTGAATGGATCCGAGCTGTAATACCTGTCACACTGTTTCACACGCCGCCTAGTCACAACTTGTCTAGACGTCCTCATGCTCCCCCGACACGCACCCATTCCAAATCCTGTTAACGTCGCCAGCCTGCGCCACAATAACCTACATTCCACAGTAATCACAGCGGCTGACTGAGACGCGTGAGGGCGTCGGAGCAGCCGTGGAAAAACGGCAGCAAATGCTGGTGACAGAGCAGGAGGCTGCTGACACCCAGAGAGGAGAGGAGAGGAGAGGAGAGGGGGCGAGGGAGGGACAGCATTTTTAATTTTTTTTTTCTTTTGTGTGTTCAAATCTTGTTTGGAAAAGGAGGATATGTATTTGGAGCACAATATTGTTGTGGCTGTGCTCCAAGCTTCTACCAGCTCTTACAGCAAAGCGGAGGCAGAGGGATCCAAACAGATTAGGACGCACACATACATAGACACACTGTCACAACGCTGTATTGTACAGCAAGAACTGCATTCACAATATTTAGTTTTGTGTGATTTTGAATAGAAAGTCAGATATTTTGGGTTACAGTTCAGCTTAGTTGGCACAGGCAGCGGCATGGCACGTGGACATTTGAGTATGAAGCAACTAATACAACTATATATATAATTTGAAGGTTTTTGTTGTGTTTAAAAACGGGTGGTTGTGCCAGAACTTCACCAAAATATGGTCTGGATGTGATGGCACATTTCTATACTTTGTAACAGTGTTTGCTGCAGGCACAATAGACAAAAATGACAGGTTCGATACTCAACTCTGTTATCATCTCCACACATAGGAGACTTCACCTGACCATACCCAAATTTAAGCTTCACCCTCACTTAAAGATTGGGGTTAGTCGGGCTAAATCTGAGACACCTGAACCGAGGCGAGATAGAATCCCTAGAAATCCCTGACACACACACACACACACAATCATACGGACACGCACAGGAGACAGAGGGAAAGCAAGCCCACGGGAGGAATGTGGAGACGCCCGTGTGCGCGCTCAGGCTCGGTCACGCAGCGCCGGGGCTCAGGCTCGGCTCTCCTCTGGGCGCTGAGGCACGGCGTCCCCGACTGACACGCCTTGTGTATCTCCTCCCATCAGCCACAGGAAGAAATCATATTCAATTCCAGCCGTGTCATTACAAAACCACACGGCCGGCATTATAAATTGGTATTGAATGGGAAGATGGTGAGTGAATGTTGGAGGAGACAGTTGTAGTCCACATATTTGCATAATGTGATTTTTTTTCCCCCAACAAGTATCAGGAAATGGATCTGCCCATTTAGCCATGCGCAAATTAGTGTTAAATTGGGGTGATTGCTGGATTGCGCGCATGTGCCTTACTGAAATGAATCACGCTAATCCTATAATAAATTTGGGTGCTACCACAGCAAATATATGAACCCTTATGGGGCTGTTATAGCCTATAAAAGATACTATATCCTTCAACAAGAAAACATTATTCTCAATGAAGTCAACGAAGTGAAATTTCCGTGTGTGTGTGTGTGTGTGTGTGTGTGTGTGTGTGTGTGTGTGTGTGTGTGTGTGTGTGAATTACTCATGGGTGAAAATACTGGAGATGACGTCACTTTTACTAGAGCTATCCTGACGATTCAGAGCTTACATCACTGCACTGTAATATAGTGCAGCTTGATGAGGATGATATCAGAAAACAAGAAAAGCTGGGTCTTAATGGCGTTGCGAAACTGGAGCTTATTATTTTTTTTTTAGGCCTATCATAACAGACTCTTACAGCGGACCGTGCTACAAGCTTGATGCTGTTTCCTCCACACTCCGTAAAGTTTCTATGAATTGCTTTTCTGCAATTCATCCAAAAGACACCCTACTGTTGCATCCTTTAAGCTTATATTTACTCTAAAATGACAGAATCTTCTAATCAGGTCTCATTTATAAGAATTGCTGGGTTTGTCTGTGTATTACCCTGCTAAATGGTGACCTGTAGGACTGTTAGTTGAGATGCTAATTCTTCAGATGATACGGTGATGACGGTGTGATTGTGTAAGATACCGGCTACTTCCACCTTCTATTCCAGTTGTGGATATGGCTGCCGCCGCGGGTGCTGTGTAACAGCCCTGCGCACCGAAGCCAACCATTATGAGAGAGAGAGAGAGAGAGAGAGAGAGAGAGAGAGAGAGAGTACGTGTGTGTGTGTGTGAGAGAGAGAGAGGGGCGGTAGATGCAAGCAATAGGGGGAGGGGTGGAAAAAGGATAGAGGAGGAGAGTGTGACTGCGTGTGTGTGGATGGATGGAAAGCCTACCACCGGGTTGTGCCTCCACTGCTAGAATAGCGCGCGCACACACATACAGACACACATACACACACTCACTCAGAGTGGTAGTGTGTGAGCCAGCCAGCCAGTCAGTGTGAGTGTGTAAGCCATGTTGGATGTGAATGAACGGGAGGAGAGATGCTGCTGCCGCGCCGCTCCTAACGCTCAGACCTCCAGCTCCACGGACCACAGCGGGTAGATGCCAACTCCTCAGGCCGACGGAGAGACGGGGGAGCCTGGGGGAAGGTGTCGGGCGGTGCCGGCGGTCCTGGAACTGGCCACCTAGCCGGAACGAAGGAGGGAGAGAAGTAACGGGGAGAGGGGAAGACGCGCTCGAGAGAGAAAGAGAGAGAATAGGCAGAGGTGGAAGAGGGAGAAAGGAGGGGAGAGACAGAGAAAGGAAGAGACTAAATGGCTGCACCGCTACCGGGCTTCACCCCGCTCCTGCTCTCTTCTCTGGCACTCCACCTGCTTCTCCTCGGCCCTTTGTTCGCCCTCACCTCGGGGACGGTGAATACAGGAGGGGCTTCCAACCGATGGACCCCGGGCCTCTGCCACCGAGACGCCGGTAAAGTGAGCCAGCAGCAACAGCAGCAGCAGTGCGAGGAAGCAGGGGAGTCGCCAAGGGGCAGCTGGAATCTACGCCCAAGCAGGTGGAACGTAGAGCGGAAACAGACTGAGGGATGTTCTGGAGTGCAGCGCGCAGGGGGGTCGCTGGGAGGGTATCACCAGGACGGGGCGAGGGGGACAGGGAAGGAGAGACTGAATGGTGTCGGGACGGTTTGGAAGAGTGGAAACGACCATCCGGCACCACCACCTCCTCCTCCTCCTCCTCTTCCTCCTCCTCCACTCCACCCATGTATTAGGAGCAGGTCGAGCTCTGATGGCGTCGGCGCAGGAGAGGGAGTGGAGAGAGGGAGGATGAGGAGAAAAGGCGTTGTTTCTCCTCCTGCTTCACCTGCTTTCACCTCCTCGCCGGTTCAAAACGGCAAAAAACGGGCAGTACAAAGGACTAGAGCGTGCGCGCAACGGTGGCCGGCGTCGAGGCCACACCTCACCAAACGTGGCGCCTCCACTGCCTTTGTGCACGCCTCTGGCCTGTACAGGGCACCCGGAAGTGGGGTGAGGAGAGGGGGAGAAGTGTGGGAGAGGACTCGTGAGGTGAGGAGGCTTTTTGCTAAACGGTCCTCCCTGACACCCGGGCATTTCTACTGGTCAGGTCCCGACAAACAAGCCCTCTACACGGCCAGTAACCCCTCACCTGGCCCCGTGCCAACCGGTTGCTCTTGTTGCATTTATTCTCTTTCTGGATACAATTCAACACACAGTGAGGCTTCAACACACACCTACAGATGTCATCCCCGTTTTGCTAACAATTCAGACTGTATCCAGGGATCAAAATTGGACTACATTTGCCATTTTTCAACTTGTCAGTGCTGGCAGACGGACTACACAGATATTCAACCAGTTTACAGGAGCAGCAACAGCAGCCAGGCTTGGGGTGCTGATGGGGGTTCAGCCAGTGTGGACAGGAGGGCTGGTAATTGTTCTCGTTTGGGCAGGCACAATGTTATCGATCCCAGCAGCATCCGAGAGGGGGGTGATGATAGCTGTTTGACTGGCTGCATTAGGAGCAGAGAGAGGAGTGGGGGAGATGAGGAGGAAGTGAAGGAAGCGCACAGATGTAGCACACTGGCTGTGATTAACCCCAGAACCAGGGCGCACCGAGATTGTTGTGGACCCCCTGTCCGTGATACGATAGCCAGGTGTTACCACGCCAGAATTTTGGGTAAGGGGAGGGAGAGGGGTGAGAGGAGAGAGGGAAAGGATGGGAAAGGAGGAGGGATGAACCCAGGCAACAAACACATTAATTCATCTAATTATCCGGATAATGATTTGGCTTTTCTGATTCTGACGCTCCTATGTGGGGCTGATAATGAGCTGTGGCAGGGGAAATCAGCACCGGCAACCACAGGGCAGAGCAGTCAAACCCGGGGAGAAAGTAGGGAGGTTCCCGGTGGTTGCTTTGGTTGTTTGGACAGAGTAGAAGTGGGGGGTGGATATTTAGCCGAGTTTATGGTCCCGGAGGGAGGCATAACTCAGAGGAATCTCCCCATCCAATTTCCCAGCAGCATCCCAGAGACGCCCGGCCAACGTTTCCAATCCAGCAAAAGAGCAATTCCCGAAATCACATCGAAATATCCTGGCCCGGTGCTCATTACGCCCCCTCAAACACAAACAGGCGGTTATGCAAAAAGTGGAAAACTCTCCAAACCGCTCCGTCTGTCTGCTGAAAAAGTAAACGCAACTTCAGAGGCAGAGTCTGCCGGTGACTCAGGCTTTTTCACGCCTGTTAAGTTCCCCATTACTTCCCCCGGTGTTGTGTCAGCCGCGTCTCGCTTTGAAACAGCAACCAGACCACGTCTCCGCACACAGTCTGCTCGCGCTACAGCAAAACACCTCTCGTTTCTCTCGGAAATCAACCTGACCACATGGCAGGATGAGTCTGCACGTTCGCTGCACTCGCACCCAGCGAAGGACGTGATTTCAGCACGATGGACAGCTCCTGTAGACGCTCAGCGTGTGTTTGAGTGGCGCAAATTCAACACTAACAGTAACAACAACAACCAAGAGGAGGGAGGCAAGGAGGTAAATGGATATATTCATGACTCTGAAATAGAAAAATCGGCGTGGCACGGTCAGACACAACAGCAAGACCTGTGGGGGAGCGCACTGCGAGAGGTGGTGCACGCAGGATGCGCTGACAGCATTTCCCCCGACTGTTCAGCCACCGGGCGGAGGGACCATACGCATATGCAATTAAAATCCGGTAAGCAAGTGCCATTAGAGCCCGAAGGTGTCAGACAGTTAGATGGGCGGCAGATGGGGGCCGAGGGAGAAAAGGAGAGGGATGCAGAGAGGGAGGGAGAAGGCTCGGAGGGGTCCGCTGCTGTTGCTGCCGCTGGTGGGGGAGGGAAATTACAGGTGGGGGTGGGTGAGAGAGAGGCGCGGCTGATGGGAGGGAGAGAACCAGGGGGAGAGGAGCAAGAGGAGGAGGAGTGGGAGAGGGAGAGGGGAACAACAAAGGCGAGCCAGGCAGAGGAGAGAGAGGCAGAGGGAGGGAAGGGTCAGGAAAGGGGCAGTAGCAGCAGCACCATCACACAGCCAGATAGCGAAATAGGGACGAAAGAGAGCCAGGCGGATGAAAGCCATGAGGCGGGTGAGAGGGGGAAAGAGGAGGAGGAGAGGCACAGCGCAAGGGGAGAGAGGAGTCTGGAACGACTGATAATAGTAGCAGATGATGAAACCTCACAGGGAGACAGGGAGAGGAAGATTTTGATGGCGTGGCCTCGCGCTCGGCGTGCAGCCAATAAACATCCCCATTTCTCCCAGTATAACTTCCAAGTACAAGTGGCTGAGAACCAGCCACCTGGCACCTCAGTCATCGTCATGTCCGCCTCAGACCCAGATGCAGGAGAGGCAGGCAGACTGAGCTACTCAATAGCCCCGCTGATGAACAGTCGATCATCTGACTACTTCCAGATCCACCCAGACACAGGTCTCATCACCACCACTCAGATTCTAGACAGAGAACACATGGACTTGCATTACTTCCGTGTCACGGCGACCGATTATGGCTCCTCTCGCCTATCTGGCACCACAATGGTGGCCATCACCGTTTCAGACCGGAATGATCATTCTCCCATATTTGAGCAGACAGAGTACAGGGAGACCATCAGGGAGAATGTAGAGGAGGGGTATCCCATCTTACAGCTGAGAGCCACAGACTTGGACTCCCCATCCAATGCCAATATCCGTTACCGCTTTGTTGGTGACACGGCTGCAATTGCCCGAGCGGCCTTTGAGATTGACCCACGCTCTGGCCTCATCACAACCCGTGGAGCAGTGGACCGGGAAACAAACGAGCACTACACTCTTCAGGTGGAGGCTAGTGACCAGGGGAAGGAACCGGGGCCACGCTCCGCCACTGTTAAAGTTTTCATCACTGTTCTGGATGAAAATGACAATGTGCCACAGTTCAGTGAGAAGCGCTATGTGGTAGCAGTGAAGGAGGATGTACGGCCTCACTCTGAGATCCTGCGTGTGAGTGCCACAGACCGGGACAAGGACAGCAACGCTGCCGTTCACTATAATATCATCAGCGGTAACAGCCGTGGACAGTTCTCCATCGACAGTGTCACTGGGGAGATCCAGGTTGTGGCACCACTAGACTATGAATCAGAGCGGGAGTACACGCTCCGTGTTCGTGCGCAGGACAATGGCCGACCACCTCTGTCCAATAACACTGGTATTGTCAGTGTACAGGTGACGGATGTCAACGACAACCCACCAATCTTTGTCTCCACACCCTTCCAAGCGTCTGTGCTTGAGAGTGCCCCAGTCGGTAGTTCCATCCTCCACATTCAGGCCATTGATACAGATTCTGGTGACAACGCCCGCCTGGAGTACAGGCTAACTGGTACCAGCTCTGACACGCCGTTTATCATCAATTCTGCAACTGGCTGGGTCACAGTGAGCTCCATTCTTGACCGAGAATCTGTAGAGCACTATTTCTTTGGCGTGGAGGCCAGGGATTATGGCATGCCGCCTCTTTCTGCTACAGCAAGTGTTACCATTACAGTGATGGACGTTAATGACAACCGGCCTGAGTTTCTTCAAAAGGAGTACTATGCTCGCCTGAACGAGGATGCAGCGGTTGGTACCAGTGTTGTGACTGTCACAGCCGTAGACCGTGATGTCAACAGTGCAGTGACCTACCAGATAACAGGAGGAAACACCAGAAACCGCTTTGCCATCAGCACAGCAGGAGGGGCTGGACTTCTTTCATTAGCCCTCCCATTGGACTACAAACAGGAGCGGCGTTACGTTCTAACAGTCACAGCCTCAGACCGCACACTCCACGACACCTGCCAGGTGCACATCAACATCACAGATGCCAACACACATCGGCCTGTGTTCCAGAGTGCCCACTACTCTGTTAGTGTGAATGAGGACCGACCACCGGGAAGCACTGTGGTTGTGATCAGTGCCACAGATGACGATGTTGGTGAAAATGCTCGAATCACATACTTCCTTGAGGACAATATCCCACAATTCCGGATTGACACTGCCACAGGGGCTATAACACTCCAGGCGGAGCTCGACTATGAGGACCAGATGACCTACACTTTGGCCATAACAGCTAAAGACAACGGCATACCACAAAAATCTGACACAACATATGTTGAGGTGAATGTGAATGATGTGAACGATAACGCACCACAGTTCCTCAGCCCCAGATATCAGGGGACCGTGAGCGAAGACGCCCCTCCATTCACCAGTGTCCTCCAGATCTCAGCCACTGACCGCGACGCACACGCCAATGGTCGTGTTCAGTACACCTTCCAAAATGGTGAGGACGGGGATGGAGATTTTACCATCGAACCAACATCTGGCATTGTCCGCACAGTTCGCCGTTTGGACCGTGAGAGCGTGCCATTCTATGAGCTCACGGCCTATGCCGTGGATCGTGGCGTGCCACCCCAGCGAACCCCCGTCCACATCCAGGTGACAGTGCTAGATGTGAACGACAATGCCCCTGTCTTCCCTGCTGATGACTTTGAGGTTCTAGTGAAGGAAAACAGCGCTGTGGGCTCTGTGGTAGCCCAGATCACAGCCACTGACCCAGACGAGGGTGCCAACGCTCAGATTATGTACCAAATTGTAGAAGGCAACATCCCCGAGATCTTCCAGATGGACATCTTTTCAGGGGAGCTCACTTCACTCATTGATCTTGACTATGAGGTCCGCAATGAGTATGTCATCGTCGTCCAGGCCACCTCAGCACCTCTGGTCAGCCGGGCCACTGTCCGGATCCGATTGGTGGACCAGAACGACAACCGGCCCACTCTGCGAGACTTCCAAATCATTTTCAACAACTTTGTGTCCAATCGCTCCAACAGTTTCCCCAGCGGGGTAATTGGAAGAGTACCTGCCCATGATCCTGATGTGTCGGACAGGCTGTACTACACCATCGACAGAGGGAACGAGCTTCACCTGCTGCTCCTGAATCACACCAGTGGAGAGATCCGACTGAGCCGAAAACTGGATAACAACAGGCCACTGGTGGCTCCCATGCTGATCACAGTCACAGGTAAGAGACCGTGAAGGGAGAAATGGAGGAAAGGATGGGAGGATGTGTGTGTCTGTGTGGCCACAGTCAGTTCAGATTCCCCTGCAGCTTTATTCACTGTAGCAAATACTGTGAAGATAAGGACACAGACTCTACAGGTTTGAGTGTGAGTGAGAAAGGGATGTGATAAGACTGGATGACATTTGGTTGAGCTAGCTGGGCATTGCTTCTACCTTTTTGTCTCTTTATTTTGACTTGTGTGCATGAAGGAATGAGTAATCAGCTGGACCAGTGAGAAAATTAGTTTTTTGTTTTTTTTTTTTAAACTATGTCTCAGACGTCTGCTGCACATCCTGCACCTGATTCCCTTAAGGAGATGGCTTTTGGGGGAAAAATGTGTGAGCATGTGTTTGTGAAAGAGCAACAGAGCAGTTACTCAACTTAGATTTATCTGAAAGCCTGTGAGGAGATTGATGCTGGTTCGCTTGGCAGAGTTTCAAAGTGCGGGAGAGGTGAGAAGAGTATGAGAAAAAGATGATGAGGAAAAAAAAAGCTCGTGTGATGCTTAGTGTGGATTTTGTGTGAGAAAACATGACACATACATATCACAGAATGGAGAGAATGTGTGTGAGAAGAAACAGGTTTTAATTATTTGAAGACACTTCTGTCAATGTGAACGTTTGTGATGGTAATTATTAAGATTTTCATATCACATTTTCCTATCAGTCATCATGTTGCCAGTTTATGGGATGTGCTATTGCAAGCAAGTGGTGTAAAGCAGGTATTTTGTTTCCAGCATGGCAATGACAATTTTACTGGTGGAAAAAGATCTGTGTAGTTATGAACAGTGGTCGGTATCACACTACCGCCAACACAGGTGATCTGGGTTAAGTGCAGTCCAAGTTGGCCTTGTGATTTTGTAAAATTAAAAAAATCTTTTTGGTAGGAAAACAAGGACGCACATTCAGAAGTTACCTTTTCATCATTGTTCACACACAGGCCTAAACTGAAAGCTGCTGGGCAAAATGGCGCATTCTGTTTGCAGCATGCTCCACCCCCCACAAAACACTACAAATATGCAACAAAATTAAATACTGAAAATCAACAATGTCAGTGGACAAAATACAGTTATAAATATGAACCTATTCAACCTTCATTTCTGCTGCAGGCCTTTGCCATTTGTTGATACCTTACATGTGTATCACAGCATCAGTTGTATTCTTTTCTCTCAAGATAATTTTCCCTTAAGATAACAAATCCTGAAGCACTCTGCACCTGCACCAAGAAAAAAACTAATCAAAACTCGGATATACTCAAAAACAAAGGATTTAACTATAACCACACATGCAAACCCCTCTTCCTCAGGCCCACCTGCCGCGACCTCTTACTCCACATGATTGCCCTCGCCTTTGGTCCATGCTTGCAAATAGCAACACAGATGTATAGATGATGTGTCAGGACTGATTGCTGATTGTTGTGCAGAGGAGTTTCACACAGGTGCATTAGAGATTCATGACCAAGTATTTTATATGTGCTGTAAATAGATGTTTTCCTTTGGTTTGGCACAGTTAATCCAATAGAGTTTGGGGTCTTTCTATGATATCTGTGTTCGAAAAATTGTGTGAAAAATGTGTGAAACCAAGAAAAAAGTGTAAACACATTTGCAAGAGAAGATTTCTGCGTGATAAGAAGGTGGAAATGAAGATCATGTGGATTGCAGTTTCATTAAGCGTGTCTTAGCAATTGAAAAACTGTAAACATCCCACAAAATAGTATCAATACTTCCTTAATGTGATATATTTCCAGATGAAATAGGACAGTGAAGTTGAAACCCACAGGCTGTCAGTATGGAGACAAACATAGTTTTATGTCTTTGTTGTACATTGATGCTTATACTTTAATTTGTTTTGATGTCTAACAACATAATCATATTGTTTATTACCATCCAGTGGATATATCTATATGAGAAATAATATGTTGACTTTTTGGATTGAAATCGATTTTATTTTAATTTGTTTTTCAATGTATTTTGGTGGTTTATTTGTTTGCATTTGCGGGCGTTGACTTTGCGATAAAAGCTGCCTAAAAGCTTTCCAGGCTTCTTTGCTGTCACTGATAAAAGCCTTAGAAACTGGATATGGAGAAAAACGAGAGCATCATTGCTGCTTTGAATGTCAGAGCTGTGTTTGTAATCTGTCAGAAAGCTTTTACATTGTACTGCACACAGTATGGTTTTTCATACACATACTTCATCCAATTGGGGCTCTCTGACAATCTATCAGTGATGGAAATTGTCACTCTTAGCCCCCACCCAACACACACACACACACACACACACACACACACACACACACACACACACAAGGAATTGTTTTGCTGCCTGAGGGCAGTGCTGTGCTGTGCAGGTAGAAAGGAAATTCAGTGTATGTTCATAAAAATCATTGACCAAGACCATTTTCCATCACATTACAAATCTGTCATTAAGCACAATACTATGAAATTATCCCAAATTTTTACCAAAATTACACACACATATATGCACACACAAATGCATATACAAATATAGACGTGTGTGTGTGTTTATATATACTGTATATATATGGATGTATGTGCAAAACTGAGGACAACAGCATGAAGCACAGGATTAGCGGAGGAGCGGTGCCATGGGAGTGTGTGCGACCTGCTGCCCTATTTACTGCTTTTACACCAGCCTCACTGTCGGCGGTGCAGGTTTCAACAGATTCACTGTGGTGTCACTTTGAGTGGGTGAGTGAGGAAAGGACTGTGTGAATGAGTGAGGGACCCTCAAGTGAGCAACAAAAAAAAAAGACGTGAGTGAGTGATGAAATGAGTGAGGCAGCTGGGTGAGTGCTGTGGGAATGAGTGGGTGAGGCATCGACTGAGGAACCTGATTGAGTGAATGCATTACTAGGTGAATGACAAAGTGAGTGAGCAAATGACTGAAGGAGTGATTCAGGTTGAATGAGTGTCCAAGTCTGTGAGTGAGTGATCGAGGGAGTGAGTAAATGAGTGAGCGAAGCAGGAAGTGACTGAGAATTTTAGTGACTGATCAAGTGATTGAGTGACAAGTGAGTGAATGAGTAAATAATGGAGAAAGTGACGGAGTAAAGGTGTGAGTGAGGGAGAAAGTGAACGAGTGAGTTCAAATGTTATGAAGACCTGGATGGTTGGATGGCTCAAGCTCAGGACCTTCAACCAGGAGACCGGGGTTTGTGTAACTTTAAGTAACTCAGCTTTCTTTTCAAAGTCTAACTGGATGTTGCATGTTTATTATTGCTAACTTGACCACACACCCCTGCATGTTGAAAAGTGACACACAAGGCCTATCCGGTGCCTTAAAAAGTGATGCCAAGTGTTCATATGTGACAAGTGGGGAATGAGAATGACAGTGATAGGAGATGTGAGAGAGAGTGAGAAAGTGAAGGATTGACTAAAAGTGAAAGAGACTGAATGGAAAAATGAGTGAGCGAATGCTAGAACTCAAGATTTATTAAGGGGAGGAGTGACTGAGTGAATGACTGAGTGAGCAATCGGGCAAGCCTAATGTGTGTGCGTGTTTGTGTGTGTGTGTGTGTGTGTATCGTAAACTATAATTCTATATGTATGCATGTGCCAACCTTTGTCTCCATCTGCTTCTTCCAATGTTCCTTCAGCTCAGTTGAACCAGACATGTAGATTCATTTCCATTTTTTCTGCTGTTTCTCCCTCAATGTGAAAGTCTCTCTCTCTCTCTCTCTCTCTCTCTCTCTCTCTCTCGCTCTCTCTCTAGGATTTGACAGTTATGAGATTATAATGAAACAACAGTCAGCCAGAGTCAGCCTCGGAGCAAAGCTGTCACTTTCATTGTGCACTGTGTGTTATCTGTGACTACACATCCCTCCTCCACCCACCACGTTCTCTTGTCTCCTTTAGTCCTCCCATCCTTGGATGGATGGATGGATGGATTCTTCTGTTATATTTATTAATTGCATTTCTCTCTCTTCTTTGTCATCCTCCTCCTTTCCATTTCTTTCTTTTCCCCTCTGCCTTTTCTCATTCTCTCCTCTCTCTCCTGCTTCTGTCCATCTCCTCAGTCTCCACCACGTTCATTATTTTCCATCCTTCTTTCCTCCGACTCCTCTCTTTCCCTTAACTCTTCCCTGTAATCCTCTCATAACTCTCATGGGTTGTTATTCTTCCACAGCATACTCTTTTCAACTCTACTCCTCCTTCCTCCTTCCTGCTTTCTTCTCTCCTTGCTTCCTCTCCTTGTGTGTGTGTCTCCATGTGCCTGAATGACTTGTGTATTTGTGTGCGTTTCTGATTTTTATGCGCGTATGTGCATGTCTGAACAGTGCTTCCTTGCAGCAGAGAGATTTTCCTGTGCATACGTGCTTACGCATGATTTGTGGTTGCACACAGTAGTTGTGTGTGTGTGTGTGTGTGTGTGTGTGTGTGTGTGTACTCTCAGGTGGTGCAAAGCATTGCACTTGAGAATGCATTCATGTCTTTTCAATGAATAATATCTATGCGTGCCAGAGAGCGCTGGGACTACACTCCTCTCTTTTTCTGCATGTCTGGCTTTCTTACTTACTCAGTCTTTCACACCGTCTTCTTCCGCCCTCTCTCTTTGTCTCATCCTCTCTGATCCTCCTCCCTGTCCCCTCTTTCTGTCCCATTCTACATATAACACTTAGTTCCCCGTGATAATTCCCATATTTATGGTGCATAGAGATTAAACGCTAGATCCATGCTTGTGTTGCCAGCAGTTTAGGGGCACACACACACACACACACACACACACACACACACACACACACACACACAAATTTACATTTACACACATGAAACTGGCTTTAGGGTCAGTTGGTTGAGGCAAGTAATGAAAAAAACATTGTGGCTTGGCACCCCGAACAGCATCAGTTCAAGGTGCCCTTTAGCAAAGCAACCCCCAAATGCTCCTGTGGCCGGCAGCAAAGACTGTGGTTTTACTGGCGAGCTCCCAGTTGTGAATGTGTGTAGCAGTCTGAATGCTGAGCAGGGCTTTGCTGGAAAAGCCTAACTAGACTTCCCTGGGTAGATGAAGGTTGAAACAAAGACTCTGTGGTGTGTCTGACTTTGTTCAGTCGGACCTTTTTAACAGCAGATAATTTGACATGTGACAGCAGGAAAAGCACAGGTTGTAAATAATAAAATGAATGATGGCTCATTTACATTTAGCTGCTTCAGTTCCAGGGTCCTGGTGTCGTTCATGCTGGTTCACTGTCACACTGTCATGGCTCTCACTTGAGTAGAGCAGAGCCCTTGTTAATGTCATTGGTGACACCTGTGCTTTTCCTACTATGACGAGTCAAAGTGTCTGCTGTGAACAAGGCTTGTGGCAGTGACTCTCAGTCTTCTGTTTTAGACACCATACCTCACAAAAAAGGATTTTCCTTGGCAGTAGCTAAAACATAATTTCCTGCATTGCTACAAATCTCAGTCACATTAGGTTTCATGCTAATTGGCAACATCTCTCAAACCCAAATATACTTTCTCACGTTGCTTTGAAAACTTGCATACAGTGTCAGCATCAAATACTCCTAATCCTAATTATGAATAGGTTATTTTTTACTTAATGCTGCATAGATTTAGACATAAGAAGAATATCCACACAAAAAACTGGAAACACACCTTGTTTGAGCAAATAGCTGCCAATTTAGACATCCAGTGGATACAGACCAACATAAGCATTCATTTGGAGTCGTGTTTGTGCTTTAGTCTCCACTAACTCCTAAGAAAATATCTTGCAAATGTGCTGTTTGATGCCGGGCAGGTAGTGTACTGTGGGTTTATCAGAGCCGTCTGCTGCTGTCGGAAATGAAGTTGATGATGAGCGCTGAGATAATAAACTAAAAGAGGCTAAAAAGCTCTGTAGAGTTGCTGCAGAGTCACTAGTCACACCTTTCACATTATGGTACTTTCATCCATTGTAATGTAATTGATTGATTAGCAGAGCTCTAAACATTGCTAATGTCTTGTGAGTGACAAAGTGAAATTAGAGTGGTGTATTCACTCCAGTTAATTTGTGCATAGTCACTGAGGAGAGTTAAATGAGTTGCAGGCCTCAGCAGTTCTTTAGTGGGGTTCTGATCCAGCAGGACGGCATCACTGATTATGACTGTGACCTATTAGATACACTGAAGGGCTTTTAATGAACAGGTTTGGTACAAAGCAATTTAAAAGATGACAAATTAACACAAATAAAGGAAAAAGTAAGAGTGTTAAACCCAAAAAATAAAGCACACACTTAAGAAATTTGTATTACTTATTATTGTACATTTCTCACATGACAGCACTTGCATGTATGTGTCAGTGAACAGAGGAGTGAGCATTCAGCAAATCAGTGAATACATCCGACGAGCCAACTCAACATGCACGTCTTTTTCTCCATATGGATGCGAGTTTAATGGTGTGTGCCGGGGATTCTGGGAGTTTACATGCTGTTGACAATGAAAACACATCACCAATACATTTAAACAGTGGTTTACTATATGTCACACAGGTCAGTGCACTGTGAGTACACTTACAGTACATATAGGTCACAGCACTGATGAACTGATGCTGCATGAATAAGGCAGCTTGAGTAGAGTGGGCGTCTAATGTCGTGTTTCAAAACCATCATTCCTGTATTTCTATCATTGATCTATTGCCTTTCTATTAGCTTATTGTCTACAGCGAAGAAAGCGAAGTAAACATTTCAAAACAAAGACGTTGGAAAAGAAAAGAGATCTGAACAGAGAAAGTAAATGTCATGAGCCAGTTTTAATGTCATGTTGTGATGAAAACATGTTTCGGCCCCTGAAGCCCCTGGAAGGCCCGCAGGGATAGTTTCACCACCAAAACAAAGTGGTTTTATATAATAGCTCTTTGGAAAGCTGTGCATGTGTGTGTGTGTGTTTACCACCCGTTCCCCTCTTACTCTGTATTGATTTGACTAGTCAGAGATTGGAGAGTCTGCCACAGCTTTAGAGAGAGACTGTTTCCATGTTTTAACCAGGGGAAATAATACAGATTCATTTATACAGACATTTTACAGGCCAGTGCACCATGGTTAGTACTCTGCAGGCTACTGTGATGAATATTAAAAAAAAAAAAAAAATCAATGTATGCTTTACAAAATCTACAAGTCAAATCTACGAAGCTTTGAATTTACAGATTAACATTATTTCTGGGCGTTTTATCTTCATGCTGTTTCTACAGGTACTTATAAAACGGTTACTGCTCTTACACCTGCAACAGCTATTAACTAACTATTTACATGCTACTGCTAGTACTACAGCTAATAATATCTAACATCACCAAAGATACCACTGTATCCATTTCTGTGACAACTACTACAACTACAGTGCTGTCAGTACCACCACCACAACAACTGGGAGCTGAATATTAGAACACATTACTCCTATGTTTTTCCATTTTATGTTGGCAACCGATGCCTTCTGCTGACAACTTCACTTGGAGCCGACTTGACGAGTGCAGTCTGTCTCTCTATAAGCTGCTCAAGCAAGTCTGAGGCACAATCCTTCAAATCCTGTCTTCTACCCAGACTTTTCTGTATCCATGTTTATTTGTAGGTTGCTGTGTGTCTGTGTCTAATAGCTTTCTTTGTTTAATTTTCCGCACTGTTTTCAGCTGTATTGATTGTTTGTGAAGCACTGTAAGGTGCAAAGACACAGATCATTATTATTATACTGTACAGTAATTCTAAGTAGTAATACATATCATGCTACCGACTAATGATTGTTCAGGTGTAGAGGTGGGGGCTTAGGCAGGGTTTAAACTTCTCTCTCTGACTCTGAGTGAAACGATTATGGCATCTTGCTCCTCTCTCTGTGACTGCCGGCTTGGAGCGAGGCCTCTGTAAACACTTATATCTTCTGACATGTTTGGATGACTCGTCGTTTGAACTAATTCCATTCTAGCATAACCCGATCCTTACTACCTCCTCTGTCTGTCGCCTGATGTGTGCTCTGGGCATCAAATTTTGCAACGCTAGTATGACGTATGTTGCCACATACATATCAACTTTGAACACAGAAGGTCTTGAAACATAGCATGAAAACATTTAATGTTCTAAAACCCACAGCATCATGAGCACATGGCAAGTAGCAACCACATAGACAGTATATAACAGCCAACCACAATGTCGCAGCCGTACTATAGAGAAACTTGTGCCAGCCCATTAGATACCATTAGACATACTCTATACGTCTTCGGCCTATTGGGGGTAGGATGCATCCACCACCTGTCAGGAGCTAAATGGTTCTAGCCGAGCAGAGAAGGCTGTGGAGTCTGAAACAGTTTTCTCTCTCCTCAGAGGGGCAGAGAGCCAACTAGCAGGTTTATAGAGCCTTGGAACCGTGACACCAGTTCTAGGACCAAACCTATGACCTCAGCAGCTTTTTACATTGGCTGAGTGCATATTTCTAAGCTTAAGTTAGCAGCTGACTGTGTCCAACAAGGGGTTCTAATGTTTCCTAAAGTGTAACCAGTGTTTCTGACAGATTCAGCATCTGTTCTGTGAAGAGACGCTGATCTGATGTTCTGCAGTGGTTTTTAACCCACTTCAGGACAGAGGTAGTCAGTGGCTGATGGCTTGATGGTGGTGGTGGTGATGGTGTTGGGGGGAGGGGTCATGTCTGTCTAACACTATAACACCATTACAATCGCCATTGTATTTAAGTGCTTGACAATTCAATGCCTGTGTTAAAAGGAAAGTGAGCTGTTCCCATGGCTTAAATAAATGACTTCTGTTATTTCATGCAAATGGATCAAAGACTTAGCAGCGTATTTCTCTCTGAGACTTAAAGAGAGGAATTGGAGCGACAGCTAAATGTACTGATAAGGTGTCTGTTCTCCAGCTTTCAGTCTTCCAGGATTTGCACTCAGGTCTCTTTTACTGTAAATGCCAAGTCACTTTGTATTCATACAGCTTTGCATGTCCTCATCTGGGAGCTGCCCAGTACAAATACAGTCCGTTCGATATGTCCCTTTCTCTGGGATAACAATGTGCTTTGAGTGTCAGATTGACTGCTGGGTAATAGTGATAAATAAGGCAACATTATTACAGGGGAATGCCCTGACAGTGGAAATTCAAAAAAAAAAATGGTGGGCTGCTGTGAGTGAATATTTTGACAGAAGTTTTGAGGGAGTTGAAAGCATAACAAATTTATGTTCCCTGTTGAGAGATTTGTAGTTTGTCTGCTCCCAAAATCTGCTTCTCACACGTCTTTTTTTTTTTTTTTTGGTCACCTACATTCTTTCAGAGTAGATGTGAAAATATACTATAGTATAATACTACCTTACTATCCTGGACACATATAGTGATTTTTATCAAATATAACTGTTGGGAGAACAGCTTCAGTTACAGTATTTTTTTAGCTAATGTGGAATAACCTTTTGTGATGGTGAATTGATTCTCCAATCGCAAAATATTTGAGATCTGCACCACTAAGTTTCATGGTTGAGGGTTTTTGCTCATGTACAGGCTCTGTTTTTCTTCACAGACTGTCAGAGTAGACCCATGTTTTTTTTTTTTAATAGTCAAAAATCAGTTTCGAACACTGCAACACAAAGTTCTCCGCACTGCTCCTCTGTGGCCTGATGGGGAAAGGCTTAAAATTTGCTGTACATACCACTTAGCTGTATTATGCAGGCTGAATATGGTATCTGCTCTGATAGCATATTCAGCCTGCATACTGCGCTAAATTCAGGGAAAGGTTCAAATGAAATGTTCAAACTCCTGGCAGCAGAAACTTTCATTACAAACTACCCTTAAAATGTGCTGGAGTAGTATAATGAATGTTTGTGATAAAGAAGCGGTGATTTATTAAATGTCACAAACATGGAGGAAGTGTATGCATCTTCTCCCTCTCTCTCTGCCTTTGCTACACTCCAGCACCTTTCAGGATGTTGTTGTACTTTTTCTGTTCCTTTAATTAGGAAGACTGACATTTACCCATTACATTTTGGTTCCTTTTAGCAGCCTGAGATTCCCGTGGCTGGAGGAGAAATCAAAAATAACAAATACAGAGTAAAATTTAGACCAAGACCACAACAACAAATGAGTACCAAAACTGCTTCTGCAACGTACATGAAGTATTAAGACACCAGGACACTACTTACACTTTGAGGAATAATTGTTTTACAGTCATTTAAAGAAAAAATTAGATCAAAACACATCGAGACTTCACAGACTCCAAAACACACAGAGGTCTCCTAACCTTTCATACACCAAATGCTGAATGGCAAATGGAAATATTACTGTTCATAAATAGAGTTTTAATGATTTGTTTGTGCAGGTCTGAGGCTGAATGAAAATGGGCTGAGTCCAAATCAGCCACCAGGGAGGGGTGGGAGGCACAATGCAGGGAAAATGAGGAAAGATCATCACCAGCCTGGAACTTCCATGCTATGTTTAGCATTGTATCATCAATAAATCATTACCACATTAGCTTTACAACATTAACATGATTACTGCAAACCAACAAGATCACTGCAGAGAGACGAGCTGCGCTGTAATCCAGCCTCTGTGCTGCATTTTAACTGTGAGATCGGAGGAATCAGTTCGAGTCTGTCAGATTGCTTTTAGGGCTGTAATGCATTGTAACATTAAGATTACTCTGATCAGGTAAATCAGGGTTTATTTGACATGTGAAGTGACTGAATCCTCTAAATTACACATTTATGAATATGAGTATATGAATATATGAAGCCTGTGCCTGAATTTGCTGTTGCTTCAGCACCATGGACAGCTCCATGCATTTATCAGCACACAGCACAGTCAGGCTGCTGATGTTTCAGAGCCATGATTGCTGTCATGGATTCTAACTTGTACAAACCTCAGTCAGATAAAGGATCAATGAGTCAGTTCAGACTAGACCAACATATTCGACTAAACAACCCCTCTGCCCTGAACTCTCTCTGCTGCTAGGGGATGGAGAGGGGGGATGGCGGGTTAACAAGGGGGATGCATTTTGGTTATTTTGCTAACAAGGGAGACAGCATCACCCCTCATCCCCCCTCAGATCACCCACTGCTTTGCAGCCCTTCAATGGATCGTACATGCAATCCTCGTCAACCCATAACGTTGGGGAAAAAAATCACATAACATACTTCAGCAAGATATTTGAACTGATGTGGTTGTCATAAACTGCTAAATGAATGAAACAGATAAAGATTTGTTTATCACAGTGTGCTGGAGAAATTTGAATTTATATAGGCATATTTGTCATTAATCTGGATTCATTATTAGCTTTGATCACATGGTGCATCATAATCACAGCAGAAGCTTGATCGATTTATTTTTTATGGGAGTTTGAACTGTGAAGTGAAGGAAAAATAAGTCTTGCTGCTCTTTTCAACTGTAGTTAAGGGCTGCTGTTAATGTTGATGTTCTCTCTCTCTTAAAGCCTATTTGCACATGTCGGGTCGAGTCCAATTGTCCTTGGCTGTCTTTGGATTGGGTCTGATTGTCTTTGTGTACCTTTCAGATCGGGGGTTTGTTTCCTCCTCATGGGTCTGTTTTGGATATGGTTTAAAATTTTCTGCCCTTGATGACCTCAAATATGGAAAAAAAAAACACATTCCTGAGACTTTTGCTGTAACGACATCCCTTCATCCCTCTCGTCTGCTTTGCATTTCTGATTTACAGTTGTGCTCATAGCTGCCACTGGTGGGACGCTATATTGAAACAAACAGAACGTCAGCATTGCTGACATCCTTTGACAGACTCATTTTACTTTTGTGACTAATTTTGCCTGAATACAATCGCAGGAGGTTCAGTTCTCAGTTTCTGTTCAAGCTTTGCCATTTTGAGCAGTGTCCACATGTTTACATCCAAGTTGTAAACGCTAATAATTGTAATTAAAACCCTATTCAGTCGTGTGTATTCTCCCTATTTACGCCTGAGTGATTGGCATACATAAGTAAACATCACAGGAGTCCTTTTTGCTGCACGTACCGTATTGAGCAGACCATTACTGCTGCACTATTACCCCACCCCAAAGGAGCAATTGTTTGGAAAATTTTAATCTGGGACCTTTTCAGGCAACAGAAGTTCCTGGCAGTGATAGCAGCAATGAAAGCTGCTACAGACACGCCCAGCCTCAGGTGTTGGAGTTACTGCAGTGATTTACAAGAGAGACCGCTCAGCTCTCAATGCTCTGCTCCAAAACACCAAATTATTTCACTGAAAAACAACAGTGTCTCACTGCAGATAAGGTGGAGCCCTGTTTACAGCACATGTGGTGCAAGAAAGTGTTTCTCGTTGTATTAATAATAAGCAGAAGCGTGGTTCTGCTTTTTTCCCCCCATGCAAATGTAACGTCTCTGTGGTTTGTATGTTTGGGAGAAAAGAATAACCACAGCAGCAGCAGCAGCAGCACAAACAGAAGACAGATGCAAGATGGAGGTTGATGGCTGCTGCTACAAACAGCTGCTAACATGTCACAGAGGTCAGAGTGTGGATTTGGGTTACTCTGTGGATTTGTTTCTAAGTACAATAGGCATGAGGGTGTGTGTTAATATGATATGGGTTAGAAGTGAGAGTCTTTACAAGCGAGAGGGCTTTTTGTGTACAGTGTGTGTGTGCAACTTAAGTGAATCTGGTTTAATGTAAAGGATTAGTGCATCTGTTGTAAAAGGGTGGTTTAGACCATTATGTTGCTGCGGCTGCTGTGTGTGTGTGTGTGTGTGTGTGTGAGATGCTTTTTTTCTACCATGTTCTACTTTGCACTGAGAATAATGCTTAGACCTCAGGGGTAGAAAGGCTTTAAAAACAAACAGAGCACAGAAATCAGCTGTCAAGCCAGCGCCTGGACTACGTGTCTGTCTGTGTGTGTGTGTGTGTATGTGTGTGTTTTGTAATGCTGTGTTCACAATATTGTTAACACTATTTTACAGGCAGTAATGTATGGCCGGCCTCTCTCTGCAGCCATCCATTTATTCACTCATTTGTACTTGTGGTATGCAAGTGCCACTTTGGCTGCTCGAACGTTCACTCTCTCTCGGGGACTTGCAGTCATTACTTTTAGGTGACTGTGCATCAGACGGTCCTTTGTGTGCTCCGTTAACAACTTCAAACGGTTTCTGTGTGTTTTAAAAGAGCAGCATTTATTCGGCGGCTTCTGTACCTATTTATTTTCCTGACCCGCGGGTAACTTGCGCAGCTGAAAACATAAAACCGCTCACACTTTTTTTGTTCCGCAGCGTTTTGAGAATTCAACCTGCTCATGTATTTTATGAGGGACTTTTCGAGGACGGTGAACACAGAGGAGAGACAGGAAAAGGCCAAACAAAGGGATGTGACAACACAGTGTGAAATGGGATTTAAACCCATGTGATTGTGGGTACACGGGCAGTGAGCTAATGGGCTGAAGGCACCATGACAGAGTTTAGTGTGTTTCAGAGCAGCAGCATATGGCTTTTGTTCAGGCCAAATCCAATTTTACTGTTTTTGGTTTTTGCATGCTACTTATAATATATCTCTCCTTTCGGGCTTTTTTTTTTTTTTTTTTTTTTAAATCCCAGCTCCTCATAACACCAAGCAGACAGTTTGAATCCAACTCAATGCCATGTGCGAATAACTATGAACGATGTAAGGATTTGAACCCTTAACCCTGGCAGTGTTAGTCTTTTCAGACTGAGCCACAGAGAGCCACAATGAATAACAAAAGGAAAGAAATGGATATTGGCTGAGAATACATGCCCCATGATCCCTATTCAAAACAAATTTTAAATTGACACAGATGCCTTTTGATAAGATCTCGATTAATTAATGTAAAACTTACTTAATGGGTACTCAAGGTTTTCCTCCCACAGTAACACTGGGAGGAACTTGAACACAGGAAACGTTTGAATGGTGTAACTGAATGGAATACTGATCAGTATAACTTGCTTCTACTTAAACTGCAACCTGCGGCTCCTCTGAGGCCTCAGGTCTGATGACAGCCTGAGTGACTCTCTCCACTACATTCCATATCCCATCAATTTACAAACAAGGAATGTGCTTTACCTTTTTGTACCAGCAGATAATGATACAGTGCCGATAGACATCAATGAAACTGCAGTTATAGAAGGTCACTGTCAGTCAAACCTCACAATGAGACAGTTAAATGTTTTTCAAATATTTAATGCTTTTTTTTTTAATCTTAATCAATCTGCCTAACTGACATCTCTTTTAATGTCTTCCCCCCGCGTACATCTCCTTTGTTTCTTTTCTTACTGTGGGACAAAAGGTTACATCAGCAGCAGTCAAAAGTTGAGCATTCAACAGTCATTTGTGTCCCCAAACAGAACACTAAGCACCTTAGACATTTATTGTCTAAAACGCCTAAAGATTTCTACACAGTTCCCCTTTAATTAGAAAGAATCTGTGAGTTCTGTGAGGGTTTTCAGACACAGTAATGAAGCATTTCTTCTTTCTCACATCATTTTGAAATTGCAGACCTTTCCTTCACAAACCACCTGAGCCGTATCTCCGAACCTTTAGTTGCTTGACTTTCTTGCTTTCCTCCTCAGAGGAAAATGCCAGGGCTCTGCCTTGCGACCCATCCTCCTGCCCTCTGTGGCAGCTTTTAAAAATGTTTCTGGGGCTGTTTTCAGCTTCAGCTGTGGGCTTCTATTGTACGCTACTTTGCAGACTATTTCCGTCTGGATTTCCAGGAAGCGAGCTCGGGATGCTCTGACATTCAAGAAGCTATGAGTGTGCTATTAGTCAGGCTACCTGGCGCAGAGAGATAGCGCTGAACTCCCTCAACCCTTTGAAACTCCGGGGACCGTATACCCACAAAGCGTTTTAGAGCCGGAGCACTGATCGGAGGCCAGCCTCCCTCTCACACGCATTGATGTTCACGCATCTGTGGGACCCACTGATGATTCCAGATCAGTGTGTTTATTCTTAGAAGCTTTATGCACGCCAGCCCAAAGCTCTCCTCCCTCTTTGAAGAGCGGACACAGGGAGGGGAGAAAGTTGGCTCGAAGCCCACAAGAGCCGTGAAAGCTCGCAGAAGCGTCTCCGAGTTGTTATTTACGAAATGCTTTGTTTTTCTGCGGTGGTAAAGATGGCAAAATATCCTTCCATTTATGGGATTTTCAGTTTGGAGGTTATTAATGTTTTATTGTTTCCTTGCACACTAAAGCAGAGTGGCAAGGAGAAAGGGTGATGCATTAGTCATGACTTCCCGGCTTATTGGGAAGTTATGGACAAGATTGCTCTTACTCACCTCTCACCAGGATTCAGAAGTAATTCCACAATTCCTCCATGTCTTTATATTCCTCTGAGACAGACCCCATGCTACTGGATTTAGTGCTGGATGTGAAGGGTTTCCATCCAAAACGACACATCAGCCGTCTCACAGATGAGATATACCTTGTTCTGACGAAGTGACTGACACCTCAGAGTCCCATAAGCTATGGAAGGGATTAAAAGGATAGTAGGTGATTTGTGTCTTTGTACACACTGGATTCTCTCTGTTTATTCTGTGTCAGTGGTATGTATTGGTCCTTCATTTAAAACGTAGCCTTATCTGTAAATATTCAGCATTTTGGGTCTAATATGCTCAAATTAGACTTTGAATACATTTGAATTGGCTTTGAAGTGGCCAATTAATTGTTAACTATATGGTCATTCCTTCCATTATTGACATCACTGGTATTTATTTGAAGTCAAACTTGTTGGTGAAGGAATCCTAAAACTCGTTTACTCTTAAATGCATTTTCCTTACTGAGCTTTTGGTCAAATATGTGCCTTTAAACACAACAGGAAACACTATAATTAGGTTTAGTGTGAGTCAAGTGAAGTATATTTATATAGCACAGGCGCAGACTCAATGTGCTTCAGAATAAAAAGCAAAAAAATATTCAAAAACATATAAGAACACACAGTAGAAGATAAGAAGGTACTACAGACATTTCAAAAGATATAAAAACATATAGTGTGGTGCCACATTTTTCATGACATTTTCATGCTGTAATGAAAATGCTCAGTTGGCTGCTGAGGAAAACAACCAGACATCAGCCGTGACGCTCGTCAACATGCCAGTGTTCCTACCCATGAGCACTCAGTAGTCATTACTACATTATTACATGAGTGCTCAGATCTCATGGGCTGGACCGCAGCATCATCAAAAACCTGGAAAGTTCACAAAAGCCCTTAAGTGGTAGTTCTGCTACAGTAGATGTCTCCAAGACCACATTTTTGCCATGATGACAAACACACACACACAGTGAAAAAATAGGAGCCATGCTGTTGCAGCTGGTGTTAACAACCTCACTTGCAGAAATGTTCTAAAATGGCCTTTAAAGTTCTGCAGACTTACTTATTCTCAGCAGAACTGTAATTATCATGTCAGGGCATGAATCTGTGTGAAATGTGGAGATGACCTCCTCCTCCTCTGAGGTGAATTAGTCATTGACCTGGGCTGATGGGAAGTAGAGAGAATTTGGTGGCTGTAATTGGTTAAAGGGCCATTTAGCTTGAATTGTTGTTTTTCAAGTCTCCAAATGGCTTTGTATGAGTGAAGAGCCTCGTGCTAATGCAGGCTGGCCAAATTAGCTGGAGTGTAGCCGGGAGGGGAAGCCAAATGAAGATACTGTATTTCACTGTGCATGTTTATGTATGCGCCAGGTTTACTGTCAGAATTTAATGGCTGCCTGGGGCAAAATTCCTCTGAAGGCTGGTAAAATCACAATGAAGTTACAAACTGTCAGGGCAAACAGGCACCGCTATTTAGAAGCCTCATTTTTCATTTTAGACTGTTTAGTCGTGTTTTGTTGAGTTGTCACATATTCCTGTTTGAATGTCACTGTTGTCCCCCGTGGGCCACTGAAGGGGATTTCTGGGAGTCTGTAACTCAGGGAATATTTTCAGTGTGCCTGCCAGAAGAAATTGTAGTTTTTTTCTCTTACCAAAAAACCGTCAAGCACACAGTCTGCAGGAGGATAACATGGCAACAGAAAGCAACGTGTCAACAAAAAAGCAAACAACCTTGGTGTAGATGGATTGTGTGTGCTGGTGTGTGTGTGTGTGTGTGTGTGTGTGTGTGTGTGTGTTTGTGCGCTTATATGCCTCGATTTTTTTTGAGAACTGATGCTTTTTGGGAAGAGAGGACTTTTCATCTGTTCCTCACTTCTTCAAAGGACTGGTTAGACTTGGATGTAGCGTTCAAAGAATATTTTGATACTTTGGGAAATATGCGTATTCGCTGACTTGGCATGTAGATGTGATGACTGATGTACAGAATTAGAGTGAAGATGTGGATTTGTGATGGGTGTGTGTGTGTGTGTGTGCGTGTGTAGGAGACTGGGTTCTACTCCAACAGATTATCCTGGGTCTTTTCATAGATCCCTGTCTCATTTCAATGACAATGGGAGATCAACGTCAATTACTGCTGCGTCTTAGCATCGTGATCCAGAGGGCTGATAATAAAGCTGGCTTTTAGCCCCCAAAGATGAGGTGACATTTAATTACTTCAACTAATATTGTGTGTTATATTAAAGTCAAACATGCTACATTGTGTTTACTTTTTAGTCTATCTATCTATCTATCTATCTATCTATCTATCTATCTTTTCTTTCATATGACTCTTTTGCAATCTTCCCTGATTATTTTCTGTGGGAGTTTTTCTCCTCTGGCCCTTCATAATGTCACTCCTTCCTCTGGCTGTTCATTTGTAACGAGGAGCTCTGGATTTTAGTGTGTGTGTGTGTGTGTGTGTGTGTGTGTGTGTGTGTGTGTGTGTGTGCGCCTGTGTGTGCGCCTGTGTGTGCCTGTGTGAGTGTGCCTGTGTGTTAGAGGTCAGTGGGGAGTAGGGTTCCTCATAATCCGGTAATCAAACCAGCTGCCACCCGACCCAACCCCCATCCCTCCACCCCTCTCTCTTTCTCTTCTCTCTCCATCTCTATCTGCATTTATTCAGTTTTGCGCTTTGATTCTTTCATTTTTAGATTTCTGTCTACATCTTGCTGTTTTTTAGAGCCTCTTCTTATTGCCTTCCTTCTCTAACATTCGATAATAATTACAAATGACTTGATTTGTCTCCCTTTCCTTTCCTTCCTTTCCTTTCCTTTCCTTTCCTTTCCTTTCCTTCCTTTCCTTTGCTTCCTTCCCTCCGTTTTTTCCTGTGTTTTTATACCAAAACACGTTACATCAACAGCAAATCAGTAACAAAGTGTAAATGGAGGAAATCAATTGGATAATTTACTTTGAGCAAACCATTTAACGAATTCAGTAACCTCTCAAATTATATTTTACTACATTATTAGCGAAGGAAAACAAGTGAACATCAATAATCAATCAATTATTTACAGGAATACTTAAGTAGAAAATGAATTGCCTATTTGTGAGTTACCATGATTTTAGTGCTTCTTTTTCTTTATTAATTTATTTGTTTCATTAATCCCTGTTTAAAGGCCCTCATTCCCTTTCTCATTCTCCTCGTGTCCTCCTCCATTATCTCCTTTGCTCTTTCCAGTTTTTAATAAACCTCCTTCACTCTCCTTCACCCTCTGCCGCCTCTGTTCTTCCTTCTGTCAACATCCTCCCTCTGTCTCTCTTTCACCCCTCACCCTCCATCCATCGCTGCCATGCTCCTTTCTTTTTTCTTTCTTCCTCTCATTCATTCTCTCTTTTCACCACTTGCCATGCTCTTTTTGCATGGAGACCCCTCGTGTTGTGTTCTTACTCTTTCATTCTCTTATCGTTCGCCCTGCTTCACCCTCACAACGCCTCGGTGCTGCTGCACAAAAATTGCCTCCTCATGCCGGTGTGGTCGTGTGCATTTGTATTCTTCTACAGCTTATTAGCCAGCTTGTTGCACCAAATTGCTTTACAATATACAATGCAGCGCAGCACTGGACGGTGTTTGTATCCAGTGTAGATGAAACGCGTCTTGTGTCTGTTGCTGAAACAGACATTGTTCTGTTTGACCTGCTACGATTCCAATGAACTCATTTTGAGAAAAGCAGAGCTGTGTTGATTTGTGACCACAGGTGAATGTGAGGAGACGGGGGAGATGTTTTCTCCATGAGAGCGCTCAGTCATGCCTCTCCATCTCCATCTCTCTCAGTGGCTTGTTCACTCACATGCACAAGACTTTACAAACAAATGCAGATCAGTTTTCTCTTTCTCACTGGAACATGTGATTAAAGAATTACATCATCTGTGCTACCACTGGTGAGCTGGATTTCAGAAAAGTACCATGCTTTTATTTTTTTTATATCATATCTCCCATCATCCACATCTGATGCCTGCCATGAAGGTCACTGGAGAATTGGCTGTGTGCAGATGATGACCAAATACACAGATAGAAAAACAAAGATCCTGCTGGCTGTGTGTGACAGATAGCCTTATGGTCTGAGTATGGCTAAATCAAGTCACGCTTTACAGGAAGTGGAAGTGAATGTAAAAGTCATGGAGTGAGGATTTGTTTCCAGATTTAGGTCACAACTGTTACAAATGAAAGAATCCCAGCACACATACTTTCATTACATTATGGGTTGCCTCCTGCCTTTAGACTGAAACGCAGCATTTACTGTCAGATCTCATGGTCTTTGTCAAACACAAATCAGTTTTAATAATAATCCTGGATTTTTCTTCACTGTATGGTTTTTCTTATATTTCTGTGTATGTGTACTGTAGATGTGAATGTACGTGTAAAATATATGTAGCGAGACAGAGTCCTGCATACAAGCGTGCACATCTAAGCAGCATATCTCACTGTATTGTTGTGACCTCCTCACCTCGTTTCTTCCTCTTTGTAATCCTTCTGGCTCTTATTCATTTATCACTGTCAGTTTACCTTCTTCTCTCTACTCTTTCCCCTGTTGTCCCTGACCCTTCTCCCTCATGCCTCCCCATTCATCTGTCTCTCTCCTTCCTCCTTCACCTGTTCACACTTTTGTACCACTCAGTGTCCTCTCTCTATCCCCTGCTCCTTCCCCTCCTCCTCCAACCCTCTTGTCCATCTTCTGTACACCTCATGAATGGGCACATCCATTCATTCGCTAACCTTTTTTTCTCCTCTGCTCTCTTCTTCAACTCTGCAGATGGCGTCCACAGCATTTCAGCCCAGTGTGTTCTCCGCGTCCTCATCATCACAGAGGACATGCTGGGCAGCAGTGTCACCGTCCGCCTCCAGAACATGTCCCAGGAGCACTTCCTGTCACCGCTGCTGGGCAACTTCCTGGAGGGTGTGTCGGCGGTGCTCTCTGTGCCTGTTGAGGATGTTTTTATCTTCAACATCCAGCCAGACCTGGATGCGGCGCCGGGAGGGATCCTGAATGTCAGCTTCTCTGCCGCGTTGCCGGGTGGACTCTTCTTTCCCTCAGAGGCCCTGGAGGAACAACTGTATCTAAACAGGCCAAGGCTGACGTCACTGACGCAGATGGAAGTAAGTTCACATTTACAAATACAAATATGCACATAAGGATCAAAAGTTTTAAGTGCTATATCTATTCGGAGAAGGCAACTAAGTACAGAGTGAAAAAGTTTAAATCAGTTTAAAGTTAAAGTATAAATCAAGAGCATTGCTGTGATTTTAAAATGTGGGCCTGCTACGTGGTTAAAAACAGTCCTTATTCAAACTCATTCTTGGTCCATCACAACAGCTAGCTATGAGATTACATCAGTTATCATCAGGTGTTAGCAGGTGACCTGTCAGTCATTGTGGGGAGACAGAAAGTCCAATCTTGTGCTTTCATTTTTGGTTTTGGGGGCTCTCCTCCCCTTTTACACTTAGATTATGGAATATACCTTTAATATCGATGAATACAAACATGTTTGAAATCCTAGTTTTGTTGTTGGGAATGTATTCCATTCATATGCACTGACACAGGATCAAAAATAATTAAATAAATCGAAAGAAAATTTGAAAATTAAGTAAGTAAATGAACATTGTATGAAAAATGTCTCATGCTGCATAATCATGCACATGTATGCAGCAGCTGGAAATCAGGGGCCCATGTAGTAATAGATGTGAAGCAGAAGTAGTAAGACACATTGTGCAAACACCCATGCATCTCAAGACAGTCACTGCAGCATATTGCACGTGAACTGATAATAATATAATACAGATGCCATGCCAGTGCAGCCATATGGCTTCATGCAACAGCTCACTGATATGACCACTACAAGTTCTCATGCATGAAATCATACACACCTGGACACAGCATGCACATCAGTTACATACATGATTACACACCTTCCGAGCATCTCTGCACATGCATGAGAGAAAGAGATGTTTCGATAAAGAGAACGAGTGAAACTCTACAAGACGGAGAAAAGATTTATGAGAGGCAGAGAGAGAGAGAGCACAGCGGTGTCAAGAGATACAGAGTTTAAGGCTAAACGTATACGACCTTTTCTCAACAGGCACTGTAACACAAACCCACATAAACACATCCAAACAACCTTTATTCTCTTACTGTCTTTAAAGACATAATCCTGTGAATACATCTGATCCAGTGACCTGAACAGCAAAAACCCTCTTCTGGAAATTTGATGGTTATACAAAGCTACAAACAAAAATAAATAAATAAAATACAGAGCAAACAAAAAAATAAGAGGACAAATATCAGTAAGTCTCAATGTGATAGAGCTGTAAATATACACCTTCTTATGTTATCCAAGGTAGCGTTCAGAAAAACTTCGACTTGGAAGGTTTCTGACCTGAGGAAATATGGAAAGACGCAGTGATTCCCAACAAAATTACATTATTTAGGATGGGATCAAGGTGGTCTTCATATTTTTAGCAGTCTTTTTTTTTTTTTTTTTTTTTTAATTATTATTGTTAACTTATATCTTATGTCTTTAAATATCCCACCAGCCATACTGGAAGGAAACCTGTTGTGGAATGTTGTTTGCCAAAAGCTAAAATACAGACAACACTAATCAGGGTGAGCCGAGCAGCCTGTACGTGGAGGCTCTGTAGCCTGAGAGGCATAACCCAGGGCCAGGAACACCATTTCAGTCTGTCTGGAGCCGCGCTATTAGCATGTTTATCAACCATAAGTGTCTTTCATTTGATTCGTCGGGTTTTGAGGGGTACATGTCCCCCGCGTTCGCAGCGGAAACCAGCGGCTGTACATCTGCAAGGTTAGCTACTGTGACGTTCATGTGTTAGCGTTAGCACAACGACACGTAACCATGGTGCTAGATGATAACGCTAGCATGGTAAAATGCTAAACATTACTGTGTCAACATTCTAGCAGTTAGCTTGATAACCGCCACGTTGACGTTGTCCAGATAAAAGTTACAGAGAGCTGAAATTCCATCTTTTTTTTGCTCCGCTTACTCTTGGTGACTGTATTTTTTTTAGTTTCCATCAGTATCCTTAGTATATTTCCAAAAAGTTGAAATATGCTTTGGGGTTTCTATTAAGACGCTAACCTAAGGTTACTGTACTGGCTAGCAAAAGTTCTTGCTTTTGAGTTTAATTGAAAAAAAAAAATAGTATTTTCTTGTTAGTCCTTCTGTGGTTAAATGGTCTCATGGGAAAATTGCACTTGAATATTAACACAATTAATATTTGTCATTTTAAAATTTTGAGGCTTGCATTTAATCTTCCTCTGCAGACTGACTACAAACATCTGTTCTTCATTATAGAGCCATACCTGTGGCATATGGCAGACATTTTGACTTGTCATAGCATTAAACGCACAGGTGGATTCGATAGTATTCATCAAGACTGCAATTAAGTTAGGCTCTCCAGTGCCAAGACCCTGGTATTAATTAATTTCCCCCTGATAACTTAGTACTAAGTAGTAGTAGTAATTTGATTCTTTAAGTGCACTTTGCTGGTAATACATATATACTTTCGCTGAGGTAGTATTTTGATTGAAGGAACTTTACTTGTGCTCTGGAATGGAGTATATCTACATAATTTGCTGTGTTGGTACTTAATACTTTTGTAAAGGATGTGAATACTTCTTCCACCACTGTTTGTGTGGCTTACTGGAACACCCAAAGGAAAAGTCTAGTATATGTCAAGAAAGGCTGTGATGAGAGAGCACGCTGAGCAGTGCAAACTGGTGCAGCACTAGTTAGTCTGTGCTGGAACACCACCTGGAACACCTATGGCAGTAAATTGCCATTTACAGGTTAACACAGCAATAACAGCCTTCACGATGACCACCAACGTCTTTCCTCTCTCCCATCCTCCCATCACACCAGGTTCTCCCGTTCGACGACAACGTGTGTCTGCGTGAGCCCTGCCAGAACTACATGAAGTGCATCTCAGTGCTGCGCTTCAACAGCTCTGCCCCCTTCATCTCCTCGCCCTCCATCTTGTTCCGGCCCATCCACCCCATCGCAGGCCTACGCTGCCGCTGCCCGGTTGGCTTCACGGGTGATTACTGCGAGACGGAGATCAACCTGTGCTACTCCAACCCCTGCCTGAATGGAGGGGTGTGCGCCCGCAGAGAGGGAGGGTACACCTGTATCTGCCGTGAAGACTACAGTGGTAAGTGTGCATGTATTTGTGCTGCTGTAGCGAAGGTGAGGTACAACCAGAAATGCTAAAATATATAATACTGTCACTTTAAAAGTTTTTCTGTATTTACATTACCCTATATTTGGCAGTGTTAAACTATAAGTTATATGAGAATAGCGGCTTGTTACTTTGCTTTTAACCTTACCCTTGAATTAACCGCAGGTTCTAAAGAACTCACAGCACAGTCATCAAGCCATGATAAAATATCTTCTTTATTCATTTTTTTAATTTGTTTATTACTTTCTCTTCAAGCAGCTTTAAAGTAAAAAAAAAAACAAAACACCCCTTTCACACATGTCAGTGTCACATGTGGTTAAGTGCCAACACTTAATTACTGTCACACTCTTATACTAAGTGAAATAAGCAGCTCCAGGATGCCAGCATGAATGGCTGCACTGTCACAGTGTAAAGAAAAACATATCATTTTGCACAATGCTATGCTCAAATCCAAGCATGTTTGCTATCTTTGGAAACTTTGTTTTTTGACAATTAGTATGTCAATGATTATTGGATGTCACTGGTTTGATTTGAGTGGCCACAGATATGAAGAGATGGATGGCATTTGAAAGAAAACGGATGGTGCGCGGTGTGCTTGTTTGTGTTGTGGTGCAGTCTTTAACTCTACCCTGGTAAACTAAAACTGACTGTCTCTGCTTCTTTGTTCATGTCCCACACCGACTTCCTTTTTGATCCACTCTGTTTTCCCTCTTTTGTCATGTTGAGCTGAACAACATGAAAACACACACTCTGCCTCCTGGGAGAGCTTCCTCCTCCTCAGCTCTCTACCTGTTATTTAGTCCTTTACACACTCCCACCACCACTATAAAGCCCTCTCTCCTTTTTAATATCACCAAGCTAATTTGTTCCCTCACTTCACACACATTTCATTCTTTCTTACCTATCCCAATACTCTAGACTAATTTGTTGTCTTTCAGTCTGTCTCCCTCTCTGTCTCTCCCTGTTTTTTCTGTCCCTTCGTACTGCTGCATTGCTTCAATCTGCAAGCCATTGAGTGGATGTAGGAGAGGAGAGATGCTATGAATGTCAGTGTGTGTGTGTGTGTGTGTGTGTGTGTGTGTGTGTGTGTGTGTGTGTCTGGGGGATATTTCACATTGCCTTTTATTTCGTATCAAAAGAGAGCTGGGGGAGTGAAGCAACACTTTTCTTTCATGAGGGAGACAGAGTGTTTTCCAAACTCCCACAGAGACAGACAGAAAGATAGATAAAGAGAGAGAAAGGAAATGAGCAAAGGAGAAATGGAGGTAGAAAGAAACAGAGAGCGATTAGGAAGGAGAGAGAAAGACGAAAGGATGAAAAGTAGGGAGAGAGGGAACATGAAAGGAAAGAGGACATAAAATTATGAGGAGGAAGAAAGAGATAGATAATAGAGAATTCCCTATATAATGTTGGATTTTGAGTGATACCAGTGAAAGGCAGGAGAGAAAGGTGGTGAAATCTCTGGCCATGAGTCCAGAACACTGGTCACAGATCACACTGACTGAATTTTGGGAAAATTTGTAAAAGAAAATGCAAAAGAAGGCTTATTTCCATCCACTACAGTTTTGTTATTATTAGGAGCTGGTTCATCAAGATAAGCAGTATGTGGTGCTGATTGTCCACTGCAGAAGAAGAGGGCGCAACGAGATTACAAAATTTAAACTGCCAGTCAAACCCCAAACGGTGAAAGAAAATGTAGAAAATAGAAATATGTTGATGGAAACATGGCTGCTGTGAGACACATGCAGCAATGGCTGATTTGTACTTATATTGACCAAAGGCACGGTCCATCAAAATTTCTGACAGTGTCTGAAATTTAGGACTAAATTTCTTACAGTGTGACTGTGCTCATACGACCCACATCTACAAACCAGCCAATCAGAGCATGACGTGAAATGAGTCAGACTACAGTTGCTGTTTGAACATTGTTAGCTCCACTTTTTAGGTCAAAAAAACAACAATAAGCTTGGATGACAGGTGACGTGTCTCTGCTTGCATATATTTGATGTCTGATTGACCGGACAGTCATCATACATTTGGACATACCTCAAAATAGATGCCATACAGTCTGACAGAGATTTTATTGGACTCATCTCGCACTGTGTCGCATGCAATGAAGCTGCAAGATTGCTGGGTATGTAGGGGCAGAGACAAAGATAAAAAAGATAAAAAATAGGGAAAGTAGATAATTGATAACAGGAGACAAAAATAAGGAGAGAATAACTGAGCGTGGAGGTAGAGGAGGATGGAGACAAAATTAGAAAGAGAGAGTGGATGATGGGACAGGAGGGGGAGACAGTGCAAACAGCAGAGCATTAGAGATGAAGGAACGGATGGAGAAGAGATGACAGCAATATGAGAGACGAGTGAGACGGATGAATTCAGGGAGAATAACATGGAAGGAGGACTGCTGAGGGAAAATGGGATGAGAGACATCTAAGAGCAATGAAAGAGAGAGAGAGAGCGGGGTGGAGGATAAGAGGTGAGGGGTAGAGCGAGGGAAATCAGATGGGTTCTGGGTAGTTGTGCTTTTCCTGCGTAGGCGTCGGGTGTTGCGGTGTCTTGTCAACGCCCGGGGCTAGTGGGAGGAAGAGGAGGAGGAGGAGGAGGAGGAGAACAGGGGATGAATTGATTCTGCAACACATAGAAATCTCCAGACGTCTCCCAACCAAGTTTGCTCTCTCCCTCCTTCATTTTTCTTTTCATTTTTCCATCCAACCTGCCTTCATCCATCCCCTCATATGCTCTTTGTGGCTTCGAATTGCTTTTTCCCTCAAACTCTATGGATCGCTCTCACAGGCAGGAGCTAAGCCCGGGGTTTAGACCGAGACGGGAAACTTCCACTGACTGAGGAATAGTTTTCGGTCTGGAACAGATGCTTTTAGCAGACCTGAGTCAGATATGATTTGTGAACAGTAGTTTTGATGTTTCTTTGGACCACACAAGCCAGATTTCATTTGATGTAAAAATAGTTTGATCACATCATAAAAAGTGAAGACACTGTAGTCCCCTGATGAAGGGTGTAGATCAGTTGAGTCAGATCAGTGTTTGTTTGGTAGCTGGTGGAAACTGTGGAGGGAAGTACCTCATCAAAACAAGAGAATACTAGAAAACTGAGGAGCAATCATCTAATATAATAATGTTAATAATATTTAACTGTAGAGCACTTTTCAATAATAATCCAAGCAAATGGAGAAGTCAGATTTATAGATTAGAAGTACAAGACGGTAAAAACAAAAAAGAAAATCAGGATAAGCCGTCCAGCTTTAAAGATAATACTGACTCAGCCCCTTGTCTTAAGTGAGTGTACTCGTACAACAGCAGCAGCAAGTGAATGTTTCATCCCAGTAAAACTGGACCCTTTAAGGACACTGAGACGCATCTCCTGCTGCATCACTAAGACAAAGACTCACGGAGGATCCTACAGCACCTCAGGCTAACCCCTCTCTAGACCACATGTTTAACCCTGGGATAAGTAAGGTTGGACACTTTGAACGAGGGTTACATCCGTTTTTTGCACATGACATAGTGAACTCTGCTGTGTAGAAAGATTAACACTGCCTTTGTGGTGCCAACCCCAGAGATGTAGTCCTAAGAAAGTGGTGTGAAACACTGCATCAGCTGGGGTCAAATGCTTTTCAAGTGGGTACTAAATACCTAGCATTAGCTCAGGGTTGAAATGAAACTATGATGTACCATATGTTAACCCTTGTGTGTTACAATCCACACTTGTTGAGAAATGTTGCTTAATTGAAGTGAAAAGCCTTTATTTTCTGATGTGTGAAAGGATTTCTGAAATCCTCCAATGAATGAATTGAATTTGAGGCAGACTATTGACCAGTGCTGCTTTAATCTGCTCACTCGCCTTTTTCCCATCAGACATTTTGACTTGTCAAAGTTGGAAAAGCACTGGTATGCTGGGCAATGGCTCCAATCTATTCGAGTTTGTTTTGTACCAGGAGCCTGCAACTGAGGCAGCCAAATGTACTTCAGCCGTCAGTCATTTTGACCTGTGCTTTTCCTGCTATGTCGTGTCACATGTTTTCTGTTTAAAAAGGGCGACTGAAGCCTTCACCACATGAACACAGCTTCAGATCGTTCCATGTACTGCAAGTTGTCAGTCGTCTAAGAGTTCAGTTGGTTAGTGTAAGTTCCCTTAGAAGTATTGAAGTTGTTCCACATTTTGAAACCTTGGTATGAGCCCAACTTAGGAGCAGTAATCTTTATTTCACACCAGTATGTTTCAAGATGTGGTTTCATAAAATTATGAGCATATCCGCCATAAACCCTGTCACTTCTCATTGCATAAATTATGCTGTAATTTCTTTGCTACTCATATCAAGGATTTGCACATTTAAACTTTTGCTAATTTGTCGTGAGCAGACATCTACCTCCTTAAGTAAATTAGTTTAGACCAGCTAAGACAGCTGTCAACTGGATAGGAGCAAAAAAACAGATGTGCCGTTTTCAACCCAAAGCCAATGGAACGACTGTCAAATACGTTTCCTGTCAAATCCAACTGCATGCCACACAAAGCAACATGTAGTGTAAAGGCTGGTTGATGCTGCTGTTGTTCTTAGTAATGGACTTTTAGTGTGTGTTTGGCTCAGATTAAACTTTTGAGACCAATTATTCACCAATGCTCAAAAACTAGAATTTAATCTGAGTTTGTGAATCAAATAGATATAGTTTGAGAACAAGTTATAAAATGAAAAATTTATATTAAGTATGGAATAATTAGCTTCTGCTTTAAGAAATAAGCCCATCTATTTCCAGGGTGCCTCACTTAAGAGTTAATCAAATGTAGGAGGGAAGTTATACTCCAATCTCCCACTGCTACAAGGCTAAAGTCAGCTGAAGCTCAGTAGTCTGCACTCTTTTACTCATAAGAATTTAAATATTTCTAACCTCTAGCACTCACTTCTCTCAGAAACATGTAAAGCTTGCCAAGCTCACGGGAATGTGCAACAGTTATTAACCCCGAAAAACAAGAAAAAGACCTCAGTGATATAAAGAGAAGTTCCCAGCGGACAGTCAACCTTTAAGACAGATAACAGTACACAGAAAGTGAAGATATCTGATCGTTTTCAAATAACAAAGGGGCTCGGAAGTGATAAAGAGAAATGCACATTATACAGATTACAGTACGATATAATATGAGGGATATGCCTCGAAGAGCTGAGAGATGCAAAGAGGAGATGGGAGACAGAGAGAGAGAAGCCTGGATGCAGACTAAATTAGTTTGTGAGAAGATAACATGGTGAGCAGTGAGCTGTATTTTACACCGAGGGAAGCCAAGAAACAGGAAGAACGCAGGGGAAAGAGAGTAGAAATGCGGTAGGCAGAAGAGAGATTAGTTTTGGATGTGATAAAGCAGATACGCATGTTACACTGAGAAGTTTAATCCAGCAGATAGGGAGATAACACATAAAGAGCAAATTAGCTTGAGGTAGCAAAGACAGTGTAGAACAATGCTAGTTTTATCCTTTTAAAGAGAGTTCGGGTGGTTTGGAAGGTCGAGACAGAAACAAGTGGGAAGAGCAGTGAGGAGCCGAGAAGGAGAGAGAGGAGAAATTTAGTGGGTTGAGATGAGATTGAAGTATCGGCTGTGAGACTGAATGAATTTGGTTCAGGAACACACAGAGAGAATGAAGACAGAGGGAGACAGAGAGAAGTGAGGAGTGAATTAGTTTGGGGGATGGGATGAACGAGTGAGGCGGGTGATGAATACAGAGCAAGAGGAGACTAAATTATGTTTGGCAAGATGAATTGGAAAGTACAGAGGAGGTATGTTTAGAGGGGACACGACGAAAGGAAAGCATAGATACTCAAGATCTGGGAGAGAAATATATGACATCACCACATGTGATTTTCAGACTTTATATGTTCTCGCTAAAGTCAACACTAAAAATAATAATACATAATAATATAATAATTCTCTGAACGAGGCAGAACTGACTGGAGCAGAGGGAGCTTGGCATCTCCGAGACTCTGCAATGAGGTTTTGGAACGAGATGGTATATACAGTGAGTTTAACAGGTGAGGCAAATTAGAACATATGAAACCAAACCTCAGGATTTCTGTCAGAAATACAACCCGTATCTCAGAAAACAAGCAAGTATCACGTCACTAAAAAGCTTCACAGCTGTGGCCACTAAAGATCTTCTAAATCATTCATCACAATTACAGGTCAATCAATATATTTTCGACTACTCAAGACACCGAACAGGGAGCTGAGGGATGGTTCCTGGTTCTTTGCCCTAAAACTTTTTCTAATGATGAGGCTGATCAGTCAAGACAAACTAAACCCACAGGCGCACATGTACCCAGGACAGCTTCAGAATCAGCACCATGGACAGCAGTGGTGATGCTCTACCTACCTGTTTCACTGCACCATACAACCCCCCCAGAATTGAAGCTCCAGACTGGTTGTTAGAGCAGAAAGGTCCAACTGGGAATGTCAAAGCCATTTTGACCCAACAAGGAAGTTGTTCAAAGTTACAAAGTACACACATTAAAACTTTCTGTCACAGCTGACTGGCAGTCTGCAGGGCTGTTGATTGTTCTTCCAGTGGTTCTGTTAAAATGCACACCTCGGCTCGACTGTGATAAAGCAGAAGAAACGTTCAGCTTGCTAAACATATGCCCAGTGGCTGAACTGAGCCATGAAATCAGAGCTAATTATGAAGCTAATCTGAGCTAATTATGTACTTAGCAACTTACAGCTCCCACATGAAGCTAAGAAAATTGATGTTTTGAGATTTTTGTTCTAACCAAAGGACCATTGTTGAGATGGATATATTTATTTATTGCGTTTTGTTGTGTTTTAATACATTTCTTTTTTAGATAAATGCAATTAACTAAAACTCTTAAATGTAAAAAAGCTAAACACAAGTCATTTAAGATTTAAGGTCTAAAAGAAGGAATTAATCAGCCTTCCATTGGTAGCATGCATCTTATACATAGTGTTTAGAAAGAATTGCACAGCTAATTATTGGAGAATAAACCACAACACAACAGCAAATAATTTGACTTAACAATATACTGTGTAGACAATGGAGGAATTTCAAGTCAGCACATTTGTGGGGGATAAAGGAAGCCAAATGAAAACTCAATTAGTTTGGGAATGATAAGACACAATGTGAAAACTGAAGAGTAGGAATGTCAGAGACAAGCTCGTGGGTGATAAAGGAGTGACTGCGTTTGAGGAAAAATAGACGAGTGGGGTCTTCAAAGGTGGAATAAAGATCACTTTGTAAAAAAAAAAGAGAAAAGGCATGGTGAAGATATATCATTCAAGACATAACATTGGAATAAAAAAGACATTTGAAAAGACAGACTGAAAGTGAGGGATGAGAGAGACGAGGCGAGGAGTTTCGCGGTGAAGATAAAACCAGCCTGGTTGGGTGAGAGTGGGGGAGTGAAGGAGGGAGAGAGATAATGGTATAGGATGGATTCAGAAGTCGCAGTGACATTAATTTTAGGGGTCATTAATATAAGAGACGAACGTGTGAGCGTGTGCATGTGTGTGTATTAGTGTCGTGTGTAAGAATGAGATCAAATTAGTTGAGGAAAAGGTAACAGAATAAGGTGTGTGTGTGTTTTTGTGTATGTGTGAAAGTAAAAGATAGGTAGACTTAATTACTTTGGGGAAATGAGAAAGTAGTGAAGTATTGGTGGAGGTTGTGTGTGTGTTAGTGTGTGTGTGTGTGTGAGAGAGAGAGGACACACACACACACACACACACACGGAGAATAAATTACTTTGTGGATGGTGAAAAAAAAAAAAAAGTAAGTGGTGCAAACAGCCAGAGCAATGAGCCCACTTAGTGTCTGGGATGAGGCTTCTTGGAAGACAGGATAGAAAGAGAGGAAGTAGAGACATCTAAAAAACATAACAGACATGATTTAGAAATGTGCGTGTTATCTGAAAAAATGCACTGCAGGGGACATGATTCGCTGGGTTGGAATGCATTAAACAGAGTGAGAGGAAGGAGAGAGGAAACTAATTGAGTTTTAGGGACAGGGACAGAGACGCAGAGACTCAGGATGCCTTTAATCAATAGCCAGGCTTGCAGGAGCCATTAAAGGAGCCTCCTGTTGGGAAGACAATAAACAATTAAGGTAACTTAGATCAGAGAGACTTCATACTCTGAAGTACTGGAACTGCAGTACAATTACATGAATACGGTACAAGATAAGACAGTTTAATGGCAATAATGAGTATTTTTTAGCAAATGCAGAAGTACAAAAATTTGTATTTTTGCTAAATCTTTTTGTTCCATCAGACACTTTGCATTGCAGATCTTTGGCTCTTGGTTGTCTATGCAAAAGTCAACAAGCAACTAAGTTGCATAATGCAACTACAGCATACCTTTGCTCACCCTGATCGTAGTCAAAAGGATTATTATATATTATTATATATCGGATTATTTCTGGAGTCTTTTCAGACTTACAGACTTTACATAACTACTAAATGACCTGTGTTTTTGTGAGTCCATAAGATAACCCAACCCTGCAGTCTTTGACATTCAATGAAAATAATTTCAATTTCTGTTTTCCATTTCATCTGTTGAGATTTATATGCAATATAATATCCATTTAATCTGAACATTAATCAGGGTGAATTGAACATTGCAAGTTTGGAGAGAAAAAGGAGAAAAAAACTTAGTTAAAAAAAGATATTTCTGTAGTAGAAAAGTACGAGTAGAAAATGAGAGGGCAAAAGACTGAGGGGGACAAATAATTAAAAAGGAAAGGCTGCAGGATGAAGAGAGAAAGCTAAAGAGAATTGAAAATAAACGTGGGAGGTTATCAATATCCAGATACCGATCTTTGAAAAAGGAAAAGAAGAGGATTGTGAGCGAGGTTGAGGCAGATGAAAGTGGAAATGGGGAGAAAGAGCACATCAAGACGCATGGAGCAGAAGAGAGAAGAGGCAGGAGATTGAAAAAAGGAAGAGAGGCTTTGAGACCGAGAGAGACTCGTATGGAAGGGAAAACGTGACAGGAACAGGTACACAGAAAGGAAGCTCAACAGAGAGAAGAGAGGGAACAGGAAGGAAAGTGACTAGAAGAGCATGTTAGAGAGACCTCTACATTATTATATATGATTATTATAACATGGGAGCAGTGGAAGAGTGAAAAGGTACAGACAGAGTGGCAAAAAAATACAGAAAAATAAAACAGATGCCTGAAGGAAGAAGAGAGGAGATGTGAAGGAAGAGGAGGGAGAGAGACTGTGGATGAGGGAGGAAGTTTAACAAGTTCAGATGAAAGTTAATCAGTAAAGAACTAACTAACAGAAATACAGTCACTGCATCGTGATCAAATGCTCCACATACAGCGCACAGTCATTTAATGCTGTCATGATGATGTCATCCAGATAGAAATAGCAAAGCTGCTCAATAGACAGCGAATAATGGAACAACTAGTACGACTGTGTGACAGCAGCCTCGATGATTTTACGAGGACATGGGACCATTTTGTGAATCACAGCTGGAAACCACTTTCAAGTGACACATCTGAATGTGATCAGTGGGCCGCTTTCACCTGATGACATCATCACTATTCATGTAATTGACTGAGCTGTTTGGTTAGTGAAAAATAAGACGTGATCGACAGTGTTGGTTTGAGTCAGTTAACCATCTTACAAGATGGAGACTTGGCCACAATCTGTAATATGTCTTTGTTTACTATATATATATATTAATGCAATGCACCATTTAAATGGCATCATTTTGTTAGCACACTCATTTTCAAGGTTACGTTGCTTTTAACCCCGAAAAGCTGATGGATGTGTTGATTTTAAATGGTAAGACCAGCAGCTTCAAGTCATTTTCCAGAGCAATTGTGTGTTTATTGAAAATAATGCACACCATCTGGCAGAAATGTGGACTCCAGTCACTTGATTTTTTTCTTTGAATCAATCCACCAGCAGCCAATCACAGGCAAGCAGTGGGGAAAGGTGGATCCGTCAGACAAACAGACAGTCAAATACTGACTTGTTTAGGATCTGAAACACAAAGTTCAGGACTTGACTGCAGTAAATGAGGACATTTCTGACTCATTTCAAGTCTACCCAGAGCTCAAAATTTGTATTACCCTTAAAGACGCAAAAAGGCGAAAAGGAGCACCAGAGGAGGGAGCAGGAGTGAGACCTACAGAGGCAAGACAAGAGGACAGAGAAGAGGGAAGCAACTGGGAGTGTATTGGCCTCTAGGGATGTACCATGTGTTGGGGTGGAGGAGGGGGGTGAGGGGGTGGAGGGTAGGGCGGCGCAAACTAAGATGCCGGGGGGTTGGTTGAATAATACTAGCTTTGATGAATAAAACATCTGCATGAATGAAGGGGTGGTGTGAATGCATTAAACCAGGCATAGAGGAAGAAGAGAGGAAGAAAAGAAAAGAGAAATGTCAAGATATAGAAAGAGATGAAGGGAGGAAGGAGAAAGGAACAGTAAAGCGGGGAGCATTTTATATATAGAGATGTGAGGTGGAGGGAAGATAGAAAAGGAAGGAAGGAACAAGGAGCTGGAGGAGGATGGAGGGAGGGGAGGAAGAAGAAGGAAGGATGTGAATGGAAATAGTGCTCTGCTCTTAAACTAAAAAGACAAGATGCAAGCAGGGAAAACTTGAGATGTATTTCCAAGTTTGTGTGGAGTGGTGTGTATTTTGTATGGTGTGTATCTACGTACACGTGTCTCTGTGGATGTGTTGGTTGTGAAAGTTCGGTTCTTTACATAAATACAAGCAGCGATACAGCAGTGGAAAAAATCTGCGTGGCAGATGAAAGTCAAGCATTTTAAATTTGACTCAAACCAGAGGTATTACCAGAAGGATATGCTTTAGAGTCATGTAAGCAGCATTTTAATGATGCAGCTGTTTGTGATGGAGCTACTTTTAGCATCTCCTGTTGGGTACAGGGCTGAAATGATAAGCTGATCAGTTGACAGGAAATTAATCTGCATCCAGCATCCAACATAGTATGCATAACTGTAACTGTGTGTATGTATGTGTGTGTGTGTGTGTGTGTGTGTGTGTGTGTGTGTGTGTGTGTGTGCGCATTCATGTATGTCTCACTTTTGTGGGGACATATGCCTGTTTACACGGTCACATTGTGGGGACTCGCTGTATTCGTGGGGACCCCATAATGTAAATCATTCAATTTTAGGGTGAAGACTTCAGTTAAGGTCAGGGTCAGGCAAGTAGTGGTCATGGTTATGGTTAGGAAATTTATCTAAGTCTCTATAATGTCGCCAAAAGTGATGAAAACCTGATGTGTGTTTGTGTGTGTATGTATGAAATGTTTGCGTGTGTAATTTTAAGGCGCTATCTTGCTAGCGGACACTCACCATTTGTTTAGTAATCGCTTGACTTTGTGTCCATGTGACTGAACACTGAACAGAATGAGGAATCACACATTTAAAACGACTCTCTGCCCCACTATATGTGTGTGTGTGTGTGTGTGTGTGTGTGTGTGTGTGTGTGTGTATTTCCTATCACTGATGATCAGTAAGTGCATTGGTAAAGTGGACGCCTTCACACCGTCTGTGCTAAAGACGAGATTAAAAAAAGACTATCATTGAGTCAGTCTGAGATCACTTCTGCTCTGCTTACCACCTCTAATTAGTGTGTGTGTGTGTGTGTGTGTGTGTGTGTGTGTGTGTGCGTGAGTGTGTCTTATCTGTGTATGTTGGTTTTTTTTTTGTCTGCAGTTCTAATCTGTGATGCTGTATGTGTGCATGCATAGGTGTGTTTTTGTTTTTCTGTCTTCAATTGTCAATTTATTTCCTGACAATCTCTCAACCTGTGTGCAACTGGGTGTGCAAAATGAACCAGCATTTGTATTTGCAGGTGTGTGTGTGTGTGTGTGTGTGTGTGTGTGAGAGTGTGTGTGTGTCTGTCTGTCTGTCTGTTTAAGTCTCACTACACGCATAATTCATGAGTATTAATGTCTATTTATTTATTTTAATATTAATGAGAGGTCTGTGTGGATGAATAGGCACAACAGACAAAGGCAGGGAAATTATGCTGTGTTGGACTGGATATGTGTGTGTGTGTGTGTGTGTGTGTGTGTGTGTGTGTGTGTGTGTGTGTGTGTGTATGTATGTGTTTCCCTATTTAATTGGTTCCCTGTTGTGTGCACTTACATAGAAGTATATGTTAAATGTGAGAGGGCAGAGAGGACGAGAGAAAGCTAAACAAGAACAGACAGATGTGATAATTTTAATGTCCTTGGGCTATTGTTAGCTGAGCTGGATGTGTGACTCGATGTCTCCTTGTGTGTGTGTGTGTGTGTGTGTGTGTGTGTGTATGTGCGTGTGTGCGTGTGTGTGTGTGTGTGTATGTGTCCTCAGGGTGATTTGGTGGTGTGAGAGAGCATGTTTGTCAGCCAATAACTGGCAGATCTCTGCTGCTGGTGGCATGGGCAAATTGAGTGGCGAAGAGTAGGATGGACAGATGAATAAATTGTGTAAAGAGAGTGTGATGATGAAGAAATGTTTGGATGACAGGAAAGAGAAAATGAGTCGATTACTGTAAGGACACAGCAAGATCAGTGGATGGATGGAGGTGTTACAATATAGGATGAATCACTTCAGTACCAGAATCAGATAAATGAGGTAGGTAGGGATGTAAAGTTTAGAAAATACAGCGGCCTGACAAAAATATTGATCAAACACAAAGAATGGAAGCACAAAGCGGTTAGCAAGTGGAGATTTTGGAGCGTGCAGGGACAGAACATGTTTGAAAGCAAGGTCAGAATTATGAGTGTAATAAAAGCTTCCTTTGCTTGTTGTCTTCAAAGTTGAGCGCTTTCGGTTTTTGTTTCCCTCTCAGGGAGGAAGGTGGAGGATAGATGGATGATGGAGACATGAAGGAAAGGACGAATGATGGACGATTATTCAAGCAGCAATTTTAAACCTTTGATTGTTGGACAAGCTGTCAACGTTTCGCAGTTTAGTACATCATACCGTGGGGTTCAGTGTGTGTTGTGGCAGAGTGTGTATCAAACGTGGTGCGTGTTTGTACTTTTACAGCTTTTCCCTGGCTTGTGCATGTGTGTGTGTGGTTGTGACTTGCCCTCGGGTGTGTGTGTGTGTGTGTGTGTGTGTGTGTGTGTGTGTGTGTGTGTGTGTGTGTGTGTGGCGGTGTTTTGACTGTGGGTGAGAGATTGCCTGTGTGTGTCCATGTCTTGTGTGTGTCAGATAATATTTGTGTCCAAATGATCGTGAGGAAAGGTGAAGGCTTCTATTGACTTACAACCCCAGAACGGCATGTGTGTGTGTGTGTGTGTGTGTGTGTGTGTGTGTGTGTGTGTGTGTGTGTTTGTGTGTTTGTGTGTGTGTGTGTGTGCGTGCGTGCGTGCGTGTGCATGCCTTTGTGTGTGTGGCTGTGGCTGGTAAGATGTAAGGACTCTGCCAGTGGGTACTTTGGCATCTAAAAGCAGCACAAACAATGTGCCAACAGAGACAGCTCCGTGATAAAACCCGACAGCCTCGAGGGCAGGGACAATGATCTGTGTGTGTGTGTGTGAGTGTGTGTGTGTGTGTGTGTGTGTGTGTGTGTATGAGAGAGAAATGGAGAGAGAGAGAAGGGAATATGAGAGACAGACTGATTTTTACACACTGAATATGTGTTTATGTCTTTGAGAAAGAAAAGAAAAAATGTGTGTTGCATCCATTATTAATGTATGAATTTTGTTTTGTTTGTTTGTTATCTTACTGTGTGTGTGTGTGTGTGAGAGAGAGAGAGAGAGAGAGAGAGTAGAGCCGTCAGCAGGTTCTAAAGTGGGTCCTTTAGGAGCCATGTGTCTTAAGGCTAGTTTCAAAGCCCGTCTGCTCTGTTTATATGGAGGGCACTGGGTGTGGGTGTTTTTTTTGTGCAGCTGCTAAATGTCAGACGATGTGTGTGTCCAAATATGCTCAAGGAAAGGTGAAACCTAAAAAGAAGGAGTGAGTGTCTACTCCTACACACCATTTTATGTGGGTGATTGTGTATATATGTGTGTGTATTTGTGGATGTGTGTGTGTGTGTGTGTGTGTGTGTGTGTGTGTGTGTTGCGTGGGTGTTTCTGCCTCCCGAGACACTTCAGACTGGTGCCTGTTTGACTGGCAGCCAAATCTATGTTTATTCTCGTCTGCAGATTTGTTTGTGTTGTTTTTTTGTTTTCCACACACTTCTAAAGCCACAGAATCACAGTTGGCAGGAAAATACTTCTTTTTCCTTTTTTCTCTGCATACATACACTTCCAAATACTGTACACTGAGCGTCTTATCACTGTCAACTCTAATTTAGTTGTTTTTTTATGTCTCCTTTATATTTCTATTCATTTGAGGCATGATGAAGGTTTGTCCTTTGTAACAGTTGCACTTACTCCTGCTCCTCAGGAATCAGCACCCCGCCGCTTCCACCATCTAATCAAGTACTAATTTGCATCTAAAGTGGTGAATGCAGTTCACTGCTGATAGGAAGGAAAGCTAGCAGCACTCTGTTAAGCTCTTGAGGTGGAAAAAGAACCACTGCTTTATAGATTGGGGCAATTTCAAGACCCTCAACGCGAAGTATCCTTCATCTAAACCTACAGAAGGCTCTAAAGTGACTTAACACAACTTTTGCCAAAAGGCTATCAAAGCAACAGTGAATGAGAGTAGCTGATTGCATTTCTTACTTCATATCTGCCATGTCAAAATAACTGAAAAGACATGGTCAACTTCTCCCTCCTAGCTTTGCTCCTTTCTTACATCTTGCCTATTTTCATAATGCTCTTTGTTAAAAAAATGAACAGCTCATTTTACTTAATCAAAAAATGTTTTAATACAGCAGAGTTATGTGATAGCATAGGTCAAGGGTAATGAGCTATTACAAAGCCATTGTGGTAGAGTATAAAAAAGTGATACATATTAACTGTGACACATTGACTGCATTATTGCTGCTGTGTTTGACTGGTTCCTAAAACTTTGAGGCTTTGGAGATATATAAGCTTACAGAGGAGGTATTTTTATCAAGTACACTGTGTTGATTGGTTCTGGGGAGAGTTCTCAAACATTAATTTGATCTAGAGTAATATTCACCTCAGCCAGGATCGAGAAATGAGGATCAAGAGAGTGAAAATACATTTGTGCAACAGTCCGTGTAGATCGGCACCAGGTGCACGTTTGATGCTTTATTTTGCCAGTAGCAGTTTCTGAGAAGGCAGTGCAAGAGATGAGAGAAGTTAAGTACCTCCTCCCGAACAGCATTTTAATGCTCATGAAGTATTGCTCAAATACGTTGCATCAGAGAAAAAAAAAAAAAAGCTGTTTTTTTTACACACTGTCTGATATATATTCAGTCTCCATCATCTAACTTTTACTATGTCTCGCTCATAGCCTAACGAGTAAAATATTAAAATTGTAATATTGTATCTCAACCACAGTTTAAATTCAGCATGTTAACCTCGGGATCGTGACTGGAATATGAAGTAAAGCTCTGTGGGTTTGAACAATGCTTGGATGCACAGCATGTGTTTGTTTTGATGGACTTGCCAGCGAGTTCAGTGAGGTCAGAGCTTATGAAAATTAATTGCCTGAAGTCTCTGTGGAACAAGCACCAAAATGGCAAAACTGTCTAGGTGCTGAATTGAAAGTCTGCCTTTTTTTTTGGACTCGCTGGAAAAGTGTATTTTTATGCTAATTGATTACATGGGTATTTGTACTTCATGTAGAGTGTATCCTGAGACTGTGAATATACTGAAATACTGTCTGTTATTTTCTTGTAAACATGAAAACCTTTCAACCAGCTTGTCCCTGTAAAGGGGGCTTTTATTGGGAAAATGTTCTTTCAGCTCATGGCACACACTCAGTTATTTGTCTCTCCAGTGTCTCTGTGATTGTTTGTGACGGTGATGTTGCAGTGAAATAATGAACTGCATTCATTTTGAACCTCCAGGTGACCGCTGTGAGTTTGACCGGCGGCAGGGCAGGTGTGTGCCAGGGGTGTGTCGTAACGGAGGGACGTGTCGGGAGCTTTCGGGTGGGGGTTTCCGTTGCGAGTGTCCCGCAGGAGGCTATGAGCGCCCGTACTGCACAGTCACCGCCCGGTCCTTCCCGCCGAAATCCTTTGTCATGTTCCGGGGCCTCAGGCAGAGATTCCACCTGTCCATCTCGTTAACGTGAGTAGACTGGAAGTGTCGTCTTTTCTAAAAATGTTTTTCTTTAAATTTCTAGATTTGACAATTCTGATGCTGTATTTGGTTTGGTTTCCTTCCTTCCTTCTTCCCTCCTGTCTTTTAGCCTCCATCTCTTGTCAGCCAGTTGCACTCAGACGGATCCATAACCACTGCTCTTTGATTCTCAGTTCTCTTCCTCTCACGGAGTCTCTCGCCTCTTCCCTTTAATCTATTTATTTCATCTCCGTCGCAGAGATCGATCCTATTATTCATTGTTTCTCTCTCTGCTGCCTCCACTTCTCTCTCCAGTGAGAGGTGCACTTTCTTCTCTCTCTCCTCTTTCATCCGCCAATTTACTGGCTCCTGTAGCATCTCCTTTGCTTTCTCTCCTTCTGCTCTCTCTTCTTATCTTACATCTTATCACCCCTGTAGTCTCTTCTTTCAGTCTTGCCTGTTTCAGTAAAGGCTCCAAAGGCAAATGCTGCATTTCTTGTGACCCTATGCTCTGTCTGTTAAGGGGTCAGAACTCTGTAAGAAGTCTTGCACGTACCAACCCAGACCAAAATAACGAGCCTTTAGTCAAAGGTAGTGCATTAACTTAAGCTCAAATGCCTAATTTAGATTGTCCTTTTAAAAAACTCCATTGAAGTAATGGATTTGAACAGTTTCCACCCAAAACAGGCTTCCTCTCTGACCTTTCACCAGGGCTTTGAAGCTTCTCCAAACACATGAAGTGAAGTTCTGATTGTTTTTTCGACCTGAGTGTGAAATCTATCTCCCTACATGCACCCTGCAGAGACATGTCAGTGACACCAGGATTTTTTTACATGCAGTGTTTCAGACTTTACTTTGTGCACGTCTCAGCCACATCCTGTAAGCTTGTTTTGTCTGCCTTTAGACTTTGTACGTTGGTGTGTCACCGTGTGGCGCTGCAGAGGTCAGTGATCGGCTCCTTACTTTAGCTCCTTTGTCTTCGTCTTGCTCGCCATCCACCATCACTTCCCTGCTGCTCCTTCACCTCTTCACACACTGAGTGGTCCTCCATGGGAGATCTGAAGTGGTCCTTAAGAATAGTCAGGCAGGGCTATGGGATGGTTGCCATGGGTGATGTCGTTTAGTGATAGTTGCTAAGGTGCCCATAGGGTTGTTGCTAGGCTGATGCAGCCACCATAGAGTGGTTGCTATGAGACTTTCTGTTCATTATTCTTGACAAATGAGTGCCTGTGTATTGTTGGTGTGTAAAGGCACCACATGTGATTTGTTTCATTGATTTGTGACCACCAGTTGGGCAGTGAAGGCAAGTCAAGGTATAAAGTGTGAAATAACCGTTTATTTCTTGAAGAGCGGCTCACTTTATGAGCCTTTAAGAGGTTTTGTGGTGGAATTTCTCCCCTGAAAGACTGCAGCACGGGCACATGTTGTAGGCAGTGGTGGTACTTAAGATTCCCTAACTGGTTGTGAAAATCATGTGGAGGAAAGTAAGTAATGCTCTTTATTTACCATTTTTGTTTACATATATTTGCCATGACCGATGTCACCTCCTGCCACGACATGAATTTCATAATACTGTAATGCTGTGATAAGAGTTTTAACATATTAAAAATAATGTGCTTTACTGTGGCTGTGGGTAGGTATGCAGGTGGAGGGCTGTGCACATGCTCATGCAACTGGAGTTGCACCCAGTAACTACTATTTGTCTCACTATAATGAGGACTCCAGTCACACAAAGATGTGAAAGGTAACATTATGAGCAAAGCACGTCACTTTATCTGATTGTTGTCTTCATCTATGGCCACCATCTGAGGGAGTGAAGGCCCAGTGGATTAACTTGATTAAAGCATCCTCACAACTACAACAGCTGGAAAACTCGACATATGTGTGTGCTAATCATTTTACTTTGGGCCGCATAGAGGGCCAATACAAGGCAGGATTCAAGAATCTGAAGCACAACGAAACCAACTTAAGACTTAGAACCTAGTGTCAATTGAATGTTGAGAGTAGGAGATTGGATGTGGATAACTAGGTAACATTATCTCCAAACTTCGTAGAGCAACCTAAGCTCAGCTGGATTTGTTGTTACACCAAAGCCCCTCTGCTGTGCAGTGTCAGTATGTGTGTTGCTGCCCTTGCTAAACACGCCCCATGGTACACTGTTGTATATAATATATTTTGTGTTTCTTGCCAAATACTGTTGAGATTCCTAATGCTAACCCCTATCTAACTCTGAGAATGGATCATATTCCATTTACTAATTAACCTACGTTATGGGGCAGGTTATGCCCTGAAAAACACATGTAGGTATATACCTGATTTTCAGTCGTAAAAAGCCAATGAACACATCTGCTTATTTAATATTTCTTTCTTTCTTATGTTTCCTTAAATTGCTGGTAGAGTAAAAAAAAAAAAAAAAAAGAAGATCAGGACTCATTCATTGATAGTTGAACTGTGGGTTTTGTATTGGGCACTGACTTCCTCCTTGGTGGAGGTCTGACAGCATTTTCTAGTTCAGTATCCAGTGATCATTATGGATATAGTCTGTTGACACTGATATAAACTCATGAAAATAACATTCATGTTGTAAGAAAGTCAAAATGTCCCACAATTGAATGTGCAGATCTTTGAGCCTGAACCTTGTCTTCCTTAGTTTCATGCGGGCCCAATCAGAAGAGATGTGACTTAATTAATTGATTCATTATTATTGTGTTTTTGTCAATCGTTTTGGACTTCTGACCTTGAATAAAAAGCATATATGGACCTTTGAGTGATTTGTTTCAGAAAACCTGGTCTATAGCATCAGCTCCAATGTCAGCGCCTCTCTCCAGGGCACCTTGATGTTTTTCCTATTGTTGCTGGTTCATTTGACTTTCATCTTATCTGATGAGTCCAACTGTAGGTTCACATTACTCTGACTGACTGTCAGTCTTCTTCCCCTGATGTCAGTGTTTTATTTAGCATCTTGTTTGCTGCCAGCTGTACTCCTTGGCCTGATTTTCACATCAGGGGACTTAATCGTTATTCATGTCACTCACTTTCTCCCAGAGTATTTTATTTCTCCACTGCAAAAAATGTTCATTTTTCATCTTCCCCCGAAAAGCTGCTTTTTGTAGTCGTGACTCTGCCAGAGAAGGTATGATGGGTAATATGGCTCTGTTGTATAGGGCTGTGACAGTATAGACAGGTCCTAGGAGCAAAATTCTAACATATGCAAGTCATTTGAAGTTTGTGTATGCTTGCGCTGCGGCTGTGTTTGAAGTCGTCATTGGCTGCTGAGCTGCCTTCATGAGGTTTGTTGCTTTTAAGACAAACAGTCACCTTCTAATAAATATGCAGTATGTTTTTATTGCAGTTCTTTGGTCTCGACTAATTAATTTCACAAACAGAAAGCAAGAACAGACATAGTGAACATGTGCTTCTTTGCCTTTTTGTATGCCTTCAGCCTCTCTCTCCACAGACTGCACTCACAGTCTCTGGCAAGGGTCATGTTACACTATTTTTCAGTTATTTCTGGTGGCTTGAAGAGATTACATCTGCATACAAGATAGGATGCCACGGCGCTGATGGAACTACAGCAGAGCTGTGCAGACAAGACACGTGTCCACTATTGAATAACCAAGGATTTATTTTAGACAAGGCAACATTCTCAGATAACACGGTATCAGGTTGTCATGAGGGAAATGGTGGTAACACGCTCTTCTCCTAACGCTGCTGTATTGCAGTAATCCATTTATTGTTTCTTTAAGACAAGGATGCAAAATGCAAAGACTCAGTAAGAATGAGTAGGACTGCTGTTTTTCAAGGACATTAAAGCCAGCGGTTCACAAAGCAGCAAGCAATACAATTAGTGTCAAGACATTTTAAGACAAGATGAAAACATTTTTTAAAGTGATGTTTTTTGTAGTGGGAATCTTTCTGTGTCTTCCTGCCAGGAGAGGAGATTTGTCATCTGTGCTGTAGTATGAAAAAAGCTGACAGTGCTTTTGATCAGGCTGTGTTAACATGGCAGCCTTGGCCTCAGCACATCTCCATGGCCTTGCTATGTAAAATAGACTGTTGTAGGACTCTGAGCAGATGGAGGGTGTGCAAGGCTGCTGCAATTTGTGCTACAGTTTGAATACCCTTTGTTCTTCCACACTAGGCCTGCATGAGGACGCTGGATTTTTGTTTTGCCGTGTGAAATCAGTTATTGTGTAGCTACTGTAGCAGGGTCAAATGTAGCATTAATCAAGTCAGAGTTAAGAGTCTCATCCAGTGTCCACTTTAATTTATTTGTCCTGTATATGTTCAGGATACATCTAAGAATATAGAGTAGATACATAATAATACTCAATGCATATAACAGATGAATCAGTGAACTTATTATGGACGTGGGTTTCTTGTGTTTGTGTTATGTAGTTTTGCTACCCTGGAGAACAGTGGTCTTCTCTTCTATAATGGGCGCTTCAATGAGAAACATGACTTCATCGCTTTGGAGATCCAGGAAGGACAAGTGGTGCTCAAGTATTCCACAGGTACTGTATCTGTGTTATAGTGTGTGATTGTGCTTGTGTGTTGTTGTATTGCTCTTTATAAGGACAGTATGTTCCCATGGGGAAAGAAAGGTGTGGTTTTGTTCCCAAAGGTTGTGTATCATTTGTTTATGGAACATTTTTAGAACTGATACGATATTAGATATAATTAGACATGTAGTGGGGAGGGTTTAGACAACATTCGACAAGCAGTTAGCAAATCCCACTATCCTTCACTGTGATGTGAGCTCTTTTTGTTCACGTCCACGTTGCAGACATCACCGTCATTGTTTTACACAAGTCTTACAGAAATCTTTTTAGATTAGCCTACATTAGATGAGGTGACAAACAACATACAATATATAATGCTTCAGCTAAAGAACTGTACATGTATTGTACTTTTATTTTGCCAAACTTCATTCTGCCTGCAGGTGAATCGTCCACTCAGGTGAGTCCCTTCCTGCCTGGCGGTGTGAGCGATGGCAACTGGCATACTGTTCACATCCACTACTACAACAAGGTGGGTTTACATCTCAAGTTTGTCTATGAGTCCTAGATCATTAAGATGTTCGATCTGTTTGATGAGCTGTCCTTTGAAGCATTACATTTTGCTTGTGATTGATTGTACTGTACTTCCCATGTGTCGGCGAAATAGTTTCTCAGCCAGCAGAGCACTTTGAATTGAGGTCAAGGGTTCGTGTGTTTATTGTTATGTGGGCGTTTTCCTGTTACCATTTCATTCATACATATTCGCCGCATCTCCTTTAATTTTCTCCATGTTCTTTCATTCTCCTCAGCCAGCTACACGCTATGTGAGTATGAGTGTGTGTCAGGGTGCACATACACTTCTTCTGTCTTTGTTTCTTTCTCCTCCTTCTTTTCCTTCTGTCTTTATCTCACCAGCAGACAGTAAGTGAAGAGTGAGTGTGTTGTCTATCTGATTTGACTCCATTATTTTCTTACCCATATGCAGTTCCTGTTGTTTCTTGTCTTACTAACTCTAATGCTCCCCTTTTCTTTCTAAAATGATTGTTAACTGAATATAGTCTGTTGGAACTGTTATTTTCTGATGTAGTGTATGACTGCAGTGATACGAATTCTAGATTTAGTAAATGCTGTTGTGTTTGTTGCATGTTGTGTCCTGTCATGCTGGTCCTTGTTTTTTATTGCTTTGGACTCTGTGTTGAATCTTGTGTGTGTGTGTGTTCAGCCGAAGCGCAGTATGAGCGGTGAGGCTCAGGGTCCGTCGGATGAGAAGATTGCTGTGGTGAGCGTTGACGACTGCGATACCGCCCTGTCGCTTCGCTTCGGTACACAGCTGGGAAATTACAGCTGTGCTGCGCAGGGAAAGCAGACCAGCAGCAAGAAGTGAGTTTACTTTTTTTTCTGTATAGATACCTGTTTTCTGTGAAGTTAGTGACTTGAAAGCTCCACATACTTCAAAAATTGCCCCAACAAAAAACACAAGGCTCTAAAATCACAACAATTTATCTAGTCCAAAATGAATGCAATTACAGTTGCAGTCAGAGCCCCTGACATCTTGAAAATGTCAAACGTCAAATACGTCCTGCAGCATGAATATGGATCCTAGGTTTTAACAAACAAACTACTAGTCACAACATCTCAAAAGAGCTGCAGCCTCTGCTGCATGTGAATGAATATGAATCTGCCATTGTTTCATATAACAGTGCATTGGTCATGACACCGGTTTGTTAAGAAAATTCCCTTCTATTGCTATAATATTGTTAATGAGTACAAGGTGGTGTTAACTATAAATGGCTACCTACCACTTGTACCTTTATGGTCACAGCTGTTTAAAGCAGTTGTTTGGAGCTTAAGACAGTACATTGATATCACTTTATTGTGCAAAACTTTACCTTCATACATTACTTACCAGTCCTTCAAAAGTAACCGGGCACTGGTACCATGTAATAAAGCACAATCTTGTGTGTCTTTGCTATGATAACACAGTTCACAGTTTCAACATGGATTTAACTCCATAGTTTTATAACTGACATTTATGATTAGCTAATAAAATAACTATGGTTTAGTGGAAAAATGTATTCGGCTCCTTTGTGTAAAGTAAATTTGTGCATACAGTGCAGCATCATGCAGAAATGCTCTGGACAGTCAATGACTGTGCTGTGGGTGGTGTTAATGCAGGATGTGCCAATGTCTTTGCAAAGACAACTGTCATTAAACATCATCTGTGGCTGATCAGAGGCTTAACCGATATTCAAAGGCAGTTTTCACTAAGCAGAAAAGCGATAAAGCTGGTCAGTGTGTGTGGCAGCACACTGCCCAGCTGGCAGCTGTCAGTACGTAGGACGATAGATTATAGGCATAAAAAGATGAATACTGTTGAGTGATTAGTGGTAGCATTACAGTATTGAGACATATCGGCTTTCATTAGAATGCCTGTCAGCCTGTCACAAGTTGTTTTAGACTGGTCCCTGTTCACAAACAGTCATGAACATAAATGATAACGCTGACTGACACACAAAAAATCATACTGATTATTTTCACAGATATTGCAATTGTGATGTGAATTTGGTCATTTTTGCATTTAATTTTTATTCAAGAAATTCTAAAATAATGATGACGTGATTCAAGCATGTTTCCTTAAGTCTGGAGAATATGACTTGTTGGCTGTGGCATCCCTGCAGCACCGTAGTGCTTCATTTAAAATGCTATGTTGTGACACATTTGACCTTTACCAAAACATTGCAGCTCCTCTGAGTTTGATATTGCACTTGACCATATTCTGATTTTGATAATATTTGATTGTTCAACACTCGTAAATGTCGTGCTAACTTGGCTGTGAAAATATTTTACCTGCTACGGCAGACCTCACATTTGAAATTGCATGTCTTTCCTGTGTAATGTTACTTATTGAGGCTCACTTACCCTTGGGCAGCAGATACTCTAGATTCTGCCATATTTCTCTTTCGGTAAACTAGCCCAGTTGCCTTGCCTTGGCAATGCACATCCATGAATTTGGGGGATGTGGCTTTTGAAGGAGCACTGAAGGGATTTGTATGACTGTTGACTTCAAATATCAACAATCGCTCGCAAGAATCATCAGCTTACTCCACCTTTGGGTCGGTAGCATTGGAGAAAACATTGGAGGACGAGCCCACAAGAGAGCGTGGCGAGAGGAGTAGTAATGACAAGACCGGCCTGGCACTTACTGCTCGCTGCTGTGGCCTGCTGGGGCACTGCTGTCAGTGTCAACGAGTGCACGAGCAGAATGCACATTTCATCTGGGCTGAACAAAATGATTGGATGGGCTTATTACGGGCCTGCAACAGCCACAGATTTTTTTTTTTTTTTGTCAGAGCTTTTGATTTATTGATTGCTGTCAGGATGTAAAGAGAATTTCAACAAACGGTGCTTCTGAGATACCCAGCATTCTTCTAAAAGCTAGCTTTAAATTCTCAGCTTCGCAGATTTAGTGTTTCATAATTTAAGCATGGTTTAAAGAGACTGGTAAGCTGATCACTGATTTACATTAAAATGAAAAGTAATGCAGAGTTAAGCAGTCTAATCTGTTAAACTCCTGCTAAAACTGTGACTGAGACTGTTGCTGTTGGAAAGGATTTTTGGAGAATGTCAGATCAGGGTGATGAGATGACTGTAAGAGAAATCTGTGGGGACCTGGTGCTTTAACGAGGCTCCACTGTTTGACATCTCCATTCTCCTTCATGTCTGTATCCCTCTGATCGTCTTGTTACTCGTCGGCTCTTTCTGCCTGTATTTAATGTTCATTTATTTTCATTACTGTCTGCTTCCCTCTCTCTCTCTCTCTCTCACACACACTCATTTTCTGACCAAAACAATCAAATTGACTGTTTCAAATCCACTTTGTTGCTTCTAAGTGGTTGACCTTGTCAAAGTTTGGTAGTTTTCTACTTGCAGCATGTGTCTACAAAATGAAAAGTCTGCATGCATGCCAACAAGTGCACAAACACACACACACACACACACACACACACACACACACACACACACACACACACACACACACACACACACACACACACACACACACACACACACACACATTGACTCAAAAGGCAGCCTGTCATAGTGTGGATGTCTGGCTTCGCCTCTGTAAGCTGTAATCACGTTGGCTGTGTTGTCAGCGCTAAGTGTGGCTGAGAGAAGAGAGGACAGATCAAAGGGGAAGGCCAAAGACTAACGCTTCAACACTCTTCCTCTGTTCCTTCTCCATTTCTCCATTAAGAGCTCGCCCTCTTCTTACTCCATCTTGACATCCTCTTCTATCGACGCTCTCTGTTGATGTTTGCCGTGACTTGCTCTTAATCTCTTGTTCGTTTGACTCTGCCACCTTTTGTCTCTGTGGCTTCCTTTAATTTATATTCCACTGGTGTTTAGTAGCTTGGTACGTGACATGCGTCGCCGCGGCAAGCTAATAAGAAAAGCCCCAAATCACATTGGAGGAATAAAAGCTACTCGCAAAGTGACAACACAAATATTTGTGTCACCTCGTTTCTTCTTGCTCATGAAGTCCCATAACTGTTACTCGCTGTCCCCGCCTCATCCTCCCTTCATTCTTTCTGTTTCTTTCCCTTTTCCTCTTTTCCTCTTTCCCTCTTTTCCTTTGCACTTGTTTTCTCTTGATATTTTGCTGTAACTCACACTTAATCTCTTGTTTGTTCATCTCCCTCCCCGGCCGCTTCCGCATCTCCCTTTTGTCCCTGCTGCTTTCCGTCTCCTCTTTATGCCTGCAACTCTGCTATTTGTTGACAACCCCTAACATCTACCTCCTTTCATTGCTGGCTCCTGTCTCCTTTCTCCCTCTGCCTTGTCATCCACCTTTACCTCTCCTCTCCTGATATTCGCTGTAGCTCGTATTTAATCTCCTGTTTGTTCATCTGTGTCTCCGTCTGTCTCCTTTTCTTTCTCATCTTTTCCGTTCCTCTCCTCCCATGCCGTTGCCACTTTTACCCTCAACAACATCCTCTTGATCATCTCATTCCTCCTCAACATCCACTGTTATTCTCTGATTCTTGTTTCTTTTGACATTTACCTCTGATGACACATTTAATCTATGGCTTTGTTTAATCCCTTTGCCTCTCTCATACCCTCTTTTCATGTTTTTCCCTTTCTTACCATCATCGCTCTCCTCCCTCCTCCCCTCCATCCTTGAGAGATAATCCTTATCCTCCACCTTATTTACCCATCTTCTTCTTTATCTCCTTCTCCCTCAGGTCTCTGGACCTGACTGGTCCATTGTTTCTGGGCGGAGTTCCCAACGTACCAGACAACTTCCCATTTGGCACCAGGGAGTTTATCGGCTGTATGAAGGAGCTGCACATTGACAACAAGCCGCTGGACTTGGCTGGATTTATTGCTAACAATGGAACGCTCCCCGGTCAGCACTGTTAACCATACTGCACGCTCCCCCAGCCAACTTGTTTCTTGTCTCTCCATGTATTCCCAAATATACTTGCATGCACGAAAAGCGTGACCAATGACCCATTTACGATGTCCACAAATGCCATTTGCCCCCCGCCCTTTTTTAAATATATGTATATAGACAATCTGATACAAATCATTGTTATTAATTGAAGCATCTCTTTACATGTTGTGTGCTGTAAATCCCTTGTTAAATGTTTCCACATATAGTACTTTACTACATATAATCTGACAGAATATTTTCCACAAGCTCTTAGTTACTACCACAATAGTGTAATTATGGTGGTAATCTTTGTTGACTGTTATGCACTCATGAACTCATGTTCAGTAGTATTTAAAAATCCAAACTTCTTACAACCATAGTTGGATGCTTTTATAAAGGCAAGTTTGATCTTAAAACCCGAGCACAGTTGGAGAAGTATGCTTCTGAATATGCACATTGGTAAAGCGTGAGGTGTTAACATCATAATTTGTAAGCTAACCTCTGCATTGCATTTCATCTTATGCATCATGGTGATACATTGTTTGAAATAATGTTTGATGATGATGCGACTGTCTCTGTTGCTTCATCCAGGCTGCAGCGCCAAGCTTCCTTTCTGCAAGTCCAACCCGTGTCAGAACGGAGGAACCTGCAGAGTGAGCTGGGAGACATTCTCCTGCGACTGTCCCCTCGGGTACGGAGGGAAGGACTGCAGCCACGGTGAGAGGCTCTATGAGTTTATTTTCGTCCTATGGTCCTAAGTGCTGCTTGTATAACAAAGAGCAACCTTTAACAATATCACACTTACTGTACAGTATTGTGTCAGTTTGATAGACAGTAATTATCAAGAACAAGCGAGACAATGGCTGAGATAACTGGCAGTTTATGTCCTGTGCCAGTGATAAGAGTTTTAAAAAATTCAGCAAAACAACTCTGACCTTTAAAGTCCTTTATTTGTCAGCAGTAATCATACTAATGCCTCATTAATTAGTGAATAATAAATGAAGTTAAAATACTAGCTAACACCTTTTAACTTTTTTGTTGTTGTTCACATGTTTAAATGACAGAGAAAAAAACGGAAAAATTTATCTATCACATCAACCACATGAAGTGCTTTACAGCGCGTTTACATTCACCCATTCATACACAGTGGCATAGGCTGTCATGCAAGGTGCTGCCTACTCATCAGGAGCTTTAACCATTCACACACACACACACCCACGATGGCACGGCATCGGGAGCACTTTGGGGTTCAGTATGTTGCCCAAGGACATGTTGACATACATTAGGTTGCAGGAGACTGGGAGGGAGCAGCCGACCTTGTGATGAGTGGACGACCGCTCTACCTCCTGAGCCGCAGCCGCCTCAAAAGGCTGTTGTTTTAATGGGCTACTTCATAATATAATACTTCAGTAGTTGAGATTCAAGTGCTTTGTCATTCATTTAGATTAATCCCTCAGTCTCCACATCAGCATTTCTTCCCTCTGTTCCAGTACTTATTTCTCATTTTGTGCTGAGCCATCAGCGCTGTGGGCTTTTAGAGTGTGAGTGAGTGTGTAAGTGAAATGTATGTTCATGAATGCATGGATGGACTGATGGGTGTGTGTGTGGGCTTCTGTGAGGGTATTGACCGCAGGAAAGACGGGAAACACATGATTCACTTCCATTTCATAGACTGCACTGGTTTCCAGTCTCTTTCTATTTAGGAGTCCAGTGTTGTCATCTAAGGGGATTTGTAGGCAAATATGTCACAATAAAATATGTAATAATAATAATTATTATTATTGTTATGATTAATGTTTACTGGAAACTGCTGCACAATACACTGAGACTAGTAGTATCATAAAGAGTTACTGTACTTTGCATGTGAGCTAGTTTTTACACGCTGGTTATCTGTTTTTATTTTCAGTCCATAAACCCTGTGTGATTCCATACACATAAGTCAACCTTCTGTGGACCAGGAGGACTCAAGATGACCCTTTCACTCTTATATTTATTGACATGTCTTGAATGTCTTGAGCACAGGCAGTTAAGCCTTGGGGGAAATCATGTCATGAAAGGCACTTGTGGGATGAAATGAAGCTGTGTTTTTGTGATTTCACAGAAAAATACAAAAATGTCCGAACTTATTTTGTGCTTGTGCAACTTTCAGTATAACACGATACTATCATTATCATCATGGTTGAAAAGATGGAAAGCACCATTTGATGTAACATTTCCTATATTTCCTCCTTTAAGTCGTTATTGGATCATTGACAGTAGAGAGAGAAAACAGAAAATGATGGGTGAGAGGGAATGACTTCCAACAAACACGGACACGAACCAAGGACGTTGCTGTTCATGGCTGGCACTTTAACCCCTGCGCCACCTGTTTACCCATAATTATTTTACTACGAAAAGTGATTTAGTCCCAGAACAGCGACATCCTAAGACTGTTTGGGATATTGCAGTACCTTTTATTCACGCTTTCTCTCACCCTCCGCTTCAGTGATGCCACACCCCCATCGCTTCCTTGGTAACAGCGCCCTCTGGTGGGACCTGAAGAACGACGTTACCATCTCCACGCCCTGGTACCTCGGCCTGGTGTTCAGGACTAGAGCACGAGAGGGGACGTTGCTGCAGGCTCAGGCTGGCCAGTACACTAGCCTGCTGTTTCAGGTGTGCACGCACACACACATACACACACACTCGCACACACACACGCTGGCAATATGGGTTTTCATCATATCTGCTTTACTAAATTAACCCATTTGTTTTGTACAACAGTGTATTATGATAATTGTTTATTTGCAAACGAGACCATGGCTGAGATAATGAGCGACATTCAAGTCACACCTTGGGCAATGGTGTTTAAATGAAAACACATTTCCCATAAACCTGTTGATTTCCGTCAAACAGGATTTCTGCCAGTGCCTCTCTCTCCCTCTGATTGGTGGTTCTTTTTTTTTGGCTCTGCTGGAGAGAATAAACGTAGCAGTATTTATCCACCTCTGTGCTTCCTTTTACCTGTCTTTCAGCATTGCCAGAAGCTTAAGATTTAGCTGCATTTGTGCCAAAACCTAAATGGCAACGCCTTCCTCCTCTTTTCTACCATAAACAATTTGATATTGTGCATTAAATTGGTGCTGCACATTTGAAGCCAAATCTCACCAGGTGTCCCATGATGTAAAATGCTGTGTGGGCTCCTCACTGTGTTAGCAGGATTATACACGTCTCATGGGTAATGTGGCTCTATTCAGAGTCTGAATACACGTTATCATCCGCTATATAAGACAAGAATGTCAAAATGCTGGCATTGTCCTTAAAATTAATTACAGTTCACATTTCTAATGCTTAATCCAAAGACAGCACTGAATTAGCAGCATTTTGGCAAGAGTGCAGCCAAGACGTTGGATTTCACACATACACAGACATGCAGGTTATTTTATTCCTTCACTGTTTCAGTGACTCATGTTTCTTCACTCTCCCTCGTTTCCCCTCTTTTTGGTGTTGTTTGCCTGTGTGCTTGTATTCCATCCCTCTCAGGTGATAAACGGTCAGCTGGTGTTCTCGGTGACCCGCAGTTCAACCAGACCGGTGCGTTTGCGGTTGGATCAGGTTCAGGTGGCAGACGGCCGGTGGCACGACCTCCAGCTAGAGCTGCGAGATGTCCGCAGTGGCCGCGAGACGCGCTATGTTGCCACACTTCGGCTCGACTTTGGACTCTATCAGGTAATAGATACAATAAAAAAACTTGAAGGGAAGGTTTGGAACTGTTAAGGGCAGCAAATTTAAGTACTTAAAGATGTAATTCAAATACTGTAAATGCAGTAATTGCACTAATTTGCCCTGCAAGCACACCATCTCAAGCATGTTTAAATGAATAACAAGGTTTTCATCATTTCTACTTTACTAAATCAATAAGACTTAATTTCCCTCAACAACTAATTTCCCACTGTCCCATAATAAATTCACAACCTAAATTGACCGTGTTCACTTGGAAATAGGCATTTTTTCCAGCTCTAATTCTTGCATTTGTTTTAATTTGGCTAAAAGCTGCAGATACTCTGATGGACAGCATTTTTCAGTCTAATCAGTAAACTCTAATTGGAATTATAAAGCATTTAATATGAATGAAAGAAATAAATCCTTAATATGTTCTAATCTGAAACAGCTCCTTATACACAAACGTCTTCCTCATTTCCTGCTATGAGCCAGTCCGATGAAGCAGAACACTGCAAAAGATATTAGCAAATTATCTGCATATGATCATGTTGTAACAGATGATCACTTTCAATCTTACAGTCAGATTTATGTCAAAGCAGGAGAAACTCAGGACATGACATGAAAGAATATCTTAGCATGGTTTGAGAAGTTTTCATCACTAGTGTCAGTCTTTTGAAACAGTATTAGGCAGATCATTTTACTTTTATTAAGAAAATGTATCCAGATTTAAGGAAAGTCTTCAAACAAGTACACTCTCATTATAACGCCTAATTGCCACTACTGATGTGTTTGAGGAAATACAAATGCATAAATATTTGAGAAAAATATTTGAAAGGACCTGTATTTTGGGTCAGTTGCCAGGTAAACCTCATTCAGAATGTTCCTGCTGTCCTTTGCTGTTGTCTTGTACATGCAGTAATTTATCTGCACTCAGCATCAGCGGCCATGCTGTCGGCTTTCTCCTGTAAGATACATACACTGAAATGTTGAGTCACACCATAAAGACACACACACACTCACACACACCTTCACGCTGTCTCTTTGGCTTTGTTTAAGCAAAACAACATGTTTTGTTTTCATGTTGATTTAATTCTTAAATCAGCTGCCATCAAATTATGTCTTTCATCTTTTTATGATAGTTCATCGGGCTTTTCTTCAAAGTGCATCAAGTAACACACCGAGTAAATGATGCAGAAAACATTTTCAAACATGGAATGATTAAACGTCGTAGCTGCCAATTAAACAATGATTACCTTTGAAATTGTTTGGCATGTGTGCAGCTATTATCAGCCAGATCTCACCCTCCACTTTTGCATCTTCCACTGCAGCTAAAACGCTGATAAATGGGGCTCATTGATTTCCTTTTCATGGTTGTTGCAAGTGAAATTGCCTGTCAGTGTTATCAGTTCAGCATTGACCTACTCCACAATGATTGCATGTTATTGTTTTATTTAATAAAGTCAATCATTCACTCTGCAGTTCTAAAACCATTTTCATGTTCGCACTCACCTCTCTTCCCATCGACTGACATGAGCACCATCATAACCCGACTACTCAGTGATATGAAAAAACATGGGAGAGTCATAGCATCCAGTTAGCAATCAGACAAAAAGGAAAAATCAATAATGTTTTCTGAAAGGCATTTTTATCTTATTTCAGTTTAAAAGAGTCTTTCTAGCTTTAATTATTTTCATGGTCAAAAGTGCTCTCTCATTGTTATCTTTACATACAACTTTGTGGCCGATAAACTTCTTCTTTCTCTCTGACTCTCTTTGTCCTTCCTGTCTGCATCTGTCCCCTTACCTCTCTCCCTCTTTCTCCCCTCTTTAGGGAACAGTGATAGTGGGGAATGAGATTCATGGTTTGAAGGTGAAACATCTGCACGTGGGAGGAGTGCTGGGCTCTGGAGAGGTTCAAAACGGGATAAGGGGATGCATACAGGTGAAGATGGATGAATTGAATTTTTAATGTTCAGTGATGGATGGTTGGAGGGAAGCTGAGAATATTGACACATAAGATATGGAAATGTGCTAAAAAATGCTGCCAATTTCTTATTTCTAACTTGGACCTGTCTGTCTTTCTACAGGGCGTTCGATTGGGTGTACGGCCTGATGCCCCTCCCCTTCCCCGCCCATCCAGAGCTGTCAAAGTAGAGACTGGTTGTAATGTGGGCAACCCCTGCGTCTCGTCTCCTTGTCCTGCCCACAGCCGCTGTTCTGACCAATGGGAGCGGCACACCTGTGTCTGCGAGCCTGGTGAGTGAGCAGAGAGATGTGTCTGGTGTTGTAGACAACGTTGAAGGTGCTGTCATTGATGAATGGGTCAGGGTTAGTCATGAGTTGTCATGTTAAATTATGAGGGTATCTCCAATACCCAGCCAGTTTTAGCGCTTGACCTCAGTCAGGCTTTTATTCTCATTCATGTAACTACGTAGTGTAATAATACAAACAGAGAAGGAGGGATGCTGCTCAGCTGCAGTGAGAGCAACGACAATGAATGAGGTTAATGAGGTTAAACGTGTTGAATGTAGCTGTTAGCCTGCAAGCTAGCTTCTGCAGGTTATGCTTACAGAACACAGGCCACGCTACTTATTGTCCTTTCTGCTTTTCATCACTGTGCATGAGTGAATTCTGCTGTGCCAGTTCCCATCTAACTGCACCATTCGCATTACGGTACTCTTTGGATATGATGTTGAAGTTGTGTGAATGACTGTATAAAGCTGGGCTGTGATATCAGTGTGAAAAATAATGTTCCTTCAGTGATTTTTCCTTTTAAAAACACCTCATTCATTGGGAGTCAGTAAGTAGTGCTGAGATGACTAATTATTGTTAACTGTTAATTATTAGTCAGTCAACAATAGTAAAAAAATCCACAACAATTCTGATTCCCAGTTAGTTTTCTCTTCTAGTTTCTTTTTTTTCATGAAAATTATAATGTGATCAACATTTTTCTCTAATTTTGAGATGTTTTATTGGCCAGACAATTCATCAATTAACATGAAAATAGGAGATTAATTGACAGTACAAAATAATTGTTAATTGCAAGACTCTAAGTCTTATCAAGTAAAAGGCCAATTTTGAGCCTTGGAACAATTTGCATATCTGCTAATCTCTTGCGTCTCATCATGTTTTGACTTTGCCAGTGAATACATTAAATATGCCAGCCAAGTGACACAGCCAAGAACGATTTTCCACTTCAGTCCTGCAAGTTAAATTGAATGCGTGCTAACCCCTGCGCCAGGAAAGTGGTCCTAATATTTTGCACACTGTGGACGTTTGATGTGAACGAAAGGAGGTGTGTGTTGGGAGAAGGTGAAAGAAGCCAGCTTACTTAGAGAGAGAGAAAAAGGGAATAATTATAGCATGGCCATATCTGCGTAGGTGTCTGCCAATGCTCTAACTGGGTTAAACTGATATTTGGGAACGCATAATGAGTTCTCATCCACCGAGAAAAAAGACTGACTGCAGGCTAACTTCCAAAATCTCCTTAGTCAGGTGAATTTAATGAGGCACAATTAATGTGAAGGAGAAAAAACCTGATGAAAAGAGATGGAGAGGAGCGGAGAAGTAAGGGAGGAGAGAAAGCAGAGAGAGAGAAGGAGTGATGGAAGAAGAGAACAATAGAAAGATGAAAAGAGGCAGAGGAGGAACAGAGAGACTGCAAATATTAATGATTAATGAAGAGAAAGAGGCGGGTGAGAGAAATAGTGTAAAACAAACACTAAAAGTTTTGTGGCAAGAGGAAAGAAGTGAAGAAAGAGGGCACAAGAAAGTCAAGTCAAACAGCCTGAAAACACTGGCGACACGTTTGGGAATAGATCCACACACAAGTGGTGTATATGCACACAGAGACACATGTGTATCATAGATGTGAGAGAAAATTAACATGACAGACGCACACACAGCAGAGGATGAAGAGGGATATTTGATATTTATTTGGAGCTTTATTAGCAGCTACTTGTGCAACAGCTGCAGCTCAGTACTACGAGTGTTGATTAAACAGACTAGACCAACCGAGCAGGGATGATTAAAGGAGATGACTTACATTTATGATGAAAGGAGAGATGAGACGAGAGCTTGAATCACAAATTAAGAGAAAAAGACCCGCAGACAAGAAAAAGACAAAACCCAGAGAGAGGGACAGAGAGAGAAAGCGGCCAATTGACGTTTTCATATTAGTTTGTCAGCATATAGATACTCTCTTATTTCCCATCCATCACCTTCCCTCCCTGCATCTCAACCTGCATCTTTTCTTCTGCATATTTCTAGATAGTCATCTGTATGTAACACGACCACTTTAGTAATTAATTTCCAAATGTAGCCCACTCATGAAGTGTGATGACATGGCTCCTCTAGTCTTACAAACAGGCCTATGAAGAAAACAATGGAGGTAACAGTGCATTATATTCCAAATAGCTTTACAAGTTGCTAACACTAAAAGGCAGTAATGCAACATTACTGCATGGATTTCTACAACGATCAAAGATGAGGCCCGCCACCCTCTGTTAGCCATGTGGACTCAGGCTTTGATTGAGGCTCGTGTCTCATGGACTGTGGAGACGCTTGCAGCTGAAACACACAGAAAATTGGAAATGTAAACTTTCGTTTGAATTTTAACAAAACAACTTGCCATTTTGTTTAAGTGTTTGGGGCGTGATTGGCCAGCCGCTTTGCTGCCACAAAACACGGAGTAGCGAAATAGGACACGCTTCTATTTTCCATCCACAAACAGCAGCACAAGTCAAAGCGTCTCTGCCCAGTAAGGCCAAGCTGCAAGCCAGCCGTTCTTCTTTTTTATTCAAATGAGAGTCAGTGACTTGCAGTATACTTCCCTCACAAATCTATGCGTGTAAGGTAAGACTACCTCAGCACTAAAGTTGACTCGGTCACACCTCTGTGACCGAACAACCTAACTAAATGTGTCTTACTGCCATGGGCTGCCATCTCAGTGTCTACTTACAGATGATAGAGAGAGAAATCAAAGGAAAGTTTTTCAAGAAAGAAAAGTTTGAAAAGGAGAGCATGAGATTAAAGCAGAGGTAAAGGGAGCGAAGGGCGCGTGGAGGATGTAGTTTGTTAAAGTGAGAGAGCCTCAGGCCTGACAGCGTGACAGAGGAAGCGGAGAGGCGCAGCTCTCCCTGTAGCATCCTGCACCAACCCGCAAGCTAATGCTAACACCTTGACTTATTAACATGGGACACATACACTGATGCCATCAGACATATACACAAGCCCACACACACGCTCACACACTCACTCACACTGCATATGCACAAACCTCCTGTGCATGCACTTATTTACTGTAAACACACGCTGTCTTGCTCTCTCTCTCATTATCATTATCTTTCATCAGCACAATGAGCATTAAAAATGGAGAGTGCTTTATGATGAATGCTGCTTAGAGACAAATCAAATCAAAGTTTAATAAGAGCGGAGAGGGAAAAGAGAAAAGAGAGGTGCATTCTAAATAATTCCCTTTCATGTGTCTATGTATGTTTGTGTGTGCGAGTGTGTATGTGTTTTGGCCTGGTGCTGAAACTAGCCCAGTGGGTCTCTCAAGGAACTGACAGCACATGTGATTCGTGCAATACAGCCTCCTAGAAAACACTTACACACACATACACACATGCTGAGACAAGGTTCTGCATGACAAAGCACAGAGACATCTGCTCTCTCATCCCCTCACCGTGTGTGTTTGTGTGCTCCCGAGTAAGTGTACTGTATGTCAGTCTGTGTGTGTATTTCTGTGCCAGTTGCCACAGACTAATTCACTGCGGTGAAAAATTGGATTTAATATGATAAATAACAGCCTCGTTGATTTATGTCTGCTTGGGTTCCCTGAGCTGTTTAAAAACCAACTCAATAACATGTGCAAAATATGTGCACAAGGTTCAAGAGCAGGGACGCTCCGAACCGCTTTCACTGCAGTAATGATTCATTTATCAACGTTTCCTGCTTTTGTTGAGATGTTGAAATAGTGATTGAAAACAGCAAATGCCAAATGACCGCTTCTGCAGATGGAGTTTGTCAGAAAAGTGCGTTATATGAGTCTGTTGTTTTTGAGTGTGGTGTGCAGCTGCAGTACATTAACAGCTCAGATCCTCTGGGAGAAACTAAGAGATTTATGAGTTTCAAGCTGTATTTCCTGCGTTCTGACCCACAGTAGATGTCAGATCCTCAAGGTGCTGAATCAGGGCAAAGTTGTTCCCCATGACAAATGACTCCACACCTAGAAATGTCGTTTATTGATCAGGTTTGATATCAAAACTAGAAATGTACAGGTATTTGGCACTGTTGTATGGCTGTATGAATGGTATGTTGGATATACAGCATCTGGCATGGTATTTTTTTTTTTAAATCTGCTTTACCTGCTTGTGTGGTTACACATATGAAGTTTCTTTTTCTCTAACTTATCGAGTAAGGGTTGAGAAAGACTTTCAAATCGTAGGTCTCTGAAGCCTGGTCAGACTTTGAACACGTTGTCGATATAAGATAGAAATGAGAATTCTTTTTCATGTTTGAGATACAAAATATTTACAGTGAAACTCAACCACACTGTCTGGTCAATATCTGCGATTTAAACACCAAAACAGCCCAGTTATTTCAACAAACCAACATTTAGTTCTGGTCTCAACCAAGTTTAACACAACAGTGTACGTTTCAAGAGAAGAATGACAGCATCGGTTGTCTCAGCCAGTGCCACATTTGACATATTTTTACCCTCCACCAGCCATAGTAATTATGACAGAGTCTGCGTTAGGGAAGAGGTCAGAGTGGGGTGGTCACCAAAACATTGGACTTTAACAAGGAAGACCATTCCTATTTCATTTGTCTCATGACCTATTTAGCAGCTCAATGTTCCAATTCCTTCACCATCTAGTCGCTAACTTTGCTTTGGTGCTGGGCGGGTGGCGTCCAATGGGTTTATTGAGCTTTTTCCCTGAGAACAGGCTGAATCATACTTTAAATGTGCTGTAAAACCAAAACAATGATGGGAAAGAAGGCCAGTAAGCTCTACAGATCTGCATAGCTGGATAATAGTTTTCTGTGGTTCATCACTGAGAGAGACCACTTCCACAATAACACAGTCACTGGATTCAGCGTTCACTGCTGTTGCACTGTTTTCCTGCTATTTTATACGGGATATATCTGACATGCACAATCTTTACACTGTCAGAAAGGAAGATAGTTGGATACACAGAGGATGAATGGATGGTTCAGGGAGCAGATGACTCATCTTTCTTCTCCTGATTGTAGTCTGGCTCAGAAGTCAAGCTGATGTTGTTTTACGACAGAGTGTCTAGAGTTAAAGCTGTGGGCCACCCTGGGTGTGTGTTCAACTCCAGAAGCCGCACCCTTCAGAAGAAAAGTTCCTGGACCCTGACTGTGAAAGTCAAACATGTACACACACACACACACACACACACACACACACACACACACACACACACACACACACACACACACACACACACACACAATTTACAATTCTTTGTTCTTACAGCCTTAAGCCTCTCTCTCTCTCCCTCTCTCATATTGTTGTGACAAGGCCAGTGTCATTATAACTGTCTGAAAACAGCCAAGGCTGCCGTCGCCTCTCTCTTTCAGTTGCCATGGTGAAAGTGTAAAGATGTATAGGTCTGATAGAAGATGATTGTGTATGTGCACCTGTGTATGTATGTGTGTGTGCGTGCATGAAGAAAGCAGCAGACATGGAGAACAACAGAGTTGGAGATGGAGAGTCGGGGATCATGAGAAAACAAATAAGAGACAGAGCGCTGCCACTGTTTGTGTGATTGTGATCCTGTAATCATTCCTGTGTGACTTTGTTTGTGCGTGAAAAGAAATTGTGAAATGAATACTTGGAAACTGAACAGTAGCTGTGATTATCTTTACCCTTTTGTTTGTATAATTCCTGAAATATTTCCAAGCAAGAGGAGGAGGAGAGAGAAAGGTAGATGAAATGAAAAAGAAAAAAAAACTGTGTGTGAAGGTTTGAGAAGGGGGAAAAAAGCAAGGCCAAGGTGTATTTTTTTGGCAAATTACAGTGTATGTAGCTGTGTAGTTTCGCAAAGAATGGACTAAGCTGGGGAGAGAGAGACGGAGCTTGAAAGAAAAGGAGTCATTTGAGACCTTCTGTGTGTCTAAAGCAGCAGCCAAGGCCACAGGCTTGAAAAGCAGTGTGGCTTCTGTATTTTCTATAGAGAACACGTGAAAGCAGACCTCACATATATTTGTCAGCTCCAAAGGGAGGTATGCAGACCTCAACAAGCCGCAAACACACTTCAGTCACACTTCAATCTATAGAGACATCCTTCTTTTCAATGCTGTGAAATTCAAAAGGCGGCCTGAAAGCAGAACGCGCTCCCTGAAGGAGGGGAGGTGATTGCATGTGAGGTTTGTGCTGGTCAGAAAATCAGAGTGATCAGTGGGCAGAAGGCCATGTCTTACTGAACAGATCACGCTGTTTTCTCATGTCACTTGATGGTTAGTTTTCATATGAATATTTATTAATGAGGTTTTTTTTGTCTGAGAGCAGTTGTGAGGCTTTTAAGTGCAAAAATGCAAATCCCTTTTTATGAAATTGAACATGTCCACAGAGCCAATATTAACATGTAATTGCAGAAAATCTGAAAAAAAAAAAAAAATCACATAAGAAAACCGACATGTGTCCAGAATGCACATGTGCTTTAAATTCACATTTTTATGTGATCTTTTTTACAAAATCAATAAAATGCAATGATGTGTGGTGATTAAAACGCGTCTCTCAACGTCTTAGAAAAACTTGAAACTAAAGCTTAGACAATGGACAGCTTCACTGTGTGAATGTGTGCAAGTTTCTCATGGCATTTCCTCTTTTTTTTTTTTTATTTCTTTACTGTGTGATGTAACGTTTGTTTTGAATTGAGATTCATGTCGACACATGTGTATACAATCAGTGTCTTGAAGAGGAGATCCACTCATTTCTAACATGTAAGAGTAAGGATACTGGACAGAGGTGCAGTTTTAGTCTCAAGTTTTTGGTTTCACTTGAAATGCACATTTTTTAGCTGCTGTTTCTGGCATCAAACTGTGCCAGATGATGATTAGTGAAGTGTTTGTTTCTAGTGTTCTGTAATGTGGTCAAAATCAGTGTAAAGATTTTTCTGGCATCTTTTACAGCATTTAAAGCAACAAATACCATCAACCCCAAAATCAGCTGTATTATAAGTAGTCACTGTTACTAAATTATTATTAGTACTCTTTCCCTCACAACCAGTGTGAACGTCATTTTATTGGATTTGTTGCTTTTATTTCCATCCCAACATGAAAGTGAGGTCTTATACTGCAGCTAAGTCCCATAATATTTTAATCCAACCATTAATACAAGTACATTAAAGACTAAGTACAACAATTATGTTCTTTCTAAATGAAAAGCAGGTCTGGGTGAAAGGCCTTTATTTGTGCTAAATACACCCTAAAGTGTGTGTGAAGCACTCTGCTTTAGTCATTAGATTAAAGAGGGGTTTTATGTGCTGGCCTGTATTACCATATAAGAGGCTGGTGTGTTTGTGTGGAGTGTCTGGGGATTGCATTGAAGTGTATGACGGCTTCGTTCACCGTGCTGCACCGGCGCACACTGAAGTGAACGGTGGTAATTTGTGTGCTGTAAGTTGTTGTGGTGAAGTGACTCATTGAAGTGTGCTGTCTTTGCTTTTATTGAAGCAGATTTCTGTACTATTATGGTTGAGAGGTGTTGAAACGTTTTCTCCAATGACACTTTTGATGAATGAATGACATTTTTGAAATCAGTTTTTTCTCGGCTCTACCTTATTTTTCTCCTATCATTCGGACACAAAATTAACACCGGCCACCAGCCGAGTGCTGGTAAAATATGAAAGTGGCTGGTAGATATACTTCACTCGCAAGCCACAGTGGTGATCTAGTGAGTGGGTGGTAAAATTTTTAATTTTAAAGGAAGACAGGAAGACGTTTCATGCTTTACCTGCCGCAGGTGAACTTGGCTAGCTTTCCACCATAGCTCGATGGCAAGCTAGCCAAACTTTTTCCCTAGTGTCCGCTGCTCTCGTTTTGGCATTAGCTCTGTTTATTTCAGGTCATTTAGGTGTGCAAATAGAGACAGACTGAAACTCAGGTGAACCTTTGAGTTCCTTTGTTCGTAGATTGCTAGTCTCTTTTGTGTAGCTCACTATGCTAATTGTAATGTTTCTGAAAAGTGATGAATGACTGTGTTTTTTTGTTTTTGTTTTTTGTTTTTTTTTAATCCTTTCATAGAGCAATGGTGGTAATTTGCATTCAAAGGAAGCGCTGCTTTGTGTGTCAGTGCATGACAGCGTTGTAATGCTTGGTTTTGCTTGTTTTCCAGTGGCTCGCCCAGCCGGAGTGAGTCGGGAGAGTGACGTTTGAGATAATGACTGTTTGATGTTTCAAAAGTGTACTTGTGAACTGACAGGTTATTATCTCTGCCACGTGGATGGGAAACAGGGTGGTGTTCTGCATATTTAGATTTGTTGTTATGCTCTTAGTTCATGATTGTACATGCAAGCGAAGTTGTTCACATACGCAGTGACTGCCTGTGTCCTCTTGTTTGTTATATTTTCTGTCTGATTATTTCAATTTTCAAATTGCCATTGGTAAAAGACTAGAATATCTTGACTTGAGTGACCATATAGGACATTTTGCTAATATTTAACCAAAAACAAAACCCACCGTGGTGTTGAGTCCTGACATTTGTATGTCCAACAATCCACCCAGACCTCTTCCCTAATTTCTATGCATTACAATTAGGGGTGGACAATGTGTCTCATGACCTCATCCAGATATGAATGAAAATGAGGTCTTTGGCTTCATGTGTTTTGAGAGGAGTAGCCTGCCCCATAATTAGTGAATGTAATGTGATTAATTCTCAGAGTTAGACACGGGGTAGGATCATGCATCTGAGCAGATTTTATTTGGCTGAAAACCCAAAGTATATTATGTAAGTACAACAGTCAGTGTACCACAGGGCATGTCTAACAAGTACATTTACATCCAGCAGCAACAGACACACATACTGACACAGCACACAGCAGAGGGACTGGCAAAACCAGCTGTATGAAGGTTTTCCACATCCAACCTAAGACTCTGGTTATTTAACTTTAGCTTCAAATGAGGTTCAGTATTCACACAGTTACTCTTGACTGTCTCCCTATATTAAATATGGCAACGTTGCTCCAGTGTGTTAGTTTATGTTGCTCATAAGGTTACCTTTATAGTGAGGAAAATAATAGTTACTGGATGCAACTCCAGTTCTGTGAGTATATATGCAGCCATCTACCAACATGTTACTGCAGCCACAGTAAAGCATGTTATTTTTTATATGCTAAAACATTTGCCACAGTAAGGATGGTATTGCAACATTCAAGTTACCACCCACCCCTAATTACAGTTATAAGGATGTCACACTTCCTGGATTGGACACTGAACACTAGACTGTATTGGCATTGAACATAACACATGCAGCAATTAATGTAATTTGTCAAGCAAATTAGTTATAAATAAACATTTTTTGTTGGGTTGTATAATTTGATGTTTGTATTTGAGTTGTAGGATAGCAGTGGTTGCACAAATCCTGGTTCAAGTACCCGATGCACTGTGAAGTAAATCAATCTCTCTCTCTCTCTCTCTCTCTCTCTCTCTCTCTCTCTCTCTCTCTCTCTCTCTCTCTCTCGCTCTCTCTCTCTCTCTCTCGCTCTCTCTCTCTCTCAGGTTACTATGGGCGAGGCTGCACTGATGCTTGCCATCTGAATCCGTGTGAAAATGAGGCTCAGTGCCACAGGAAGCCCAGCTCTTCCCATGGATACATCTGTGACTGTGGAGACAACCACTATGGGCAGTACTGCCAACACAGGTAAACACACACACACACACACACACACACACACACACACACACACAACTGACTCAACATTTGAACTGCAGTTTACCTGTGAAATGCCAACATGGTCTAAAGCTCTTTGATTCTGCCTGTAGCCTGGCTAAGCTCTGTTGAAGTGTGTGTGTGTGTGCATGTTTGTGTATTGTTGTGCCACATCTCCAGCCTTGCATGTAATCCACTGGGGAATGAGTGTAGACTTAACCTAATAACACACACACGCACAGGTTTTGTGTGTGTGTGTTTGTGTGTGTTAAACTGTGTGAGGGGAGCGTGACCCTGACCTTACCCCTTCCTTCCTGCCTGTGTAATCCACACAGCTTTAAATTTATCTCATGATCTGTTGTGTGTGTGTGTGTGTGTGTGTGTGTGTGTGTGTGTGTGTGTGTCTCATCTTTGATCTAGTCGGTGTGTTTTTCACAAAGACACGTTGTTGGCTACTGATGAATTATACTCTATAGTACAAGTCTCTCTTGTGTTGTGTTCCCCTCTCCCTCAGATGAATACACCAAAAATGTAACTAACTCACATTAATCAATTAGTCGATCAAGACAAAGATGGTGATATTGATAATGGATCAATTGTAAAAGTACCAAAAGCTTCGTTGTGGCTGACTTTCATCATTAGAATTTTTTTGTCCTGTTCAGACAAAGTAAGTGCTTTTAACATCAGTTTGCGCTCTGGTTATTTTTCTTTAGACACTTTATAAACTGAGCTCTCGAGATCATCATAAATCATAATAACTGACCCACCAGTTTGAACTTATTTATATTAGTGTATAGTTATATAGTTATAATTAGACTCTGGATGCGGTTGTCCTGCCCTTTAAGCCCTTAAAGCAGCCGAAAAATACACAGCAGAGAGAGACGCTTCATTTGGAAAAGAGATTCTGTTGGGAGATGTAATAAATGAAATCTCTGGAGATATAGAGTCAGTCCTAATATTCTATTAAGATCACTGATAGCTAAATTCTCTCACCTAAATTCCCCGTAAGGAGAGATAACGAGATGCACACAAGAATCTGCATGAGCTGTGAGAAGCGTTCGTCTCCACCGTGAACCATTAGACGCTGAGAAGCAAAGACGAGCACATAAAGTGAAATGTGAGCAAAGAGAAGGAAAGGGACGCGTGCAATAAACCAGACAGTGATAAAATCTGAGGTTTATTTCTCAGCAGCACAAGTTCAGCAGTTTTTGAGAGCCGTCGAAATCCCACGCTGATTTTAAAATGAATGAACTAAAGGTGTTTTTTGCCTAAATGTCAGTGGTCGCCATCTGTCACTGAGCACACGCTGAAGTGTTTCCTGAAGTTCATGTTCTTTTAACTCATGTCTGCCCTGATCTCAAACTCCTTCACTCAGTTTCTTTCAGGTCTCTCCCTGCACCTCTCAGCATCAATATTGTCTCTTAGGGTGATTCCTCTCTTTGCTTCCTTCATCTCTCTGTTTCTCACTGACTGTCTCTCCCTTTTGCTTTCATCTCTGCTCCCAACTCATGAGTTAGTTTGTCATTAGAGGGAAAGATGATTCCTTTGAAGAACGGATAAAAGTTTTTGACATGCTGTGTTGCTCTGGTGCTTACATGTGTTACTGATTGTGTGTGCGTGCATGTAGAATTGATCACCAGTGTCCCAGGGGGTGGTGGGGATCTCCGACCTGTGGACCATGTCACTGTGACCCCAATAAAGGCTTCGACCCCAACTGTAATAAGACCAGCGGACACTGTCACTGCAAGGTAACCAGGAAACACACACATACACACACACACACACACTACAGGTTTCAAGCGTTTGTAAAGCATCAAATGTCGATTTTTTTCTTTTATTTAGTTAACTCGTCTTAACTGGTTATGTGTCATATTATTCAGCTGTCGAGCAGTAAGTGGTCAGAGCTCTATTGCCCTACAGCTGCTGGTGTAATGTAGATTTTTTTCCGTCATCACATTGAACGCTAATGCTGTTAGGATTAGACTTACGTTGTGTAACTCTATAGATCACTTTGGCTTTGGTTGAACCAGACGCACAGTAATCGTCTCACAGTGTGATGTCTGACAGGCTAAACCAGACATATGAACTACATCCACCATGATACGATAATCATTCACATTTCTGCCATGTATGAATGTGTGAGTGTGTGTATTGATATGTTTTGCGTAGCCGGCATGTTTAACCCTGTGTTATCCCGTCCTTAATCTGATCTTTTGACCTTAATCTTTAATCTCTGTTATCGCCCTTGAACAAAGCACTTAACCACATGTTGTCCTGTGCCCTTTGGCCTCTTCTTCATTTTCTCTTTTCTGCTCGACTTGCTCACAGCGTAGCAGTGTTTTCGTTTAGCCTTCGTACAGTCCATCCAGATCAAGACTGACACACAAGGCTTTGTGTCGAGTATTGCAGGGTACATCTTTTTCCACAGTGAGGAATCTCTTTAATGCACTTCAATTAAACAATTCTGGTCGTTTTGAGATGCAATGACAAGCACATCATAATTAAAGTGACTGTGATGAGCCCACATTTCCCAAAATGGAAAAGACATTTTTGAATGGAGGGGGATTTGAAAGAACCAAACAGTGGTGCTTTACTATCATTCTTCTTCCAAAATGCAGTATTGAATGCGTACTATCATGCAAGTTATGCAAACTACATAACTTTATTTGCGTTCCTTTGTCTGAAGCCCTCTTACGTATCATGTATGCATTGTTCGTCTTGTATTCACGCCTCTGTTATACGCCTGTCCCCTTTTATGCCATTGTATAAATCTTGCCCTAATGCATGTGATGATGTAATCGCTGACACTATTCTTGGCGCCGTGACATTTTACATTCGTCTGACTGAGTTTGATCTGCGTGCCTACTCATGCACACCCTCTGCATGTGTGTGTATTCAGGAGTTTCACTACCATCCGCGGGGCTCTGACACCTGCCTGCCATGTGACTGCTACCCAGTGGGTTCCTTCTCGCGTTCATGTGACCCAGAGACAGGCCAGTGCCAGTGCAGGCCCGGCGTGATTGGTCGCCAGTGCAACACGTGTGACAACCCCTTCGCCGAGGTCACAAATTCAGGCTGCGAAGGTGAGAATGCTTATTTCATTTGTTTCAGACATTTTGATCAGACTTTTGGAAATTCTGTTTGTCCTTGTAGTATGGTTTACCCAGCAGACACTGCAGACTGGATTTTAAAAAAAAAACTTGAAAAAGCAAGCATCTCACCACCGTGTTCTTTCCAAAATAACAGTAGTGTAAAACAGCATATTTGTTATAGACTGAGTCACAGAATCATTTGTGGGATATGACTTTTTCCACCCAGTACTTAATATTGATGGAAAACTGTGTCACTGTCTTGCAGCTCCTTTGTGGTTGCATGACAAGAAGAACCAAAATATTGACAGACACTGTCCGCTTTGCAGCAGTAGTTGTCAAAGCTTGAATTGATATTAAAGCTCTGCCAGTGCTGTTCCCCAACAATAGCCAACATCACTTGTTACCTGCTTGCTTTCTTTAGCAGAATTGTTTCTTGGCAAGTGGTACAGAAAACTGTGGCTTGTGTAATTCTCAAAATGGATTCAAAGCCAGTATTCAAACTCATGAAATTATCCATAGAGACAAACAGATATGAATGAAAATGAGGAGGTACTACTGAGCTTTAACCATATTTAAACAATTCAATCATCATTTTTCTCAAACTTGTTTTCAAGTGTAAAATAACAAGGAAACCGGTAATTCTATTCATCTTCTATATAACATCTTCTCTCTTCATCTTTTTTTTTCTTTTCTGTGCAGCTTTGTCACTTTCAAAATATCCTTTCTGTTCTTGCTTTCCTTAATTTGTAGCTTCTGTTTTCTTGTCTCACACTCACACATTTTCATTCTCTTCTCTGCAAGTGAAAAGAAAAACGTTTCCACATGATCAGTGACTTGTTCTCGTGATTTTAGTTGAACAGTTCATCAAACTGATTTTAAGTTATGTTTTGTCTCTGCAGTCATTTATGATGGTTGTCCAAAGACCATCACTCAGGGGATCTGGTGGCCTCGGACCAAGTTCAGCCTGCCTGCTGCTGTGCCCTGCCCCAAAGGCTCTGTCGGTCCGTACACCCACACACACAACATGAGGGCATTCAAACGCATGGAGCCTAATGTCAGCTTTAGCCTGCAGTTTAATTATTTAATTGTTGAATGGCATGTCCTCTCCTCCTTACAGGTGCAGCCATCAGACACTGTGATGTAGAGAGAGGATGGCTGGAGCCAGACCTTTACAACTGCACCTCACCTCCATTTGTGGAGCTCAACGCTGCTGTATGTAGAGTATTACAAAAGTGCTGAGTCATGGCCAAATCTGAGATGTTCCCCTTAATTATAGAAAGCCATAGAACTGAATGAAACCATCAATAACTGAACCAGTCTAGAAAAAGTGCTTTCAGTTTGTTTGTTTGTATTGTGACAAATGACCATTTAGTGTTTGCATGCAGATATTTTACAATACAAAACAATGCTTCAATACCTTTGTAGACATTAAGAAGTGTTGCTGTCCATCAGTATTGTCATAATAAATCCCAGTAATTCTTAAGTAGATGTAAAAAGGTGATGATTTTTTCATGTTCTCTTGGTGTCTTTATGTTTAGCTTGATTCTCTGGAGCGTAATGAGACGGAGCTGAACACCATCATGGAGAAGAAACTTGCTCACCAGCTCCGTGACGTCACCGAGGCGACCGCCCGACTCTACGGAAATGACTTGCAGATCGCAGAACGACTGCTGTCCCGCCTCCTGACCTTCGAGACCCAACAGAGCGGCTTCGGACTCACGGCTACTCAGGACGCACATTTCAATGAGGTAAAAAGAAGAACGCTCTGCTGCCCAGCTGATGTTGATTGTATTTGTCAGTGGAGGGATGAGAGCAGTGAGCAGTGGGGCAGGTGTACAGCTGAAGCCTTTAGACTTTCTTGCAGTGACATATGAATTGTCATCTGGGGATATATTTCCCATTAACAAAGGCTGTTTATTGCCTGTCCTGATTCACCTTGCTTTTCAAATCCAAGCAACACCTTTGAGAAAATGAAGATCGAGAGATTCATGAGAAAATTAATTATACTTCAACAAACACTGGATTGTGAGAAACAGGTTGGACATTGTCTAATTTCTAGTTATATTTGATGTTTGATTGTGACATTTAAACCACAAATATTGGTGTGAGGTAAGTTGAAATGATGTCCAAAGTACAGCTTAAAGACATTAGGAAAGTCATCGCTGCCACTGTGCCAGCCAACCGAGACAAGTGAAGCCAACACGCTGCCAACAATTTATGAATATTAGTTTATGAAGAGCCTCTCCAACTACAGTAACTGTCAGTTTTGCAGGTTTGATGTTCTGCCATCACGAAAGGATGTTTTAGTAAAATGTTAATAAAATGTTGAAGTTGCATGAATGACTGAACCAGACTTCAGCTTTATATTACTGCTAGCAGCAACCACAAATCAGCACAGAATCTGCCAGAAGACACAAGATAGCTGCTGTTATTTAAAACAGTCAGTATGATTGATACACCGGGCTGTTATGGGGAACACACCCAGAGACGAGGTAGCACGAGTCGAACCAGATGTCTTTCTTCTGAAATGGGAGGTCACGTTGCTATGGCGATGCAGTGACAGCACGGCATGAAATATTGCGACATGTCATCCCCCCACATTAACTGACAGAGTCTCATTTTACCTGCTAGCACGGCTTCAGCGGAGCTGACACAGGATCATTTGAGCATGTTGCCGTTTTGACATGCAGTGAAGGCGCCAACAGGCATCTCCACATAATTTTGCTATAAATATTAACTTATACATCAAATTTGGCTGACAAGAAATGAGTTGTCCATAAATCACAAAATGCCTGTCTTTCCTTTTTAAACATTTCAATTTACTGGGTGGTGTGACAGTAATTGACAAATTGCATGTCAATGTGGAAGCTGTGAGGTGGAATTGATCCCCGCAGGCTGATGATAAAGTTCATATAGTCATTCTTGAGGATTTTAATATTAAATCTATAGTTGGCTAACTTTTCTCCCTCTCATTGAAACACACATTGTTACACATTACTAAGATAAACAGCTTTGTTCTGTCTTCAGAATTACCGGAAGTAGTGTGGTACACTAATCGTAGTAGTATTATTGTAGAAGTAATGGTATTTGTACTAGAAATAAGGAATCTCCACAGTGCTGAATAGTAATCTCACACTACCTGACATTTTAATTCATTTACCTGAAGCTGATGAGTTCATTCAAGCTTGTTTATGCATCCAGAAGGTGAGTTAGTCATATTCAACAGGGGCCTTGATGGGCAGTTAAAAAGCAGTTTTTAGCTCTCGTTTTCCTGCAGGTGACACCGGAAAACATTCAATAATGTGTGCTAACAGTGACAGTGACAGCTGTAGCAGAAGTAGCCACGCCCTGCAGTGCAGACAGACTCAGTCATTGATAATGTTACACAGCTAATAACGAGTTGCTATAGAAACTGAGTGGTGGTGGTAGCAACGTCTGCATTCATCAGCAGAACAGTGTCATCTGTGTGTTTTAAATATTCAGTTTCATTAATGCACGCTCACATTTTATTACAAATCTCCAAGAATCAAAGGCAGCTTTTTAAATGTGCCTGCATTAATACTTCCAGCGACCATCAAAGTGTTTCCCTAATGGTTCTTCATAAGGAGGAAGAGCTCTAGTTTATGCCATAAGCTAGTGTAGTATATATTAGATATAATGTGGTCATCATGATATATCTTCTGTGCAGTAAATTCAATGGCTCAAAGGGAGAAGAGTGTTCCTTTCCCTGTGAGATGAACAATAAAATGGAGCACTCATGTTTATCTGATTTAATACACACTTGTTGCACATGCTGATTTCCCAGACACACACTGTAGCTCCAGTTAGGACACTGTGAACAAAAGAGGGAGGATGCCAGCACACTGTAGGGTGTGTTGATTGTTTCAGCATGTCATCCTGTGTGAGTGTTTCTTTAACTGGAGTACTCCCTCTTCTTACGAAGGGGATGGGTCATTAGATAAAATATAATTTATAACCAAATTAGTTTTTGTTTAATAGCTACTCATTTAAAACCAATCTGAAATGAACATTTTGTACAAAGCTTCATGTGATCAATACATCATCTTTGGCTAACAAGGACAGTTGTTATAGCAACACAGCGGTAGCATTAATGACATCCTATAGTGAGTGAAATGAGAACTTTTTCCTGTCTGACAATCACTTAACCGCTTCACCTGACAGTAAGTCAGAAGCATGGCCATTAGGATCTAACATTTATTGAACTGGTTCACAGTGGCACGAAGCAGCTGCACGTTCCCAAAATAGAACAGTAATGACTTTTATTGTCATCTTCCCGTTTCCGGAGTAAAGAGCTCAAACTGGCCTCACTTGTAACCTCAACCTCTGACTTTCAAACAGTCAGATGGCCTACGTTTCATCATCTCAAGTTAATGATGTGGCTGTGGTTTACCCAGGCAGCTCTGAAGTGGAGCTGCAGACAGGCCTGTTTTTTTCTCTATGACACATGTACACACACACACACACACACACACACACACACACACACACACACACATATATATATATATATATATATATATATATATATATATATAGAGAGAGAGAGAGAGAGAGAGAGAGAGAGAGAGAGAGAGAGAGATACACACACGTGTGTGTATGATAATACTTGACACATCACTTTAAACAGCAGCTATTAGGCCAGGTGAAAAGGTAATGTAGAACACGGTTTCTATAGTAACTCAGCGGTGGTAAGAGAGCCGTGTGGACGCAGGAGAAACACAGAGCAGCAGGGAGGAAGGTGTTTTCACGTCAGGAATATAGCAATGCATGAGTGAGGGATGGAGGAAGATGGAAACCTTTCATGTTCAAGCTGTGATACTAGCGTACCTCCACATAGAGCTCATGTCTCATCCAGTACGTGGTAAAAATGTGCCAAATGTGTTTTGAAATGAGGCAGAGAACTTCAGATATTGTACGCGCTCTAACAGTCATTAAGACATCTGGAAGACCTTATGGGACAATATTGTGCACAATGTTCCGACCAGGTGGTCATTGTTTCTCACAGACAGATCCTAGCAGCATAAATGAAGTGTGACGAGACTAAACAAAGATCTGATGTGATAAAAATAATTTGTTCCAAATAGTTGGGCTCTGACAACATGCTGCTGTTTGAGTGGCACGTATAATCTGTTTGTTGAAGTGATTGAAGTAGCATTATGCTCCCGCCTGTCATCCATACTGCCTCTCCTTCAGCCTTTGTGTGCCCTGTGCCTCCTTCTCTTTCTGTAATCCTATCATCTGCCGCCTCTTTAAAATCTCTTTCCTTTTGTTAGACTTCATCGTTTTTCACCCTTTTTCTCTACCATAGATAAATATGGGCCATATGAGCTCTTGAGTGTGCAGCCTGCTTGGGTTTAAAGCCTAAGATCCACCTTAACACTTTTCATTGAGAAACGTTGGCTTATTTTCAAGGCATGAACTGAAACTCAGCTGGGCATGTTCAGTGTGGTTTTTAAGAACAAAGGAAGCATGGATGAATGTTTGTTTGGAAAACTATTCATAGCAGTGTTCAAGTTGTTCAAGCACTCTTCACTATATACAGTATAAATACATATATACTGGATATACATATGTACTGTATTGCATCATTTGCCACAGTGGCTCCTAATTAGGAATCAGCGGGTGAGACAGCCTTGACATTGTTCATATTAAATCACCACCGAGATCATCAAAAGTGCAAAGACCAGAACATTTCATGCCTAATAGACCTAAAATTGTTTAATATGATGCACCAAAATCTGACATCATTTTTAATGAAAAGAATAATTATGGAACAGATCAGCACAAAAATTTGGATTGGATTGGTGTCTCAGATCCAAGTTTGTGTTTGCGCCTGATGTGATGCCACCAAATCACTTTAGTACTTAGCTCTGCCTCCTGCCTCCAACAATCACGTTTCACATTTTGCATCTCGTCACAACAGTCCTTTAGTTTATTTCTCTCGTCCACCTTTCTCTCTGCTCCCTGCATTTCTGAGTCAAGCATACATTTCTTTCTGGAGCTTCCTCTCACTTTCTCTTTAATGTCTCTTGCCACTTACTTATCCACTGTGCCTGTTTCTAAATCCTCTCCCTCTGTGTCCTCTCCTCTACAGTTCACTATGTTCTCCCCCATACTGCAATATATATTCTTTTCCTTGTTTGTCTGAAGGTTTTCTTGTATATTGTTCCCCCCAGAGCTTTATGTGAGATTGCAGTGCTTTATTGGGTTTGGTGCAGTCAGACTGCAACGGATCATGTTGAGCACTTTCCTCCTCTCTCTCTCTCCCTCTCTGTCTCTCTCTGATATTATTCTTTGTTCCGAATATTTTGCGAAACTGTGCAGTCTTTACTATCTGTAGGCCTTCATAGAGGGTCACAAATACTCCATGAGAAGCATGGTAATGAGGTGCTATGCCCAGATGGCCACATGATCATGGGAGAACTTGTAATAATTGGGCTCAAGACTTGTTCTGATCTTATTTCTTGGCTCAGTTTACAATTTTTCATGTTCTTGTGGGGTCCCAGTCACAGCAGGCTGACAAAAGGCTTTACAATGAGGCCTACATCAGATTTCTTCTCTCCTCGACCAGAGTGTGTAACAATCTCGACCTCTGTCTTTTCTTAAAGTCCCTCTATTTGGCTTTACTACTGCAGTGCATCATCAGTCATTCAGGCTCTCTATCAAGTTACTTTACTTTTCTGCCCTCTTCACTGCCCTGACATTCTTTACTTTTGTTGGCTTGGCTTTGAGCCTTTATTAAGTCTGGAAAAGTAGACTGTTGTTTTGTGGTGAGGCCTGAGCTGCTGTCACAGCCTCATCATTTCTCCTCCTCCTGCCTCTTGACCCCTTCTTTGCCTTAATCTCAATCTTCATGAACTGATCATAACTGATAGGGTGCTGTTTTGTTTTTTTGTTTTTTTTTTACAATTGTTCATCTTGCTGCTGCTTCCAGAACATTCTCCGGGGCTGCAGTGTGCTGTTGGGTCCCGGTACCTCTGGGCTTTGGCGGGCTCTCACTCAGAGTCAGAACCACATCCCCGGCGGCGGTCCGGCCGAGCTGACGGAGCTGCTGGAGCAGTATGCACAGAGGCTGGCCCAGAACATGAAGCTCACCTACCTCAACCCTGTGGCGCTGGTTGCTCCAAACTTAGGTGAGCACAGAACGACCGCAGAGAGACACACACAGTCACAGATGCTGAGACATGATACAATAGCTAATCATTAGTCAGACCCAATAAGAGAGAATAAGGCAGTAATAAAATCTTAATCTTTACGGACGATTTGCTGCGGTTTTCTCATAATACTGTAAATCACTACTGTGAAATCAGTTAGAATGACTCATTGTGAAGCAGGAGATGAACAGTGCTAATGCAAATGATGATGGCATAGCCAGAGCACTGGCAGCAACACAGAGAGATGAATTTCACACTCCCACACACACACACACACACACACACACACACACACACACACAGCAGCTATGCTTCCAGCACGCGCACAAAACCCTGAAGCACTGTAGCATTTGCCAACATGCATTATTTAGATTTACAGATGCCAAACACACACACACACACACACACACACACACACACACACGGGATCTCACACAGAGCAACAAACACACACACTCCCTTACTATACAAGTACAAAACATAGGATTGGTTCTGTGTTTAGCTTCCTGTCACTTGTATGTTTGGCTCTTTTCCACATTTTTCTGTCACTTTAGCAGGGTTGAAAATACTCTTAATCTGTACCACATAAGAAGTGTGGAAATAGCAACAGCAGCAGCTCTGGCAGGGATGAAGCCAGACAATGAATTTCACACTCATGCTCTTAGCTGCACATATTGATTGAATTCCTATAAAATACCAAACACCTAAAACTCTGAAACTCATCAAAGTTTGCAGCTGCTCAGCACCTTCTTTCAGTATAGATTGGAAACACAGTTAATCCTTCAGAGAAAATAAACTAGGCTTGCCTGTGTTTGTCTTGTACGTCACTGTATATGCTTCCCCTCTGGAACACAACCAAAATGCTGTTAAATAATGTGAAAGAGACAGTGTTATGCAGATTCACAGACAGAGCACATAGAGGTAGGAGGAGAAGTAGCAAAGCAAAAGGAATAAAAACTACAGCCAACATTAAATTTCACACTCCTACACACACACACACACACAAACATAGACAGTTAATGCTCTTGGCCAAATTTCCAATATAGCCTCCATTATACGAGTTCCTTTTAAGATCTGTTGTTGTTGCCGTCTGTCATTAAAATGCTAAATCTTTCATTTTCTTTCACTAATAGATCAGCTGTTCCTCCATAAAAAATGTCATTAAAGACTTTTAAAATCAGAAAAAACAAGCATTCCCTCTCCACACACCAACGGGTGCACACACACACACACACACACACACACACACACACACACACACACACACACAGAGAGAATATATATCTCTGCCTGTATTGAGTGCTATCATGCTGTTTGCTGGATCAGTACTATGTACAGTGCTTCCTGCCACCTCATTGTGTGCATGTGTGTGTGTTTATGGATTTTGTATTGGCTTCTCTCACTCCCAAATCCACAGAGAATAAATTGCTTTACTGACACAGGCAGTTCAGATTTCCTCTTAAATTGGTTCAGAAGAAGAAAACTACCTTAAACCTAATAACCCGAGTGTGAGAAAAATGGGCAAATCAAGTATTACAGTGTTGTTGTGATTTCCAGCTGTCATAAAGCTCAAGGGCCACTATAGCTTGTGCAGCTTTGGACCAATGAAATGTTTTTTAAAAATAGTGGATATTGTATGGTTACGGTCAATTTTTTGTAATTTAGGTTTCTCATTTATGCTCCAGGAGCTCTCATTGCTCAATGTGTGGAGGGCTTCTGTCATTATTTCTTCTGAAAGTGGGACAGAACTACATTACACATTTCCAACGAACTGGCTTGTAAAATTTGAGCACTTCATCATTTAAACAAAGCTAAAAGACAACAAAGGCTTTACAAAGGGAGCAGGACTGTACTGCTAACACTGCCTGAGGTGTGAGATGTTCTGCACATTAACCTGTTATTTAAATTGTGTCCAAAAATGTGCGTTCATGTGTGTTTATTGCTGCCTTTCTGTTCGTCAGTCATGAACCTAGACCGCGTGGAGAACCAGACCCACGTGCGGCGGCGTTTCCCACGTTATCACAACACCCTGTTTCGCGGTCAGGCTTTGTGGGATCCCTACACCCATGTGATACTGCCTCCTGCTGCCCTGGTGCCACAACGACAGCAGCAGCAGCACAACTGGAAGGAGAGGGAGCGGACAGAGAAAGAATGTAAGACCAGACTCACAAATATAAGTAAAGACTTGAAAGTGGCTGAAACTAAGAGAACGTACTCACACAGACTTCTCCATTTCAGCCTTGGTCACACAGAACGCTGCTGCCGCCCCTGTCAGTATCTCAGCCAATCAGACGGGAGAATACACTGCAGCCAGACGCGTGGTTTCAATGCCTGAGCAGCCCATCACCATTGTCATCATGCTGATCTATCGCAGTCTGGGCGCCGCGCTCCCTCCCAAGTACCACACAGACCGACGCGGAGTGAGGTGGGAATCAATCACACTCAGAACAACAATAATGTGATGGCAGCTCTGAACCCTCTGAGAGAGGAAGCAGGCTAGATATAGAAATCTGGATTAACCATGTCTTTTATTCAATGGCGAAACCAAAATTGCTTTTATATAACAGGAGCATCACATTAGCAAAGCATTATCCTTTGATTATCTCGTCAGACATCTGAAATTAATAATTCCATCAATTGTTTAGTCTATAAAATGTTTAAAATGCCAGAATGATGTCTTCAGAATGCTTATTTGTCCAACCAACCCCCAGAGATCTCCTGTTTACAATGATATAAAACAGACAAACAAGCAGCAAATCCTCACAGTTGATAGGGTGGAAACAGAAATGTTTGACATTTTGCTTAATAAATGCCTTAAACGATTACCTGATCATCATACTTTGTCAGTTCCTTTTATCAGTTGACTAATAGGTTAATAGATTAATTGCTTCTGCGCTAATTCCGACATCACCTTCTCGACATCTGTTATTTCTCTCTCTTTCTCTCATGACATCTTTGTCTCTCCCCCCTTCCTTCCACCCCTCTCTCCCTCTGCCCCGCCTCACCTCTGGGCTTAATTACAAAGTAACAAACTGTCCAGTTTTTGATTGTCAGTAAACAGTCATGTCAGTCTTGTCTCGTATCTGGTTCCCCTCTGCTCACCTCGGCTTCACCTCCTTCACTATCCCAACTAGTACGTCAAACTCTACTTTCTGTCTGTCTAACTCTGCGCGCTGTCTCCCCCAGGCTTCCTCGACACCCTGTAATGAACTCCCCAGTGGTCAGTATCTCTGTGTACAACAACCAGACGTTTGTGGGCGGGCACTTGGACCAGCCTATCCTGCTTGAGTTCAAGCTGCTGGAGACAGCCAATCGCAGCAAGCCACTGTGTGTGCAGTGGAACCACAGCAGTCCGTGAGTACACACTACACATATTGTGGCTTGTCAGTTAACTTGTCATAGCATATGATGCTTCACACTGGTTATATTGATACTGATGCTACAACTGAAATTCAATGAGTTCACACTATCTGTACAGGTATTTTTGTTCTGATATATGGATTTATGTATCATGTTAGTGCGTTATGGAGACAGCTCTTTGTATTTGAGGTCCTCTTTATATCCCTGTAAAGAATCCACATATGTGTACAGTGCTGTGAAATTCTGTAGCTCTGCAGTGTGGAAACATTCACAACTCAACGCAAAAATACTCACAAACTGTTCTGAAACAGCTGCATGTAATTGTTATTTGTTGCTATTTTTTGCTTAATTTTAACGTCAAAATCTAATGTTAATTTGAAGAGCATGAAATGTATTCAGCATCAGTAATATTGATTATGGCTGAGTTCTGCCCGAATAAGCCAACATGCACAATATGAAGGCCCTAACACTGACTCTCCTGCATGAAATGCAGTCGTTATAACATAATTAATTACACGTGCTATAACTGTCAAAGTGTCTGCTGTGGAAAAGGTTTATTTGCAGAAGTCATGCTGTGACGTCAACGTTAAATGTGACATGAAAAGATGGTGAAGTGCCATCTGCTGTCTTCACCACAGTAAAGCACAAAAGCTATCCATTTTTAGATGTTCATGCTGTATGAGGATCTGCATCTGAATCATGAAATATTACAGTGTGTACACACACTCGTACATGTTTATGCTCACTGACAGGAGAGAACATGAACTTCTGGTCACAGGCAGATGAGCTCACACACCAGCAGCGTGCAAACACACAACAGCGGACCGTTTTACTCGTCCTGTTAATGTTGATGGAACATAAACACGTATTTTTGGTCATGGCATACAGTTAGTCTTTTCATCATTAACCCCCTTCTCTCTCTCTCTCTCTCTCTCTCTCTCTCTCTCTCTCTCTCTCTCTCTCTCTCTCTCTCTCTCTCTCTCTGCAGATATGAGATAGGAGGTTGTTGGACAGTCAGGGACTGTATGGTGGTGTACAGGAACACCTCTCATGTCCGCTGTCAGTGCCAGAGACTGGGAACCTTCGGCGTGCTGATGGACAGTTCACAGAGAGAGGTTAGATCTGTATATGAACTACATATTCACACTCATTTAATTCTTATGGCTCTCTGTCACCATGAGGTGTTTCCTGTATATGAAGCTGTTGTGTAGACATACTTTTTTCAGTTTTGCCTTTTTTTTTTTTTTTCATTTGAACATCTTAGCTGGTAATTGCTGGATTTAGTCGGTGTGAAAGTTTGAAATCCTCGAAAATTAAACCCTGACTGACATTTTGAAGGCTAAAGGAAGCCTTGTTACAGCCGTAGAAGATTTTCACGGTTTAATGCAAACCCCCTGCCATCGCACCCCAGCATACTAAGTGATGATGTATCACATCTTGACGTTCGTCAGACAGAGAGAGACACAGACAGGAAACTTGTGGATTCAGAAACTCGTACCTTGTGATTAATTACTTCACTTCATTAAGATGCTTACTCATCATTATGCCAGAGAAACACAAAGAGGGATGCCCCGTTTCCATTCATTTGAGATGCTGCAGGTGTGCCGAATTTACCCAAATAGAATTCTGGTGGTGTCTGTTATGTTTACTGGCAGTGAATGCTTTCTGTGCATGCAAAGACAGTGATGAGTCGATTTCACGCTTTTGATGCTCTGCTTCCCCTGACAGATACGAAAGGTCTCCTGGTTTGCTTGACCCGTTGTTTGATTCATCTTGATATTCTAGTCCTTCTTTTCTTCTTCACTGTCTTTCTGGCTGTCTTTTATTTTCTATGTAGACTAAAGTGTTGTTTAAATAGTTCATATACAGAGGTCCTCCACCTCTCTCAGTCTTTTGGAAGCCTTTAATATGTAGAATCACAAACCAGCCAGTGTTCTCTGCAGTTAGATGAGATCTTTACATTTGGTATCGATGCTTTTTAAATCTCCGACAATCTTTCTTTTCCTCAGCATGTTTAAAAGCTTTCCAAATAATTTAACATTTCTGATATATTTATTGTGAGTTCTCACTCAGCGTAGCCAGATAGAGGAGGGCAGACTGTGACCCAGACTGCAGCAGCAGCAGCATTTCAACATGTTCAAATTATTCATTTTCATCTGTTTGCCTTATTTCACTGTGTGATTTTTCGTCTTTTGTTCAATCTCGGTCCTTTCCTACCCATTTTCCACTTCTTTCCTCACATTTTCTGTCTCTACTATGACTCCCCCTCATTCCTCTGTCCTCTCTCCTCACACCTCTCTATGAGCAGCAGTTGGAGGGGGATCTGGAGACGCTGGCCATGGTCACATACTCCTCTCTGTGTGTCTCAATGCTGGCCCTGCTCCTCACTGTCCTGGTGCTCTCCTGCCTCCGAGGCCTCAAGTCCAACACCAGGAGCATCCATTCAAACACAGCGGCGGCCATGTTTTTGTCGGAGCTGGTGTTTCTGCTTGGGGTCAACCAGACTGAACAACAGGTAGACGGTGCTGTGGTGTTGTGTGCTTGTGTTTATGTTGCCCTGTTTGTTCGTGGCGGCTTCATCATGTTTGCGTTCATCTTTGCAGCTTTGTGAATGAGCAAACATTTGCTCTTGGTCTCAAAATGGTCTCTTTTTTAGCAAACGTCTATCATCATATATATCCTTCTTCTGTCGTGCAGCACTAAAGGTCATATCAAGACATTTTCCAAAGTAATATCAGAAATTCTTCTCTTTCCCAGTTTTGTTTGAAACAGCTGTTCTCTGTTTTCTCCAGCTTGTCACCCTTTGTATCACTCCTTCCTGCTCACTTTGTGCATCTCTGTGTCATATTGATGTTTTTTTGCTGTTTCTTCTACTGTAAATCCTCTTGTAATTATTACACTCAATGCCCCCTACATTTTTTCTCCTCCTCTGCCTTTTTTCTCCCCGTTACATCACAAATGTGTGCGCACGTGTGTGTGTGTATGTGTGTGCTTAAAGAGCAGCGAGTCTTGTCGAGAGGGTGCTGAAAATATGTGCTCACTCAGCATGAAATCCAATTAATTAAGCCGTATCCCCCACACAGTTGACTGTACGGCTCTTACAGTGCGACTGGTTACTTCTAGCTGAACAATATGTTCTCTAATTCATGTACATCATGCTTGGGAGAGCATGTTAGTGCTCGCAGCGGTCTTGTGTGTTTGTGTGTGCACTTTTCGGGTGTTACTTGCAGTCTTTGTAGTCTTTTGTGGATGCGTGTTACTGTTGTGCGGACATAACATTGTTTACACAGTCACGTTGTAGAGACTTGTCTCTCTTAAGAAGACAAAATGCAAGTCCCCATTATGTAAATCAAGAAGGGTTAAAGTTAGTGGTTATGGTAAGGGTAAGTCTCCAGGAAATGTCTATGTGTGTGTGTGTGTGTGTGTGTGTATGTGTGTGTGTGTGTGGGAGTGTGAAATTCATCGTCTGGCTGTATTCCTGCCAAGACTGCTGCTATTTCTGTGTCAACTCTGCCCTTGTCGTTAGGAATTTGTACTGAGCTTCTTCTAACCTTCAAATCTGGGACTTACAAGTCTGCTTGCCTTAACTCAAAGATGAAGAGTGCTCAGTATTTTTCTTCAGTGGATTTCTCCCTCATAAGAGCAATGAAGGTTGAGACAAAGGCATGTTTACATTTATATTTTAGGTGTTTACCTGCTCTCTGAGTACTTGAGACAACAGCTTACTGATTCTGTATTTAATTTGTTCAGATCTTCTTATGAATATTTAGGTGTCCCTCCAGAGAGCAGGTTGCAGTCACACATTTCAGGCAACCAGAGCTTCTAAAAACTCACAAGATGCTCGTTGGTTAAACAGAGCATGCAGTCAACTGCCATGCTCAAAGGATTTGGCAGAGGAGAGCCAAAGCAAATCTGATTGCAGCTCGTGCAACTTGAGCTAAAGCAGAATGGACCCTTTGAGCTTTTTATGCTCTAATCTACCTTGTCTGGTGTTTGTGTCGCTTAAGAGCACATATACTGCAGCTGCAAATGAACAAATCATACCAGACTACAGTTTGTTTTCACTTCACTTGATATTCAAAGCATTCAGAATCTTTGAACGCTGGCTGTCGATTGCTGGCAAGCAACTATTTTTGCTCACAAAGCTGTTTCCTGGGGTTGGTTTAGATTTCGTTTTTAGTTCTGACAAACAGCCTCACGGTTCTCCTGGAAGATGATGACTTGTACCTTTAGATGGTAGGTGCTGTAATTCAGTGCCACTTGAGTTTGAACGGCATCAATTCTGTTTGATCCAACAAACAAAACAGACTAAAGGCTCCAGAGTTCAAAAAAGCCACTCCAGACATGCTTGAACGCAGCCTGAGGGTAATTTCTCAGAAGGCTTAAATGCTAATATTCTGCATTATTCATGGGGCATTACTGCCAAACCCAACAGCAGCACTTCACTGACATAAGTGATTTGGAAGTTTATGTCCTGCCCTGACAAAAAGTATTGGGATTCATCCCTGATAGCAGTCTAAACCATGGTATTGGACAGAGCTCAGATATCCGTTAGAACAGATCACAGCATCTCTTAGCCCTGACGTGACATCCTCTCAGCATTCATGCAGCATCTATATACGTCAATACTGTTTCATTGATATTTCAAAAGATAAAGAGAGACAAATCGACCACGGACTGAGCACACATTTTCTAGAAATGCTGTTTTTGTTGCTGTTCATGACCTTAAAAGCTGATGAAAGCTTAAAATAGAAGATTGTGATTCAGTAATTCAAACTATTAGAGTGTACTGAATCCGTCAAATATGCTTCAACTGACGAGGAAACTATTTACTCTCTTTTTTCTTGCTGTTTTTACTATTTTACATATGTTACATGAACACTTCCAGACTTTCACACACATATTATCTGCTATGGAACCCACATTACCTGCAGGGGAATTCTTTGATTATGTGTACTTTCCTCTATTGATGGTGCTTACTCTAATCCATAATCACACTTGAAAACACACACCTGGGTGTTGTTACTATAATTCAGCACATTAGTGACGTTCATTTACATTCATATCAGTTATTTTGTGCGTTTCCTGGAGATACACTAACACGCTGCTATAAATTCTGTTCATTAGTTGCGTTTTTAATTACAACATGAATACCTATTACTTCATCGCTGACACCTGCTGTGTTGTAATAAAGACTTTTTGGTTGCTTGCCAAGATGTCTGCTCTGCAACTGTCACAAAATCAATACAAAGGATTATATTTTTTATCTCCAAGCTTCTTTTCTTCACGCTTTTTTCATCCTTCTCATCACTTCTTTCATCCCTGCTTCTCTTTCTTTTTTCCTTTCCTTTCTTTTCCATCCATCTCCATCCTTCTCCTCTTTTCTTCCTTTAATCATTCTCCTTCTCTCTCCCTCCAGTTCCTGTGTACCGTTGTCGCCATCCTCCTTCATTATTTCTTCATGTCCACGTTTGCGTGGATGTTCGTCGAGGGCCTTCATATCTACCGCATGCAGACGGAGCAACGCAACATCAACTATGGTGCCATGAGGTTCTACTACGCCATCGGCTGGGGAGTGCCCGCCATTATCACAGGTAACACACACATGCAGACCCGTTAGATCTCTGTGATGTTTGTTGGAAATACAGTCAAACATGTCCATGCCACATTTATATACATGTGCACAGACACACACACACCACACACACATTCAAAATGAGTCTGGCAGTGTTGATAAGGTGTCCAATTGACACTTGTATTAAAAAGGTTTTAGTGACATTTTAATATAGAGATAGTAAAACACACACACACACACACACACACAAGTAATTTCTTCCTTGGCACATAACGTAAGGAAATAATATCTGTCTGCTCACACGCACAAACACACGTTTGCAGTTTCCATCCGGACTCATACATGCTGCCAGCTCCCCTCTATCTTTTGCTATTTCTGTCACTGTCACACACACACACACACACACACACACACACACACACACACACACACACACATGCGTGCATACACACACTGACCGCTGTCTCACCTTGCCTGAAGAATGGATCTGTCTCACACTCACACACACACACACACACACACACACACACACACACACACACACACACACTGGCTGCATGCCTCTTTGCAGAGGTGTGTTTATCTGTCTATTCATCTTTATTTAGGCTTTTCCCGTCTCTCTTACTTTTGAAATTCAATTTAAGACTTCTTTAAACCCACAACTGTCAGAACCTTGACAGTGCTGTCAAAAAGAGGATACCCAGGAAACAGAGACTTCACGGTTCAGAGTCAGTCAAAAATGTCCTTGCGACTGCCTCGGGCACCATCATGGAGGTCTGGTCTGGTTATGGACAGAAGTGTCTGTGCACAAATAGTGAATGAATAAAAAATGACCTTCCATGATGACACAGATACCTGAACATCATGGTGTGTTGATGTACATCAGGATAATTTAAAGAATATTTGTTATATAATAAATTACCTCTAGCCTTTGCACCAATATCTACCTGATATATATGATACCTGATTGGGACATGTTCTGTAATGTCTCCGACCTTTCCTGTCACTGTAAAGCAGGTAATTCCATGATGTACTGCCTGTCTCTCTCTCTGTGATTGACCGTGCAAGAGATCTCAGAGTGGACCTTCCTGTCTGTGATCTGACTGTCTGTCTCTTTGCTGCAGGCCTGGCTGTGGGCTTGGACCCAGAGGGTTACGGAAACCCAGACTTCTGTTGGATCTCCATCTATGACAAACTCATCTGGAGCTTTGCTGGTCCTATAGCCATTGTCATACTGGTAACTGTCTCCCTGTCTGTTTGATCCACTGCTGTTAACGCTGTATGTACAGAAAGCTGAATAGAAAGTGCAAGCAGTGATGTAAGGGTGAATGTTAGGATAGACTGATGGTGAGCAAACAGAGCGAATTCTGTTTTTCAGAGAACAATGATTCAGTTTTGTTACCCCTTAAAAGATTATATAACCATAAAAGCTTGTCCAGATAAGCTTAACTCAGCTTGACATTAGCTTGAGGTAAACTCTTCTCCAAATAAAAATGTCTGTAAACCCAGTTTATGCTCTGTCTTCCTTCCCCATGAATCGCTGCCTGGGCAGACTCCCAGAATTAACAGAATCATATCATCAGTCATAAGTGGCAGCACTCCAAATGACTTTTACAAAGACGACTCACTTGAACTCTCTCTGCTAGACCATAATTTTAATTGCTCTCCACATCAAGTTAGCACCTTTCACTGTACAACTCCACTGCAGAGCGTTCGACGCAAAACTGTGCCAGATTTTATAATGCTTACATATAATTACAGTGCAGTCAGTAATCAGTATTATTCATATGTGTGCCTTCACTTCTTCTGTACTAATTCATTTATTCAGTGATTTTCTTTCTTTGATCCAATAATTTGTCAGTTTTCACATGCTGTTTCAGCAAAGGAACCAAAACAGAAAGGAGCAATTCATAAACTCGAATGGCTTTGCCTTCAAGAAATGTACCTCTGCCTTATTTTATCCACATTGATTTTGTTTCATCTGCTTATCCTCATCCCTGGGCTCGCTAACGGCAGCATTAGATTAGCTGAAATGCATTAAAAATGCCGGCTCACAGGTTGTATTGATCTCTGTCTATCCAGATGAATGGAGGGATTTTCATGATTGTCGCCAAGATGTCGTGCAACCCCTCTCAGAAGGAGACCAAGAAGATCCCTGTCATGTGAGTACATACCCACCATGGTCAGATGGCTTTTGTCACTTTTGAAAAGTAAATTTGGTCCCTACTTTTCATTGTGTTGTGTAAGTCTGCAGTCGTTCACTGCTGTAATTGTCATGATTTGGGGGAAAATGAGGGTTGGAGGCAAAATGTGTATCTGTATCTGTGTTTCTGCATGCACATTCCCAGATAAACCTCCACCACGTTATGATCTTAAGACATTCAGGTCATACATGTACATGCAACATATTAATCACAATGTCAGCCTGTGTGTTGTAGGGCAGATTCATCCTAATGAATCAAAATCTAACCGTGTTTTCCCACACTGCCCTGTGTTTCTCTCTCCAGTGCTACTATTCGCAATGCCTTCCTGTTGTTGCTGGTAGCCACTTCCACCTGGCTGTGTGGTCTGATGGCTGTGAACAACAGCATTCTGGCTTTCTACTACATATTCGATGTCCTCTGCCTTGTGCAGGTATGAGCAGAGTGTGTGTTTTGGACTCTAGCACTGATTCAACCTCCATCCAGATAATTAGAGCTTTTACATTTTTCCCCTCACACTATCTACCGCTCTCTCACACAGGGTCTGTCGGTGATGCTGGTCTTCACTGTGTTCAACTCAGAGGTTAAGGAGGCCTGGAGACTTGCCTGTTTGGGGAAGAAGAGCCCTGGAGAAGACCCACCAAGACCCCCGCAGAACACTGTGAGTTACACACACAAACAGGCTGCTGCAGCCTGTCCCTGCTAAACATAAAACAGTTTTATGCTGTCTGTTATCTTTGTCTGAACTGCAATTACCATGAAATCATTTACACAGCACGGTGGCAACAAGCATAAAAAATAAAATATAGAAAGTGATGATTGAAATGATTTTAATGGTCATTACTGCACTATTACAACTTGCAGGGTGATGTGAAGCTACAAATCATCTTGCTGCATGATCTGAAAGCCATTTACTATGTCTTATTTTGTTCTAGTGTTCTCTCTTCTAGATGCACATTCTCACTGCATCCGTTATTAGACAAGCACAAAAGGCCTCCTGCCCTCCATTCCTCCTGCCCTCTATCCATCCATCCATCTCTCCTGTCCTCCCTCTCTTCTCGCCTTCTGCCTTCAGGGTTTGTCAGTGACCCAGATAAAACACTATACTGACCAGAGCCCCGCCTGCTTCCTATTTAAGAGTGTGTGTGTGTGTGTGAGTCTAAGGCCTTGGCAGTGAGGACATTTTTGGAAAGTGAGGACATTTTGGTTGATTCTCACTTTCAGACAGACATTCAAAGAGCTGTTTAAGGGTTCAGACTTGGTTGTAAGTGTTAATTTAGTAAACTTTAATGAACTTCATATGTAGCACTGGTGTGTGCACATGAGTCTTTTGTGTTTGATGCATGCAGGTGTGTGTGAATGTGTGTTAGTTTATACATAGTTCATTCCACCCTTTTAACCCCCATTTCCTCTGTTGCTCTTCCTATCCATCACTGAGCCATCTGGGACAAAATGAGTGCCTGACGAAAACTATTATTAGACACACACTACGCTGTCTGTAGCTCGGATGGACTGCATGTATTAATGACCACCTATTAGCATCCTTTCGCCTATCTGACTCATACTGTATGATACTTTATTCATGACTACAGTGACCTTATACAGTATAGAAAGCTGAAGTTGTGCCCCATTTCCAGGTTAGCGTCTGCTCCACTAGCTCAGCATTCAGCAGCTGTAATAGCCCCCATGAGTCTCGGGAAGCTATAGTAAAATGTCATGGGGGGTTGTAGTTTTTGAATGCCAACAAATGAAATTATGTCTTTGTTGAAATGACAGTTTGGACATTTTAACCACCAATTATAATACTAATTACTCATTATTATATGATACGGCTAGAAAACCCCAGTATCAGAAGAAGAAGGCCTGAATGCAAAAACATTTCATGTCATTTCAACAGAGACTAGAGGAGCACAAGTTAACCCATAATGAGGGCGGGATGTTCCGAAAACATCATCAGGGTGGAAATGTGTTTTCTTTTTCATTGAAACAAGGGCTGTGTTCTGTTTTCATTGTAATAACTGATGTAATATAATTTATAGTAATGGTGCTTCCTCTCTGAATTTAACCTCACTCTCTCAACCTTCTCGTGTGTGTGTGTGTGTGTGTGTGTGTGTGTGTGTGTGTGTGTGTGTGTGTGTTCTCAGGCTCAGAATCCCTATCACAATGCATCTCTGTTGGAGCAGAGCGGACTTCACCGCATCACCCTGGGAACCTCCACCATCTCCTCCGTCAGCTCTGCCAGGTATATCAACACACCAATGCACACACACGCACACACACACACACACAACTTTTACCGACAAAATAGAAATGAACTTGGATGGAAAACGTGTACACCATGGCTGGTAGACCATGTTAAGATCGGCATCATTCCCCCTGTAGTTCAAGAGCAAATGGATTGATTTGATTTGATTGATTCTCTGTGTCTCTGATTTGGGGCAGAGTTGCTGCAGGGAGGAAATTTCCTCGCTGATAAAAACCCTCTTGTGTCTTTTGTGGGTCAGTGGGGTACAGATGAAGAAGACTGGGTGGAACAATGTACTGTACTGTATGTAGAGCAACACTAATGTAGTCTGAGAGTGGCTGTTTGAGTCTTTATGGCTCAGTGATCGTCTGTCTTTATGTGTGTGTGTGTGTGTGTGCGTCCACTATATACTATATGTGTGGGTAGACGCTCTCTGTTTTTAATCTGTATTGGCATGTATCAGTGCATGTGTGTGTGTCAGTACTTGTACTTGCTACATCGTGAGGGCTAAAGTTTTCGTTTTTAACCAACAGAGTGAGCACAGTTTTGGAAAGTGAGGACAACTTCAAAGAGCTGTTTGAAGGCTCCGTTAGGTTAGGTTTAGGTTCAGGTTTGGATAGAAGTGTATGTGTGTGTGTAATTACGTCTCTGCTCTCTCCCTGTCAGAGAAAATCTTTTGGCTCGTCAGACTCTAGAACAAAACATCGTCCACACCGGAGCAACAGACCTGGATGTAGCCATGTTCCACAGAGATGGAGGTGAACACACACACACACACACACACACACACACACACACACACACAAAGCACACAAACGTGACCATGAACACATACTTGTAACAAGCAGTGGTGACATGTTCTCCATTTCTTCACCTGTTTCTCTCTTTGACTTTCCTTTGGCATCACTCCCCTCTCTCTACATATGAACTTTATTATAGCTTAAGCTCACATACCAGTAGAGAAATAACACCCTTTCCCTCTTTCTTTCCATCTCTCCCTCTCTCCCCTTCTTGTCCTTCTCTCAGGTGAGGACTCAGACTCAGACTCAGACCTCTCCATGGAGGAAGAGCGCAGTCTCTCCATCCCTTCCTCTGAGAGCGAGGACAACGTCCGACTCCGTGGGCGCATCCAGCGACGGTTCAAACGCTCCAATCACAGCGAGCGTCTGCTCACCGAACCCGCCCACAATGGGACCAAAGGTAGACGAGCGCGTCAGGGATTTTCACATGATTTCTTCTCACTGTTGAAAAGCCAGTAACAGTTAAGTGTTGTGGGATGAAACCCACACAAGCGTATAGTGAACACGCAAAGTCCACACAGAAAGGCCACTGCCAGTCGAGCCGTCAAGAAACGTACAACACCAAAACACACACATACAGCAGGAGGAAATGTCAGTGGCAGTAGTCATTAATCAATACCTTCTTTCTTCTGATACACATGAAAAGATATCATGCATAATATATGAGTTTATACACTTGGTCACAAAGTATGGGATATAAATGTCATGCATACACAGTGTTGTGTGAAAGGTTTCACTGTGAGAAAAGGCCAGACATGTGCAAATCTATAAATCCATAGAAGTGATCAATTCTTAGCTTAATAAGCCATCTGGATCACATGAACTGCATTCAGGGTGAAACATGGACCAGAGCTGTCAGATGAATAGAGGAGGACAGGATCCAGATGGCCAGTACAGTCCAATCAATTCATCAATGCAGTCAGAGTGAAGGGCCGGAGCAGTGCTGAGGGATGTGGGCTTTTTACTGAAAGGTCACAGTTTGAAGATGGCAGCCTTTTCATTGTGACAAAGCATTAAACCTCTCATCAGTTCAGGAGAGCCGTCGGCTGGGCAGCATTAGAGGACTGGGCTGCAAATGTGCATGACTGAGTAAGTGTTAAGTGGACAGCTGAAAAAGACAGAACAGAAACGATAGATGGGTTTTTAGAAGCTTTCGCTGTTTATTTAAAATCATGTTACTGAACTCAATCAGTTAGAACAAAATGTGGTTGTCAAAGTCAGCACTTAACATGGATGGTGCAACGACATCATGGATTTCATAGCTGGAATGAATCATGAATAATGGTTACTTCATTTCTTGACAGACAGAAATTCATCTGCACTAATTTAGATGATGGATTTATAATTAAGTCATTTATGGAGCATATCATATATATTTTTGGACTTCAGAAATTACTCAAGAAAAACATTGTCAGATTAATTGATTGTGGAAGGAGTTTTTAGTTGCAGCCTTGATGAATCCACTGGTGAAATGTTGACAGAATGTAGGTGACCATACCAGTCTGTGGTGGGATTTCCCAAATTTCCACTGATTGATATGTTTGTTGTCACACGACAATGCCCTCAAAGGTGAGGATATTGATACTCTGTCATGAATTACTGTGAGTTTTCCATATGAACACCTTGAATTCTGCCTGTTCGTGGGTCATCTGTGGTAGTCTGATACATTCTCTACTTATTTGGCACATTTAATTTGCCCTGGCTGTTATTTCATGATGAACATATGCTATTTGTCTGTTGACACCTGCTACCTGCTACACACATCTGGTTTGTGTGTGTTTGGATGCACACGAGGCAACAAGATGCAGCACAATGCTTGATGTCAAATGAAGAAGATGAATGTGAGTCCGTGAGTAACCAGGAAATGTTTGTTTTTTCTGTGCGTGACAGATCTGGACGGCAACGACCTTCTGTCATACTGGCCAGCTCTGGAGGAGTGTGACACACACACCCTGCAGAAGTGGGGATCGGAGCGCCCCCTGGGGGCGGATTACAGCAAGGACGCTGCCAACAACAACCAGCCAGATGCAGCGCTGACCAGTGGGGACGAGAACGGCCTCACGCAGCCACACAGGCACCGCAAGGGTGAGAGAAATGCACACAATCCAAGGGCACACTGACCTTTCAGATTTGCCTTTAATGTTATTCCAATCCTTGTTTTGTCCCTCCTGTGTGTAAAATGAAGCATCAGGTCAGAGATTTCTGTTTTAAATTTTAGTTAAAACAGCAGCACATTGAAACTCAGTATGAAACATACCTTTAAAATAATAGATAAGTAACATACAAAATTATGTTTAGAAAGTGTGAAACAATGTAGTTATCAGATACTGACAGACTTGTGCCCTTGTAAGAAATTGTGTTTTTTTTTCTTCTTTCTCTCTTTCTTGTTGCTTTGTTAAATTTGCTACTTTGAGGGCAAAAATCAAGTTTCTTCGGTTTTCGGTCAGGCATCTTTGTCTGACCTGTATACTATGAATATATTATGTTCCTTTAACAAAACATATTCAGTCTGACTGGTCATCAGAATGAAAAAGGGGCATTTTGCTAGAAGGAAGATGGAGGAGATGTCAGCCGTGTGAGCTGAATCAGCAAAGCATCATTTACAAACAGCTCAATAAGTGAGACTTAAGCTGCTGTGTGTGGTGTGTGGTCTGTTACACATTTAAATTAATTCAGTACACCCTCCATGTGACCTAGCAGTGCCCTCTTTTGTCAGGATGCCCAAATATTGCATTTAATCTGCTCTTTTTTGTTTCACTTCAACATTTCATGTTCTAGTTTTTTGTTGCTTGTTATGAGACTTTACTATTGTTGAGATGTGCAAAGCAGAGCAGTCAGAATGTAATATGATGGCGGACACTCCAACCAAGTGGTCCCTATGCATAAAAAGTGACTTCAGTAACACAGTGTTGTGCTCCAGTCAAAGTCTAAATCTGGCCCTGAAAGCATGGGTGACATTTGTGTATGTACAGTAAATATTTTTAGAATACATACATATAAAATTGGCATGTGCACACATGCACACCACTGCAAAGGCAAAGACACACTCCGAGTGAGTGAGTAAGAATTTCAGGAAAAGTTGGAAATGACTCATGTTGCCTGGAAGCATGGGTGACATTTTATGTATTAATACACCAAACACACGTATGTTCTCACACACACACACACACACACACACACGCACACACACACACACACACACACACACATAAAGTGGCTGAAAGCAAGAAACCACACTTTTGTCAGCGTATGTTGTGCGTTTTAGTTTCACGACTCATTCTGAAGTCTCCCTCAGGATTTCCAGATTACTCAGATGGTATTTTGATTCATAAAATGTTAACAGTGAGCGTAGAAAGACCTAACATGTTCTTAATAAATCCAGAACACTTCTATCTCCTGCTCTTATCCTCTTCTTTTCATCCTCTGACTTCTGTCTCTTCTCGTCCCCTTATTCACTCATCTCATCTCTTATGTTTACTTCTTTTCCGCCCTCACCATCAACCCCTCTGTCCTTCTCCACTTTTTACTCTCCTCTAATGGAATCTCAGTCCTTCTGTAGCTTTCTTTCTTATTTTCTGATGCTCAAGTCTTCCTGTCTCCTTCTCACGTTCTTATTCTCTCCTCCCAGGTATCCTGAAGAATCGTCTTGGCTGTCCTCCGACACTGCAGGGCATTTCCACCATGGGCAGGGTCCCCAGTGAGCTCAACTGGTACCGAACCTCGACTTTGGGCCACCGTGGCGTTCCTGCAGCCTCCTATGGTCGCATGTACTCTGCCACAGCTGGCGCTGGTGGAGGTTCCGGCTCTCTCTCCCAACCAGCTTCACGGTACTCCTCCAGGGAGCACCTGGACTCGCTGGCCCGGAGGCAGCTGTCCAGGGACCCACTCGGGAGGCAGACGATTGGAGGATCGAGGGACCGGCTGGACTCCCGTGGTTCTAGAGACAACCTAGACCTATTACCCAGGAGGAGAGAGCTCGGGCTGGGGCAGGGAGCAGGGCTAGGGGGCCTGGGGCTGGATCACCAGCGAGTCTCATCATCCAGGGAGAACTTGACAGGATCCAGGGACAGACTGGACAACCACCACACAGGCAGCGTCCACGCATCGAGGGAGGACTTGAGCGGATCGAGGTCGCAGCTGAACACGCTAACCCGGCGGCAGGCCTCATCCCGGGAGCACTTAGGGGGAGCGCTGATGAGCAGCAGGTCAAGAGAGCAGCTGGAGACCAACGGAGTGGGAGCCCAGGCTCAGCCGTGTCGGGAGTGGCTCCGCACTCTGCCTCCCCGCCAGCCCTCTCACCCGGATCAGCCTCCCTCCTCCTCCCCTCCTCCCCCGATATCCGAGGAGCCCCAGCAAGAGCAGCTCCCTGCTTCAGCTCACGTCAGAGGACGACTGGACTCCGCACCACCATGTAGGTACCCAGGTCAGACTGTCCCCCAGGTCGCAGGTTCAAATCCGAACCCTCTGGGCCGGCAACCGTCCAGTGAACACCTGGATATTCTGTCCTCCATCCTGGCATCCTTCAGTTCCTCCGTCCTCACCCCTCCTCCCTCTGCCTCTAACCCTGGGCCTAATGGCACTGCCCACGGACCCTCCCCCTCCCCGCCTCAGTCCGCCACCTCCCACAGCGTATCTGAAGTCTCCCCCGACTCTGAGTAAGTCCGTCTGTGTGAACAAGTCAGCCTCAACTAACTCTCTCCTCCTGTGCCTTTTTTAATTTGCATCTTCTTCAGCGTCTTCTCCTCATTGTTTTGGACTTGATGACACATCCTCTGTAAACACTTTTTCCTTTCCTGCATCTCATCCTGTTTCTCTTCCTCAGACTTATTTCCTCTTCTTCGGCAGCTTCATAGGGGACATGTCCACTCATCGACTCTTTTCCTCACTTCCCTTATTGTTCCTCTTCCATCTTTTCATGTCAACCTTCCTCTGCTCCCTCACTTCAACTTCTTACTTTTCAGCTTCTTATCTTCCCGTCCCCTGTGTCTGTTTTGTTCTGTTTTCCAGCTCTGTCTCCTTCCTCTCTCGTTGTCCTTCTCTTCTAACAGCCCATTTCCATTTTGCTGCTGTATTTATATTGCATTTGGATTTATGTAGTGTATTTATATCATCATTATGTGTAACTGAATTTACCAGCTGAGAAATTAAGTCATTTCCCTTTCCTCCACCTCAGAGCCAACAGAAGTGAAGGACAGTCTTGATGACAGCCTCCATATCCCTTTATGCATTGGGACAGTGCTTGGAACACCAGGGACAAGTTCAAAGGTCATTGAGGCCCTGAACCACTGGGACACCCTGGGACGTCGGAGGAGTAGAAACAAACCTGGGACAGAGGAGACACAGAGTTGGAAACAAAGTAAGACAGAGAGAGCGTCCACTGAGGACAAAAGAGGGTCTTTGTGGGCGGTTTCTACTGTGTAATTTAAGATTTTCAAGTCCCACCGCCCACAGAAATCTGTGACGTTTCTTTGGACGATGAGTCAACCACCTCTACTACCTAAAAACTGTTAAAGACAAACAAAAACTCCTCAAATTTCAAAAGTCGCAAATGTCAGCTTGATCCAGACAAGAGAAAAAAAAAGAAAAGACTGTAAATAACATTTTTTATACATTTTGTATCTTTTTCATTGGAGATGAAGAAGAAATCTCTTGTGATGTTTTCTTTCTTTCTTTTTTTTTAACGATCGTGTCCGTGTGAGGTTGTGAGTGAGGTTGGTGTGAGTGCAGTCTTGCTCGTTGCTGAGGAAGAGGTTTCCCTGACAAAGAAAAAAAAACAATCCCCAAAATTCTCCCCGAAAACAGTTTTCCTCAGAAACTTTTCCTCATACCCATCAACTTTGTGTATAGCGACAGGGGTCCGGCAATAGTATCAGATGAGATTATGGGAACCGGGGGATGCGGTTGAAAAGGAAAATATCAAAGTAGCGAGAAAAAAGTGATTGTAAATAGAGGAAGGGATATTATAAGAGAATAGATTTGATGGAACAAGATGATTGTGCAGAGATAGATGGCCAACGTTAAGCTAAAACACCACGAGAAGGTTCAGAGTTCAGCTCTTAGAGCTCAGTCACGAGTGTCAAAGTATCAGCTCTTTCAGGAGATTGTGCTGTTTTGTGATCCACTGTAAATGAATGTGACCTTGTCATCTGTCTGTGTATCTCCTGCCTGGTGCTGTCCTGAACCAGACCATATCAGTCGATGGATATAACAACACCATATCTTTAGTGCTCCAGAGACCTGGTGGGTGAAGGTAGATATCTGTCTGCCTGTGAGGCTCTATCATGTAACAACCTTTTGAAGCCCCTCAAGGTATCGCTTGCATTTTGATGCATCACGACTCAACCTGCCTCAAGAGACGCCACAGGAGCAGCCGAATCTCTCCGGCAGCATCCAGGAGACTCATTTTGAAAAGCTTCTCATGCAGAAGTTCTGTGCAAATCCAAGCCAAAGGGACAGCTGCTTCAAGCCAGTACATCGATGTTCTCCCGTTTTCTGTGATGAAAATGATGCTATTGATGTAATTCACAGTTTTGTTTTTTAATAATTGTGCCATGGAAACAAGTGAAAATTAGTGTTTATTGATGAGGCCCTAGATCTGCAGCACAGCATAACATTTTGGTTGGTATTTTTTTGGCTGCATACAGTATAAGCAGGTGGATTTTGATTTGACATGTTGGAGGAGAGCGGATCAGCGGGAAGGTATTATGAGGCACGTCTTACTGTGCACAGATATTTGTTTGGAGACTTGAAAGCAGGATTCTTGCAGTAAATATGCAGCATGATATCTGCCTGAATATATTAGCTCATGTCTGAAGTACGAGTCACATGCCAGTTTTGATTTGATGAGTTTTTTCTTCCTTGCCTGAGCGCAGTTGGAGGGAAATTACTTGAGAGTAGCCTTCATGTATGAGAAATGTCACAGAAAAGGGGCACTGCTGAGGAAGGTTCACACCAGAACACACGAATTCTTATTGGCCGCCGTATAAAGATGAGGTCGCTTGAAAGATACAGCGTCGCTCCTGCAGCACTGTACCGGCCTTGCTGAGGAGAGGGGATGTCAGTTGTGTCAGCACTAAAAGCCTTTAAGTGGTTTTGAGATGCAGGTCTTTCCATCAGCAGCTGCTCGTCTCTCACAGCTGTGAGCCCTGAGCTCAGGCCTTAAGGTAACAACTCGCAGGCATTCGTAAGACAAGCAAGGAGTCTCCACCTGCCTTCAGAGGGATTAAGGGATTGTAGTTAACAGAAATTTTTGCTTGTTTGTTTGTTCTTTTTGTGATGAAAAAAGTGAAGTGGGTCATAAAAACTGAAGGCAAAATGTGGATTCTACTTTGCCAAATGTCTGTGTGTGCTGGAGCAGAGAGCGTTGTGACAGTCCAAAAATACTAAATAACACTAGAACAGCAAGAAAGGAAGTAGATAAAAAAAAACAAGAAAGCTAAAATAGAGCACAATGAGTAAGAATAAATCATGAGGTACAAAACCAGACAAGGTTGGAAGGAGAACAAATTGGGTCAGAAAGCATGACTTTGTGCAAAATGTAACTGCAGGGAGGAGGGCGTGGGTGTTACTCATCACAGAGAGGAAGAAAAAAGCACCGGGAAACAGATGGAAATGGAGATAGTGGAAATAAACAGACGTCTCACACACCTTACAAATGCACGTGTCCCTGCTCTGCCTGCTGCGCTGTCATTCAGACGTCCCTGGGATGTGACAAGTGAACCTATTTGTGACAGTAGTGTTGCCAACAAAATGCTCCTGAAGGGGAACAATCCCCCCCGCCTGTTGAAGGGGTAGCACACATAAAACATTGACTTTGACTCCTTTCCACTTTTCATCCAGTTTCATGTTTTATTATTTTTTTCTTCACAGATCCGTATGTTAACATCAACTGACAGTACCTTTAACTTGTACAGACATGAGATTTATTTTATTTATCGATAATTTATTGGCATTGTATTGATTATTTATGTTGCTAGTTTGTATGAGAGGCTGTTGGCTTTTTTTGTCCAGATGTTCCCTTTTTTTCCTCATGTAATGTTTTCTGTACCCGAGTCTCTCACTGCAACAAATCCACAGATGGAGGAGAAGAGAAGAGAGGAAGGTGAAGATAAACGTGTCTATTTACACCGAGGACTACAATCTGATGGCATTTAAATTGGTTTCTTTATCCAATCACAGGGGTAAAATGTGACAAAACTGACTTCAAATTCAGCCCTATATAGGTGCATTTATCCTCTCCAAACAGAATGTCGACACATCAAAACATATGCAGACTAAAAGTTGAGTTCTGGGTGTAAATAGTTCAGACAGGTCCCAAATCAAACCTTTTTTCCTCCCTGTTCACTGTGATAGAGCCAGCACAAAACACATCATCAGCTGGTTATGGATCGGCTTTCACACACTGCAGTCAGAAACGGGGAGAAGAACTCCACCGGCTTCAGGTTGAACTGGCTCAGACCAGTAGGAGCCACACAAGTGATGGGAGGCAAAAAGACGCGAGCTGGGACTGAAAGACGAGGGAGGAGGCGACAGGAGGAAAGAAGCAGAGTGAGAGATAGTCAGGGAGAGGAGGAGGGGTGGGAGATTGTCTTTGTTATATTTGTGTGTTCATTATGGGATGCCTTCTATCCCGCCGTCGGCAAGGGGAAGGCGGCATGGAAACAGCTGTTCCCCTGTTACCGCGGAAACAAGAGAAATGTTGGACATTAAAAAAAATGACTTATTCCTACACGGCTGTTTGTATTTACTCTGTGTGTGTGTGTGTGTGTGTGTGTGTGTGTGTGTGTGTGTGTGAGAGAGAGACAGAGAGAGAGAGAGACAGAACAAGGTTTGCTGTTTCATATTTATGAGAACAGACATTTTCAGGTGTGAAAAAGCGAGCAGAGGAAACGTGCTGACAGAGGGACGTGTTTTTCTGGAAGGCTCTCTCTCTCTGACTTGTTTTGACTCTCAAAGTATTCTGTCACATCCAGAGAAGTCAGAGATGTTCAGCTGCCACCTTGATTCCCAGCAGAAACTCGAGCACGAGACACAGGCAGCCAGCTGAGACACGGTATAATCAGTCCTTAGATAAACCGTCATCACAGCAGCGTTGCCTGTCACATCTCGACTCCTTCAACAGTTGGCCCGTTCCAGAACTCAGTCAGCCACACAGGAAGACATCAGAGGAATCAATACCTGTTGAGGAAATTCATTTGGAAATCACATTTTTAAAACATTCAAGAATAATCTGCCTATGACTATTTCTTAACTATTGTAGGAAGGTGAAGACCCCCTTAATTGTGGATCCCATCCCCCTGCCTCCCTTATACTGTAGGTACTTCAAGGGAAGGGACAGAGCATAAACTGTCTTTGTATGCAGATGATGTGCTTCTTTACAGACTCTCCTTAAACTTGACCGTGGATAGCTTTCCTTATTTCAGGCATAGTAATAACCAGAATATTGTCTGACCTCTACAAGTTTACCTACACATCCCATAGTCCAGCAGTCTTTGTGTGTGTGTGTGTGTGTGTGTGTGTGTGTGTGTGTGCGTGCGCGCGCGCGCGCGCTCGCGCTCAGCTGCAAAGGCATTTTGCTCCATCTATGGTCCAATCACATGAAACTACCAGTTTCCAGCCTCTGATAAGAATGATACCTTTGTATTGTGGCAAAATGAGGGAATTTACACACTTAAGTACTAACACATAGACAATGTATTTGCTTCATTTGAACAACTTGTAGCCAAATTTGACATCAGAAAATATTTTCTATATTTGCAAGCCAGGCATTGGGCTCATAAGAGAACTAAACCAATGTTTGAACTGCAGCCATATAAAATAACACCAAGACACCGTCTCTGCGTAAGAGGCATGGCAGCAAGATCTGAAGGTAAATTTCTCAGAAAATGAGCAGTCGTCTATCCTTCAAGTGCACAGCTCATCAGTTTGTGCTCCACATTCATTCAAAATTCAGGCTCAATTTGACTAAATCGCAGCTGTCAAACATGTATTCATCAGTGGATGCCTCATGCAGTAGCTGTGGATACTCACCAACGTCAGCACACACTGTGGTTCTGTTCAGGCGCTCAGCTTTCTGGAGTTCCGTCTTCAGTGTTTTTACTCAAATATTTGGAAAACGTATTGAATCCAACCCCCCACACGGCTCCTTCTGGTACTCAACTTAAATGTAACTCTCTACCAAACTGCCACTCAAAATACATATTGCATGCACTGCTCTCCAGGCAAGACTAATCCACTTAAATTGGGCCTAAAAGCCTAAAATAAGCAACACATGTGAGAGTGGTATCAATCTTATTTAATTCTCAGCAAGAATGTGAAGAAGCTTATTTCCCAAAGTGTCAAACCATTTATTTAAAGAAGAAGAAGTCTTAATAAGGTAGATAGTATAAATATAAGGTGATAAGAAACACCGTCCTTCCTCAACATGCTCCCCTGTTTGGTGTTCGGTGATGTTGGTACAGAGCACCTGATTTTTCTCCAGAAAAAAAAAGTGCTTAGTGTGAAGGCCATCATTCATATAACAAACATTATATGTTATGTCACACCTTTGGCCTCATCGCCGAACATCAGTGATCAACCTCATTAAAGTTCTTGTGGCTGAGTCTGAGTCTCTGCTGGCAGGTATCAAAACCTTCCTCGAAGAGTCGAGGCTGTTAACAGCAGCATGATATGGATGACATGTTCAGCAGTCACATTATGCTGTGACGTCCAGGCGTCTGTTTCTCCACTCACTCATTCAGTTCTCTTTGATTTGTCACCTTTCTGCAGTCAACTCCAACTGTGTATCAAAAGCCCATTTATTTACAAAGAAAACTGCTGTAAGCGTACATACTCATGTGAACATGCACTGAAACACAAGCTACGCAAAAAAACTCAAGTTAAAAGAGTGTCCGTTTGGATTGTTGCTTCATTCTTTATCTGCAGTGATTAGCTGTAATCTCAGTACATTCTTCATCGTAACAGTCCTCCTAGAACAGACTCTGACCTTCACAGAAACATTAAACATCAGTCACCTTGAACATCAATGAACACCTTATCATTCTGAACACTGAATCCACACTGTGATGGAACGACAGATAACACCGAGCAGGATCGCCGTGACGCCTCTTTCACACAGTTCGGAGGCTCTGCAGAGAGACCGGTTGGTCGGCCTTGTGACCAAACGCAATAATGTCAATCAGTCTTCACTGTGTCGCCTGCAACTCACTTCTGCTGTGAAGTCACAGCACGGCAGGCTGAGCAGCATGCTGTCATGCTTTTCACCGAGGAAGCCTTCAGCCCTCCTCGTGTAAGAGCCGCTGATTAAAGTACAAATCAGTGTATAAAAATAGTAACAGTCCATAGCATAAAGACAAAGGAATACAAGGATGAAACGAGCACTAGTAAAAACACAACTATCAAAACAGTTCATCCCGTCAGATGAGATGTTTTCTCCTCTTCGTCGCTGCTGCTGGAGGAAGACGGCGGCACGTCCTCGCCCATCCTCTTTAGCTTGGCTTTGTAGTACGCCTTCTTCATCCGGAAGGCCTTCTCCTTCTGCCGGGCCACTCTCCTCTTCTCCTTCACCAGCTCCTGCTCCCACGCCAGCACCTTCATCCTGTTCTCCCACTCCAGGATGTTCATCTGCTGCTGCTGCTCCATAGCTTCAGTCCTCTGCTGGTGCTCCAGCCTCGACAGGTCGACCGAGTCGTGCTGAGTCGAGCGGCGGCCACCTTCCTCCGCCTCGCCGCCGGTCGGGTGGAGACGCTGGCCGATGAGCCTGGACGTGCCTGCGAGGTCGGAGTTACAAAAGGAGTGCAAGCAACAGTAATACTACAGAGATTAGCTTCTTTAGAGCTAACCCAGACATCCATTTATAAATGTATTGAGCCACTAACTGACTAACTAAGCCACTAACTTTTTCTCCACACCAGAGTTGGTGTTACGTGGCCTTACATTAGGATGAGGAACGCACATTTCTCATAATGTTTAATAATGTTAAACAAAGTGATGCTGTAACCACAAATTTACAGGCAGCAAGAGTCTCTGGACAACAAACACTGTGGCAGCTTGCAGGGCGTTATCTGTGGGTACCTGGTGCTGTGAAGAAGGCAGCAGGAAATGTCACATCCTGCAGCTCTGCATTGTGGGAGGTGGAGTTTGTGGTGGGGCTGTGGTGCAGATCTGTCCAGTCGCTGCCGGCTATTCTGTCCAAGGTGTCACGCTGGAGGCAGATGGACACTTGCTCCTTGCTGTCCTCAGTCTGAGTCGGAGACAACAAAGTGAGTTTTAAGCCTTTCTAGCGTGAATGTTAGCGTTGTATCAATGAGACACTCCAGACCAAAACATTCGCACACTTACCCGATTCACACTGCCATTCACCTGCCCAGAGGAATTTATCATCAGCAAATTTCCTGCTAACGAGAAAAAAAAAAGGCAGGGGGACAGTGAGGAAGGGTCAGCAGGTGAATGTGTTTCAGGAAAATAAGCAGAGAGCGCCTCCCTCTGGTGGAAGCAGGTACAACATGCCCTTCACACCAAAACACTGTTTCCACATTAACATGTAAACATTAAATTTGGGGGTTTTTCAGTCACTTCCCGGACTGACTTCTGTTTAATCTAACAAACTAAACGCTTTGATGCAGGAGGACGATGAAGTGAGAAGATAGACCGTCCTTCAAATGGAGGATTTGTGCTCCACGTCTCATGGCAGCATGCAAACACCCTGCTGAAGTGTCCTTGAGCAGAATTACTAAATCCCTTACAGGAAATTCCAGTGCTGCAGCTTTGAAGCTGATTCTGATCTCACTGCTGTAAAGCGGAGGCCAAGAGGAAAGAGGAACGCTAATTCAGTTAAACTTTGCATTCCCGGCACAAGCGAACATTGAAAGTTTGGGACTGAAGAATCAATCCCTTCATTAAGCCATTACACACCTTTATGACATCATTATTAGAGTGTACATGAACTCAGGTATTGAGGGTCACAATGAAAACACATTATCAAGACTGATGATCATGAACATGATAGGAAGCTGTTGAAAGGGACGCTGGCTCAGGGACAATGAAAGACTAAAAGATAGTAAATGAGTACTCTTGACATTATCAGTGGTGGAGGAAGTAAAAATACTCATTATAGAAAAATGACTCCTCTGATTGTTATGAGATTATTATCAGTCTGCATTAATGTAAAAGCAGGATTTTACTGGTACAGCTGGTTGAGCTGGTGGTGTAACTAAAGCTGACAGATGAATACAGTGAATTAAAAAAAAAATACAGTATTCTCCTCTGAGATGGAGTGAGGTAGAAGCTGAAAGTACTTCCAATTTGTACTTAAGTACAGTACTCGAGTAAATGTACTTAGGATTATTAACTTTGCTACATTCCACCACTGAACAGAACTACACACATCACACTCATGAATAAGACGTACCACACTAAAAGGTGTGTTCTTGGAAACATCTGATACATGCACATGAAGAAGAGAAGGCCGGAGGGAGCAGCTGTGGGTGACCTGGGACAGATGTTTCAACACACACGTCCAAATACACACAGACACACACCCACACACACACAAGTGGACCATCGAAAAAACAACCGATGATGAAACCGTGAGCATCACATGCACTCACACATACTTCTGAGCAATTTCGGGCGTGCTGTTAAAGCTGTTTCCCCCGTTTTAACATTGAAGTTGAGCTCTACCTTCCAACAGCTTGCGAACCGCTGCTTTGTGGCCAGCTCCCCCTGCGTGGCTGGTGAGAGCTGCCTCGCCCATGGTCTGAAGTTTGATTGATTTACAACAGGCCCTGCATCGAGCGAAGTGAATGTCCTGGACGTCCTTAACCAGCCAGTCCTTGTAAATTCCCTTGGAGAGCCAGGAATCTTGGAATTTACATTTTCCAGGCATAGTTAGCTGTGGAGTTAGCTGGACCGCTTCCTAACGGGCAGACGCAGCCTCTTACCTCGTATTGCCTCGTGATGCATTCACTGTCTACACGGAAGATAATCCGAAGTGCGGAAAATATACAATATTATTCGCTGTTGTGGTTAAGAAAAAGACCCTGAATTTATTTGTCTAACTAAGTGTCAATTAAAGAAAATGGGGAAAAAACAGAACAGCAGTCAGTTTAAAATCAAATTTACGCTTATGATAATAACAACATTTTCCAGAAAACACCTAAAGGCAGCACAAGTCAACGACAGTCAGTCACGTGTGTCAATTTCTCCAATATGAATACGGCTAACTTCTTTCTCAACTAATCAGCGTTCAGGAAGCCAGTAGTGTAACCTGGTTGGTTAAACGCACGGAAGCCAGAACAGAAACACATGTGAACTGGTTTTCGGGTCGTGGATACCAACACAATGTTTCGAAGGAGATTTAAAGCACATTCATAATGCGCTTGAAGCCCGTTGTAAGGTACAAATGTAGCTGCATTTATATGGACCTACAAAAGCTACTTTTCTTGTTTTGTACCCACCATATAACATGAGAAATGCTCTCACTGTTAGCCCTTTTGCTAACTGAAAGGTTAATGGTGGCTCAGCAACATAGACTTTATCAACGTTGTTATGTTTAAAATAACAGCCAACCACACTGGCTGTTTGCTATCTTTTCTGACTCCACCAACTTAAATAAGTGTGTGTTGTGACTTCATGTCTTTCCAGGCACCATTGATAATGTGTCTTCAATGAAAGTTATGAATATATAAAAGATGGAGACAGCGGCCCTGGTAGCTCCAGTCACAGCTCTGGAGTTCCTGCACGGTGCATTTCTGCTGACAGGTACGCAGCAGTGTCGGGAACCAACGAAGAAGTAATACCTCTAGTGAGGCACAAATATGGATTTTTAAGAAACAAACGTAACCAAATCAGAGGCTAACTCTGTAGATCTTTGCACAGTCTTAGTGTGTTGAGCAGCTTTATATTTGTTTTGTCATATGTTCCATATGTTGCTTATTTTGAATTTGGGAAGTCTTTTCAATTTTCTGGCAGGCGAGGGTCCAGTCTTGACAGTATACAGTCTCCAACCTCACCCTAAAGCCCGTGCCTCACTGAGCGTGCTCCAACACTACAGAATCCACGGGATAAGACCTAGAAGTCCGGCGTCTGTCCCAGCACAGACCTCTGCCACAGGAACCGATGGGGAGGGGAAAGGTGGTTAGCGTGAGCAGATTTCACTGTTCTCTCTTTTTTGAATTAATTCCTGTTGCTCCGTTCAAGGAGGTTGTTTTATTGCTTTGTTTCTGTTGGGATGTAAAGTTAATTGACAAGCCAGTTTGAGTAAAATGAGATGGACCAATAAGTCTTGGGCCAAAGGACAGATTGCTTTGGTACTGATCGCATTAATTCTGACTGAAAATGGAAGTTTGATTTTAAATACTAAAGGTATATCTTGTTGTTGTTATTATTATTATTATTAGTAGTAGTAGTAGTATTACAGATGTTGTATTTATTCACTCCTTGTCTTGTCAATCCCCAGAACTCGGCTCCACCTCAGAGTCCAGCGCCTATGATCTTGCCGTGTTTGGTGGCAAAGCTGTGCAGCTGGTGAGGCTTCATGTGGGTCTTCAGGATGGGGAGCATCTATGCTGGAAGATTCTGGGTCCCTTAATGGAGCTGCAGGACTGGGTCCTGGATGTCCGCTGGCTCTCTGGAGACAAACACTCACTGCTCTGTGTGGCTGTGGCCCACAATAGTGCTCTCCTCCTTGATGTCACTACAGGAACTGCCCTGGTTCAGTGCTCCTGTCTGGAGGGGTGTCTGCTGTACTCTGCCCTCTGTCTGGTACACGAATCCTGGGCTGATACTGTCTTAGTAGGAGGGACTGTTTTCAACCAGCTGGTTCTCTGGAAGCCTGGAGGAAGAGAAAAAAGTAATGACTCTGAGTACAAAGCTCCAGTTGAGAGACGCCTGCTGGGACACAGCGGAGTCATCTTCAGTATCTCTTACCTCCAGGAGAAAGGATGGCTGGCTTCAGCCTCTGATGACCGCAGTGTAAGGGTGTGGGGTGTTGGTGCTTTAGGCGGCCCTGGAGGGAAATGTGGGGACCAGAACCCGACTTGTTTAAGGATCCTCTATGGACACCAGGCGAGGGTGTTCTCAGTGTGTCTCTCCCCTGGTCAAGTGTTCAGTGCAGGAGAAGATGGGGCCTGTTTAGTCTGGGACTGGGCTGGAGGTGGCAAGGTGGTTCGTACGTTGAAGGGACACCGAGCAGGGGGGGTACGTGCACTTGCAGTCAGTGAGGATACAGGAGATGAAGAGAGGTGGGTGGCTACAGGGGGAGCGGATGGAGGGGTGAGATTGTGGAGGGTGGAATGGAGTGATGAGAGGAAGGAGAGAATGGAGGAGGCAGTGACAGAGAAGCTATGTGACCTGAAATTTCCGGGTGAAGGCTTGCCTAAAGTGGTTTGTATAACAGGGGAACAGGATGAAAATGCAAGTTGGAGTCAGAGTAAATTTGTGGTTTGCTCCGACAGAGGAATAGTTTACCAATACAGTGATGGGCAGTGGGAGATGGTCTGGCGAGGGACTGCTGAGTTCCAGTCATATTGTGTGATGGAAACAATAACTGTCAGTGTGAAAGACTCAACAAAGGTTAGTTTGTGTGCTGTGGGAAACCTCAGTGGGTCCATCCAGCTCTTCCCCATGTCCCATCCTCAGTGTGGAACTCTTCTCACAGGTGGATCAGGGAAGATCCACAGCCTTATTTGGCAAGAGTCAAAAGATAGCTTATATTTGCTAGCATCAGGCTCTGAAGGACTTGTCTATCGCTGGTGTGTAGAAGTAAAATGGGATGAAAACAGTTCTTTAGCTCTCAATGTAAGTCCCCTTCCCCTTTTCCTCCTCCCCCCCTGTGCCAAACGCTGGCTGACAGCTGCAGTGTGTCTTCGCTCCACGTCACAGGGGTTGCTGTGGGTGTGTGGGGACAGGAGAGGGTCCCTGCTTTTGTTTCAGGAGGGAGGAACACTGGAGCAAAAGGTGGGAGATGACAAAAGGATGGATGAAGGCTCGCTGACAGGCAGGAAACAAGCTGCTGATGAAAAGCTTGAAGGCGACCAAAATGGAAGTGAAAAGATGGAGGAGAGAGAAAGAAAAGAAGTGGGTGAGTTAATGCTGCATCCACTGAGCTGCCTGTTCGGAGTGCATGGAAAACAGGGAGTAACTTCAGTGTGTGAATATCAGGGACTGCTGTACAGCGCTGGCAGGGACGGCTCTGTGAGGGTCTTCAGAGTGCGTCCAACACCAGCAGAAAAACCAGACGAAAAGGGAAATGGAGGGAGTGTAGAGAAAAAGGGAAGGCTTCAGCTGGAGGTTCTCAGAGTCCAGCGCGCCTGCAAAGGTATGGAATGGCTGGAGAGGGTTTTGATACTTGAACCTGAAATTCCGGAGGAGGAGGAGGAAGAGAAGGAGGAGGAAGGCCTCAGTGAGAACCACTACAAGACAAAGAAACACAATTTGACTGTAAAGCTGAAGGTTACAGAGGGTGGAAAAGATGAGGGGACCTCTGGAGGAGAAGAGATCAAGGGAAGAGAAGCCAGGTTTGCCATCGCTGGCTTTCATGCTGTCCACTTTGTGGTGTGGGACCCGGTGAGGCAGGAGAGGCTGCTAGCGGTGCCTTGTGGTGGTGGGCATCGCTCCTGGAGTCTCTGGCCGTCCCACAAAGGGGTTTGGCCCGGATATGGAGCTCTAGTCTTCATCAAGCAGGGGGCCGTCCTGGTTTCACAACCCCCTGGAAAGACGCTGAGCTGGGCTGGGAAGGCAGGAAGGACTGAAGGATGGGGCCTGAGAGAGGGTGTCCATGGGCGGGGGATCGGGTGTGTATGCAGGCTGGGGAGGATAAGGGGAATCAGGAGTGAGATTCAACCAACGAATACTGGAAATGTGACTGGCCCTGAAGGAGAGGAAGATCACTGGGAGATAGTGGTGACAGGGGGGGAGGACACTAGCTTAACCGTCCTGGCGTTACATCCCGACTCTTGCAGCATCAAAGTTCTCTCAGTTATTACTGATCACATCTCAAGCATTCGGACGGTGACTGCGATAACACGTCCAGAGAGAGTGAGTGAGAACCAGAGCCAGTCTCTGTCTGCACTGCTCGTGTCAGCCGGTGGACGAGCTCAGATGCAGTGTTACCGGCTGTTGATTGGCTGGGACACGCAGAGACTGGTTCCGTCCTGCCAGGTGATCCAGGTGGCCGGTCACCGATTGGACGACCAATGGGAGAGGCAGCGGAACCGACACAAGACAGTGAAAATGGACCCAGAAACAAGGCAAGTTAATATGGGAGGAAAGAGAGGAAGTCGTGTTTTATTTTCCGCACATGTTCATGGAGAGGGACGTTTTCTTAAAAAGTATCTAATGTTCAGCCACTTTGAAGTGCTCTTTCCCCTCATTCCTATCTTTATCCACTTCGGTCCTTCCTTCCGTTCTTCACTCCAGCATCCCATCTTACCAGTTGTGTCTGTGTGTTTCCAGGTACATGTCTGTAGCGGTGGTGGACGAGAGGACAGACCGTGGTCTGCTGGCTCTGGCCTGCAGTGACGGAGCTCTCAGGTCAGGAACTGGAGAAACAGTATAAAAACAGAATGTCCTCACACTGTTTTAATGCTCTCAAATAAGTATTTTCTATAGTAAAGTGGAAGCAATGAAGACATTAACCTGCATGACTCTCTTTTCCAGATTGTTCTCAGTCAGTGAAGTTGAACGTCGAATTGATTTGTTGTGGGAGACGTTTCACCACCAGCGCTGTGTGCTCAGTGTTGCCGCCTGCAGCCTGGAGGATGATAAAGGCAACAGGTGATCCAGTGTTGGCTCCATGCTTTTATTTCCAGAATGTGAACTGGCTGAATTTTGGCACCCTCTTTACATGTCACTGGTAGTCTTACTTTGTAGGAACCCATCAGAACCAGACCAGTGATTGTTTTTAATACATTTTCATTATTTTAGAGCACACTGTTTTAGAAAATAGTGACTGGCAGCTCAAATAGAGGAATGCAATATTAAGAGCTCACTAAATTTTATTAACTGTCAGTTTCCAGCTCTTCTTTTTTTTTTGATTGTTTTGGGTAAATATGATAAAAGTCTCACTTGCATGTTTGTATTATCAGGTATAAGCTGCTGTTCAGTGCTGCAACAGATGGCAAAATTGCGGTGTGGGATTTGACCGAAGCTTCTTTCTCGAGCAACGCTCCAACTCCATCAATCCCCTGCCTCGACGTTCCCGCCCACCAGAGCGGCGTGAACTCATTGGCTGTTTGGGTGGAGAAACTGGGACAACAACAGGCCGGTTGCTTGGTAACTGTTGCTAGCGGAGGGGATGATGGGCAGCTGACAGTGTCCACAATTAGGGTGCAATACCCAGAAGACGCAGAGACTGGGGGCAGCAGAGGGTTTTCTCAGATTTCTGAGTCCCTGATTCCTCTACAAACCCAGTTCAAACCCTCAAACCAGCTTCATCTTTACCTTCAGTCCCAGTCCCACATCCCGCTGGCTCATGCTGCCCCTCTGACCGCCCTGAAGCTCCTGAGCCCAACCCTTGTGGTCTCTACTTCTTCAGATCAGAGGGTTTGCCTGTGGAGGGTCGGCAGTACCGGCATCAGCCACATGGGGGCGCGGTGCTCTCACGTTGCAGATGCTGCAGGACTCACAGTGTGGGAGGGCCAGATGCTAGAGGAAGGAGATAAACAGAGGAAAACAAGGTTTGAGTGTGAGCTGGAGATCACAGTTTGGGGAGCGAAGGGGAGTCAGACAGGATTAAGAACGACATGTAAGACAGCAGAGCATAAGACAGGTGGCAGACCCAATAAGGATAAGGAAACAGGTGATGAGGCTGAAGGTGGAGAACCTGTTGAAGCTGTGAGCAAGACAGGTGACCCAGTTTGTCAGAACAGTGATGAGAAGGGAGGTGAGACAGCTGGTGAGCATAGAAATCAAACAGAGAGTGAGGTTAACACAGAGACAGGTTTCAAGAGCCAGAAGACGGGATGGGTGCTGGTCTGCGGCCAGGGCCTCCAGCTGCTGCGGGTCAGGAACATAGAGATGGATTCAGAGGATTGGATGAGACAGAGAAGAGGAGAAACCACAGAGCTAAAGTGACTTCAGGAAAAGTCAACATAAGTGGAATCAAAAGATGGCAGCAGCTCAAACAATCACTTTCTCAGTGGACACATTTTAGAAAATTATTTATTTTTGAATAAGTTATCTATGAAATGCCTTGATTGCAGCTGTATGAACTGAAAATCCTTTTACGTTGGTCATTTTTAAAGCACATTTCTAATAAAATTTCTTTACCCTCAAGCTTTCTTGTTATTGTCGTCGCAGTATGTTTATTGCTCACAGTTCAGTGAAGATTTAATAAAAAACACAACCAAAAATACAAATTCTGTTTCTGAATCAGAGACAGTCTCAGAGTTTGATTCAAGTTTGTCTTGACTCTGAAACTAAAACCTGTCATTACTACATGTCTGCTTGTTCAAAGCATCAAAAGCATTCGGTGCCCATCAAGGGAACATTAAAACCTTCATGGCCATTTCAATAGAACATAAAAACCATCTCTGATGTGTTGGGCCATCTGTGGCCTCCTTCAGGGAATAGCACCACACTGCACAAAGATGGCTGAAATGACAGCAGTTATTTTTAATACAGCATGTTGCATCTCAGCCAGCCAGGAAATAAAGCTGTTTACTTCAAGAGAGCCTTGGGACTATTTTGAGTCAGAACAAGGCCAAACCAATGTCTGCTATTACCGAATGTCTCCACGCAGAAGAGTCCACAAATTATTTGGTTGATTTATGGTTTAGATCTAGTTTATGCTTAACCCACGCCTGCCTAACACCCACTCCTGAGGTCTCCTTGTTTTAGTGAATCATCCTGGCATCGTGAGAGACGCAAAACTGGTAGACAACACAGGATGGTATACAGTACTTAAAGAAATGCAGTCACATAATCACTGCAGGAATTGTTTGGAGACTGATGAAGCACTGCAGAGTGGAAACAATCCCTGAGTAGATCTGACTAGTCCTGCAGAGGTGTGATTCCCAGCCTGGGAGCCAGAAACCCCAAAGGTGCTGCGAGATAATGAAGACAGTTTTCTCAAATACTTGTTTTCTTTGTTCTTGCTAAATGTTGGATGGTTCAGCATCTTTAGACCTCTAAGATTAAAAAAAATGACAAGGCAAGACAGAAAAATCACTGGTTGAACTGCTCATATCACCGGTGATGATGGGTCATTACAGTGTGGACATGGACTGTGTGTTCGGTCGAGGGTTTCTGTGACTCCTCTCGTACTTTGATTATACTGTGAGCATGTGTTCTGAAATGTTAATTGAGGTTTGCTGAAGCAGAATGTGTTGCCATATCAAATGCATACTGCGTAAGTGTCAGGTTGTATGCATGTGTGTTTGCCTGGTATGCAAATGTGGCTGTGTCAGATGAAGTGTGAGACGGCCTGCAGCATGTTCACCTGTGCCACATTAAATGTCATACACTGCAGATTAGAGGGCGCGTGTGCACGAGTGTGTGTTGATTCACAGCCACCTGCCGGGAATTTCAATGTAGATGTCAGAAGAGGTGTGAACCTGTATCCCTGTGTGTGTGGATGGGAAGGCTTGCATGTGTGTGCTTGTGTGTATGGATGTGTATTACTCAAGTTGTAGGGACATAGATCTGTTTACAAGTTTATGTTGTGGGGACTCACCTTCCTTATGGGGGCACATGCAAGTCTCCATTATGTGTATCATTACATTTTAGGGGGAAGGGTTAGGCTGAGGCAAGTAGTAGTTATGGTTACTATAAGTCTCCAGGAAATGAATGTAAGTCTCCGTAATGTCCCCAAAAATGATGAAAACCTAACTCTGTGTGTGTGTGCAGGGCTAGATGGGGGTCAGAGCCTATGAAAGGGCCGACTGCAGGTATCCATGAATATTTTAATATTTTAGCCTCGTCTCACATTGCCTTTCATCAAGCACCCATCTCACCAGCTGCCACTCACAGCACAGAGAGAGAAGGAGGAAGAAGGAAAGCCAATGTCACCCTGATGATGAGAAGTGAAGGGGGAGAAAGAGAGGGTGAGGAGAAAAGATGGAGAATAGCAGGGAAAAGACCTGAGGAAAGCTTTCATGTTCATCACCTCTGCCACACACAACAAGAGAGGAAAGTGTACCTCATTTTGTTGTTCCAACGAGGACAAAGGGGAAGGAGGGAGGGAAAGCAAGAGCCAAAGCTCCTGTGTAAGCACCACTATCACTTACAAGGGGAAGAAAGGGTGAGAGGAAAGAGAGGAGGGAGAGTGAAAGCGCCAGTGTTGACAAGGTAATGGTGAGGCCGACGAGGAGGGAGAGAAGGGAGGAGACCAAACTGGAGATGCTGCACTGAGCGTTGCCACAGGTGTCTGCCGGATCGCAGAAGAAAGAGAGGGAGTGACAGGAAGACAAATAAGGAGAGAGGAGTGAGGAAATTACAGGAGAGATGAGGCAGAAAATGAAGGAAAGGAGTGATTGATGAGGGAGGGAGTGTGAGATGAGACACAGAGAGCAACACGACAGGATGCACGTCTGGGATAAATTTTAAGGGAAGACTGTGTGACTTTGAATAGATTTGATCCAAAACTGTCGTCTTCAGTCTTCAAACGACATGTGGAGAGACAGGAAGTGACTTTTTGGTGTCCAAGTACAGAAGGAGTGACCAATTACACCAATCAAAGAGGTACACACACACACACACACACACACACACACACACACACACACACACACAGCTTTCAGTCACTACTTCACTGTGTCTGTTTCCTGCCTTTTACCTTAACCCTAATGTGTAACTCTGAAATGCTTTTGATGAACTTCCTTTTAGAGGATGCTTCTTATCTTTCTCTCTTTATCAGCATGTTTGGTGCTTCCTCACTTACCTTTCCAAACTGTCACTCACACTCACAGAGGAGCATTTGACCCCGAACAGGAGAAAAATTGTTTTGAGCGAGGTGCTGAGCTCCCGTGTGCTAAAACATTTGCACTCTTGGTGATTTTAGCACGGCTCAAGATAAAATGCACTGAAGCCAGTCTGGATCTGGCACAAGGTCGCCGTGGTTAAAACCTCCCTTTCAGCGTGTCTACATTCTGTTGAATCCCCTTTTTGTTCTGAAAATTCTTTCTCACATTTAAAGCTGTTTCCTCACCGTTTTACACTCATCCCTCCATGGTTACCTCTGCCAAGTGCTTATGTTTTCAATCCTTATCTGTGTTCTCATGGTAACTCAAAAACCTATTAGAGTCCAGCAATATTTGGTGGACAGACAGGTCATGGGTCAAGGAGCAACTGATTAATGAGGAGGATTTTTGAGTTTTTGGTTTCTTTCAGTATTAAAGTGGAGGATAAAGAGACAAGAGCACACAGCCATGCTACTGGCTCTGTGAGGCTGTACCTGCAGGCACAGTGGTGACATATCTGAATACTACTGTCAGCAGGCTAACATGCTCAGTGACAATGCAATGTTTACCATGTTTGTGTTAAATCCATCCAGCAGAATCTAGAGAAAACTTTGACCTGCTGGTGTTGCTAGAGTCAGGGGTTCATCAAATTCAGGAGGGTTCATGAATGTCTGCACTGACCGACATCACCATCCCCAGAGCCATGCCAAAACTTTAGTGAAATATTTGATTTGCAGCATGTATGAACTGTTCCTGCAGGTAACTGTGTGTATAATGAAAGTGGAACACTGTCAACATGTTTGCTACAAGTGTGTGTGTGTGTGTGTGTGTGTGTGTGTGTGTGTGTGTGTGTGTGCGTGTGTGTGTGTCAGTTGTGAAATAGCCACACTTATTTCTGCTGTCAGGTTCCCAGATTGGTGATGTCTCGTGAACGGCTGCCTCTCATTGGTTCATCTGGGAGTAAAACAACAGGTGATCCACTCTCGACACACTCACCTCTTCGCTGACAGAGGCGACTATGCTGCAGGAGGACAGAGGACAAGCATGTTTTGGAGATACTTAATCATCAGTGTCATCAGTTAAATTGTGTCCCTCAAGTACAAAACTTTCCGACAAACAGGGCCTTTAATGTAAATCATTCATTCATTCATTCATCTTCTTTACCCGCGCATCCCATTTCGGGGTTGCGGGGGGCTGGAGCCTATCCCAGCTATAATGTAAATCAGATTTCTTAAATTAAAACTGGAAGTACTGAGTATAAATAGTGGACCAGATTGTTCCCTCTGTATTTACTGTTTTCCTGATAATGCCCATCTAAGCCTGGAAAATGAACATATAGCCATAACTGACTTCATCTGAATTTCATAAACAGCTCCAGGCAGGTATATCTTTCTTCTGGTTAAAGGATCTGTTTATTTTAGAGCCATAACCATTATTATTATCATATTTTCCAGAGCTGATGCTGCAGTTTGGAAAATGTTATATAAATAAACTTGTTTTATTAGCAAATATCATAAAGTGGATCTGCAATAGATAGGAACATGTAATCCTCCCAGCTGCAATATATTGGCCCAATACATTCTCTATCTCAGTGGATGTATTTAACAGATCTATTTTTAGGTCAAGTTTTAAGCTTGTGGCCGTTTCACACAGACAGTGCTGCATGAATGTTAGAGCCGCTCAGGTTTTCAGCATGACGCTGATATCCCACAATGCAATGCAAATCTCATTATCATGTTTGAAAATGGCAGTAGTGCTCCAAAACTGCAGTTTGAGTTCTGTCTGTGCCTTGTACCATTTCACGATAGCATAAAATGAGAAATTTCTCATCCACTTGCTGCCATAGTGTGCTGTGAAGCACATATGTATATAGTAATAACAGTATATATAATGGAAGTGGGAGCTGTATCACATTATTTTTGGATAATACATCATAATTCAATACATTTTATTCCTTGATACTTGAGGCACAAAGCTGCTTTGTACTGCTTTAAAACTGCTGTCAGAAATGTAAAAATGATTCAGTGTGCCTTGCTCAAAGACACTTCATCAGGACTGATGGTTGCTTCCACAGAAGTCAGACCACTTCAGTTAACAGTGTAACTACATCATCTCGTTTCTTTTCATTTTTCTCTTTCATCTTGCCTCTCTCACCACAGCCAAGCTACCTTGCTCCTCCCCAGCTCTCCATCGGGCTAGTCACCGAAAACGCAGCCAGCCTCAAACATCATCATCATCTTCCTCTCACCCTCATCCGGGGCCTTCTTCCCTCCTCCTCTCAGACACCACCATGACGCCTTGGGGAGGCCTGGCTCTCTCCGAATCCTCCTTTACCTCAATCCCTCCACGGCCGCCTCCACCTCCACCCCCTCCTGCTCCTCAGCCCACTCCATCCACCCCTTATCGTGGGAGACAGAACGCAGATGAAGAAGTTTCAGGTTCCAGTTTTAACTCTGATGTTCCATCTCCGCCTGTTGCAGTCTCTCAGGACAGTGCAGGTACGTACGTCTGGAAGAGCCTGTCATGTTCACGTCGAACCAAAGCGACTACATACATATACTTTCATACAGCTTCTAACCAATATTACCAAATGTTCTTTTACATTTTTTCAGTCTTGCTCTATTAGTTTTAAAGGAGGTGTGTTCAGGTACACATGAAGCTAGTTTAGCTAGGAAAAGCACAGGTGTAAATCATGAAATGAGTGATGGTTGAATTCCACTCAGCTGCTACAGTTTTGGCATCCAGGTAGTGTTCATGATACCATCACACTGACATGGTTTACTGGAACACTAGAATATAAAAGAGTCATCATTAATAATGTTAGCAAGACCAGAGTTTTCCAGGTCCACATGTTCTGGAATATTTCAAAGTCCTTCACAGACAAATGGGAGAAAATCCAGTAAGATGTTTTCTGTGTTTGTGAGCCCCAGTTTCCCATGTTTTCGCGTCCAAATGACTAATGGAGACAGCAATCTTTGAAATTGGTCCAATATTGAGCGAGAGCGCTGCAGCTGCGAAACGGGCTGCATTGTAATCCCCATGTGCATCTGTGCACCGTCATCGTACGTCCACTCAAAGCATTTGTTCAGATTGTTATGATAAATGTCTGACAGCGTTATTGATCCCTAAAGAGATATCCTTCTGTCAAAGTGTACAATCCTTCTTCTTTAACCAGAAACTGTTGCTATATTGTTCTCACTAAAGCCACCAGACTCACCAAAACTTTCGTGGTTCATCTTTCCACCCTTTCCAACAATCAACACCTCTCTGGGTTACCTATACACCCATCCCTCTCTTTCTCTGCAGGTGGAGGGGGTAGAGGGTTACGGGTGAGGCGGAGGGTGTTGCCCCAGCATCGAGTGCCTCGTCCTCCCCGTCTCCCACCTCTGCGTCCGGTCACCAACCTCAGTTTCTCTCGCAGCTTCACCTTCTCGTTCTTCGAGCTGCCTCTGCACCAGTCGCCTCGCTGCCGAGCCGAGCGCATCAGAAACCTCATGCTGCTGTTGAGGCAGATACACTACTGAAGGATCGGTGCTGCGCGGACGCTTTTTTTTGGACAATATTGTTTTATTAGTGCTACATTTTAAACATCAGTATACCACTGTCAAATCAGGAGTGTCGATAGATGTGATGATAGACACATACATATATAAGTGAGTGTAGTTTCTGTATTTACTGTGAACAAATGAATCTGCTTGTTAGATGAGTGTGCATCATGTTTTAAATTACTGCAGTCTGAGTTTGGACTAAGTTTACTTGCTCAGTATAAGTAAATATCCCCTCTGCATAAACTGAAGTTGCTGTGTTGTAAGTCGAAACAGTGGGCAGCTGCTTGATATCTTGTTCTTGAATTTTCTGTAGACTCTTTATTTTTAATGACCTGAGTATCATTCCAGTTTATTCTTGCGGTGAGATTAAAAGGACAGTAAAAACAAATGTAGAGATAAAGTTTTCCTCTCTTTTCATTGTCTTTGGCTTCCTTCTATCCCTGTGTGCCTCTCATTCTTCATTCTTCATTTCCCTTTTGTCAGGCTTTCAATTAATTTCACATTTTCTCAGTTGGAAAAGCTCTCAAAAATTGCCCATTGTGCAAATGTGGAATACATTAAAATAGATTAAAACAGAGAAAGTATTTCTTTTTTTCTCATTTGCTCTCTCTCTCACTTCCTCTCTGTCTCCCTCTTTCGCACACACACTCTCACCCATACACATTCAGACCATGATTCTTTGTAAGCTGGGCTGTAATAATAGAGGCATTCAGACAAACTGAATGGGAGGGGGGAGGGGGGTGAGGGGGAGGAGAAAAAGGGCTGTAAACTTGCTGTAATGTGCAGAGTTCAAGGCTGTTCTCTACCTTCCCCCGACTCACGTGTGGGAGTGTGTGGAGCTCTGTGTGTGTGTGTGTGTGTGTGTGTGTGTGTGTGCTTGTTATCGTCATACATGCATGCTGTCACACATGTGCACTCTTTGTACTCGTGCGGCTTCATGCTGATACAGATTCGGTCCGCCATTGCTCTGGTTTGTTGTGGTTATCTGTACAGTTACCACTACTGGTCCTCTTTTTTTGTCCTGTAACTTCATGCACTCACATTTTAGCCACATAAAGAAACACACACTGAAACAAGAGCAAAGGTTAAGTAGAACGTGCTGCCGATAATCTCTGCCACTGATTTCAGATGGACAGCGTTGAGCGAAGTGGCCTTACTCACGACAGGCAGGCTTATCTCGCTGTTGCCCTGGACAAAGCACAGCTGGATGTCCTCGGGGAGCGAGTAGAAAAGACGTCCCTGTCATTTTTGGAGAGGGTGAAAGCACAATGTTGGTGAGTCAAAGGACGGGTTTAGTTTTTGGCCTTGCTGCATGTCAGTTTGGGCGTTCAGCCAGTTTTGAGGACTAACGCATGATTAATGGCCTTTATCTGAACCTCTATGGTCTTGAACCCTGTGTGTGTGTGTGTGTGTGTGTGTGTGTGTGTGTCTGTGTGTGTGTGTCTGTGTGTGTGTGTCTGTGCATGTGTGTTCCTCCAGGTGCTCTGGTCCCAGGTTGAAGAGCTTCTTGCTGAGATTTTTTCCTGTCCTGTCATGGCTTCCTCACTACTCCATCAGAGAAAATGCCCTAGGAGACCTTTTGTCTGGAGTCAGCGTCGGAATCATGCAGCTGCCACAGGGTGAGGATGCAGCAACAGATGGGCATCATGAGTCTCAATGGGGTTTAAAGAGCTACAAACAAACCACAACACTGTTACCCCACCCGCCTTTCTGTAGGTGGTCTATTGGTGATGTTTGAAGACATTGTGAATTTTCAAAATTGAAGCTGCATTTTATTTTTTTTACATTTGGATTATGATTTCAAAGACAGACCTGGTCAAAGCAGCATAAACAATGTCAAATATGAAAGCGCACCACTGGATGAACACATGAACAGAAGGTGGTCCAGCAGCAAAGATGGGTGATATCTGGCAGTGTTTGTGATCTTTAGTGGGACGCGAATATTTCACGAGTGCAGAGACCTTGAAGCAGCACTCTGAAATTAAAGTGGTTTTAAGACATTTCTGAGTTTTTAATGATACAGGCCTTTCCCTTGCTTTCAATAATACTCACTAACCGTTGCTACACCTTTCATCATCTTTTTCAGGTATGGCCAACGCCATGTTGGTGGGAATTCCTCCAGTGTTTGGTCTCTACACCTCATTCTACCCTCTGATCATCTACTTCGTCTTCGGCACCTCCAGGCACCTCTCCATCGGTGACAGTCAACCTTTGTTTTTTTGGGAGGACATCTTTATCTATAACTGCCTGGTGTATTCCTCATGAGCAGCTCTGAAACTGGGGAACAGATAAAAGAAAAAAGAAAAAAAAACATCGGCACAAAACATCTTTAACCAAGAAATCCCGACCTGGTGAAAGTCTGGTTGTATAAAAATCTTGGAGCAGTTCAACGGTTATCTGAGCTTTTTATTCCCTCTGCTGAAGCAAAGCAAACATCATGTCACACTCACACTGGTAGAAATCCATGTGATTACTCTGGAGCACTCTGTCAGCGTCTTAAGGAGGTCTGTATCGGGTTTGTGTGTCTGTTTCTGTGAGACAGGTACTTTTGCTTTCCTGGCCATCATGATTGGGTCTGTGACGGCCAACGTGGAGCTGCTAAGCAACACTGTTGATGAGAGTCAGATTGATGTGGAAGCAGCCAAAGTGAACGTGGCTGTGCAGCTCACCTTCCTCTGTGGCCTTATACAGGTACACACACACACACACACACACACACACACAAATGCCAGACAGTACATGTCCAAACAGTGTGCACGCACACACACCCTCATTGCTGTGCAGCTGATACTCTGATCTCTGACCTTCAACCCCATCGTGGATCAATCCTGATCCAGGTCTGAAACTTTTATGCTTTGCCTCATGCTCATGCACTGCTGCATGTCCTTCAAATTGTTGTATTTCACTTGATTTTATGAATCTATTTTACCTATATTTTATAGGTCGTCTTATTTATTTATTTACTAAGTGGGTTTTATTCTCCATTTTATTTTACATAATTTTTTTTCTTTTCCTGTTGTCATGTCCATTCTGTCTTTTCTACGTAAAGTTTATTATTATTATTATCATCATTATGGTGACAAGTAGGTGAGAAGAGAATTTCTGTGTCGACATCCGCTGAAGTATCAAAGCTTTAAAAAAAAAAAAAAAAAAAGATTTGCTGATCTGACTTACATTCCTGAGTCAGTTTTGTTGTTTGGTATGTTTTTTTTATTCCTCTGAAATGAATGTGTGTTAGGAGAAGATGCTTAGTTAGGTGGATAGAGAAGAGAAAACGATGTCAGGGTCAGAGCCAATCAGAGGCAGAGTAAGGGCAGGTCTTTGTGACAGTTTGTGTGTAGAAAAATAACACAAGGTGTGGGAATAACGAGCTGTCTGAAAGATGGCATCCCACAGTGCTGAGAATTGAAATCCTGTCGGGGAGTTGGACAAGAACTTTGCCGTGGTGCTCCCCTTACATTTCAAATCAATCCAGATGTTTTCAGCAGCTGCTGGAGTTTGACAGCAGAACATTTTTCAGTGATATAAAACATTAACTGTCATGTTGTTCAAGAGAGTCAAGGGGGCAGGATTTTGTTTATTCGACAACTATTGTGTATGGGGAGACAGATATGAAGAGATATGAAGAAAAGCTAAACTAAATCGGTGTGTGTGTGTGTGTGTGTGTGTGTGTGTGTGTGTGTGTGTGTGTGTGTGTGTGTGTGTGCGTGTGCGCGTTCCCTCAGCTCCTGCTTTACCTGCTGTGTGGAGGCGGTGTGTGTCGCTGGCTGTCTGATCCTGTAATCAGAGGCTACACCACAGCAGCAGGTCTGCATGTGGTCGTCCTGCAGCTGCCACTGATGACCGGAATACCTGCACAGAGACACACTGGACTGCTGCCTTCAGCTTGGGTTAGTTGAAACACTGTGGGAGGACCACACACTCACACTCACACACACTCCTGTCAGCAAGCTGCTGAAGTATCCTTGAGCAAAACTTTGAATCCATGTAAGCTCCTGCAGTGCTGTTATGAGGCTGATCTCTGACCTCTGTGGTGGATAAAAGTCCTCTCTGAGCTCGTCTCTCCACCAGCCTCTCTGTAACATGAAACATGGCCCTGTGGATTCCTGTCATATTAGCTGAATGTCATCGTTTATCACGTCATTAAATGGTGACCAATCACTGCTCTCTGTTACGTACCGCTTCCCCCACCATTTGTATTTAATTTGTTGTTTGCGCAATGTGTTTGTGTTTGCTTATATCCTCTCCTGTTAAATTTGACTGAACACAGGACCTAACCGCCACGCTGAAGCAGAGACACAGGGACCAAGAGTGAAAAGTCTTTTAATCGGGCACTTGATCAAAACAGACTTAAGGCAACGATGTGATCTCAGAGTGAAGAGGTTGAGATTAGACGAGTGCTTCTCCACATTCCTTGCAGGGTGCGGACTGACAGGGCAGGGATGAGGGCAGGCACCTGAGCACATACTGAATCAGGGATGCAGGCAAGTAAGCAAGGCAAAAAAAAGGTACCTAGCAGATCTGCTGGGTCTCAATCATTACCACGGAGGTGAACGGACGATTCAACCAATACTGAGAGGAGAGCCAGGGCTCATACACTGTGACAGCAGGTGAGCCTCGATTGAATGATTGACTACAGCTGCGCTGAAGGAAGAGGGAATCAAGCCCAGCCTGTCAGCTACGCCCCTGCAGGGAGACAGACAAGCACAAGAAAGACACGAGAGAGACGGATAAGATACATGGGGAGTGGGGAAAACACAGGACACAGAGGGAGAAGAGCAGCTGGAACTGCAGGACGTAACATCTTCTTAATGTCTGTATTTGTATTTAATCATTCCTGTGTCCTTGATTGTAATCATCAATCAAATAACCCCATAATTTAATCTCTCTGTAAAGATGCGTCAGAGCTGGCACTGGCTACAACCTGGATTTTCAGATGTACAAACTATATACACACTGCATGCCAGATGTTGACAATAATGACGATTGTATTGATGGTTGTTTCATCAAACGTGAGGTCATGTCACATGTCCTGGCTCGGCACCGAGGGTCCGTGTCTCACACACCTCACATTCACCTCTTACAACCTAAAGAATTTAATTAAAGTGTTGGCAAGGTGTTGTCTTGGCAATCAAAGTCCCCTTTTGACTGCTGTGGGAGCCACTGCTGTGACTGAGTGATAGCTTTGTTTTTATTCTTGGCACTGGATGGAGGAAATTCAAAGCTGAAGCCAAACTCCTGCACCCTGACACTTCAGGATTTCAAGGTGTAAGCTGGCTTTGGGAAGTGTCAGGGTTGCTTATCAGCTGTTTCCAGGTGGTGGTTTTCCTCCTGCTTCACTAGACCGTAACTGCCAATATGCACTGGAGCGGTGCACACCTGAAAATCACACCTCAAGGTTTGTCCTGGAAAAAAAAATTAATCTTTCCCTGAAGATTCTCCAGACATGACGGACAGGCAGGTGATCACAGGGCACTGGCAGATAGCAATTAGAGAAATCAGTGTACTGTATTACGCTTTTTTTTAAATATGTTAGTTGAGATTTAAGTGACTGACATTACCTGTTGCTGAATTTTGGGGTTTTTAAAGGACGTACAATATGTTTGTTCCAGGTTTTAAAGGATGTTCTGTACGGAGTGACCAGCGCTGTACCAGGGGCTCTGTCGGTCTCTGTGTTTTCATTGGTGACACTCATTGGAGGCAAGATGCTGAATGAGCGCTTTAAGAACAAGCTGCCTGTCTCTGTACCGTGGGAACTTATACTGGTGAGGAATACACACACACATACACACACACACACACACACACACACACACACACACACACACACACTCAGTAGACTCATGCCCACAAACTGGACCCAGATGGACAGATGCCACAGTGACGAACTGGTGAATGACTCATAATTATATAAAGATCTGTTTTGATCTCCAAAACCTCAAATCCCCACATACAATAAATATGCGCACCTGGCCACTGATTAACCATCATCTGTCTTCTGGTGGCATTGTTTAATTAATTGCAATCATTGCAATCATTTTTTAGTTTTATATTATATCTTTTTAATATGTCTTAAGATGATCAGTTATTTTAGTTACTCATCTTAGTTACTTAATTCACCTTTGATTATGTAACTAAATCCTCAAACATAAATCCTAATTGTGCAAAAGTCATTATGAAAACTGAAATCTTAAGTTAGAGCTGTTTTTTTTAATACAGTGATAATCTGATAAACGACATGGATGAGTAAAGTCTTCGACCTATGAAACCATAGAAAGGTTTTTGATGGTGTGATGGCAAAAAAAGAAGCCAAACAGCAGAACCACAAAATGAAAAAGAGGCAAAGAGGAACAGCAGTCGCAAGGCAAAACAGAAACACTGAACTTGGTGCATAATGTGACTCAAACAGCAACGAACTGGATGCATCATATAGGTTATCTTTGAACCTTATCCGCTTTGCTTGACACCATGATCTCTGCAGCTGCAGCTAGCAGTATCTCAGCTAGCAGTAATTTCATGTGCAGACTGATTGATCTGACATTTAGATGGAGAACACTGTACATATTGTTGTTTTCCAAACTGGCGATTCTCTGCAGAAAATGTCACGTCCACTGTTGTTCTCCCACAGATTGTCCTGGTCACCGTTCTGTCAGTGCAGATGGACCTGGCTGCACAGCACAGAGTCCAGGTGGTGGGACACATACCCAGTGGGTCAGTAGAACTGTGTCATTTCTCCCCTTCATTCAATTTGCTACTTTTCAATATACTTTCTAAGACTATTGTGCTGATTTTTACTTGAAGACTTCAAGCAATATGAACTTTGAGGCTGTTTTCTTTTCGTGTGAAGCTGCTGAACCTACAGGCAAATGTTTTATTAGAATAGAATCATGACATAATGGTGCTTTTAAAGGAAAACAGTCAGTTCAAAGCCTCTAACTAATCACTGACCATTGAAGTGAGAAAGAGCATATTATGCAAAGAAGATCATATTTCATTTTATGACTATAGCACATACCAATATGCTGTGTGTGTGTGTGTGTGTGTGTGTGTGTGTGTGTGTGTGTGAGTGTGTGTGTGTGTGTTTGTGTGTCCATATAATCTAAATCTCTATGACTTTATTCATATTTCTGACCTCCTTCTAACCTCCCACTCTCCATATTTCTGCTCTCATCATAGAAAATAAGCCAGTTAGCTTTATTGCATTATCCTCAGTAGTTTTAAGAGAATCCAGTGTGAGGAGTAATCCACGGGGAGGCTGCTTAACATAGCGGTCGTAATTCTTTACATTGCTGTTCATTTCCTTTTGATTAGTCATTCAGTTCATCAAGCTTCTTCTTCCTCCTCCTCCTCCTCTCCAGCCTGTCTTCCCCAGTCCTCCCCTCGCTCTCTCAGGCCACAGAGCTGCTCATTCCTGCTCTGTCTTTGGCATTGGTTGGCTTCAGTTTCCACTCTGCTTTGGGCTCAGTGTTCGCCCACAAACACAGCTACAGTGTGGACTCAAGTCAGGTACATTCACAGCAGTTTTAACTCATATATTTGTGTTTTAATAGCAAACAAACAGGCAGAAAAGTGCATATTATGTACAGGTGCATGATCATTAAAAAATGCTAAACTAAATGCTTACACTGAGGCTCTGAGTGTCTTACTTTTGTCTTATTAAACTATGACTTCATTGTGCTCACAAAAGGCGACTGTAACTAAAGGGAAGGAAAAAGTGAGCTGCGTCTGTGTTATTGCAGAGTGACAGAAATCACAGAACACCCTGTTAATGCTCTTTCATGGCTAAACCGGTGACCTAAGAGTTCTGTAATGAGGAAATGATGAGGCAGGACCACGGATGTGACTTGTCCTCTCTGTGAAAGCTGCCGTAGGATTATTACAGTCAGTCAGTTTGTGCAAGCAAACGACAAGACGAACAGGTCTGGTTATGTCAACAAGCCCATGTCAAACATGTCTCGTGCAGTTGTGAGACATCCAATTTAATTTAGAAGAATAACGCTTACTGCAGCACATTGATTTCCTTGAAACAAATGTAAGAAAAACCCCAAAATGATCTTCTGCATATTAGAAATACTAAATGATGAACATGAAGTCTTGTCTTTAGTATTTTGTAACAAATCTCTGATTTAAGCCCTGGAGCGTTGACTTAATGACAACAGTGCCATCATCTTAGATCTGTAAGCTCATCTTTATAACTTTATAACAACCAAGCGATGGCTGTTTAAGCCTTAACCAACAGGCCAACCAGTTGCCCTGAGTACACTCACCAGCAGTGTCCCTGAGATCTGTGTTGTTTTCAAACTGCTGTTGTCCGTCTCTGCTTCAGGAGCTGCTGGCTCTGGGTTTGTGTAACACCATTGGAGGGATGTTTCAGTGCTTTGCCGTCAGCTGCTCCTTCTCTCGCAGCATGGTCCAGGACAGTATTGGAGTCAAATCACAGGTACCTATTCTATTTCAAAAGACACAAACTCCAAACACACCTTTGCCTTTGTTCTGTGTTAAATAACTTTATATTGAAGCAACATTAACTCAGGTCTAGTCTTTTTAGTTTTCAGTCATATGACTCTTCTCTTTGTGATTGTGTTTTACTTTTCTTATCGTCCTCCTGTTGTGTTTTAATCTCACTTCTTAGTTGGCAGGTTTGGTATCAGCTCTGATGATTCTCACCATCTTGTTGAAGATCGGTCATCTCTTTGAACAGCTGCCAAAGGTAAAGTGCACATAACCATTATTTAAGCTCACCGTGTAAACGACTTGGTGAACAATGGTTTCTAAAGTTGTACATCTATACGGGAACAAATGCCCCAAAAGTTTTTCTGTTGGCAGTTCTCCAGTCAGTGTGGCTGAATGATAGAGCAGATCAGTAAAGATGTTTTAAGAAATGTCAAGTCATGCTCCATCTGGATGAGACTCACTGGCAGGATGACTCACATGTCTTAGCCAGTGTTCCGTAATGCCTCGCTGTTGTTAATGCAGGCAGTGTTAGCAGTGATCATCGTGGTGAACCTGCAGGGGATGCTGTCCCAGTTCAAAGATGTGTGTGTGCTCTGGAAGTCTGACAGATTGGACCTGGTGGGCCACACACACACACACACACACACACACACACACACACACACACACAGACACTATTCAAGATCACAGCATAAAACCGTGGTTGCAAACAGTCCAGATCTCCCTCTGATCCTGATCCTCTCTCCTCCCTCCTCTCCCTCAGCTGGTGTGGGTGGCCTCCCTGGTCTCCACACTGGTCCTTAACCTGGACCTGGGTCTGGCTGTGGCTGTCGGCTTCTCTCTGCTCATGCTCATCTACAGGACACAACGGTCAGTAAAAATCTTTTGTGAATGTCATGGATTGTTGTACAGTCCAGACAGATGGTGCGTCAGCTCTGACATTACACAAATCCATGTACTCTGCAGTTATCCACCCGTCTACCGCGCTCATCTGATGATGATGATGCTTTGTAATTTGGAAATCTGCACCTGTCCTGCAGTTGCATAAAATTGTTATTTCCATGTTATTGCTGTTAACCAAGATGTACCATTTTTAAACTCTGCGCCAAAGTAACTACTTTCTATAGTTACTGTTGTTGTTGGTTCAAAAAATCAGATAGAGAAATGAATTGAAAAGAAGATGGAGAGAAGTTGCTGTAAGTATCTGCTAAAAGTCCTCCTGACAAAAATGAAAATGACAAAGACTTGCACACATTAATCTTGTCCTCTGTCTCTCCTGTCAATCATCTCGTCCTCATCTTTTAGCTCCTCTGCTGTTGTTTTGGGTCATATTCCTGGTACAGACTGTTACAGCGACGTAGGACTCTACACTGAGGTAAACTCATTCTGTCTCGCAGGTCTCACAACTATAACCTCAGACAGTTTCATCCAAAGTTTGATGTTGCTCAACCGGTGGAAAGTTAAGGCGAGGCTGAGGTAATCAAGAAATTACACGAAAGGCAAACCAACCAATCAATGCATCCACTGCACTCATTATGTCATTATGTATCTGCTCGTCTTGTGCTGTTCATGTTCTGTGTTCATTAACTTGACATTTATTTTCACTGGTTTGGGTGAGGAACAAGTTGTTACAGCTACAAGAGGTCACAAGAGGCTACACTATGTGTCCGATCCTGAGAGAAAATACAGACAGTAGGGGATGCTTGAATGGCAGGTTACTTCCTGTCAGTTATTCAAGCCTGGAAATCCTCACATGGGCAATGAAGCAGACAGTAGATAGAGCTGAGCTGACTTGAGTGTGAGACACCTCTTAATCGGGGAATATGTGTCACAAAAAATGCTAATTTAAGAGTCTAAAACTGGGAACAACAAAAGCATCTAGTGGTGATTAAAGGAACTACAGTTTAAGGCACGTTGCATGTTACTTACTCAGATACCTATGTAAAATAGAAAGGTGTCAAAACACACATTTTAGTAGTCTGACATTTTGGGAGAGATGCTTCGATGAGAAGATCAATACTACTCTCATGTGTGAGCAAGCAGGCGATTAGCTTAGCTTAGCAAAAAAGACCAGAAGCAGTGCGAAGCAGCTCACCTTGCTCTGTCCAGAACAGTCCGCCGACCAGCTTTGCTCAGTCTGAACACAAACAGGAAGAAATGAAGAAAAGTCACACTTTCACTGGTTGCTTGGCAACCTCGCAGTGATGTGAGAGTTCAGGAAGTCACTGTGCCCATAAAGTTTTTGCTCACTTTGTTGAACGCTTGAAGTCATAATAAGCTGGATAGACTGCAGCTCTGTCACAAATCCAAAACAGCCGTCTCTCTGCTTGAATCCATCTGTCATATTTGCTCCTTAATACACCACAAAGTCACAACCAACATCAACAAAAAAGTCACTGGCTGAATCTGGTTCTGTCGGTTCTGATTTTACCCTCCACCTCACTATAAAATTTCCTTTCTCCACCCTCCCCTAATAATGTTTGTTTTTGAACTTCCACTTATTCCATGTGGGAACACATAGAAATGCAACTACACTGTAGTAATAATATACTTCATTATACAACTAGAATTACTCTCATAATGATGTATTAGTATGTACATGTATAAAATGTGATGCCAATGCAAATACAAACACAAAACGTTTGATGGATATCAGTGTGCAGGATATAGATCAGTGTCAGTCCACATGATGAAAAGGCAGATTGCTATCAGCTGAATGCCCCTCGCCTCACCCTGTCCTGCAGTGGCAGCCAAAACAAAAATCATTAAGAAGCTAAAACAAAAACGCCATTTTTAGAGCCAGTGTTTGTTGTCTGTTCTGTTCATGGCGGACTCTGTGGAAGAGGGTTAAAGGTCTACATGTAGTCTTGCAGACTACAAAACACACCCACTGCACTACGTGACACACACCCAGAGATCTTTTCCTCAACTAAACCAAGTAGTTTTGGTGCCTAACCCTAAACATTTACAGGGTATATCATGCAGAGGTACTGGTCTGTCCTGTAGCTCCCGTGAGTCCACAGCCAGACTTGGGAAGCGGACCCACTCCCTATGTAGATATAAACAGCTCACTCTAAGGTAAAGAAAACACAGCCGTTTATATTTTCAGGTGCTTATACACAAATGAAAACATAACTCTGAATATCATATTGAATTTCTGCCAATAGTGCCCCCTAAATCCTACACACTGGTCCTTAAAAAACACCTAGAGGCCTTTAAATTATAGCGTCCTCGATTCTTAACAAACACACCGAATTCTCCAGTGAAGGTCAGTCTTTTCTAAACTGAATGAAGCACTCAGAACGGTACAACTGTCACGCAGCCAAAACACACTAAAAATATACCCCTGACTGAAAAGCACCATCTGTCACACATCAAAACACCAAACTGTCACCAAAGGCAATCTGTCTGGGCTCTGAGCATCAGTGAATTCCTGTCAACTTCTCGCTCTCTGTTCCCCCTCTTGATTCTCTCCTCAAGCTGTTACACTGGTGGCTGCACAGCTCCCCTCTGTGTATTTTGTCAAGAACATATCATGCATAAATGATGGAGTGTGCAATGGCTTTCTTTCCAAAAGTTCTGCTGCATGAATTCATTCTGGACATATTCCCTTTTAACTGTCTTTGAATGAACTCTGTAATCTGTTCCAGATTAGTGAACTAAAGCAGAAGGCCTACTGTGTCTCAGACTGGTTTATTGTATGTTTCAAGAACATGAAACTTTTTATTTTGCCAAATGCTGCAAATCTTTGCACCAATCAAGTAGCATACACACTGTTTACTTACTTAAAAACTGAAATGAGTCTTAATACTCCCCAGTCAAGCTGCCATTGTCAGTCAGTTAGCCATGTGTTATCATTAAAGTTACCCCATGGGCTTTTCACCCTCTATCAGTGCTGTCGAGCAATTGGGTTATAATAACTACTTAAAACAATCTTAGCTGACTTCTGGTTTCACACGGGAATCAAACGCCTGTCTGCTGTGTGAGACCCGCCCATCCACTCTGGCCCCCTCCCTATGCAGACTGTCTCACTCTTAAAACATTCATCCTTGTTAGTTTCAAAGTCGTGCTAAAATTTTCTGACTATTCCCTGAACAGCGCTGTGACTGAGCTGTATACACTGTAGTATATGTGCTCTACAATGTTAAATACATACACTGAGTGTGTCTCTGTTGTCTGTGCTGCAGGCGAGGCAAGTTCCTGGTATGACTATACTCTACTGTTCCAGTCCTATTTACTTTGCCAACTCTGAAGTGATCTTCACAGAGATCAGACAGGTGCCAAGACACACACACACACACACACACACACACACACACACACACACAGGGTGAAATGAATGGAAGCGAGTAATTAGCATCAGTAGAATAAGAGATGATTTTGAGTGAAAGAGTTCAAGATGAAGGGATGGGGCTATAATCAGGAGATCAAGAGAATACATGAATCCAGATGAGCTGCAGTCCCACAGCTCATTCTCTCCACACACAGGTCACATTCCTTCCACATGTCCATCAATATGGAGTTTGAGTGGCAGCACCTGTGCTCGGCAGTGTAAGAGGTGTGTGCATGCAGCTGGCATGCGTGACAAGTCTGTCTTTGCTTTGATCCCTCAGGTTGGAATAGAAACGCTGTACAAGGATGTTCAAAGAGGTTCTGCGATACACCATGTGTTACACAGAAAAAAGTTAAAAACTAATTTTCCCCGTATAACTTTCCCTCACCACATCCAGACAGTGAGTCGTGATCAGAAGGAGAACCCACCTGGAGTCCACACGGCTACCACATCCTCTTCATCCTCCTCAGCCTCTGCAGCCCAGACGTTGACACACACTCATTTCTTGGTTCTGGATTTCAGTTCGGTCAACTTCATGGACTCTGTGGCCATGACAGCACTTTGCAAGGTGACGAAAGAGAGCTGACTGGAATGCAATGTGTAAATTCAGTTTCAATTTCATTTTGGATCCATTAAAATCACCAAAACCTGCAACCAGCAAATAATCTTACAAGACCTCTAAAAACTATGCAAGTACTTTCTACTAGAGTTCTGAAAAAGGCAGCGAATGGAAACCCTAACCTGCGTGTATGTACACAGAAAAATGCCTGAAAAGCAAAGCAAAACAATGAAGCACTTGAAATTAGCCCAGGTTTTAGGACAGAGTGGGTTGCATGAACACTCAAGTTATTTTCAGCCTCAGTTAGTTGCAGTTTAATTTGATCTGTCGTTGATCTGCTGTGGACAGCAGCGTAGGCTGTTTGAATGGATGGCAGTCGTCCTCACACTCACTCCTCCCTGTGGACATTTACAAGATATTCTTATTTAAGACTAGACTAGACTAGATGTCCATTTATTGCATGTAGATAATGAAAATATGATACACACCCCCTCACAGTTGCACACACACACACGCCCGCACACACACACACCTCACAGTGGTTGAATGATAGATGAGTGTTCAGTCTTACTGATATGACTTTATCTGCTCCTCCACTTCGACCTTTATGATAAAAGAAGGAAACTCCATTCATCCGCCTCACAGTCACGTGCTTGAATATGACTATTATATGATGTAAGGTGTGTGTGTGTGTGTGTGTGTGTGTGTGTGTGTGTGTTCAACAGGTTATAGAAGACTTGGATGTGCAGGGAGTCAGTGTGTTTCTGGCAGCGTGCCCAGGTCAGCTTCAGGTTTCATACTCACTTATCTCCTGCGGAGTGTCTCTCCTTCTGTCTCTCTCTGTCACATTCACTCATTCACTCACTCATACACTCACACACACACTGTTGCTCTATTGTTGGGCTGTTATTGTTTCCACAGGTCAGTTTCCCACCACCTCCCCTGTACTGCAGCTCAGCTTGAAACTGTTTTCCTTTCCGAACTTCATGTAGCTCCAGTAGCTGTTTTTTCCAGCACCAACACATGTGATCGGACAGGTTGAATGCACTCAAACTGTCTTTCTAATCGATTGCTGCGCTTACATCATAATTAACACTTGAAACTTTAAAATGAAAACACAAAGGCTGCGATCCTATTGCTGTCTGTGTGTCACCAGAGAGAGTTTCATCCCAGCTGCAGGCTCAGGGTTGTTTAGCAGACAGCCTGCCCAGCTCTTGTCTCTTCCCGTCGGTCCATCACGCCGTCCAGCGCTGCCTTAGGATCCTGCCCAGGCCTCTGGAGGTAAGCACTGTCTCGCGTTCAAGTTCATTTGTAGACAGACTGAGAAAAAAAAATGCATTTTCACAAAAATTCTTTGCTTGTTTGTTTGTTGATTGAGCAAATGAGATTTATTTCCTGTAGGATGGTCTGTGAGCCCACATATACATGTAGAATATAGAATTAAATCAGGAAAAGGTTTTCATGTATCTGTCGTGCTGAACACTGTGTTTCTAGAGGAACAGTAAAGGGAACTGCACCAATTATACACGTCAGTCTGTTTATACATACAAAAGTTGTATAGAGTCTTTTGCAGCTAGCACAACATGCTTGTGTTGGTGTTCAAATTGCATTGTGGGTGATGTAATCACCAGGTTTGGTCTAGGATGAAAAGTCAGTGGAATAAAAGAGATCCCTTTCGGTGTTGGCAACCCCTTTAATGCTTTTTTATGGCATCTTGTTGAATATGAAGTTAAAAATATCATTTCAACATATTTTCATGCTGGTATATTTCTTTTTATCTCTTCTCAGGAAATCAATCCAGATGTGAGTGAATGTTGAACCTACAACGTGTCTCAGCTGCTGACAGTAAAGTCATCTACTCAAGGCTATAAGATGGCAGACAGAATACCCACAGCTTCACTTTATTTAGAAAGAAAGACATTACATGAAATATTTCGGGATAGAGCTGAATCCAGATTTAGGAGAAATCATGTCTGCTAACATGGAAAAATTATTAAATTAATTATTATTATAATAATAAAAAATTTTACAATATTAAAATTAACTTGGATAATTGGAGTAAACTGCACTTGACATTATGGGGAAAGGTGAACACAATAAAAATGGTTGTTGTTCCACAAATTAATTATTTAGTTGGAATGATAGCTCTATGCATTCCACAAGAACTATTACTAAGATACAGCAGGATGATAAATTATTTTCTTTGGGATGGAAGAAGACCTAGAATTCATACAGACAAACTGTATCAGCTGAAGAAGGAAGGGGGCCTATCCTTACCAAACATACAGTATTATACCATTTCTTTTGAAATGGCAAAGCTGACAAAACACTGAGGTGGAACAAATACAAACACTGATCTGGATTGGATCTTGATCGAACAAGAGCTTACCTCTCCTTTTAAACCTACTGTATTGAAACCCTTGCTCAAACAATCAAACAGGAGAAAAATAATATGATGAATCCTGGATGAGGCCGCTTTTGGAAATATTTACAGATTAGACACTGCATTAGAAAGAAAGTTTCCTTTGATCAAGATAAAAATTGAATAGAAAGCTACGTACAACTACCACCAATGTTTCATAGAGCATCTAAGTGGTATGAGATATGTCCCTGGAGGAGGAACAGTGGCTGTAGAACTGTGTGGTACATTGTATGAAAAATTATGAGAGGGGATTCTCTCCAACACCGAGGAATACATTCGAGAAGCTAGAGGCAAATTTATTCAGTATAACATCATTCACTGATATTATTATATACCAGCTAGACTTAATAAAATGGGTATAATTAAAGATGACCTTTGCTGGAAATGTAGAAAAGAACGCGGCACATACATGCATGCACTCTGGGAATGTCCCAGGGTCTTTGCCCTGTGGAGAAATGTTCTGGATTATATTGATAAATGGTTAGGATGTGAACGTCCCATATCATCGAGATTATGTCTTCTTGGAGACAAAATCACACTGCCGCTTTTAAATAAATCACAATTTAGAATATTAAAAATGGGCCTGATAACTTGTACTTGGGTGATTCTAAGATGTTGGAAAGAAACATCTCAAACTCCTACAGTGAATACATGGAAGCTCCAAATGATGGAAATTAGCCGCATGTGAAAAGATGCTGGCGAGAATGAATGGGAGAAATGACATGATCAGTGAGCAGTGCAGTGATTTTAGCCAATATATGTCTGGAGGAAACAACCTGATCAGGCAAAGAGACCGATGATGCATTATATTACACTAGTAGTACTTTGAAATAATACTGAGGACTAAGACTCAGTAATCGCCCTCTTTTAAGTTAATATGTGTCAATGTCTGTTATAACCTGCCTGTTCACTGGTTTTATTTTGTTATTACGGTTTTGTGTTGTTTGTTTGTCTTATGTCTGGATAACACGTTAAAATCCAATAAAATTTCAATTGTAACAGAAAGAAAGAAAGAAAGAAAGAAAGAAAGAAAGCCGTACATGTGTATACTCTTCTCACATTTTCAGACAATAAATGTTACTGTTCTCAACCATGATGCACCTCTCTGTCGCAAAGTAATTTAGATTTGATTAAGACCACCCAGCTGCCAGTAAAACACCAACAGCAGAGCCAGAAGTGGGACTTAGACCCACCACCCCGGTTTAGGAGGCAAGTGCCTTATCATCAGGCCACTGGGGCTTCAGTGACAGCAGAGCTGGACGATGGAGAGAGATACACAAACAGCAGGGAGCACCCATGGCTCTGTCAGCGTTGAAGGCACAGGAACACAAGACAAATGCGCAACACACAAGCCACCACAGTAATATAGTTAAATCTGTGCTGTGCAATGAGTTAACAGTGATATAATTAGTCTGCCTGTCCTGTGAATCTCAGCCCGTTCTGTTCTGGCTGCACTGTGTGTCCTGACATTGTTGGTTTATTGTAGGTGACAGAGGCCAAAAATATGTGGCTGGTGCTCCTTAACTGTAGAGTCCAGAGCAGTAAGTCCATGAATTTATGGCATAAATAATGAATTTATGTTTATTGATGACTTATAATCAAAACTTAAATAAAAGGATATTTTTCATGCACAGATCAACCTGAGACAGGCGCAGCACTTTTCTGACAACTGTACTATTAACTATTTGTTAATACGTCAACATAATTGGTTGAATTCATCTTATTATGTCTGAAGTGTACAATTGTTTTGCTGTACAATTGTTTTGCTGAACTGTGTGACGTCTTTTCAACAGTAATAAGCAAAACTTGTAGAACTGTATTTAAAATTCTAGTGGCAATCTCAAAGCTGACAAAGGTCACAAACCTGGCAGGCTGAAATTGTGCTAAATGAGTCTAAATTGTTGATCAGACATGTAGAATATTACCATCTGGTTGAATGATACAGCCATGAACATGTGGAGTCTGTGGTATTTCACTCACAGAGCAGCAGTGAAGAGCAATAACAACAGACAACCTCATGAATAAATATGTGTACATACAGGGTGAATGTCAGTGTGTTTTAAATGTCTTATCTGTTTCTTATGTTAACGTGTTTCAGTGTCTTGTATGTTTTGTTTCCACTCGCTAACACCATCTTGTAAATGTCACATGAAAATGAAACTTCCTGATTTAATACACACATCTTATCAAGATGTGTCTGAGCCACTGTATGTTATAAAAAGTCGATATTACAGCTGAGTCATCACGATAAGAGAATTAATTCTGGGGAGTTATTATTGATCACTCCCTCTTATTGGCCTCATAAATAACTATTTATCTGGTACCAGCCCTGTGTGATATACCAAGGAAATAAAACACGGGGCAGAGATCAAAGTTCCTAAAAGTCCAAAAAGTCCACTGCTTACATCCTGTCGTGCCATGTCGAGCTTTCTTTGACTGCCTGGAGAACTGAACCAACCTCCCACTCATTAAAACACACAGAAGAAGAACTGTGAAGAACATCAGAGGTTAAGACGCATTTTTTTCTTCTTAGAGCTTATTCAATAAACTCCGAGGCCACATTCAGATCTTAGAGGAGTCAATATCCTCTTCTCACTCAAAACACATGTTTGTTTCCATGAGGATCAAACCTCACCGGACGCCAGATGTGAAATGAAGTGAGAAATACTGAAAACGTAACAAGCGAACGTCTCTACTTTAAAGAAACATATCTGAAAAACTGTGCTGGAAACAGCGAGAAGGAAAACAACATGTTGCATGTTGTACCTGAAAGTTTCAGTGAAATAAGAAATCAAAGCTGTTCGAGCATTAGACAGCATGACGTGTATGAGATGTGAGCAAGAACAATCTGCCATCGAATCTACATTCCCTGCTTCATGAGGATTTATCCATTAGGCCGCAGCAGCTTCAGTAATAGTAGAGAGACAAAGAGGGACATAAACAGCAGGCCTCAGGCATTATACTGCAAAGCACTGACAACATGGGGAACATGAGACAAAAGCATGCTGTAGAGGAGCAACGACACATAGATAATGACTAGTATGCGCATTATAAGGGTTCTGTGCACCCACACAAAACTCGAATGAGGATGAAATAGAACCAAGAAAAACTCAGAAGAGCAAACAAAGGAATGCTACACTGAAAGGCTAACAAAACTATACACACCAAACTAAATAAAACTAGGTCAACAGAGAGAACTAAACAAAGTTACATTGACGAAGCAAAGTGATGGCATGCATTAAAAAACTGAATGTTCATCTGCCGCCGTGTGCACATGACACAATGAGCAAACAATCTGCAACGTCTACCTTTAGTCTGTCTCATGGATTGTGCAATCGCCTCACAGGTATGTCACAGCAGGCTCTGTGGGGACATTTTCAAAGCTGGCTAAAAATAATTTATTCTACAATATGCTTGTATTGCTGTGACTTTGTTTATTCATTAAAAAGTTACAAACACCAGGCTGAAAAGCAGGGGTTCTTGGTAGCTCTTGGTTTAAAGTTACAGGCTGGTTTCACCTCTGGGTGTGGTCAGAATTGTGCTCTGTTGCACCTGTAACCACGAGGTGTGATGTTAAAGCCCTGTGGGTAAACACAAGGTGTTATGTTACTCTGTAATGCTTGACGAACACGTTGGGCATGAAGACATATCTGTGACTTCACAGACTCCACAGTTATACAACAAGAAAAACATACATAACATTTCTAGCTCTGCTCCTCCCCACTCCAAATTTTCATAAAGTCCCTAAATGTCTTTTTTTGTACATTTAATAATGTTACACATATGTGGCTGGTTTTACACATTCAATTTAAGTGTAAAGTTAGACTCCCAAGCTCAGCTCAGTAGACCGTGCAGCTAGTGGCCCTGTTAGCTAACTTGAGTCTGCACCAACCAAGAGCTTGGAGCACAGATTGCTGTTTGCACTGCAGGCAACTCAACCGGGCTCAGCAGTGCCTTAGAGAAGATGGCCAAATGAGCAGGTAGAGAGCACCCGACTGCCAAAATCCTGATAGCAGAGGATGGTTTCGATCCATCGACCTCTGGGTTATGGGCCCAGCACGCTTCCGCTGCGCCACTCTGCTGTCAGTCACCCCAGATGGGACTCGAACCCACAATCCCTGGCTTAGGAGGCCAGTGCCTTATCCATTAGGCCACTGGGGCTTCGAAAGGAGCAAACATGTCACTGCAAAGCACCAAAAGCGCTGGCAGCATGAGACAAAAGCAGTGACATGGTGAAGGAACAATGCACCCTGTCAGCACAGACTGTTCTCACAGCACATAGTTTTGAGACACACGTGGGCCCTTGCTGCCACGCCATGGGCACATGATGACAGAAAGGTATCCCGAACCTTGTTGCTACACTGACGTGGAAATTTTAATTTTGACTTTCAGGGAATTTTGAGATCCAGTTGTTTTTGGAGCTTGACCTCGACAGGGCACTAAAAAGCATCTATGTATTTCATCTTCATTCAAGTGTGCAGTAAATTTCTGGAGCTGTTCTTTAAGTTATTTAAGTGTCTTTTATGGACTAGCAGCCGGCAGTACAATGCTCAATCTCAGCCCAGCACACTTCTGCCATCAGTCATTTCAGATGGGACTTGAAAAGCCAGCAGACCCTGGAGGCTACTTCCACACACTGCATACTGACATTGTGACGCCTCTTTAACACCTCCGTAACATCTGGCTGGAATGTGTTTCAAGTCGTCTCTCATTTACTTTGTTTTGTGTGTAGCATTAAGGAATACAGTTTGTTTTAGTTGTATAACAATTAATAAATTAACAACAATGTGTGCAAGTGAATACATTATATCTGCTGCTTTGATTTTGGCCATTACTGGCCATTACTACTTTACTTACCGATTTGTTTGGAGCAAACTTCGACGGGTATGGTCTCACACTCTGCTGTGTCTGTTAGAATGGACAAGGCACTGACCTCCTGAGCCATGGATTGTGGGTTCAAGTCCCATTAGAGGGGTGTTGACAACAGAGTGGTGCAGCAGATTGAAACCATCCTCTGTTGTTTGGGTTTTATTGGCAGCAGGATGCTGTCTTCCCTTGCCCCCTGACTGGTACTTCACCATGATAAAAAAAAAACTCAACTGCATTTGCCCAAGGGTCACAAATATTCTGCGGATAATTTTAATATCATTTTCAATAATGTCACTTTCTTACAAAATTAATGTTATTTTTATGAGTCTATGGCAGTGTGAGCATACTACTAAAAACTCCTCTTCTGGACTTAATTCAAAAGTTGGCCCAATGGAAATAAACACAAGTGAGGCCTCTTGGATCTAATAGACAAGCTTTGTGATCTTCTTGCGTTGAACAGGTGGTGCCAATAAATTCCTGATAGCAGAGGATGGTTTCACTCCATCGACCTCTGGGTTATGGGCCCAGCACACTTCTGCTGCACCACTCTGCTGTCAGTCACCTCAGATGGGACTCAAACCCAGAATCCCTGGCTTAGGAGGCCAGTGCCTTATCCATTCTGACAGAAACAGCGAAAAGGAACAAAGGTGAGACTATACCTGTTGATGTTTGCTCCGAAAAAAATGGGGGGTAGCATTTCACCAGAGTAACCATGAACTGCTGCTTACTATAACCTTTGCTTTAGCTTCTAGTTACTGTTAGCTCGGTTAGCTGTGAAGCAAGTGGTCTCTATGATACTGAGTACTCTGCCTGCACCTGTCTCCCTCTCCTCTCTCTGTTTCTCTTTTATTGCCGCAGTAACATCAGGGGCCATTGTCGTGTTATTCAAAACCACAAATTGTGCTTCCCATATTATTGCTTTGGAATGAAACTTACTGTATGTGTGCAGAGATGGTCATTTTAACTACTGTGAGGCCCCATGACACTGGCCTGCTGAGCCAGGGATTGTGGGTTTGAGTCCCATGTGGAGTGATTGACAGCAGACAGGGTGCATTGTTCCTTCACCATGTCACTGCTTTTGTCTCATGCTGCCAGTGCTTGTGGTGCTTTGCAGCGACATGTTTGCTCCTGCTGTGTATGTGTTTCATTCATTCTATTGAAGCCCCAGTGGCCTAATGGATAAGGCACTGGCCTCCTAAGCCAGGGATTGTGGGTTCGAGTCCCATCTGGGGTGATTGACAGCAGAGTGGCGCAGCGGAAGCGTGCTGGGCCCATAACCCAGAGGTCGATGGATCGAAACCATCCTCTGCTATCAGGATTTTGGCAGTTGGGTACTCTCTTCCTACAACATGTCATGTAGCCAGTGTTAAAGATTCCCTTCCAGGCACCAAGTTACAGTGACAGAAAAAGTATGCAGTATGCAGGTAACTGAAAGTACTAATACTAGCCTCTGGAAATACTTCACTACAAGTAAAAGACATTGCATTAAAAGCTCTCACAGCACCTATAATATAAGCGTTGTGAGAGGTTATTGTGGCATTATATAGCAGTATTGTTTCAGAGTTTGCAGAATGTTAAAGTATTTGTTTTGGTATTCTGCAGCACATTTTTCATAGGTGTTTTTGAATTGGCATCATTTCTAAGGCTGTCAGCCAGTAAAAGGCTGATAGCAGAGGATGGTTTCGATCCATCGACCTCTGGGTTATGGGCCCAGCACGCTTCCGCTGCGCCACTCTGCTGTCAGTCACCCCAGATGGGACTCGAACCCACAATCCCTGGCTTAGGAGGCCAGTGCCTTATCCATTAGGCCACTGGGGCTTCGATAGCAAGAATGAAACACATACACACCAGGGAGCAAACATGTTACTGCAAAGCACAGGCAGCATGAGACAAAAGGAGTGACATGGTGAAGGAACAATGCACCCTGTCTGCAGCACAGACTGTTTTCACAGCACATAGTTTGGGGACACGCTGAACCTTGTCACTCCTCTGACGTGAAAATTCTAATTTTGACTTTTAGGGAATTTTGAGATCCAGTTGTTTTTGGAGCTTGACCTCGACAGGGCACTAAAAAGCATCTTTGTTCAAGTGTGCAGTAAATTGCAGCCGGCAGTATAACACTCGATCTCAGCACACGTCTGCCATCAGGTGAAACTTGAAGACTACTTCCACAGACTGCATACTGACATTGTTACACCTCTTTAACATTTGGCTAGAATGTGTTTCAATCCTGTTTTTTGTTTGTTTTGTGTGTAGCATTAAGGAAAACAGTTTGATTTCCTATTGGTAAGTTAATTATCTTTAAATCCTCCAGTTGATGATAGCAGAGGATGGTTTCGATCCATCGACCTCTGGGTTATGGGCCCAGCACGCTTCCGCTGCGCCACTCTGCTGTCAGTCGCCTCTGATGGGACTCGAACCCACGATGACCCATTCAGAGTGACTAAGTTATAAGGGGAGTATTGTTGATGGCCTCTTTAGTGTCCTCTGTTATCTCTGGGTTCACATGGTCATCGATGCAGAGGACGGTGAAGCACCACGATGATGAAAACCAGGGCTTGGAAACATGGGATGATAACATGTGAAACGCAGATATGAGTGTGAACTTAGAAGTGACTCGTGGGGTTTCTCCATCATGTCATCATGAGTCATCATGTGAAAAAAATGGACACTCTCTGGTTCATCCGAAAAGCATTATAAACCCAGACAATCGTCAGTGTACAAAATAGCTTATTAGTAAAAGGACGTCCAATGAGATGCATCATGACAATTACAGCAGTCAGATTCACTGAATAAAAAGATCAGTTTTGTTGAAGAATCTATAGAACACACTGCTTCTTTAAGAAAGCCTGTGGTTTGTTCTGCTGAGTTAACCTGTTCTTACACTGATAAAGCATGCCTCCCATTGTGTAATCATAAATTAACAAGAATGATCCTGACTGGGCTGAAATGGCTGACTTATCTAATCACACACAGATACAAGACATAAATCACACAGATAAGACACATGAAAGATTGTTTTGAGGAGAGGAAATATATTATTGTAATATATTATTGTATGCACAGCATTTGGTCTCCGTTCATCTGAACTCTCAGTTGTTTAGTGTCCTGTGTATATGTTTAGCACGCTGTATATACCTGTCAGTCAAACTGACATATGCAGTATGTTGGTTTCATTTTGAAAACATTTCTTCAAGGTAATCAACATTATAAATTAAGAAGTCACGACAACAACTACAAAATCAGAGAACTGATTCACCCTAAATCATAAAACAAATAAGCTACATGTAGCATGGTCATCTCTGACTTCGACCACTTGTGCTGCACGTGCTCTTTGGAACTTTGCCCTCTTCCTCAACAACATTGCCGATTTCATATCTAGATTTCTCTTCAAGGTCTCAAGAGGCAGCAGTGCAGTCACAACACAGACAGAGACAGTTTCACCCTCAGACAGAGAGGACACCGAGAAGAAGGAGGAAGCTCTATTTGTCTGCTCAGTCAGAAAATCCTCTCTCTGCTAGATTTGACTTTTCCACTTGGATCTGATGGAAAACAGCAGATTGAGTTTGAAGTCAGTGGACTGCTGCACACTGGGAGGATTAAGTCTTCTGAAAAATGGATATGCCATCTTGTGATTGAAGGAACTTTTTCATTTGGATGGAAGACTGTCTTTACAACTTGGATTTATTTCCTCTGAACTGGAAAAAACAATAAAACACAGAAGACAGAACATTATAATACTCTGCACCACGTGTGTGGTTTCATCTCACTTTAAAACCTCAACAGAATAAAACATTTACTCTGCTACAGCTGGGACACACAAGGTAATTATTATACCAACTTTCAAACTCCCATGATAAGACCAAAAGCTCACTCTGGCCAGAGCTTGAACCAACAGGATGCATCAGGAATTTTGTTATTCACAGATGTGAAATGTTTTTTCAACAAAATGGAAACGCCGTTGAACATATCACGGCAGATTTTTAGCAATCGATTGAAAAATGCAAAGAATAGTTTTTTGCCAAAACAAACTCAGCGTTTGGACAGAAAATAAGTTAATTTCTTTCGTTTATGTTACACTTAGTTTTAGCCATGGCAGAGAGGAGACGAGTGGGCTACAACATCCACAGGGAGATCCTGGATGAAGGAGCGGTGGATGAGATGGCAGAAAAGTCTGACTCAAAAACTTCTCTGTGTGAGAAGGTCAAGAAGTCAGTGAGGTAACGTTCCCCACATCTAATCCACTGTGCATCTCAAATAATCTCTCTACACATTCACCTTTTTGTCTTGTGAATGAAGTACTAAATGTGTTCTACGTGTTAGTTCAGGCCCCCTAAATCTAAAACAAATCAACAGTTTTCACTTATATCACAAGCAGTTATTTGTGCAACAAGACCTGTTTCATCTGCTTTATTATCCTTATGCAATAAACTTACACGCATTCACCTGACAAATAAGTTAAAGTACTTTTAGGATGTCAGTAAGTCAGAGCTACACTAACATGGTCAGTGCACGTCCAGTAGCAAGTCATGTCTTTCCAAATGTAGGGTAATGCGTGATTTAACGAGTCTTCTGTCTCTCTGTCTGTCACTGTCGGTGACACTCAGGTGTTCTGGTCCCAGGCTGAAGAAGTGCCTGCTGAGTAGTGTTCCTGTTTTATCATGGCTGCCTCGATACTCCCTCAGAGACAACGCTCTGGGTGATCTGATCTCTGGAATCAGTGTGGGGATCATGCAGCTGCCGCAGGGTGAGGATGGAGGCTGTAGAGAGAGAGAGACATGCAGTGAGGGGTGGACAGGTAGAAGAGATGAAGGAAGAGATTTTAGAGTTTCTTTATTCTACATGGTAATTTGCAGCTAGTGCATCGCTTTAGTGTCTCTTTAAATGATCCTATCACTCAGTATCTTCTTTGTTCTAGCTGTTCCCTAATCATTACTGTATTGTAGAAAATAACATTTCTGCTCTACCATCCCTGCAGGTATGGCCTATGCCTTGCTAGCATCTGTTCCTCCAGTCTTTGGCCTTTACTCCTCCTTCTACCCAGTCCTCATCTACTTCATCTTTGGCACATCCAAGCACATCTCAATCGGTTTGTACTTGCACACTGGTTCATTTGACAAGTGGGAATTAATGCAATGCAAGGTTGTCATAGTACGTCTGTGATGCAACAGGCTTACTAACATTTCATCCATGTTCATCCTCCTTATTCTGCAATGTTCAGGTTCTAAGCAAACACACGATCCTTAGCTGAGGCTCAGAGCTGTATTCCTATCTATTGATCACTGAGGAGAAGTCTTTCCAAAATCATTCTAAAACTTCTCAAAATGCCTAAAAACCTGCTCTCAAAAAATAAGTATTTCTCTGTGATTTTTAATATTCATGAGTGAATAAGATTAGAATTATTCTTCTTTAGATCTGACTCAGAATTTAGTTAAAGAAACCCTCAGTCATTAGTTCAAGCACTCAAAAACATTTCAGCTAATCTGCCCCGTCAAGACTGTGTGGGCGTAGTCTGATCAGTTTGGTCATTTGTGTGGTCTTTCCCTGTCAGCACGAACTATAAACGTGACAAACTTTAATCAGATTTTGAATCTAACAGCGATTAGAAGTGGGAGGAGGTACTGGTTCTGGAAATGGTTTCCAATTCTCTATTCCCATTTAAAACTTAACAAAATCCAAAATATTACACTGGAACTTCCCATTTAATGATTATAACTTTATGTTTTGGCCATGTTTAAAAGTGGGTCTGTGGGAGCTGGCCAATGGACAGCATGAGAAAAATAATGAGTTTTTTTTTTAAAGCATGCAAACATTTTCTAGTGGACCCTCAAAATGAAAGTATGAACCTCAAAATGAGCAGAATGTGTGACCTTTAATTATTTCAACCAGTGAGAAGGGCAGAGAAAAAAAATGAAATTAATCAATACGATTACAAATGTTGTCACTTTGGCAGAAGACAATGTATTCACACAGGACCCCATAAGTCTTAGCAAGAAGATGAGGAAAAAATGTCTCTCAAGATGTCCAATGCGTTCTTACATGGCCAGCAAACATGTGTGTTTATGTCTCCCTTCTCCAGGAACATATGCAGTGATGAGCGTGATGATAGGAGGAGTGACAGAGCGATTAGCCCCACAGTCACAATTTACAACATGGGATGAAATGAGCAACAGCAGCGTAGTTAATGATGTCGCCTGGAATGCAGAGAAGGTCCGAATCGCTGCAGCTGTCACCTTGCTGTCTGGAATATTTCAGGTAAGTTAACTGGATACTCTGGTCTCGAAGTCAAATATTAAATATATACTTGTGTGGAATTAAAATCTGGCCAGCAGTTGTGCAGATATCTTGTTTGGATGGACAAACAAGCAGTCATCACCATCTGGTGCTAGCAAGGAAAACATTAATGAATGAAGTAAAGGTCTGTACACATACTCAACGTTCGCATCGCTCTTTGAAGACTGCTGTACATGTTGACAAAAGCTTTTAGCCTTAATAGGATCCGTTTCTATAAATTATTGATCTCTTTCAAAGGCTGATGGGGAGCTACTTCTTACTATGTTTTCCTCATGTACCTGCATGCATTCTGTGAGCTTCAACAAGGACATTCTTAGCTTCTTCTCAGTCCATGCTAATGTACTATGTACTATATGTATGTATGTATTTTCAGTGTAGAAGTTTTTCTGGCCATCACCAGTTTGTAATCCCATAAATATTAATTTCATGCACAGGAGTGAGTGAGTGTCGAATTTGAGTGAGTTTTCTGGTTGTCAAACTGGATATTCTTTTGAAGCGATGAGTGTTTGTTCTCCCTCCTTGTTAAATCTCTGCGTGTTCATTTCTTGTTTTGTTATATAGATTCTGCTCGGTCTAGTCCAGTTTGGCTTCGTTGTGACCTACCTGTCTGAGCCGCTGGTTCGAGGTTACACCACAGGAGCTGCCATCCACGTCATCGTGTCCCAGCTCAAATACACCTTTGGCATCGACGTCAAGAGACACAGCGGACCCCTCTCTTTGATATATGTAAGAAAAAACACAACCGGAGTCATTCATGCCAGCACGTCCCTACGTATTGTTTTGGAACAACTTATTATTCCTGAAGCATTTTTGGATTTTGGATTGGTAAAATAGTCCTGAGTGATCTTTACTAGTGACAGAATGTCAACTGATAGCACTAAAACTTCATTGAGCATCTTTTGCTAGAAAACTAAATAGTCTCTTTAGTGGGCTTTAACACTTCTTCCAGTCTGCCTTATCAGTCACTCTTGTTGTACCTCATCTACACATGCTTTTATCTTTTTTACCACAACACAAGTGATGCTGTAGTTGAGACATTTGCTTTATGATTCCAAGCCTGTAGGACTGACAGTCTTCTCAGTGATGGGCAGGATTTTGTTGTACAGGCATTGTATTTTCTTGTATACATGGTGTATATTTCTCCTGCTTATTTCTCTCCTGCTTCCTCATATATAATTTTTCTTTTCATAATAATTCTTCTCTACAGACTGTGTTGGAGATATGTCATGCCATTCCACAGACAAACATTGGTACTCTTGTGGTCAGTATCGTCGCTATAGTTGGTCTCATCCTCGCGAAGGAGGTCAATGCATGCTTGAGTAAAAAGCTACCTGTTCCTATACCTGTGGAGCTGCTTGGTGTGAGTACACAGAAATACATACATACATTAATACTCTATGGACACTTAGCTCCTTACAAAGATAAACACACACATGCACCTGCTAAAACACTTAGGTCCACAAACACATCTCCTGTTATCTGTTTCTCCAGGTTATTGTTGCAACAGTCATCTCCTGGCAATGTGACCTGAACGCAAAGTACGAAGTGGACGTGGTGGGACTGATTCCCTCTGGGTGAGAAACACACACAGCAAACATATACAGGAATGTGAGCTGATGCATATGAAAAGCGAAGCATTTGTAATGGGAAATGTTTTCTGCTCTGTCCATGCCTGCCAGCCTCCAGCCGCCTGTTCTTCCAGATGTCTCCCTGCTTGGCCAGGTGATCGGGGATGCCTTCGCTCTGTCTGTGGTCGGGTACGGCATCGCCATCTCACTGGGACGAATCTTTGCCCTAAAATATGGATACAGTGTGGACAGCAACCAGGTAGGGAGTTGACAAATGGAATCAAGGACGAACCAGTCTTTTAAGGTTGACATCTTGTATATTAATAGTGACATTTTTCCTGGTTTAGGAACTAATTGCCCTCGGTCTGAGTAACTCCGTTGGAGGATTTTTCCAGTGTTTTACCATCAGCTGCTCCATGTCTCGCACCATGGTTCAGGAAAGCACAGGGGGGAAGACTCAGGTGGGTGTGAATGGACATTTTTCTGCTGAAGTGCTCATGAGCAATAGATAGTGGGGGTGCTCTTATAGAGGCTGGCAGAGGGTCAATTAGGATTCATTATGGTAGGGTGGGGGTGGGGGTGGGGGGGGTCTCTGTGGTTTCAGGGTTGCCATTGGTGTACTTGTGTGTGCATAGACTAAGCTTCCTTGTCAGTCATTAATGTTATAGCTAGGAAATGATCTAACTAGCAAGGATTTCCGAGCAACGGTTAAGTTTAAATTTAACTTACCATTTGGATGATGATCGCTGGAGATCAAAATGTCTCTTTTTGGGGGGAGAGCCTTAAGCAGAATGTTACATAAATCACAGCAGAACTAACAAAAAATTACATAAAGATGAATGCAAAATATTAAAAACACACCACTTCCTACAAAGCTATAAACGAATTTCAGTTCCTCAATTACAAACCATAAAATGTCTAAGGTATGAATGTTAATATTGATTTCCTCTCACACATATTACAAAAATCACAAATCTGTGATGCTGTTTTTTATTTTTTTATTTTATTAACAACCTGCTACTGATGCACCACTTTAAAGTTACATTTCTTCAGCTGGGATAATTATCTTCATTTGGTCTGTGTGATATTTTTTGCATCTCCTGTGTTTATTCCACTCGACTAAAAAGCACATTTAACAACATTTTTAAACAGCCTTATTGGCGTTCATGGTTGCCTTTTTCAGTGTTTTCATCTCAACACTTCACTCTGCCCGTAGCTACAAACCTGGAGGATCTTAAAGGTTAATCAGGATGAAAATTAAGGTTACTCTGATAAGTGGCATCATGAAAAAACACTTGGGTCATTGATTTTCACTCACATCGTCCACCTACACAAACACAGATTTACTGAAAGGCTAAACCGATTTAGTGTGACAGCACCATTAATCAGCTAAGACCCATTACAGAGACGAGGAGAGGAGAGGCTTGAAGAGAAGAGATCTGATGATGCCTTGTCTCCTCTCATAATCATGCACCAATTCACTCTGATAACCACTACATCATCCGTCTTTTCTCCAGTTTTTCTTGAACTCCCTTCCTCTGATCTCGCCCTCTTGATTTCCATTCATCGTGGCTTCCCTCTCTCTTCCTGCAGGTTGCTGGAGCTCTATCAGCAATAGTCATCCTCATCATCACACTCTGGATTGGATCTCTGTTTGAAAATTTGCCGAAGGTACTGTGTGTGTGTGTGTGTGTGTGTGTGTGTGTGTGTGTGTGTGTGTGTGTGTGGGTGTGTGGGTGGGTGGGTGTTCACATCTGTGCACAAACATAAGCGTGCACGTGTCCAAGTCTGACAGTGAATGTGTTTGCAAAATTCTAAGCGTTCCTCAGCACTCAGCCGCAGTGAAAGCTGAGCTGAGGATACGAATACTTCAGACTGAAGCTGTTCACTACTTTCAAAAACAAATTGTTAAAATATCAGTTAACAGCATCAATTAATGAATCACACTGATATATCTTAAAGATATAAGCACACTTTTAGAGACTGTAAAGCAGAGTTATGATATGGGCCTTGAAACTAGAGCGCTCCATCCAAACTGTATTATATTGAACTCACTGTGCAGGCAGTGCTGGCCGCCATCATCTTTGTCAACCTCCACGGCATGATGAAGCAATTCATGGACATCCCTGCACTGTGGAGGACCAACAGGGTAGACATGGTGAGTGCTCTAAAAATCGGAAATAAGTTCTGTCTTATTTGTTTTTCATGTGTAATGATCTCTACAGTTAATACGTCACTGGCTTGTTTTACGACCCATTGCTCCGTTACTCATCAACACCGTCTTCGTCTCTCCATCTCCAGCTGGTCTGGGTGGCCACCTTCATCCTCACCTTGCTGTTAAACCCTGACCTGGGACTGGCTGCTTCCATCGGTTTCTCCATTCTCACTGTCATCTTCAGGACACAGCTGTAGGAATGCATTGCCTCTGGGCCCACACAACCACAATTATACACAAATAAACACAGACATGTTTATTATTAGAGTGTGTCAAGACAGCATTAAGCTACTAATTATATCAGTCACCACACCTAACAGTCAACTCAATCCTTGCCATCCAGACCACACCTAAACACAAAGTATTGCAAGTTCTTAATGCCCTTATTTGTTTTGTGTGTGTTGCAGACCTAAATACTCCCTATTAGGACAGATCCCAGACACTGACATTTACAGGCCAATGGAGGACTACAAGCAGGTATGGCACAATATATCTAAATATCCCGACAGCAGGAACGAGGATGAGCACAGAGATGAAGAGAATAATTCGCATATTCATCATATTCAATCATATTCAAGTGTCAATAAGGAACATTTCAAAAGATATTTGTTTTTGAAGGCAGAAATCAGTTTTTATTTATTTTTATTATTATTATTATCATTGTATTTTGAAAATCATATCTAGTCAATAATAGGTTAAGCTTGTGATAATGAGGCCTTTAAATGAGGAATTATCGAACACAATACATCACTAAGTAATTAAAAAGGCAATACAACAGAGAGAATTCATTTGTCATTGATTTATATTTAAAAATAACAATCGTGGTGTAATCCTTGTAAAGTAACTCTTGGCTCGTACCCAGCACCATTTCACTTTTATGGTTCCACTCAAAGCACCGGGGAGGGACCAGTGGAGCCGGTTTTCTTCACAGATTACATGTGTCATGTACTGCTGTCTGGGCGTAGGGACAGATTCAGCAAATATGACAAAAAATGACTTTTATACAACTTACCTACTGCAGCTTTAAGCACAGCATCACAGAGCTGTAGACGCTTTGTCTGCGTCACCATGACCTGACTAAAAAGCTATAGAGAGCAGGTGGTGGTGGAGGAACGGGTCAAGCACAGGACCTTCACCTGAGAGACGGGTTCATGTCCTCTGTATTTTCTTGTCTGGTTATTTTTACACCTTGTTAACTTATTATTCACTTATGATTTTTAGGTTAGTTTAGTTTATTTATTTATTTATTTATTTTTAATTTTCAGTTTTCTCTCACAGTTTTGCTATGTTTAAGCAGCAAAACTACTTAGTTAGGAAGCCTTTCCACCTTAAATTTCTTTGTACCTCCAACCATGAACGAACGTCACATCATGCTGTATTTGTTTCCTGTTACTTTCCTCCGCTGAGTTGACACTGTAGCTGTCATGAGCATCTGTTTGCCCAGCTGTCTGTTATAAAAACTGTTTTGACATTTATTCAAGTACTGGAAATGACAGAGATGATTTATATGACAGTTTAATGAAGTGGCCAATTGGTTTTAGGTGAAGCCGGTGCCAGGGATTTTGATCTTCCGTTCCTCTGCAACCCTCTACTTTGCCAACGCTGAGATGTACCAAGATGCTCTTGGAAAGAAGGTGAGGACAAGGACACACACACACACACACACACACACACACACACACACACACACGCAACCTTAACATGCCTTTAACTTAACCTAACCCTAGAACCTGGCAAAACGCCTTTCCAAAATACTGTCTGTCCTCAAGCTCAAGCTCTAAAAGTAAAATTTGTCCTCACAGGGATGAACGCACCATGACACAAAGACACACACACGAATGTTAATGATAAGAACAGATTGATGTGGACACCGCCCCAAAAAGCAGTATCAGAGACACAAACATACCATGATGGACACACGAGCCCAGATTTATATGAACATACAGATTAACAGACCACAGCCACACACACACACACACACACACAGAAAAGGAAAAAACCAACACCAGCCACAATCCCCCTCTTCACAACTTCCATGCAATTAACTCCTCTCTCCCAAACATTATTTCTGACACACTAATAACTGACCCGACATTTCACCAATTCACACATCAACGTCGTGACAGACATTGTTCAAAATGTCATCCTCCCATTTTCTCCCCTCCTTTCTTCTACAAACCTTTAAACACACCCTTCCTTCTCCTTCCTCCCCCCCACTTCTTCCTCCTCCTCCTCTGTCACGTCTCTGTGTGGCAAACAGGAAGACGGATTGAGGAAGGTAGAAAAAAGATGACAAAAGATGTAGGGAGGGTGAGAAGCAGAGATTGAATGAGGGAGGGAGATAATGGAGAATCTCATTCATTCAAATGTCAGCAAGTCAAAGCCGCTGGGTCGCTCTTTTCTTTCTCATCTTTGGTGCACAAACAAGCTTTCATAGAGCCGTTGTTGACTGGCTGAGGCTGCACGTTTGTTTACGAGGTGAGGAATTGCCACCAGATGTATTCTAGTAATATCTGTGGCTGGATGATAAGTGTTTCCAAAGTCACTGTGGTATGCAGACAACTCAAATTTTGGGGAGACTTTTCAAGGCAATAGTGAAGGGGTGCTAGAGACATTTGGGATCACTTCATGCTCGTTCTCACTTGGCAGCGACTAAGCTGACGGGTTGCACTTGTGTAAGGAGATGCTAATGCTGTGACAGCTGGTGACGTCATGCAGCAAGGAAAGTTTTCAGAGGCAAATCATACGTTGTTTTTGCATGAATTATCTTCCCTCTCAGCCACTGTAATAGCATACACCGTCTTGCTAAGTTAAACTCTCCTACAGCAAACAGCAAAGCAGTGTTTTTGAGATTGCTATCAGTTTTGTTATTGAGAAGTCAGAAGGCTTGAATGGTTGTAATCAAATTGTGATCCACTTTGCAATTGCCGGGCAGACATTTTATTTGTGGAAAAAACATCATAAAAACTATGAAAATCTGATTGGCTGTTGGTGACTAATATCCGCGACAATTGTTCTCGGCATTTCCATTTCCTGGTTGCCCATTAGTCCTTATTGTGTATGGATTGGTTTGCAAATCACCCGTTTGGATAGCAGTAGCGTAGTGTTTCCACCGCATGGCTCATTATGACAGCTGAATACAAACTGTGTACATGAACTGACTGATATCCTCGGCCTTTGCAGATCCCTGTATGAATTTTTCGCCTGTTTTCATAAAGGAGGGGTTCACTTTTCAAATCAGTCTTAAAATGAGTCATTTGTCCGTACATGTAGTGAAACAACTTTTACTTGCTGACATGCTCGGGACAAATGATTACAGCGAGGTTCCAGTGCTCATATGTGCACCTTAATATTGTTTTAAGACAGAAAAGACAGAAAAAATATATAGAATAAGCCATGTCCTTGCCAACATTTATTCCATTCATTATAATTTGTGAGAAATAGAAATCATTAGCATTTAAATATAAAAAACAAATTGTGTCTCTTCCTTCAAGATCAGTGAGTCCTGTTAACTTGTGTTCTTTAGTTGTCACGTTTTCTTTATACAATAACCTTCCAGCAAAAACGAGTCTAGTTTGAGGCTATGCACTGTGGTTGTGTCTCATATAGTTGTGTGGTATCCTCCCTTCAGGCTGCACCCTGCCACAGATGCTTCACCCTGTCTGGTTAGACTGCCTGAACTCGTTACACCAGCTGAGATAAACATTTGAGTCTTACGACTGCTAATAAGCTTGACCTGGCAATACTTTACTAACCACTACAATAACCTGTAATTGATGGGTATTAACAGTGACAGCTGTTAATGGTTACTAATTTTCCCCTAAACAAAAACACAATAGTGGTTTGCGTGACATTTCACAGGTTTTCTTCTTACCTTAAATCTTTTCTGGGAAAACTGTCTTCTATCAGTATCTTTTATGCAAACTCAAGAACATCAACAACTCAGAATCTATAGTTTACATTGATTTAAAAAGCTTCAATAAGGTTTTTTGGTGAAAATAATTAGCTTATTGCAGTAGCAGAGGAAGAAAGAAGTGGTGTACAGTGGTGTCGCGTAGTCATAATGAACACGCTGTGTGATTGTCTTTTGCTGTTTCTCTTAGTCTGGAATTAACATCACCAAGATGCTGTCGGCAAAAAAGAAACTAGAGGCCAAAAGGAAGAGGCATGAGAAGAAACTGGCCAAGAAAGCCAAGAAAGCTGCCAAGAAGAATGCAGTGGACATGGTGAGGATTGCCAGAGACGTTATATTGACTGTAGATGATACAAAGGGATGTTGTTTTCTTCTATATTAGAATGTTTTTCATTTTTCTCCAACTCACTGAAGCTGAGCTTCACTGAAATCTTGATACATTCCAGGTGCAAATGTCCTCTCAGAAAAATGTTTTTTTGTCAGTTTAAAAAGAAAGAAACAAAGATGCGTTCAAGCATCCCTGACCCACAATCTTCATGGTCATTTGAAATTCCTGCTTCTGCAATCATTTTGATCTTGATTCATCATCTGAAGCAAAACATTTTACTCGGAATAATCTCCCATGAGTCACTCTGCTCCATGTCATGTCTCCTCCCGCACAGGAGAGGGAGCCAGAGGAGCAGAAGGACATTTCCACCATTGAGATGGATCCTGAGCCCGACCCCTCACTCCCCAGAGCCATCATCCTTGACCTCAGCCCTGTCAACTTCCTGGATACTGTGGGCGTCAAGACGCTGAGCAGGGTATGAGTATGGCACAGTCACATTTACAATCACATGTCCACACACACACACACACACACGCACAAAGAGGGTGAAGGGAATACTCGAGGTTCACACAACTTGTACATAATAAGAATTTAACTTTATGTGCATTTGTATGTGAAGGTGATTAGTTCTCCAGTGTACAGATCTGTATGTGTGAATTAAAATTAAGATTACTAGAAAGAATTTCTACATTCTTGTCATCTAAAATAGATCCACACACTACTTTTAATGAACAAACAGGCCGACAGTTGATAGCTAATAATTCAATTCCTCTCAAAATTAGAATAAGAAATAATGAAGAATAAGGCAAACACAGGGTTACTGATTGTCATCCCTTCATCTTTGCTGTGTAAATTCGAACTCTGCCTTTCTCATGTCTTCCTACAACTTGAATTTTTCTTGCATTCATCCTTTCCTTCACCTATCATTTAGCCCCTCAGACATTCAATTACTGCAAAGTGAATTATCAGACTAATGAAATGATCCCCAGTCTGACATTTGCTCTGTACTTCTGTGTCTGGCTCAGATCCGGAGAGACTATGGGGAAATTGGCATAGAGGTGGTTCTCGCTGGCTGCCAAAGTAAGTATCTTTACATCACTAGAAAATAATAAATTATCATTTCTAGTCCAACTCCTTATTTTTTGTCAGAAAATCTCTTGGGGAATGTCCCTATAGCAGCTATGTTACTGTGTACAGTTGTTTGAATGACTATAGATCTACTTTCTGTGTGTATCAGTGACACAAAGGAAAAGTATTTTCTTGAATCTGTGCGTTGAGTTTCTTAAAGAAGTGTTTATTTTATTTGAGTTGATCTTATGTTCCAGGATCCCACCCGATTTTTTTGTCCCACATACTGAAAAACACACACATGGATGTGTTTTTACATTCATGTTCCAGACCCACTTAGCCACACACAACAGCGCTGAATGTTGTTTTAGCTGTTTTCTGATGTTATTGTAACGCTTCTATGGAGGAAGCCATTCAGTCAATGTCTGCTGCGTTTTCCAGAAAACACTTTTCCAGGTTTTCTCAGCATAATAGTGCAAGCATGGGAGGAAAAAAAGAAAAAACAATATAGATATCTGCTGTTTTTACTGCAATAAAGCTTCTGCTCTCTGTGTTTATTTTTACATGCTAGCCCACAAATGTAGGTCTGATGTGCTGGGTGGGAAAAAATGTAGGTCTCCAGGGAAAGAAATCTTACAACCACAACGCCAGGAGTCATCCAGTTTTATTCAGAGGAGCTGCAGCTCTAATTAGCCCATACCGGGTTGATAGCCTGTAATGAGAAAATAGTTTATTGTGAGTGTTTGGACTCGCAAAGGGACTGCAAAGAATATTTACATAGCCAGGAATTATAATGAGGTTTCAACTAATACATGGACTGCCCCTCCCACCCTCCTACTCTCTATCTCTAACTTCCTTTTGGTCCTTTTTATTTCTGCTTTTTCACATGTTCCACTTTATCTTTCTCTGCTGCTCCTTACACGACCTTGCCTGCATATCCATTATTCTCTCTCTCTCTCTCTCTCTTTCTAGCCGGTGTTGTGGACAACCTGCAGACTGGAGGTTTCTTTAATGACAAAGTGACAAAGTCCTGTCTCTTCTACACCGTCCATGACGCCGTTTTGCACTGTCAATCCCCCAGAACACACAGCGAAGATAAGGTGATGCACTGTATGAGCACTCACACACAACGAACACGTCAGCATACATCACAAAATACTGAAGTATCCAACTTTTAGTGATGACCTCAGTGATTCACAGGATTACATTACTTACTTATTTTCTGAGTTTTGTATGCAGTAAATACTATAATGTCCATGGGCATCATGCTATCCAGAGACAGATTCACCCTTTTTTGACCACTTAGGGACAGCTGACATATTATCATCTTACTAAGTTGATATAAGAAGAATATGAGGAGAAGATGTTAGCAAACATCAAGGGGACAAGGAGCAACATTACCACTCATTTAGAGTTGTAATGAATTGAAGGCCAACACACACTCCACTTGTCTCTCGACCAACTCCAGAGGGAAATACCTGCTAAATGCTCCACTATGTTCAGCAGCTGGTCAGTAACTGTGTCTCTCTGCTGTTTGCTGCTGGACAGATAGCATCCAGTGGGTCTCTAATGTTCATTCACTGAAAATAGCTGCCTGCTGTGGCCAGAAATGACACTGATGAGGTGAAAGTGAACCAAAACAATGAGGTGCTTTAAAGCTCCACAGAGCTGAAGGGAACTGCAGAGTCAGCTGATGATTCTCTGCGGGTTTGTTACTGTCACTGACCCATTTCACATTATATACAGTCATTTGATCTATTGTTCATATACTACTGATTAGAGCAGCTCAAAGATTTGTGGACAGTCGTGAACCTTTGACTTGTTTTTAGTCAGTCCTTTCAGCAGGCGCTCATTGTACTGTGCTAATGATTCAACCAGGCCAGTCACATAATTTTGTCTATGCTGCAAATGAAAAAGAATTTTACATACTGAATTTGCCTGAACCCCCCCACCCCCCCCACCCCAACCCCTCTCTCGATACAAACCACTCCTGCTGAGATGTAAATGTAACCAAAGTTAACTGCAAATTTCTGCCATTAAAAATGAATGCATGTAAAACCTGTGGCTGTATCAGCAGCGTCTACATGTGCGACACTCTCCCGGTGAACCTCCTCATATTTAGATGAGAAGGACGGAGTGGAGTCAGACTTTGATACACATGACGAGTATTTGAGGTGATATCTGACTTAAGCTGAAAAATAAAGTTAAAAAGCAAACATCCCATTTCTAAAACATGGTGAGACTGGGAGAACGAGCCCACTTTGCAGCCTGCAGTGTGGGAATAATGTATTCGAGTGTTTTAATGGATAATGATTAAAATGTGGTTTCTGGATTGGTACATTGATCCCTACTGACCCAGACTGCAAATGGATTTCACACAGAAAGATGGTTGGGGGATGGTGAGATTGGCATTTTCTTTATTTTCTACCATTACATTACATCTTGATGTATTTTTCACGTTTTTTTTCTAATACACAGTTAAAAACAAATTTCTAAACACTTTGTTTTTCAATACAATGAGTCAGAAATACTGCTCGTCCCAGCACACACCATCACTCTCTGTCTGAAGGCAAATTACTCTGTTCCTTAACCCATGGGCACTGTGTGTGTGCATGTGTGCTAATCTCATGTATACACCTGTGCTTTGCATATCGTTCAACGAATATGCTTTCTGTGCTGGTACTTAATTGGGCGTGTGACTATGTTTCTGCTCCCATACAAGAAATCAACAAAGAACAAAGACGTGGCACTGGTCCATGAAATACAGGAGCAAAAGCTTTTTATGGGAGAGAAAGAGCACTCACACACACACACACACACACACACACACACACACACAAACACTGGAATACACACACACAGACACACACACACATAAACACATAAACACAAAGGGATACAGACATACAGACGATGTAAGAGAAGGGATGGTAAGAGGAACATGTTGGTCAAGGGAGCTGTGCAAAGAAGAGCACACACATAGTGACATGCAGCAGGCATGTGCAAATTATTGAATACATGCATGCACACATTCACATATGCAGCCCAGACTGTTTCACATGGAAATGGTTTTACATGAGGGAGAGAGAGAAGTTTCCAGAGTGACAGTATGAGAAGCAAGAGGTCGGTTTCCATCTGACCTATAATGTATCTCCACTTCACTTAATCTCTTTAATTCCATTTGATAAAGTAATCTTTATTGGCATAAATAAAAGGGAGATGGTGCCACAGGAGCATTTCAGCATACCAGAAAACAAGCAGAGCCTTACATTCCCCGCAGAGGCCCATCACACATACAGCATGCAAAGTGTAACGCAGTGAATCCACATGGTGCAGAGTGAAGACATCATATTTTAAAAAGTTTGACATTATTTCCCAGATAGTGTCTTGCTGAGCCTGTTCTGTTCCTCCTCATTAACCTCTACTGAGACTTGCATGCCACTGGAGAAGAAAGAAAAATGTGGCACACGTTTTCTAAGTCAGGCTGCTAGTTTTCTCTTGCCATTCACTGCCCAACTTGGAATCTCTCTTCCTCTGTCTGGTTCTTCTTCTCTGTTTTAATCTCTCCTGTTCTGCTCTTTCACAGGGGACCACAGAGACATATTTCTGAGTCCTGAGAGGAACGAGAGGAGGAGATTAGGAAGAATTGCCAGACGCCACCAGACACGGTGTCTGTATGAAGATTTTATCCAGCGAGCTTCAGAGAACTGGAACTTATGTCTGTCACAAACACAGACACACAAACAAGCACACACACACACATTGTAACAAACACAATACATGAGGACAAAAACCACAGAATGTAAATAAATTACAACAGACTACACACATGGAGTCACACAGTGACTGGGGAGTATACAAAACAAAGCAATAGTGCGCGCGCACACACACACGAACTGATGTTATTCTGTGTTGTATTTTTGACCAACGTCATATGCTACATTATAAAATAGAGTCATTACATAACCTTTTAATCAATAGCAAACAAATAAATACAAGCATGAATGGTTTATTTATGAAAATCTAAAAATCTGCAAAGTGTTACTTGTGTGAAAAATAAAAGTTATTTTCCTTTGTCAAATGCTTCTCTTTGTTCAGCTCCTGTCCAAACACAGACAGCTTTGATTCAAATCTTCGATGGAAGACATTTTGATTTAGTTACGCAATAACAGGAAATCTCCACATACCTCTGAAAAGATGTGAACTGGTGAAACTGATGCCTCAGATATGGATGCAGGGTGTTGTCTTTTCCTGTCTCACTGGCTGCTTCGCTCACACTCAAACTCCAGTCAACACCATGTTTATCTGCAGAAACGTTCAGTGAATTTGTTTATATTGTGTAAGGAGTCTGAGACATTTTCTGGTCTTATGCCAGATGTTGCAGATGTTAATTTTCGTAGCTTAAGCACAGATCATGTAGCAGTAAGGACAGCCACAGTGGAAATCAACCTATAAGCACCACAGAAGCTCCCACAGTGCATCGCGACTCATTTCGTTCTTTCGTATTAACCCTGAGTCGCTTTTGAGACTACATATTTACAGATACAGTCCACCATGCTTTCATCAAGAACACATGGACGAAAGAGCAAAAGCATGACTCAGAGACGGATTTTTCACCTCCATCTTTGTTTCATTGGAAGACAAAAGCCAGTGTCTCAATTGTTGTGAGCGTGTCTGTGAGCAGTTAGACAAGTGGGAAGAGATTCATTTCCACCACAAAGATTTGCAACCGCAGCAGCAGTCCTCCATTAACTAAAACCAGGTATAATGAGTCAGTGTTGGAACGGGAACACAATGAATCATATTTTGTTGTCATGAAACAATTCCAACAAATTTCCAGTAAAGGTTTTAATTAAAATGCCTTTTACGTTACATGGCACAAAAATGAGCCTCTTTTTCCTCTGCGGATTCACTCATAGACGCAATCGAATGTGCCTTGGAGACTATACTCAGCAAATACAGCATGCGGTTTGCTACATCCAACTATGCTACGTTTTCCTGACAAAGACCTCTGATGGCCATGTGAAAAACAGCTACGCATTATGCTAAATTCCTCTTGGGACAACAGTTTCAAGAGTGTTCCACCAGTAACTACACCCAAAGGTGATGTCACTGTGCACTGACCACATGCTGGAGTACACGTCTGCGTCACTGCAGTGGGGTGAGAGGTTAAACCACTAGAGGCCGGCAAAGACGTGATTTTCAGCTGCTGTCAGGTTGCTCTTTAACCATGGATGCAATCTTTTCTAATCAGACTGAACTCCCTCTCATTTCACTGCTCAGTCTGACATCATGTCAGCTTTTATGTTTGGTAAGCGTGGCAATTTTGCACCACCCAATCAGTAGTGAGATGCAGGCAGCGGTTCAGAGCTCTGGAACCAGGACAGATCTTAAAGCTGTACCAATGAATATTTTTACATTTATAATGGGTCAAATGACTGTGTGTGATGTGAAAGTGGTTGCTGTCTGTGATAAACTGGAGAATTAACACCACCTCTGCAGCTCCCCTCAGCTCTACGGTGCATCTTAGCATGTTTCAACATGGCTACTTTAACCAAGCAGATTTACTTTCCGGAACCTGGCTAAACATGTTGTTGTGTGGGTCATTCTGCAAGACCAATGACTGATCTTGTCATTTAGTATGGAGGAACTGTTCTCATGTCAGAGGGAAGATTCACAGTTAATAAGGAGGCGGAGAGGCTGATCCACGTATGAATAATGTCAGTGGCCATGGTTTGGAAAAAATGTGAAACATGTGTGTGTGTGTGTGTGTGTGTGTGTGTGTGTGTGTGTGTGTGTGAGAGAGAGAGAGAGAGAGAGAGAGAGAGGGTGTGTGCGCGTGAATACTTATTTAGTTTCTCCCTAAACGTCGCTGGCAGCATTCTTCTCTTGGCGGGTGGCGAGTGAGGAGCATCGGAGAGAGAGTGAAGGAGAGAAAGACAGAGACACACACACACACACAGAGGAAGGGAGAGAGAGAGAGAAAGAGAGAGAGAGAGAGAGCGAGAGAGAGAGAGAGAGAGAGATCGGGGAGTCCGAGGAGAAGCTGAAACTTCGCTGCAGACGCTCCAGCACAGGTTGGTTTCATATATTCTACTGTTTTCATGGTATCCTGTATGGGGGCTCAGCAGAGCGTCTGCGGGACTCAGCTTTGACCTCATTCTGGACCCTCCGTAGTATTCCTTCATCTTGTGGTTTTGACTAATGTAACTTGTAGTTTTTCGGCATCTTCTCTGTCTTCCTCCATTCATCTTTTCCACATGAAACCCGCAGACCTCAATACGGATGTTTTAGCGCGTTTTCCAGTACTACAGGCAGCCGACATCGATATCAGCAGTCAAACCAGATGGATCGATTCTTCACGAGGCGCTAATGGCAGATCAATTAGAGACACTTGCATTGCAAGGGTTTGCTCTTCCTCTGGAAGCGTAGAGCCAGTAATCATCCTCCTGTCCAGTCCTGTAGGCTAGAGTCTTCCCCATGTGCACCAAGGTGGAAAGGGCTGATTGCAGCACAGATGAACACAAAAGGGAGGTTTTGCGCACGCATGTCAATGGGCCAGTTTCCAATAATGATCCACTCACTACAAGTTTAACGATTATTTTCACAGGTGTGCACACTTTTCACTGTTATATGTCCGCAGCTGAAATAAGACATGTGATCAGCCTGTTAGTGTGCGCGCATTGTGATGTCAAAACGCGTTGGCTGAATAAATCCTAATGACAGCAGTAGAAATATCATTGTGTTTGAAGCAACGAATTAAAGCTTTTCCTCACTGCTCACTGACATACAGACACATAGTTTACTCATCATTCAACCGATCAATTATCACGAGCGGTGAGGTATTAACTATTGAGTTACGAGTTTACCGGGTGCTAGGTCACCAAACCTGAAAGGCGACACCCGATCACCTCAGGAAATAGCTTCACGGGCCCTTCAAGGGCTATTTTTATCCCCGGCGGTGCGTCAGGCGGCACACACGCTGCTGTTCATTGTAATGCTGCACATGCCAATAACATTATGAAGATAGAGAGGGAACAAGGGGGGTGTGCTTCAGTGTTGCAGGGAAAAGAGAAGTGCACAAAGATGATTTGTGTGTGTGTGTGTGTGCAGCTTTGAGCAGAGGAGAAGAAGAAGAGGAAGAGCGGAAGAGAGAGTCTTTGTTTTGTTTTATTTTTATTTTTCCGCATTCAAATTGATTTCGCTTTGCAAGTGGTGCTGTTGGTAAACCACCTCGACGGACAGGAGGACACACGCACGTGTGATAAAGAGGCATGTTTTTTAAAAGCATTGAAATAGAAAGAGCTAAATGTCGAAATGAAAATAAATGACATCATTCAAATGAAATCTTCTTATTGGTTCTTATTTTATCCATTTTATTGTTCCCACATCGTTACACATTTGGACTGTATGTCTTATATTTTAGATGTTCATGGGTCATCACAATCTTTTATTCTCCAGTGTTTTTCTTTTCATTACAGTGTAGTGATGCAGTATAGTGGATGCTGAAGAGTGTAGTGAACCAGTTTCTTCTACACTCTGAAATTATTGTAACCCTCGTAGGCTCCAACCTTCTGCACTTTGAAGTGTCCTAATTAGCCTACAATCATGGGCATAGCAGTAAAGCTGATTTGAATGGAGGGGGGGGGGCGCTTGTGGAAAGCGCAGCATATGGTCTGGTGACGTAACGCTCGTCGTTGCCGACGCTCTGTCAGCGTTGACTGTGTGTGTGCGTCCGTTTGTGTGCGTGTATGTGTGTGTCTGTGTGTGTGTGCGCGCGTGTGTGTGCAGCTGAGGATTAGCTGCAAACCGAGTCAACTCCGATGAAACACGCACCTAAATAAATAAACAACAGTAAACAATGAACGCCGTGACCGCCGCCACCTGCCTGCTCGTCGCCGCCTTCAGCTGCTACCTCTACGGCAGCGATGTGTTGTTATCGCTGCTCCGTGTCTCTGTTGCAGACCTCTCCATGCCCGAGCCCGGAGCTGCTCCGCGGCGGAGCCCGCAGGGAGTCCCTTACGCCGACCTGCAGCATATCGTCAACGCCGACGGACTGCACCTGTTCTGCCGCTACTGGGAGCCCGCCGGCCCGCCAAGGTCAGTGGAGAACCGAGCGGAAAAACTAGCGCAAAGTGTGCGTGCTTGTGTGTGTGTGTGTGTGTGTGTGTGTGTGTGTTTCGCCGTCCGGTTCTTCTGTATATGTGTACAGAAGACTTATTGTGGAAGATATAAAGCTAAAGAGTGCTGTTTACAAATAGTGTGTTGTCATGGAAAGTGATCCTGTCCACATGGGTGCTTCCAGGAGTCACATGAGGACTCTGTGGTGGTGCATGTTAATCTTCAGGTGTGTGTGTGTGTGTGTGTGTCTGTGCAGCCCTGAACCCAGCTGTGATAAAAGTGCACACAATTAAGGTGTATAGAGTCAAACGGTTTTCATTTTCAAACAGTCATATCAGCTCTGTGAGTGGTCAGACAGCTCTCCAATCAGCACTCCTCCTCCACATCCTGTCACTAGAAAATGTGTTGTTTTAAACAATTACTAGTTATTTCAATCTGCATCAGTAATCAGTTTAGAGACAACAAAATAACATTAGCAAGGAAAAATAAAATCAGACTGTGGCAGTCTGTTGTAAATCTGGACGGTTTAGTCTCATTCTCTGACCCAAGCTCGTTAAAAACATTATAATTATGTTAATCTCCTGGTGGAGGCGACCGCCAGATGCACCCGTGACTCATACTGGGTCATGACCCCGTTAAAAAAAAAAACATTACTTGTTGAACCCATAAAACATTCTTTTAGTCAATCAAATAACACATTTATTGCGGTTGGAGATGCTCCCTGTATTCCACTGTTGAGAATATTGATTCATTAGAGCCATTTTGTAAAAATCTGCACAGTCCACAACAGAAATGTAACACCCTGCAGAAGGAATGTCATGTGGAGTGTGTTTCCTCAGTCTGAGCGGCAGTGAAAAGGCCAACTTTGTGTCCATGGCTCACTGAGATTCTCCAAATCACTCACAGTCCAAGGAACAAAGAAACAGATCCACGTGAGATCCACTACACACTGTAGTTTCTCGATCACTTTATTTTGAAAGACCCAGATACCCAAGCATGAGGAAATGAAATTATGACACCTGCTTCTTCATACACGCTTGGGTTTTGAGGTTGTTCCTTGTAGCTGATTCGACTTGTATTCTCAGCCCTGACGAACAGCATCATACTTGCTTGAGGTCCTGACTCATCAGGCATTCTGGTGTGTGAAAGAGTGTAAATGGAAATTATGTCTCTCAGCCAAAAAGACATCAAACAACACGGCTACATGAGTAATGGATCCACTTTAAGAAACAGAAAACAACTCTTTACTGGTGGTGGTGGTGGTGGTATTTTCCACAGGCTGCTGCTGGAGGCCCCCTCGCTATGCGCTCGTGGCCGTTTTCAGACCCGTGTGCACAAGTGGTTGTGGCAGTGCACGAAACGCAACACAGATGTCACACTTAGACTCGCTTTCGAACCGCATTGTTGCATGTAGTGTGAGAGCACAGAAGGAAAGAGATGTGACACAGACGGGAGGCCCACATCTGGAGTCAAGATATGACTGATCTCTCCCTCTTTCACACACACACACACACACACACACACACACACACACACATTGAGGTTCATACATCTCTGCAGAGCAGTGACTCATTAACTGACACTGTGTCTGTGCCTCTGCTGTATAATTGTTCCATAAACTGTGGCACACAGTTTAGCATGTGTGCGTGTTTATTCTGCATTCTTTCACGATTTATCCTGTATTCTGTGTTTCTGAGCATGCTTGGAAGCTGTGTGTAGATGTCTGTGTATGTCGGTAGCAAACCTTTGGATGTGTTTGAGGTTGGATTGAACGCCCCTGTCTGCTGAGCTCTGGCAGCTCTTGGTAACATGTAAATGTACGTGATTCTGCACAGGCAGCGGAACAGACGATTGACCTTGTAATTGCCCACAATGCCACTGTGGCCTGAGGGCTCACTGCGGTCACACAGAAGCCCTTTCCCAGACCCATGCCTGCACTCCCACATGAACAAAAATCTGCTTGTGCACCGACCTGCTCATATGTTTAAAGCTAGTCACTAAAGAGTCTTGGAGATAAATAATCAAATCTAAAAATGGGTCCTACACTTCCTGCCAAATGCATCAATAAACCAAATAACAAATGCAATTTCTCTGGCATTAACTGCCTTCTTTTTCTCCTTCAAATCATGTTTTTTGGAAGTAGGAAGCTGAATCACTGCAGGCTTAAAATAGCTGCAGATCTCTCTGCATTGTAACTGTTTTAGAGCCAAGGCTTTGGCTGGCTTATATAAGAGTTTCTGACTGGAGGCCGGCCAGTGACCATGCTAAAAATGCATGCAGCCATGGCACAGAGAGGCATGCGATGTGTCCATGAGATGTTATGTATGGAGATGTGCATATCCATCCATCAATGCGTGCTCTCCATAGCAGATGTGAATGTTTGTGGGCTGATGCGGCTGATGGCAGATATTGTCCACTTTGCGTACTCAGAATTGAAGCTACATGTTGACTTTCACATGACTCTTAAAAGCTTCTCTGAAACCCAGGCTAATGACATTTTTAAGCTGAGCTAGCAGCTCCTAAAAGCTGAGTGAGGTTGGTTTATTGCAGGTTTTACAAGTTGACAAAACGCCAGCTATTCAGTAAAATCACGCCCTCAACAGTACATCCCTAAACTGATTGCTGGTCTTTAATGTGCTGTAATATGCTGCTGCACCGACTATAATTGATGATGGCTCTGAGTGAAAACAGCATGTCCTGGACACGCTGCCATCTGAAGCTCTTAATGAAAAATCAGAGTTACACGCAGACTGTAATCAGAGAGTAAAAGTGCTGAGCAAGCGTCATTAATAGAGAAACTCCAGCCTGTTGTCTATGGTACAGCCTACACATTACTGTGAAAGAAATTCTCTGATACAAACCTCCTGTTTTAACACAAAGTGCCCCTGCGCTCTGAGGTTTCACCATAAAAGAGTTCCCAGTGGTCTGGATGGATGCAGCCTCCAGACTGGCGGCAGCCCACTCGCTGCAGCAGTCGGATTAGTAGTTTAACACAGTGTGACGCAGCGTGGCCCTACGTGCAACTCCGCCGGAAGTTAATGGCTTTAGAAGTATTCAAGTCAAAAAGTGGTTATAGCCATTAGCATGGGTAGGAAAAAGGAGTAAGAGGCTCTTAGCGTACACCGTGGATGCTTTTATAAAAAGCTGCATCTGGAATACTCTTTGTGGAAGGGTGAATGCATTTTAGGTTTGTAGATTATTTCTTAAAACAGCAGACATTTGTCTTTCTCACTTTCATGATAGGAGAAGTTTCCTATCAGCCACAGCAGCAGCCGGTGCGGTAATAAGCTCTGACGATCAAAGAACTCTGCAGACGAGGGATTTGCCGTTTGAGCCTGGAAGCTAAAAGACTTACACTCGTTACAGTGATGCATGATTATGAATTGAATCTATGTGCGACAGCGTGTGATGATATAGCGACTTCTGATAATATCGTGCTATTGGCAGTGTGTCATGTGGTTTGTGAGAATCCTGAAACAAAGCAAAACGGGGCTCCTGCCAACAATTAATTTCATTTTAACTGATTTTTATCAATTCATCTGCTAATTATTTTGTCATTTAATTGAAGAATCATTCTGTCCAATAAATGCCAGGTAACAGTGAAACATCAAGCACATCTTTGTAGCTGAGATGTTGAAACTAGTGAACGCCTGCTTGAAAATGGCTTAAACGTATCAATTATAAAAAAAAAAATTGCAGATGATTCACCATCATTGTCAAAACCACTTAAGTTGTGACATGCTGAGCTGTAACCATGGGGACAGGCGGCAGTTGGAGAATGCCAGGCCGACATTTATTGACTCAGTTAACTGAACCAAACCGTCGGCCAGACAGTTTAGAGCACGAGGGGTTCGTCTGGCAAAAAAAGTGGAATTTAAGCAGACTGTTTAAATCTGGCACTGAGTGGACTGGAAAGAGCCGTGCGGTGTGTGGTCTTTATGTAAAACAGCAGCCAAAAAAAAAAAAAAGCACCTTCACCCATCAGACAAATGTGGAGAGATTATGATGGGAGCTAGTTTTTCTTTGCTCTGCTAATGATTTTGGCAGACATCTGTCTCGAACATGCGATGGCAGCTACTTTGATGAACAGTTAGATAATGCTCAGCTAGGCAGGTGAATGAGACATTAACAGCAGGTGAAGGCAGGTGATGGGTACAAACCACCCCAGTCACATTCTTTTGTTATCTGTACAGTGTGCCAAGTGTTTTTAGTCAAATATTGACTGGCTGTAAGTGTAGATGTCCTTCAAGGCCAGTTCTGACTTCAACAAAGAGCAGCATGTGACCTTAAATTACTGACATACCACACATCAGCGGAACCTTTCTGTACAGTTCAGGTCTTAAACGTGTCTCCTTTCATGTTCTTTCCAAGCTTCTTCTGTCTAGACTGTTGCTCAGAGTGGGAAACTGGAAATTATTCATAAGAAATTAGCATTTTGCTGCTGTGTTTGTTTTATTTTAGAGGTCCGTTCAAAATGAAGCCGTCAGGTTTTCACACAGATGAAAGAGCATGTCGGAAGGAAAGGAAACTTTCTGTTCTGATCTTCTCTTCAGCTCCTTTACAGATATATGTAGACAACAGATTCAGGAAGACAAGACAAAGCCTTCTGTCCTTTTTCATGTCCACTGCTAACAGGCTGGATAATCAGTATGAATCACATGACAGATGTCCAAAATATGCAAATCTTTATTGAAATTGTTCCTTGTTGGGATGAGAATGAGCCTTGGTCAAAGGTCACAGGCGCCTGAAAAGCCTTTTCACTAAAACCAGGAAGTAGGTGAAAGGTGGGGGGATGAAGGGGAGGGCCATCAACAATGATTGACAGATCTTCCAACAGACTTCCAGCCGGGTCTTTGAACCCACTTAGAGAGCACAATACCAGCCATACATACACTCCACACCTGTATTTTTACTAAAGGAACAACTGACAACCACAAACACACACACAAACAGCTTGTGTAAATGGGTCATGCTGGTAGTAAAGTTTTTTCTGATGGTGTCTGGATGAGTTTCCTTCCCTGTTTGTGCTTCTATGGTCAGACTGTTTCATTCGTCTGCTGCTCGCTGCCACTGTCACTCCTCTCAGTGGAGGATTTTTACAAAGATCCAAAAGCTCCACAGTGGTTCCCTTGAAGTTTGAGCTTGGGGGCAAATTTTGGCTGAGTAATGCAGTGCATGAAATATTATGGGCTCTTGTGTTATTCTCATAAAATTCACTGATTGGTGATTCAAAGTGCCAGCTGTGATCATTTACTGTAAGTTGATGTGAAACGGAGATGGAGCAGAAGCACTTCAGAGTCAGTTTTCATTTTTCATTCCACTGTTTTTCATATTCACAGTGACTTAATGATTTCATGACCGCTGCAACATCACGTTAAAATTCCTGCATCTGTGACCTCAGCGGCACCAGCCCTGTCATTAAAATAAACTGAGACATGGATAGTGCAAAAGGGGTTATGGATAATTATCAATATTATGATATATTAGGTATAATTATTAGGACTTCCATAAATGTGATTTATTTCTGCTGTACACATGTATTGAATATTAGTGTATGTTTAATGTAATTTGCTGATGCCTGTCGGGAACATGGCATGTTGCAACAGCAAATAGTGATAAGACAGTGTACAGAAAGAAAAACACAGTTACATAAGATGAGAGCGAAATGGTCATGCAGTGCTCCTGCATAATAAAGCCAGGTGATCAGAAGGAACTATCATGTTTCATCTTGTCCTTGCTCCATCTCTACGTGCAGCCAGCTCAGATGTAATTTGTCTGTCCATCCACAGAAGAAGAAGTGTGCAGAGTGCTTGTGACGACGTGTGGGTTGAAGTAGCACAGGCTCCCTTGCATGTCGATTCTGCTTGGGATGCAAAGTTTTCAGTTGTCAGCGGCCTCGTAAAATTCACCACAAGCTCGCAGCTTTGAGCTACGAGGGAGCTATCAAGACCTAGCTGGCGTTTGCGTCTCATCCGTGAGGGCTTCACTTCCTTCAGCTCTCTTCGAGTGCTTTCAAAACTTTTCACGAGAAGCAGATGATTGCATGTTATGATTGCTGTAAATAGACAGTGACTGTCGGGTTGTTACGTAAGGTTTTTGCCATTGCACCACAAATGAATTGCCCTTGAGCTCCTCTGTATTGGGACCTGCACTCTGCAAAGAAGAAAGGTGAACTAATGAAATGTCTCTTCCTCTGAGCAGTGGAATATTCTCTGTATTTATTTTTCTTGTCTCTTTGGTTTACCTTTTTGTATCACCAGTGCAAACCCTCCTGCTGTGGCTGCCTGCTGTCTGTTTAAATCTTTCTCCATCACACAGCCACTTCCTGTCTCTCTCTTGTGTCTTTTTTTCTGTGCAGCACACACACACACACACACACACACACACACACACACACACACACACACACACATTCTGTAACAAATCCCCATTTCTTGTTTACTTTTCAATACCCGTTTGTCACATTTCACCCCCTCCTTTGATTCTCAACCTGTCACATTGTTCTTGTTCCATATCCATTTTGTTTCGCTTCAAGTGCATCAACTGTCACTGTCACTGGGGAATTCAAGCCTGACAGTATCTATAACAGTACTGAAATGTCTTGAACTGAACTGACAACATGTCTGTAAGCACGCCAGGCATTTTCTTTCATTCAAAGAAAAAAAGGGTTCTTGAGGAGGGAAACAAGTTTGCTAACTGTCAGTAAACAAGCCAACATGGTCACTAACAGGACAGTAAGTTGCATTTATATCATGGACTCCTGTTTCAGACCTGACTACAAACAGTTTCTCCCTGGTGGACAGAAAAAGTCGATGTATAAGTAGATTGTGACACAAAGCTAACGAGTTACAGTTGGTCAACAGTGTGAATTCATAGGTCAAAGTTCACCAAAATGTGACTTGATGTGGAGAATTTGTGCAGATATGCTTTCCCCTCATGAGTGAATATAACTATTGTGGCAACTTCAGTGGAATGAATTGATTTAGATGCAACAACTGGCCTATAATTAATTAGAATTTGTCTCAAGTGCAATCACTGTACTTTCCCCTGGACACTCTCATTCAGTATATTTTGGTTCAGTCTTACAAGTTTCTGAATTTGTTCCAGTTTGCTGTCTCACACAGTTTTTCTTCTCTTCTATCTTTGGTCCTCTCTTCTTTCTTTTTACATGTTTTTTCACACAGCCATATACAGTAACTGTAATACATTCACAGTCTGCACTTAACAGCACTGGTGTGGTCAGCCAGCCACATATATATCCTATATGTCCACACAGACGCATTCACGCGCACACACACATGCACACACATGCAATACATCACATCCTTTGGGCAGCTTTTCAAAGAAAACTCAGTAATATGTGGTTCTTTTTCCTGCACTCACACTGTGATACATGCAAGTTTAGAATAAATGGAGACACACACACACACACAGGCACACACACACAGGCACACACACACACACACACACACACACACACACACACACACACACACACGCACACAGGCACACACACCATTAAGTTCTGAGCAGTAGAGGTCCATTAATCAGATTAACATGCCAGCGTTCAGTCTCTCTGTCCTCTGGCTTCTGTTCCGTCTGGACACATGGACACCAAAGTCTCCAGTGTTAATTTAACACTGCAGTGTGTTTATATAAGGCAACATCAGCTAAAGCTAATTAAACACCTTCACATGGGGTCGAACAGTTGCTCTAGAGACATGACACGATCAACATGTTTAAATGTCAAATAAAAAAAATGCAAACTAGTGAATCGTGGAAAGTCTCAGAGTCAGCTGGTGCACTGTCAGGTGACTAAGTGCAAATTTAACACTATGCTAATGTATAATCTGGTTGATGTCAGAGGAGTTCATTTAAAGTTATTCTGCCTGATTAAACTAATTCAGCAAAGACATTAATGACAGCCGAAGACATTTTGACCCGTCGTAGAAACGACGGCTCCGTTGTGTTCATGACAGTGAGCCAACGTGCACAATACAAGGAGCCTGAAGCTGAAGCATCCAAATGGAACTCAGCCATCAATCATTAATTACAGAGAAGTAATTATAGATTTACAGCTGTGCTTTTTCTTCTATGACATGTCAAAATGTCTTGGTGAAAAGACACGCTCTGGCAGTCCTGGTGCTGTGTTCACCGTGTGTCGACTTTACTCATTTCATGACGGTTCATGTTGCAGATTGCTGGATGTGTGTTTCTGCTGTGCTGCTTGTGGAGGCACTGCAGCTCTGTCAGAGGTACCACTGGAGCTGCTGTGCATGTTTCAGGTTGATAGTGAAGATAGCTGATTGCATGGCTTAGTAATTGTCTCCTTTTTGGCAGTTAGCCCAGCGCTGGCGAGCTAACTGACAAACCTTCCCCTCATTGGTCCTGATGACAAGGTAGATGAAAGACTGTAAACAGGATTACCGTATCAAATATTGTATTTCACTGAATCAATACAACTACATCACAGTTTCTTCTTACAGAAAACCAAATTAACAAACTGTGTAGGAACAAGTTTAGATTGTTGTAGTTGAAATGCATTAATTATGTTGTGCAGAAATGGAAAAGTCATAGAGCTTCACATAAGCTCCATGGCTGAAACCCTGCGAGGACTTTGTTGCCACATGCAGCCAGATGCCTAAAATGCCCAAGAAGCTTTTTGTGTGAAATTCACAGTTGAAGGTGCAGAATGTGGCATTTGAGCACAGCTGGAAGGTTTGAGAGTTCCTGTATAATCTCGGAGCAGCCAGTCAGCATTGCATTAAGGGGATTAGGGTCTCGGCTTTGTTTTGGGCCTGTGGTTGTTTGGAGTAGCTCTGAGTAGAGCCAGAGGGAGGACAAAACTCTCCCTCGCTCTCTCCCACAGTGTTTTAATAAGGCTGGTTATAAGCCATGTTGTTCCAGCAACTGAAACTGGTGTGGGAGACAAGTGGGTCTCCAGTTCCCATGAGAGATGAGAGAGGAAGAGAGAGGGTGAAGAGAGATAATGAGAAAGACAAATTAAATCTCTTCTTACTGGAAGATTGAAGTAGTTCAGCTACACGCAAAATAATCAATACATCTGCGACAATGCCCAGTGAGCCTTTGGGGGAAATGAGCGAAACCACAGGATGAAGTTTAGTGTTAATGTGAAGCTGCTCCCACTCTCGAGGCACACACCCACCTCTGATCATCACCATCGTATATCCAGTTGTACGTCTATTAGATGATCATCAGAAAATAAATCAACCCCTTTTGATAACGGACAACAATTGTAGGATTTTAGGATTCGCCTCGGGGACTGGGAAAGTGTGATGGGCAACTTCTGCAAATTCCAAGCTCCAATTAGCTCAGCTGTCTGTGAGAACTACACAGAACGTGCTCTTCAGATCCACATTTGTTGGATAGTTATAATTGTACAATGTTATTTGCCATTGACACAATACCTGTAAGATATGTGCTAAATTACCCCATCAGAGGATAAAGACAAGTCAATAGTTATTTCTCCATAATTTGAATTTAATATCTAATAAAAATGTATTATTATTATTATTATTATTATTATTATTATTATTATTATTATTATTATTATTATTATTATTATTATAGGGAGTAAAATCATTTGGAAACATGATGTCATCCATAGCAGCAGGGGCAGCCGTCTCTCAGCCTCCTCAGTAGAAGCTGATCTCCACAGCTTTGTGAAGGGCTCTCAAAGTTCCTCTGCTGGCATTGATTTAAGCCCTAAACACTCATCTCTGTTAATCAAAATGACACATTTAGACGTTTGTTCCTTCATGTCTTAAAACGGCTTTGATGTAACTACTTCTTTCCTTTCGTTCAGTATATGTGGATCTCTGACTATGCAATTAGTCTCCACCTCTATCTCCACCCACCCGCCCGAGGCTCGCCTGCAGTTCAAGCGTACCTGCTCACCAAACACACACACCTCCGCTTGTTTTGCAGGTGGTGATATAGAAATAATTCAGCCATCCTTGTTTCAACCGGAGACAGATTCGGGGGGGGGGGACTCCTTTTTTAGTTTGTATTGGGCCTTTCATCTTCTCTGGACTGAAGACTGATGAGAGCCCACGGTGTAGTGCATGTGTCCACACAGGTCAAGGAGCGCTTCAGGGTGATGTATAAGGAAAGCAGTAACACCTCGATGGGCTGTGTCTTGAGCTTCACCAGACCGCTTTCAGCAAAGTGGAAACAGTGGGCTGGCTTTGCGCGGCTGAGCCGACATACTGATGCTGCCTGAATATCGTCACTTGTCTGCAGATGCCTGAAGCTGAATGAATGCAGACATCTGTAAGATTCAGTTTCTGGGTAATTAAATCCTTCATACTGTCAAAATATGCAGACTTTACATCTCCTGCAGCTCGCTGTTACCAGACGTGTTGCCTTTAGTTAATTTTTTTCCCTTCTCTCTCTCTCTGGAATTGACGAGAGGAAGCAAAGATGGAGAATAAAGTGAGAGAGAAGAAGAAAGAGATTATGAAGCGGACCAAAGAGGTATTTAGAGTATGATGGAGGGAGAGGATCTCAGAGAAAGGAAGACAGCAAATTACAAACTGTAGTTTTCAGCGGAGTGCTCGGTGTGCTGTTCACTGTACGTCTTTACAATGAACTCAGATAAGCCCCATTAATCCCCCGCTGCCCCTCGGCATGCATGTTACAGAACATTGTGCCCATACAAAGACACTCATTCACACACACAAACGCACAGAGAAAAGTTTGTTTCCATCACTTATGAGGACATTGCATCGACTTACATTCATTTCCTGTAGACTTCCCCTCACCATAACTATGAGTACTACGTTGGACCCCACACCCTGAGTGGGCTTCTCATGTTGAATATAAAAATAGAGAAACACACACACATGTGTACACACACCCGAGGCGACGGCTTTCTAAAAGGAGGGAAGGAGCAGCAGTGAGTGAAATCAGAGTGATTGCTAATGAAGCCTGATGAACAGCTCTTCTTATTCTACTCCTACTTCCATACCCCGCCTCACGCTCTCACTCACCCTCTCCCTGTTTCGCTCCGTTCCCTTTTCCTCCGTCGCTGAATACATTCAGGCTAATTGTCCGCTGCTGCTGATTGAAGCTCTCACAGGCTCCTCAGCACTGCTGCAGCTTAGAATAAAGAACACTGGAGCGTTTCACTGCTGCTCCGCTGCTTAATATGCACCGACACAAAAAATATAACCTGGAAAAACCTTTTCTCAGAGCAGTAATTCCAAAGGGTATCTGTTTCTGAGTGAACATGAAGTTAAAACCTCATTTTGAAGAATAGGCTTTACATGATACCTTCTTACCCTCTGTTCTCTCTGTCATCGTCTCTCTCCCCTGAATGAAATGGATTTAATATGTGAAATTAACAAGGGATTATCGTGTTAGCTTTTACACAATGTGAAAAGGGAATGTTTTTGACATTCAGTATTGGTGTTAGCTGTACCCTCGGCTCATGTTTGACACATCACTAATTGCATAGTGTGTGATGAGACTGTTGAGGTACCTCAAAGCAAAGGCAGACAAAGATTTTATCGTCCTACCAGCTATCTGCTGGGGCCGTTTGAATGCCAAGATTAATTGAAAATTAAGTTTCTGCTATTACATATTACAGATCATTTGTATATTGGCAATGTTGAAACACAATCAGTATTAGGCACAAAGAAAAGAGCAAAGGAAAATACTCACAATTCTCCCTCAGCAGAACATTACTCGACTCTTTACTTCTACATACATGCATGCATACATACATGTTTGCACAGCTACAATGTGCATGTGGAATGCCCTAAGTATTTTAATGCAGATAACTTAGATCGCTTTTTAATTTAATTTATGTCTTAGTTTGTTGTATTTGTTATTTTAAATCATTCTTTATCTGTTTCCTACCTCTTTAGACTTTGAGTATTGTAGTGCTGTAACAGTGCAGATCAATAGTCGTATCTTACTTTACTTAAAATAGTAGTTAAAATATATAATTTTCAAAATGTCATGGTGTTAAATCTACAATATCCTATTTTCTGGCCACAAGGGGGCGGCAGAAACAACATTGAAATAGTATCACCTTTAGGTCGATATGGCAAACCTCTTAGAAATGGTTGCTTAATTGCACGTCAAGCAGTTACGGAGCAGCATTATTAGTCATCTGGAGTCATGTTTCTGACCACCTGATGAATGTAAATCCATTATTCTCTCTTTTTTTTTTAGCTCTGTTTTGGTCTCCACCAACTTCTGAGGGAAATATCTCCCTCTACAGCTGCTAAACATGCAGCTTGTCGCTAATCGTGTCTGTCTGCTTTTTGGTGCTGAGCAGGTCATGTACAATTACTTCAATGTTACATATTTTTTATCTTTTTTCTATCAAGTCTATGCATGTACATATTTTTTATATAGTGTGTTACATATATTTTCATCTAATGTGCAATAGTGAAAACACTGGACTGAGTTGAGACAAACAAAAATGGGCCCGATGAGCATAAAACACAGCTTCTCTGCATCAGCTAAAACATCCCCAAAACAGCTCTTTGGAAGAGAGGCGAGAGTCCAGCTGCCCTCGATTCAACCCTCTTTGAATTTACTGTATAATTTGCTCATTGACAAAAGTGTTTAGTTCCATGCAGCCTTGCAGAGTAAATCCATCATAAATCACAGAAAAAGCACTTGGATTGAAACTGAGCCGCTGAATGTGCTGCTCTGAGGAAATATTTGTGCACAGTCTCAGTCACTCTCAGAAAACCGAACCATAGCTTCCACAGGTTTCCATCAGCGATATGAATGTCCCATTAAAACCGAGAGCTGGACTGTCAGAGCTGTTTTTGTGTATTAATGCCTCACTTTGTGTTTTACTGGATTCCCTCAGAGTCTGACTGGAGCAGGCAGATATGTGCTGGGCAGATAGGACAGATGGATGATAGCTGCTATCTCTGAAAACATTCCCATCATTTTTTTTTCGTAACCTGCCGCTTAATCTCTGTCACACACACACGCACACACACACACACACACACACACACACACACACACACACACACACACACAAAGTGATGTGCAGAAATACACAGAAGAAATTCACACACACAGCAGCCTGTCGGTGAAGATTTCAGATTCTCATTGCATTAGATTGTTTGTATTTTTTCCTTTCATGTACATTCCTGCATAAAGTCCCCTCCGCCCCATCAGTTCCTCCATCTCACAGCCTCCACCCTGAGAAATCTTGAAGCTTATTTCTCCCGGAGCAGTCTGTCGAATCGAGGAAGGATGATGATCCCACGGAGAAAAATGCAAACATTTGCTGTCTGTTTGTTTCTGTGTGAGAGAAATTTAAAAAAAAAAAGAGACGGAAAGGAAGCCAAGTGAAGGCCTGTGTTTGTGAACACTTGAATGAACTTTTCTCCTCTCCTGTCCTGTCTTCTGTTCAGGGCTCTGGTGTTTATTGTGCACGGGGCCGGGGAGCATTGCGGGCCCTACGATGAGATTGCACGGAGACTGAAGGAGCTGTCCCTGCTGGTATTTGCACATGACCACGGTGAGGCAACGAACACACACATTACATTACATTAATGCGTGCATGTACATCTACAGTCACGGTTGCCCTCGTGTTCATCAGGAGTTCAAACAGAGAGTTGCGCACGGCCTCAGAGAAAGCCCGTCATCCCCTCACTGTCTGATAACAGGCCTTGTTATTTGTTGAGTGAACAAAGCCTGTTAGGGAAAGTTAATTAGGCTCGCTGGTACATTACTCTATTCTTCTGCCGCAGTGCCTCTTTGTGTGTGAGTGGGTAGTGTGCTTTTAATTCACTGTCAAAGAAAACTTCACAAGTGTGAATGAAACTTCCTGCTCTGCTCAGGTTTCAGTGGAACTCTGTGTTGCTGACCCCTCAGCACCGGGAGAACCAGACAGTCCAGTCACGCCGTCAGCTGCTGTTTGTTTTCTCTGAGCTGCTTCTTGTTCTCAGAATGAAAAACCTCAAGCAAGGAAAGGTTTAGCGCCTTGTTCACATCAAGTCAAGCTGCATGGTCGTATGGTGTCTCAGTGGGCTTTAAAGGCTCACGCAGCAAAGTCAGTCCAAGATGTCTGAGACAAGGAAAGACACCCTCAAACATCTGAACACATCAGGAAAAAAGCCTACGAGAGGCAAGTGATAGACAGATCAGTGGAAATGACATAAATGAACACAAAGCTGTAACCGTAGTTATTTCATTTCAGTACAGTCTGACATTCAACTTATCGCTGTGAACATATATCAGCTTTATTGTGTTTACATCCATCGTCGGTCTCTCCAAGATCTGTGACTTTGCTGCCGAAAAACATCTTATTCGTATATATTTACAATCACCTTAGCAGCATGGCTGTATGGTCGGTTGGTCAGTCAGTCCACCACTTTGGCCCAGACTGAAAAATCCTCCTGCTAAACACCATGTGACGAAAAATGTACTTTTTCATTTGTCAACTGATATAAATAACAAAACCTGCTCACATTTTCCCAACAGGATATTCACTTTGAGCATATGAAATGATCTCAAAACGAAGGATTAGCACAGGATAAAGAGGCATAAACAAAGTGACAACGTGGCAAAGTGATGACTGCCCAAGCAGGAATGTGTGAACTCATCTAACTGTGCAGCAGGACCTCACTGTAAAAGAGCAGCATGTGTGCTCAGTAAACCCCACTACAGACAGAGAGAGAGAGAGAGACAGAGGATGAGAAGACAAAGAAAACTCAGCTCAACAAAGTCTCAGCTGCCAGTGTGGAAATATTTACAGAGGCAGACATCTCAATAAAGAGCTGGCAGAGGTGATAAAAAAGAGAGTGAATAATGAGGATGACTGAGGCTGCTCACACAGGAGCAGCTTGTTCAGTGGCTGCAGTAAAATGTCACACTTAACTGGAACAAGTCCCTGTAGACCCCCGTTTACTCGTTTTTCATCTCTTTGTCACACACACACACACACACACACACACACACACACACACACACACACACACACACACACACACGACTTTGTGCAGCTCCAGATAGACTTCAGCAGTTTAGATCTTATTCTTCCTCAGATACAATTTCTTTAATCTCTCCCAACAATTAGTCAATTAATCAATTGGTAAATCTTCAGTAAATGAATCAACAACAATTTGATAATCGGTTCATTCAAGTATTTTAACAAGCAAAAATGCAAAACATTCTCTTGATTCAGCCACACTGAATGGTTAATAACGTGCTTTAACACTGTTGAATACAGCTATAAAGACATTTGTAAGTGTTTTTGTGCACTATTTGTCAATAGAAAACATATTTTACTTGTCACGTATGAATGCCCACAACAAAATTTTAGCATCGATCAATTAGTCATTGTTCTCATACGGCTAATAGTGCGAAAAAGGGGGCTTTTTTCTGTTTATGATTTTAATTTCTGAATATGTCACATTGGGCTCTGGGAAATGGAAATAGACATTTTTGGCTACTCGGCACCTTTACTGCTGGTTTTGTGGTATGACCAATTAACTCATTAGCAAGAAAATCTGACGCAAACACATTTATATGAGGACTGATTTTGGTATGTGGCAGCTCTTCCCGCCATAGAGCAGCGGATGTGTGCTCTGCACTGTGTGTGTCAGTCCTCTGAACGGCTAACTGTGCTCGTGTGTGTGTGTTTGATCGAGTGCAATAACAAAAGCTGTGGATTCAGTGGAGTGTGAGGTCATTGATCTGACATGGAGGGGGATACAGCGTGCATCGGTGTGAAGTTTGCAGCGCTCCATCGTTCGCTGTGCATCGATTTCCACACTGTGTCGATCGCTTCGGCGTTGACGAGGAAAGAGGATCCTGGTACACGCAGCACACACGCGCAGTGCGTATTGAAACAAACGCACACCCTTAAGATTATGGCGCAAGAGCGGGAAGGTGTGAGCTGGACATGTGGTGAATGTTTAGGAGCTCGGTGGATGTTATTGGTTCAGCGGTCGCCATGGCAACCGGCATCACCTCTCAGCCTCTGCCGCAGAAGGATCGAGGAGAACGCACACTCATTATATGAACGCACGCACGCTTACATATTCATATATTTTTCCTCCTCGCCATCTGTCAGTCACTTCTCTTTCTCCTCTGTCTTCCTCTCCTCTTGTCTTTCTCTCGTCCTCTCACTCCTGCCTCCATTTTCTCCTAACGCCACTCTTCATTCGTCTTTTCTCTCCACTCAACTTGCGTCGCCTTTTCACTTCTCACCCTCTTCCTCCTCTTCTCATCCTCTTCTCTTCCTTCCCCGTTTTGCTTTGCCACTCTTTCCCATTCCTTTCCTCTTCCTCTTGCCCTCATCCAGGGGCACATGCCAATTTGATCCCGTCCCATATTTGATCGTTCCACGCTTGACCTAAAATCATTCTCCCTCCTGTTTTGTCCTCTTTAGACTCACTATTATTGTCACCTGTTCCCTCCTTTCTTTCCTCCTTTCTCATTGTCTTTTTGTAATTTCTCCCTTAAACCCCTCTTTCCCTTCTCTCTTTTCTCTCCCCCAACTTATTTCTCGTTCACATCCCTCTCCTCTCTGCTACTTCATCCCTCCTTATCCTCACTGCTGTCTCTCCCTCAATCTGCTCCCCCTTTGAGCTCCATCCTGTGTTTCCTACACCTCTTTTAAGAGAGGAGGATGGATCAGTGTTCAGAAATCAGCACAGCTGGGAGAGAATGTCCTCAAAGCAGAACATATCTTAAAAAAAATAAAATATCTAAGAGTGTTTTGTGCTACAGCCTAATACTGGAAATAATGAGCACCTGTTTGGAACATTCCACAGGTAAACAGGTTGATTGGTAACAGGTGATAGCATCATGATTGGGTATGAAAGGGGCATCCTGGAAAGGCTCAGTCATTCACAACAAGGATGGAGTGAGGTTCACCACTTTATGGACACATGAATGTATAAAGGAGATTAGTGTATGGACTCGGTAAACACTGTTTGTCTGCAAATGATTGCATTCTGTTTATTTTTTATGATGTATGCAGCATCCCAAAATGCTTGGAATCAGGGTTTTACATATGTCTGCTTTTTCTGTCTAGTCTTTGTGTTGTTGTTTTTTCTTCATCTCTAAATATGACTGTCAGCTATTTAAATGTTATTTTTAATAGCCTGCTGAGTAAGTGGTGGTGATTTAAGAGAGGCCTTGAATCCATGTTCTCCTCTTTTGTTACAAAACTGTAGTTTTTTTTCCCTTTGGAGGTATTAAATTGAATTGAATTTAAAATCCTTAAATTGCAAATATCTTGTAGCAGTTTCCTCACTCCGGTCTCTTCTTCTTCTTCTTCTTCTTCTTCTTCTTCTTCTTGTCTTCCCTTCCACAGTCGGCCATGGTCAGAGTGAAGGAGAGAGGATGAACATCAAAGACTTTCAGGTCTATATCAGAGACTCCCTGCAGCACATTGACCTGATGAAGTCCCGCCACCCCGACCTGCCCATGTTCATCGTGGGTCACTCCATGGTAGGACATTTTATTGCAAATTTAACATTTGGGTTTTGTTGTATCTTAATCACATTATTATACTAAATGGAATAGCTCTAAGGATAGTGCATTGATGGTCATTGAGCTTTGTTTTTCTGTGTTGTTGGGTGTGAAAACATCATATTGTCTCAGAGCTCCTCGTACAGTGTGCTTAGTGCACAGAGAGAGAGACAGCTGCAGGAAACTGAAGGGCAAGCACAGGAATGAAAAGTACTGAGATCAGTGTTAAGAGGTTTTCTGCAACACAGTGACATTCAAATGAAAGAAATGGCACACGCTCTTCTTTCAGCATGAAGTGGTTTTATGTTCCAAAATAGCCAAGCATGAACAACCACAGTGCTTGGTGTTCTGCTCTGAACTGCATCAAATCTGGGCTGAATAACAGTATTCAACTGAACAATTGAATCAGGGTGTTATATTACTGGCATTTTCAAGAAGAGACTGTATTATGCAGTAAAATATTTTCCGTCATGATTTTAGTGACACTTTATTAGGTTTTTCTTGGTTCTAGAACCAGACACAGTGCTTCTGTTTAACGGACAAATGCCACCTTTCATATGAAAAAAGTTCAGGGAAGGTTTGCTATGTTGGCTGTTTGGTCACCTTTAACACAGTGACACAGATTCTGCACAGTCTGCAGCTGCTGGTCACTGAAAACCTCCAGCAGAGCAGTTAGAGGTTCAGTGACCTGCTCAAGGGCAATATGGCTGTATTTGTTGAGGAGAGGAGAGAGTGTGCTCACTTTCCAGGAGTCCTTGTAATGTTTCATGCCATGTAATGTAATGTTCTGCTGACTGTGTCATTATCTTTATCATGTACCTTTATCATGTATTAACATATGGTAAATACAGTAGGGGATTCAACCAAGAATTCAACCAAGGAACTTCTGAAGCATGCATAATTGGTCGGCTTTAGAGGGCCTCATAGACAGATTTTGTTACCTTGGCACAGCCAAGTTTTAAGCTAAGCTAACAGACTGCTAGCTGTAGCGGAAGATGTACGAGACACGAAATTGTATCAGCCGTCTCATCTAATTGGTTGAACTTCATCATCTTCGAATGTATTGTGTTGAAAACCCAAAGATGGAAGGATATAGACAAAGAAAGAAGCAAATATTTGGCATATTTGTCCCATTGACAGTTAATCAATTATCAAAATTAGCACAACCATCTCTTGATAATCTCTTGATACTGTTTTGTACAGTGAACAGGATTGAACGTAGAACACATGAGCAAATGCAAAAACATATTTGATTAACTATATGTATATAGAATTTCCCACTTGCCTGAGCCTTCCTTTGATTCCCTTCAGAGCTTTTATTAGATTTAAAAAAAAGCTTTTTTGCAGATTAGAATGGTATTAAATTCAATGCATACTGGGTCTATAAAGCCTCATCTTAAATGTGGCTTTATGAAATCTACAGACACGCTGTCAAACAAAAATTCTCACTGAGAAAAAGTACATAACGGCTGGATGCAAAAAGCATTAAGACCGAACAGGAAAGTATTTTTAACTGACCAGTTTATTCAGTTTTTCACAAAGCTGCATTCAACATCTCTGCCTCTCACTGTTGTTCACTGTAACCCGCTAACTCTTAGTACAGCTAACAGAACACAAACAGCAGTGGTGAGTTATATAATAAATTATTGTTTTGTAGGTTGAGTCAGTATGCCCATTAACTTGTTTCTGTTGGATGAACAAGCTGCTCAGACTCTTTACTCATACAGAATACACACATGGTTTCATGTATGCAGCTTTATCTGGAGTGCAATGTACATATATATCTTCATATAAGCAGAAGCTAACCTCACCGTAACATCACAAGAGTTTCTTTGAACAGAGTGCAGTCAGCACCACCTGTGTAAGTCACAAGCATTTCAATACACTGTCTTTAGTGTTAAGCTCACAGCTGGAAGACTCTTTTCAAGCGGTGAACACAGAGGATGAATGCAAATTCATCACTGAACTGTTCTGCCATGAGAAGCGTGGAGCCTTGTTATCTCGCAGCACAGCAGTGATTCAGTGAGCGCGTTGGATTCAGCCGGAAAAACGGTTTTACAGCAGATATGACCAGCTTTGGGAAAAAAAATGCAATCGAATTTCAATTTTGGTTGAAAACGTATATCTGTATTTACACTTTCACAGAATCCTGTGTGTGTTTAACATCAAGGCAACACTTGTTAGTTAGTAACCTTGTCTATTGAGGTATAATTTATGCAAAGTTTATACATTATAATGTGTTCATTTATTATGGCAGCAAATTGTTCACTTATGCTTTAGCTCAGTAACAAGTCCTTAATAAGAACAGTGTTTGGGTTGGGGAGGAAAAGCCTTTTCCTGGTGTATGTACTCCCTCAACAGGATACCTTTGTCTTCATGGCTTTTTTAATAATCAGGAAGACTCCCCTCTATGGGCTGTACCATCACTTACTTGTTTGGAAAAGAGCCACAGAGCACCAGGAACTGGAGATCCATTTCTTAACATCCTGTCACTCCTCGCAGGATCTCGTGATCCTTCTATCACAAGAATTAAGGACATTTCATTTTCCATTTACAACTGTGGATGTGATGGTACGTTGTAGTGGAAGAAGACAGGCGCAGGTTGTTATTCAAGTGTCTGACAACATTATGGAAAAGATCCCTGCAGAGACATTATAGAGTAAGATCCTTTTTGTATAAACAGAAACAGCTGACTGATGATGCTCTTGCCAAAGCCACCAGAGTCCATTCACAGAAACAGTCATTTTATCATCAGAAAACTCAACAGAAAATCACCAAAACTGTCATGGTTTTGTCCAAGAGAGATGAGAAAACAGCACGTGGAGCCAAAATATTTTCACATCTATCTCTGGAATTATTTTCATGACTGGAGAGGCTGAAATATGTTGGACTGCACCAGATTTTCCTGCTAAAAAATGCTAATTACAGAACAATGGAAAACCTGCTCCCGGTCAGCACTGATGAAGTGACCGGTAGTTGTGGTGTAGTTTTCGTTTGTGAGATGTGTCCAGTCGTCAGAGCTAGCCTATCATCCCTGGCTAGCTTGACTTTTAGCTCATCCTTGTACTCCTCAAGCATTTTTTCAATGTGTTTAGTCACAGTCGCTCTCAATGGCATAACATACTTGGACTCGAGGTACTGAACTAGCTCTCTGACTCCCTCGCCCTCTGTCACACTGATTGGCAGCATATGGGTCTCAATCATACGGTACACCAGCTGAGTGATGGCCTTGGAGTGTATCGCGCTGTGTGTGTGTGTGGATGCATGTGGAACCAGTCAAAAATGTTCTTGGTGGTTAACTGATATTTTCTGCTATGGAGGCTTCAGGCTGTGTGTCTTACATCAAACTGTCCTCCACTCAAGACAACAGCTTCTTGTAAATGAGGTCATACTCAGCTGCATCAGCTGGACTTTCAGATGCTTTAAACATCTCAAAGGTCAGCTCATGATTCTGGTTTTGCAAACCTTTTATGGCTCATGTTTTACCGGGCAGCAGTGCCGTATTTATATACAGGCCGAGGCTGCGTTCATAACAATCAGAGGTTGTAAGAGCACAGACGCAAATAGTTTTGAGTAAGTTAAACTGTGGGATCCCAAGTGGAGGCTGAGCGTCTGTTTAGACATCTGAGTCTGTAAATATTAAGGCAGAGCTGACCGAAGTCACGTTTTCTCATCCCCTCCTGCCTTTCTCCTTCCTTCTGTCCATCCCTCCATCTGTGTCATTTAATCTGCATTCTGTTCTGTCCTGTAAGCCAGTCCACCTGTCCTACCATCACCTGCTTTGCTGTCATCTCTCTCCTCCACATTACCTCGCTGTTTTGTTCCTTTCACTTGATTTACTTTAATTTAATTTTCTCATTTTGTTTCATTCTCGTTCTTTCTTCCTTGCTCATTTTTCTTCCCCATTTCTCCATTTATCTCATTTCCTCCGCTCTCTTTTCCTTGGAAACAAATAAATCCCAGACCTGAAGTTTGGGAAACCCAACCCAAATCAAATGTTGTTTCACTGTGTTTTCGCAGGCCTCATTTCCCTCCTTCCCAGTGTTGTGACTCCTCATCCTGTTTCTATCAGCCTGTTCCTCTGCTCCTGTGTTTAATGGGGGCAGGATGACACAAAAGCTACAGTAGAAACAATGGAAACCACCTGTGGATTCTCCAGTGTGTGTAGGGACGCTGCTCCAGTGATAACATCCTGAGGAGACTGTGGAGCAGTTAGCAGAGTCCAGCCACGGTGTAGAAAGAAAGATGTCCCACTCCCCAGACATCACCTGAACCACTGCCAGCAGTTGTTTCTCAGCAAAAGACTTAGATGATTCTTCCACACTGAGCTTAAATTTATCAGCGGTCATTAATTCCTAACGCAAATAGAAACAAGGAAGGGATTTCAGATATGTGCTGTCATAACTGGGGAGGAGTAGATTTAAATGGGTTTCTTTAGCATTGTCTTATTTTTAGTCAGACTAGTGGTATGCATGACTAATGTTGGTCTGCCCAACACTTTGGTCCAGACTGACGCATCTCAAAAACTATTTGATGGATGAGCATGAAATTTTATACAGACATGGGTCCCAGAGGCTGCAGGCCAATCCTAATGACTGTGGTCATCTTTTTGCATTTCCTCTAGCGCCATTATTAGGTTTAATGTGTCCAATGAGGACAAAATTTCTGACCAAATACCTGCAAAACTATTGGCATTGTCAGCCTTAGATGTACTCAGAATGTAACTCATTCACTTCTTCCTACATAACACACGCTCAATAGTTCAGTCTACAGCGAGCAGTAAAGAGATGGCTAAAACTCACGAAGCATCGTCATTTTCTGTCGTGGATGACAGGTCGTGGCGCGCAACTGTCATTTTTGCATCTATAAAATGCACCGCATTGAAATGTATCGCAGAATGTACCAACACTTTATCCGTTCCATTGTGGTATGTTAACATTATCCTTGTGATCACATTAGCTTACTGATGTTAGCATCTAGCTCAAAGCACCACTGCATCTGAGGACTGCCTCACAGAGCCTGTAGAATAGCTGTGAACTCTCAGTCCTACACGTCTGTAGCTTCTGTGTTAGAGACACACTGACTATTTCACAGTCTTCTATGCATTTTTTGTTCTTTTGTTTTTTATTTATATATTTTTATTTTATTTTATTTTATTTTTCTCAGCAGTAATTCAAAACTGGAGCAGCTTATCTGTGTCGTATCAGCCCATGGGAATGCTGACAAATGCCTTCAGCTCTGGCTCCTTCACTCTTCCTCATTTCTCTCCTCCATCAGTATTTCTGGCCAAGCCTCATTTCCTTAATGCCAGAGTTTTATGTAATGCTTGTCTCTGTTCAGGGCCTTCAGTGTTATTGTTCAGCCTTCCAGTATCTCTCTGTGTCTGTTACTCATTCAGTTTCTTCTAATGCTAAACCAGATTCCACCTGCCATTTTTTGTGTGTAACCTCTTCACTCCAAATAAGTCCTGTTTATCATTGCTTACTCATTACTGAATTATTTGATCTTGTTGGATTGAATCCAAATCACAGGACTTTTTAATCCATGTACGAAGTCTCTTCTTACATGGGATCTGATGATGCCTATCATATGAACAGTAACACATATTTTAATCAAACTCCAGTCCAGTGAATTTCTCTTTGTCTGGCCAGTGTAACCTTCGCAGAAACATTGTCTAATTCTCCTTCTCACCTACTGCACGGTCGCACTACCACTGAATTGAATCCAGATTTGTTCTCTGTATGTAAACCAGTCAAGGATTGCTTATTTTTGAAGGATTTCCCGCTGCAGCCTGCAGGCTCATTTGTCTGCCATCTCCATGCATTTGCATAAGACTTCATTCAAATTCTAACTGGGAGGAGTAGTTTTGTTACCAGCGGCTCATTTATTGGCTGTTAATAATAATGCTAAGTAATAATGTCCATTAGCCAGCAGCCTAGGTCACACAGCGTTCTTGCATCAGCTGTTTAGTTCATATAATGTCAGTGCATTCAGTATTCAGAGCTTGCACTTTCAGTACAGTTGCTATATCATCCATAGAATGTGAGAATGTTGGCTCCTCAGGCAATTTTGGAGACTTCCAGTCCACCCACTGTCAGTGGAAAGACAACATACAATACCAGTATTCATCCTCTCCACCAAAGCTGAGAGGGAGAAAGTGTACGGAGGCTTCTAATCACCTTCTTAAAGAGCTTCTCTGTCCCAGTCCTCCCCCTCCTCTCTATTCTCCTCCCAGTTCACACTTATGTCTCTCTATCTTTGGAGCCCACGGGACAAAATGTGTGTGTGTGTGGAGGGGCATGACCCGCACTGGCTTCTTGCACCAAATTACCAAATTACATTCAGTCATCTTGCTATATTTAACCGGAAAACAAACATGTTGCACCGGTCAGCCAGTTTCATCAACCTAAATCATTCATGAGACCACTATTTGATTGTGTGTGTGTGTGTGTGTGTCATGGTGTTTCCTATTATTTCAGTTCATCGTTGAGCATGTGCTGAACTGTGTGTGCAAAGGAGAGACATGAAAATGAGAAGAGACTAGTGATGGAGCCTCTTTTTCGAACTCCATATGGGCAAATGCATCCAACAGTGAGTGAGTGTGAGCTTTAGAAAGTGGGATTTTCTGGTGGGAAATGTTTTGTCTTGTAGTGCCTCTTTTCATGAAGTGAGCCTGTCATTGGCCCCAGCCTGATGAATATTCACACAAGTGACAAAGAGCGCTCACATAAACAAAGTTGAAGCCAATTAATTAGTCTCCAGAGAGAGAGAGAGAGATTCACCCCTGCAGAATCACAGTGCTCGTGTGTGTGTGTGTGTGTGTCTTTCTGACACTTGCACTTGTTGTATACAAGAAGAGAAAGCATGACAAAGTGAACCATGGCAAATTGATTTGAGTCTTGGCCGCCACAGAGCTGCTAATTATCATGGCCTTACATCACAGGATTCAAATCACAATCCCGAATGTCGGCATGGGTGCCAAGGTGTGGCCTTGCGCCGCTGTTTGCCGCAGCTACACAGTGCACGCTGTACCCCTAAAGGCCGTGGGTTCACACTCGCAGTTCTCTCCCAGTCTGTGCAGAGCAACAGCAACAAAAGAGCAGGGTGGAAATTCACGCCCGTCTAAACAAAAAAAGGATTGTTTCATGTTAATCTTGACCTCTGAGATGTTTTCCCACTGCTCCTTACATCAGAACCTCTCACCTACTTCCAAGACCCTCCCCCTCCTGTTAGGGGAGGAAAGACACTTGTCTTCTGTTAGATATTATCTTCCCCTCACTGAAACATGCTCTTTTTTTCCATTTTAACTCTTCGATTTGGTTTATTTTGCTCTCACCTTTGAAAGCTCTGCCTCTTGTCTGTAGCTCTTTTTATCCTTTAGTTATGTCTTTCTTTCTGCTACGTTTTGGGGACAAAAACCTGTTAATCTGTCTCATGATGACACTGATGGAACTCACCTCCTGTAGGATTATCCCAAATAATTAAAAAGGTATATTTTAATGAGACATTTTCTCAGTAATACAGTACATATTTTTATGGTCTCATATGTTGATTTGTTTATTCTTTGTGGATCCAGCAGAAACTTGATGTCTCTGGACCTCAAATGTGCTAATTTGTTACTTTCTGTTTGTATACTGTATGCATGTTTTTTAAATAAAATAAAAATAATTTATGATTTTGAAATAGAATAATGAAATGAAATACTCAAACTGAGGAATAGTCATAGTCTGCGTCTTCAGATAGACATAAGTAGTGTTTTTGTGAACCAGCTGAAGAAGCTTTGGTCTCCGCTCGTCATTGCGGCCTCCCTCCGTCTGATGGTCAGGATTGTCATCCTGCACTGCAGTTATGACAACAGGTTCATCACAGGGATCTGAAAGAGCTTGTGGAGCTAGAGTTACAGAAGTGTCTGATTCTCTGGGCTCCTTGCTCACATCCTCACCATTCAGAACTAGTAATGACTGGGGGTTGAGCAGAGGGAGTCATAGGAGGTGGTGGAGATGTCTCCGCAGCAGAGTCTAGGTTCTGGGGCAGGCTGCTCCGCTGGTTCAGTCTGCCTGATGGTCAAACCGTCCTGGCCGGCAGTGATGACAGGAGGTTCATCAGAAGCTGGAACTACAGCACAGTCCGATGCTGGGCTGGGTGCAGAGGCAGACTCCGCTGTTTCATCCAGGCCTAAATTAGCAGCAGGTTCAGCTTTTGCAGTCAGAGGAGTGGGTGGAGGAAACAAGGCAGGAGAGTCCATTTCTGGGACTGGTTCTCTGTCTTCTTCCAGACCAGGCTCCTCTCTTCAGTCTTGATGTGAATGGCCTCTGCACCATCCACTACATCAATGTCCTCTGGGGGTTTGAGCAGCCTTCTGGCTTCAAGCTCAGTGTCTCATTCTCATACTGTTGCTGACCTCCCACGTCAGAATGAGAAGACGTGTAGTTTCATCAGCTTCAAAGTCCTCCAATTCAAACTCCCAGAGCTGCACTCTCATCGTATCCTTGCTTTGCTCCAGCAGCAGGTCTGTCATGTCTTCTACGCTCACCTCAGATGGGATCAGGTTACAACAAGTTACAGTGTGTTAAATAGGATTTGCTGATGTCTGCCCTGCAGTAGAAAGTGTTTTGTTTGAAATGTTTGCTAAACCTCACGCAACAAAGACAACCAACATGTGTAATGTTAGCCTCGGGGTCTTCATTCTGTGCTGTCAACCTGAACTCTTATTTGCACTGAAATGACTCAAGACCTCTTTGTATCCCTTGGCATCGACTTTAAAGATTTGTTGAAGCACATTGATTTGTATCAATTTGCTTAAATTAACTGGTTACAAATAATGCAGACACCTGTCTGGAAACTGCTTCCAAGCAGGCTTACTGGAGTGTCTTTTATTGAGATTTTGTGGTTTTACTGTATGTATTCATGATTTTGTGTGTTTTGTAGCTGCCTCTTAGCTGCAAACATCCAAAAATCCATCCGTTGAACCACTTCAAAGTTGTAAAAGTTGAATATTGTATTTCTGTCCTGGTTGATTTAGCGACAGCTGGGATTACTGGTTGTTACAGCAGATGTGGTTTGATTCTACAAGTCAAAACACTCCTCAAACAGCTGCTTTGTCAGAAATAACTACAACCATAGAGCAACTGCTGTATTTGTTTACATTGCGGCCAAGCAAACTATCGTCATATGAGTAAGAAGTCTGGCAATAATTGCCCTTTTTCAGTTATTCTGTGAGCAACTGTGATCTGATTTTATGCTGCACACAACATGAGTCAGTGGACAGCAGGATGTGGTGAAAGGAGCCAGTTACTTTGCTGAGAAGTTTGCAGCCTGTCGCCTGCAGCTCTTCATCTGACAACTCCTTCTTGTTTCATTACTCTTACTTACTGCTGCACTGTCAAAAAAAAAAAAAAAAAACTAAAACTAAACTAAACTAAAAGTCATCACACCTTCTTTAAAAAGAAAAAATACCTCATAAATTTAATTTCCAGTTCTCTTACAAAATAGCTCTTCTGTGCTTTTCTTACCCAGGGTGGTGCCATATCCATCCTGACTGCCTGCGAGAGGCCCAGCGACTTTGCTGGTGTGGTTCTGATCGCTCCGATGGTCCAGATGAACCCAGACTCGGCCACACCGTTCAAGGTACCGCACCGCTCTTCACTTCTGCTGTCGTCTTTCCTTCCTAATTGGGTCACGCTGTTCAGTTAAGTACTCCGTTAACCCAGGAGTCAGTCGTGTTACTCCTCTTGGCCCTGCTGTGGCTGATGACTATAATACTGGCACCTTTTTCTTTGCCTGTGTTACAAGAATCAGTGTAAGTACCACTTGAGCAGCATTAGCTGTCTCTTACTGACTCACACACACAAGTGTGCTCAGTTTTCAAGGCCAAACACTGACAAAGCTGCTGTCAAAATCTGGATGGGAGGAGAAGAGATTTGCTTTTCTAATTAGCCTGTTTTAACACGAGGAGATGTGTTTTTTAGATGCAGCACTGACGTGAACATACAGTAGAAACACACTGCGTGCAAAGAGGTGAATTTTACAGTCCACACTCACAGTTTCATGACTGTATGTCTTTGTAACACTAGGCAGATGGTGAGACAAAAGGAGAGAGAGAGGGATAGAAACATTCTTCAGGGAGGTGTTGACGTGTGAAAATAAACTGCAATGCTTTGTTTTTCACTGTTTTGCAGGTTTTTCTGGCGAAGGTCCTGAACCACATGCTGCCCAGCCTCACTCTGGGCTCCATCGAGTCCAAGTGGGTCTCGCGGGACAAGACGCAGGTGAGAGACAAATGTTTGTGGGTGCGTGCTTGGCTGGGAGAGCTGTATTGTAATTTTTGATTGAAATGTCAGATATGGGCTTAAAATAGCATTTGCAAGGTCTCAAGAGGGGAATGTGCGTGTGTGTGCTTTATGTTTACGTGTGTGAAGTCATGCACCAACTTTTTTGGACAGTCCCAGGATGGAAGCCCACCCTGCAGTAAATACTTTGAGTCCTTTCCAAACTGTGAGTCTTATCTCGCCAAGTTTGTGTGCGTGTCTGTAATACCTTGGGTGGGCGGTATTGTGTTTGTAATTATAAAAACAGGTGCATGTAATGTGTCACCTACAGGACAAAGAGTTCACAAGGTCTCAAAAAACAAAATATCATGGTTTCATTTGGATTGTGTGTGTCCATACATCCACATTTCTTGTATAATCTCAAGATGAAGCACAGAAGAGACAAAAACGCACACATGCAGGCACGTCGGCACACCTCTGTTGCCACGAATTTGTGCTGGTAGACGCATTCTGTGGTTTTTGCACAGTCGTGGTTGTGTGTAGTAACAATAGGATCCCACAGCCTGCAGCTTCTGCTTCCCACAGTCTGTTGGAGGAAGTAGTGTTATCACTTCACGCTGGAACCATAATAGACACAACAGATTCAACAGATACCTGCATGGATCACTGAAAGAGAGAAGTGCTTTAAAGGTGTATTGTTCATTGATGGCTAACAGCAGATACAGCCCACAGTCACCATGTTTCTATTCTTCTATGTGCGTTGGGATACAAGTGACCGTGGAAAGATCCACCTTATTTCATTACTGAGATTATTATTATCTTGTGACCCTTGAATGGGGCCTGACCCCTAGGCTGGGAACCACTGGGCTACACAACAGTACCTAAAGTACTTCTCCACCTCGAGCAGCCACAGTAATAAAATGCTAATTACAGGTAGATGCATCAGTCTATGCACCGAGTCGCCGCAGGTACGGAGTAACCTCAGTGTGCACAAGTATAAATGAACACATACATAAGGATGTATTGTGCAGCATCTTCTAACCGAGCCACTCTGATGCTCAGTAAGACTTTGCGACACAGATTACTCATAAATGGGCAAATACGGCCTGATACAAAGACAATAAATCAATAACATTTCACTCTATACTTTTGCTGCTACTTGACTTTTTCCACAGTGAGATGACGTGTAGAACTATCAATCCAACAATAACGGAGTTCAAAGATTATTTGTATTGTGCGGCTTGTTCCAGCCGCCCTTTTGTGATTATGGTGTGATCTCAGCTTCGAAGGAGATTCTCTCGCCTCGTGTTTCTGAGTGTCACGACTCCTCTGAGCTGCCGAACAGGTCGTGTTGTGTCACAGCTCAGCTTACAGTCGGTCGTTATTCAAAGCCGCAGCGCATGTGGCCTGAGAGAAGCCGCTTCTGTTCCACTGGGCCATCAGCTGTGTTTACACATAAGCTGAACAGAAATGGGAGTGTGTGTGACTTATGTGGGGGCACGTATGGAACTTGAAAGGGTTGGTGTTTAATGTGTAATGTGTCCTCCGCCGTTCAACTCTGATTTAAACTTGTGTTAAGTGTCACATCTACCTTTATCTTTCTGTGTCCCACCCGTCCTCTGACGCTTATTTTTCTTTCTATAAAAGCCCTTCATCCGTTTATTTACCATCCTCACTCCAACTTGCCAACTCTCATGGTTTTCATCGCCGTCTTTTCTCCCATGGAGACACTCCTGGTAGACTTTCTTCCATATTTGGATTAAACAAAGAAATTTATTGTGCTTGCTAAATATAGATGCTTAATGCAACCATCCAAGCATTACAATACGGCTTTCTAAATGCCCAACAAAATATGTCTACTGCCAAAATGTAGTTGCTATGGTTACATTAAGAAAGAAATTGGGAAACACGAGTTTGAAGTAAAAGAATTTGCAAGCTTCTTTATCAAAATGATAAATTAACCTCTGGGGCAGGTTGAAAGGAAGTTTTTTTTATCCCGTTGAATTGATTCTGTGTGAAAATGAAGCCTCTCATAACTCCTTCCTTCCTCTCCCTCTCCTGCCAGGTGGAGGCGTATGACGCAGACGAGCTGAACTTCCACGGCGGCATGCGGGTGTCCTTCGGCATGCAGCTGATGGGGGCGGCGGCACGTATCGAGAGGGAGATCCCGTCCATCGGCTGGCCCTTCCTCCTGCTGCACGGTGACGCCGACAAGCTCTGCGACATCAGAGGCTCCAAGATGATGCACGAGAACGCTCCGAGCTCAGATAAGAAAATCAAGGTGTGGACGGTTTGTTCACAGGAAATTGCATGTAAATGATTTCAGAGGTTTTAGCAATCCTTATTTGAAATGACTGTTTTATGTCAGCGGGACTGCCTGGTAGAAGAATGCAAACAGACTTGTATCAAGTCGTCACTGCTTCATTTTGCACATGCTGTTCCTATTTGTTGCATACAATACCAAAACATTCAGGAATGATGTGTCACACCACTGCTGCATGACACTTGAAAAATTGCTGTTTGTCCTGGCAGTACAAAGGCTTGCTATAGCTTTGGTAGCTGACAGAAAAAAGCACCTTCAAGCAGTCTAAAACTGGTTCCTGTTGCCTTTGAAAACCCAAAAGCCCGTTTCAGTATACTCAGCTTATGGGCAAAAGGTCACTGAGTAAAATAAGCTGTGCTGGCAGTAAAAGATGTTTGCATGTGCATAGTCAGATCATTGAACAGTGCATTATCGAGTAAAACCTTTCAGCTCTAACGTTCTCACACACGCCTAGAGCTGGTTTCAGCTCATTTGTTAAGTTCTTCCTCTCCAGAAGGATGTGTGTTTCAAAAGAAGGAAGTTCACAACTCTTTTATCACATGGTTTATCGCATGAGCAACAAGGAGGAGAAATGAACTACTGAAATGAGAGGTGAGAGAAGTGGAAAGAGAGAAGAGAGTTAAAGAGAGTTCGTGCTCAGTTCTCAGCTTTGTGGATGTTCTTCTTTGCTGCTGCCGCATTATGGGACATTATTTTTACATGGGCCCAGGAACACTGTTGTCAGTAAACACACGTCATTTGCAAATGATTGCATTCTGTTTTTATTTCCGCTTTACACACCACCCCAAGAGGGTTCGATTTCAAACTACTTCAACACTTCAAACGTGTTTCCAACAGCTTCCCTGTTGTGTGTGTGCCGTCTCTGTGACCTTCTCTCATTGCTCCTGTTCAGATCTACGAGGGAGGCTACCACGCCCTTCACCACGACCTCCCGGAGGTCGCTGAGTCCGTGTTGAAGGAGGTGACCACCTGGATCACAGAGCGCCTCCCTGCCACAACATTGCAACAACCACAAGGCTCCTAGATATGTGACTCGGTCAACAGTCCAAGGCAACAGCCAACCTCGTCCCAAGAGGCCTGCTCACTTTCCCGTGCTCTGTCAGGCATAACAGTTCTACTACACTCTCTGGTATGGGAATATATTTGGGCATATAGATGTATACTACACAATATATTCACCTCTCCTATGTACCTATCAATCAGCCTACATGATATTGATTTAAATTGGATGATGGGGTCAGAAACCACTCGTAATTGGTCGGACTTTCTGCAAAGCGTATCATCAGGGATGTATAATTCAGGCAGGCTGCACTAAAATGCACCTCAAGAAAAGTAACGTTTAAGCTTAAGGGTTCAAAGTGCAATAATGAATTTTCCATCTTCTTGTTTATAGACACAGACCAGATCTTTTAAGTAGTCGTGATAAATCTGCTCATCCACCATTCACAGACAGGTCAGAGGTCAGGATCAGCACCTCAGGAGCTGCTGCAGGTGAAGAGGTAGATCCTCACACTGCCTTCACGGTGTCAGTAGATGTTCATGTTGATTTGGTTGGTTCAGGTTTGGTGGCTCAGGAAGAAACGTCATTTTCTCAGAAAGCATCCTCTGCCTTCTCCTTGATTGCACCATTTTACAAATAACCTAAAATACCACATTTGACATGAGCGGTTCTTCTAGAAGCTCACACTGTATGCACATGTGACTCCGTGTATACGTAAATAACGAATCCTCTCTTCTCCTGACTTCCTCCGAACGTTCCTTTTGTCTCAGCACTCATACAGGTGAAAACTGGGCTAATCCTTCTAAATCCAGCCTGAGGTCTATTTCAAATCCAACTCTAATAATTATATTAATATGACAAGTTGTTTTATAAATGAAGTGAATTGTGTGAGCAACCCTGGCTAAAATATCTGTGATATTTCAATTATTTTCTTATTATAAACAAAGGAGGGACCACCAGACACAATATCTCCCTGTTAAGTACTTTAATTTTTCAGTGTGCCTATTTAAGAATGTCAGGAATAAAGAGGAGGCCAATTAAGCAGGTGGAGCTGCTCTCTCTCCCTCTTTCTCTGTAGGTGGGAATTAGAGGAAGAGGGAAAGGCCATAAGGTCTCCTCTGTTTGACCTTTGACCTTTGGGGCCACAGTTGACTTCACTGTTAGGATCTTTCTCTTGGGGCATAACTTCATTAAGCTCGGACTGCAGACAGGGGCCCAGCTGGAGAACAACAGGGAACACATCACTCTGTTACTGTGGACAGGAAAACAGGAATGGTGCATCATCAGTTTAAGTCCCACCTACAGCACGCACTTCACTTTTTCTATGTTTCCAAAGTACAGTCTGAGAGTGCGCGCAGCTGTGTTCAGTACTTGAAGTCAGACCTGGCTTTTAATAGGTTTTCAGTCAGACCATATAGCAATAATGTCACAGTAGCCTATATTTGTGGTAGCTGTTAATTCTAAACTAGACAGACACACACTGAGCTCACCTTTGTATATTGTCAGGCAGACTGTAATTAGCAGGCACTGCTGTGTTCACCTGCTCATCAGGCAGCAGAAAGTTTCAGCAGTGCGAGTCAAGAACTTTCAGAATGCATGTGTGCGTCCACCTCAACATCAAACATGGAAGAGATCAAACATTTAGATGTTTGTGGCAATTCAGACGTACAACACGTGGCCGTCTGCCGGCTTCCGACATCATTCAGGCCCACCTCATGGGGAGAGACTCCACTGTGTCGCCCTGGCTTTCTAGGGTTTTTATTCATTATCGCCCAGAGTTCAAAGGGACGCATGCAGAGAGCGGTATCCACGGTGACCGTTACTCACGTGTAACCACGGCAGCAGGCCGGCGGCACGATAGAATTGTTTTTATTACATTTTACATGTGTAGTAACCATGGTGATCACAACAGGACTGATAGAAGGAGATGAATTCAGGCTTCATGCCTGCTCTGACGTTCTTTTGTGCTTTCTAACTTTCTCTTTGCTCACTCTTCCCCTCTATCACTCTCCCTGTCTGGCCCTGTGTCACCCTGTTTCACCATTTTTTTTTTTTGCTTTAGTTGCTGTGGTGACCAGCACTCTTTGTTCTGTCCATCACAGAGCCCCTTGTTCTACTGCACACTCAAACATGTTGTGCTGTCAGCCACCCACGCTGCCCCTAGTGGTGAATTGTCAGAACAGCAACAGGTCACATTGCATTGTTTTAACCTGCCACTGACTCTGCTCAGCTTCTGCTGTATCTTAACCGCTAAATGTCTTCAGGGACGTAAAAAGCTGACATTTCTGAGTCCGTGTGCGAGAGGGTGACCTAAAATAGCCTGCCAGTTGACACTTTGCAGCTCCAAAGCGTTTTGCTATTTTCAGTGTTAATCATCTCTGATGTTTGCTGACCATTCCCTGATCTTGGTACTGAGTGAACCAACTGGATTGCATTCGAAAATTAGACATTAAAGAGCTGAGATCAGCAGAGAAAGCAAAGCAAGGCAACTTTATATAGCACATCCCTTCATAAAGCATAATTCAAAGTGCTTTGTCTGAAATGTATTAAATAAGAAGTAAATCATAAGACATAGAAACACATTTTCAAACAGATAAAGAGCAAATGAGAGAAAGGAGTTCAGGATGGAAGTGCATCCTCCTCTCTGTTCTGTCAGGCATCAGAAGACAACATATCAGGTTGCATTGCCATTGGTTCAGACATAGATTGAGATATAATGTGTTCATCATTGCCAGTGGGAGTCAGACCCTTAACCTCAACCAGAACTGCAGGGGTTTTTGTTACGAGCACTTCAAACACAATGGACTCCTGATTGGGCTGCAGCAGGCACAGCACACACAAAGGCTGCACAGTCCCAGTTGTATTCAAACTCCCAATAGCACCCCTGCTATGTAACAGTAAATGTATTTCAAAAGCTCTACCTGTCAGACTACATGAGTGCATATTACTGCTATCGTTAGCTATGGGGGCGTAGAGAGGTGGAGATGGAGTGAGAGAAAAAGACAGGAGGGAAGCTGTCAGTAACCATGGCAGCATACCCCCCCCCCCCCCCCCCCCCCAGAGAAATCGGCCAGTGAAGATTGTATATTTATTAATGGTGCAGGAAGTAAAGCCGACATCGCTGCACTTTCAGAGCTGGTTGTCCATTTTCCTGCTCTGAGGATTCCCTTTTGTGTGAGCGTCAAGATAAGAGAGCAAACACTTACCGTCACCACCAGGTCACAGTGAATAATAAGAGCTGCACACTCTCACCGAATTTAAATCAGACTGGTCTGCTGTTTGTAGTGAAAACTACTAAGATGTTTCTTTTTTTAAGGGAGTTTGTGTATTTTTGCCCCCATCTATCCTGTACCTTGACTGAAAAGTGTTGGACAAATGAGTGAAATTAAGGAGGAATCCAGCACTTTTTCACTAGATTTCATTCCTACTCACCTGCTTTAGAGGTGTGTAATTCCTGACATCCCTGACATTTGATTGAGCATGAATTGTGCGCAGGCTGGCCATACTGAGAGACAGTCATGTATGGATGCATAGCTCTGTTAATATGTAATAGCCCACTCGACTGTTAATATATTTTTTATTTAGGACAGAAGCTCTGTGTGGGACAGGCAGGAAACTGCTGAATATAATTGGGCTGTGGCTTTTCTAACAAAGCGAAATTCATTTGGCCTGTCGGTTTGTCAATGGGGCCATTGTTTGTTTTTTTAAACTAGACTTTATGACTGTTTTATGAAAAGAGCTATTTTATGTGATGGAGGACTAATGGGCACATACCAGTCTTTCTGTAATTTTATGAGATTAAAATGCACTGGAAAGATTAAGTGCAGAGTTAGCATGAAGTCTCGAATCAGTGCTCGAGTATACAGCAAGAATTGAGGAGGTCTTCTCCAAAATGTTATGAATGCATGAAAATTAGGGTCTCCACCATAAACTAGGTTCTTATTAGCATGAATATTAGCAGCATATTGGCTTATTATTTCCTTATTCTTGGGGTGAGGTTTTTAAGGGTTAGAATTAGGTTATTAAGAACCTAATTCATGTACAATGTCCTTACTGGCTATCAATAAGCAATAATTAGGAGGTTATTAACTCTAAGTTAATGACCAAGTAGTTGCAGAATATGGTCATGCAGAATACGGCATTCCTAAGTGTTTTATAATGACTACTGAAGAGCTAATATGCTACTAATATGCACACTAATAAGCAACTAGTTCGTGGTGAATATGTGTATGTTAATAGATTGTTAAATTGTACCTGAGGTTCATCATCATGTCTGTAAAATACAGAAGATCCAGGTTTTTAAAGTGTGATCATGTCCGCTGAGATCTTAGGTTAAACACGAGTCTATAAAAATGTTTCACTGATGTTGCATTTTGGACCAAAACTATTCAAATCTTGCTGGTTTTATCAATGTTGGTTTGATTTTTTTCTAATGGCCAGACTGCTTGGTTACTGAACATAATTGTAATACACTGTTTAATAGCATAGCACTGCTAACAACACTTTATGGATATACCTAAATCAAGACAGCGATGTATCTTTTATTTATCTTGTTTAGAGTATTCATAGGAAGTAATATTATGTATAGGCCTCTATATATTGATTACACATCATGACATGACAAGGCACTTTTTGTACCATAAACCAGTCATATTATGTAATTTTTACTGATGCTCTGCTACATGAAGCTCCATAGTACTTTTTGAGATGGAAAGTGGTTCGAGGTTGTTTGTATGTACAGTTAGCAATCCCAAAAATGTTTGACAAATGTATGCTGTGGTTTTGCACAGAGAGTATTTTACTACTGTCTGTTGAAGTTGACGTCAAGTCTTGTTGCAGTTTGTCACAGAACTATGAATGTTTAAAGCATCTGATATTAAAATGTTTTTGTTAAGTAACTGGATCTTAACAACCAGGGTTATTGCAGCAATTTGGGAAAATCTCGTGCTTCTTTCCCCAAATTTGCTTTTCAGGAACTTACTTCCACTTCTCTCTCTTTAATGTAGCTTTCTCCAGACACAAAACCTTCTGTTACATCTCAGATTAAAGACAATTTGGTCAAAATATGTCTGAGGACTAAATTTCAGGTATCAGGTTTTCTCTTGTAAGCAGCATTTTTCTGGGAAGAATAAGCCTTAGATTCATTTGACTAAGAAATCCACACAATTTTACAGATTTTTATGGGAACATATATTGTACGTTTATTTTTGGATTGTGGTCTAGTGTTGTTCGTGCCTTATTACTCTGACAAACGTGTATCTGAGTGTGTTTGTGCACACGTGTGAGTGTCTTTTTGATATAGATGAGCTGTGCACAACTACAGATCTACTCTGATTTTCTGGCTGTCTGTTTCCGGTTCAGTAATTGTGTCTGTCTGTTTATCTTCACCCTGTCTGTCTCTTCCTATTTATGTCTGTCTGTTTGAATTTCCGTCCAGTCGGGGGTCTAAGCAGACTTGGGTCGTAAACAGTTTCTAAATCTTTCAGTTTAGGCTGAGATACAGCTCATGAATACTTCCCAGCTCCTTTACACACCTGCTTGTTATAGTCTGCCTAAAGAAACACATAATATCAAGAAACATAATACTTTACATTAAGGATGAGGCTTTTGCTCTGGGTTGGTATAATGGCACAGTGACTACATTTGAAACCTATCCCATTTTTCCCCCCATCTGTTTCCATCAGAAAACAGAAAGTTCAGTCCATCACATGACAACAAGGATTTGTAATATGACAAGAACCACATGTCTTTCTGAGTCCATCAAGATTGTTGCGGATTGACTGAATTCCTCATGCATCCTTGTTATTTGTACACGGTGAGATACTGAGAGGCTGATGTGAAATGTACATTTCAAACTTTGAGTCAACGCAGAAGCGTTGAATGAAATTACACTAACAGATTAAATCAACACGATTTCTGTTTTTCTCAGTGTTGAAACTGTGATTTAGATCTCATCCAAGCAAAAAACTATACAATTAACATCATGACCGATATTCTTGGACAAACTAACACTTCTGGGCTTACTGGTAAAGATTCACATCTTAACAGTGATGATGTGATGTAGAAACCAGGAAGATTGGGTGTGAATTGATCCCATCAAGATGTAAACAGTATGAATGTGATGGAGAAAAAGAATGCATTCATTATATTTGGGAAAACATGAATGATGATGCATTGACATAAAGTATGAAGTCAGTTGGAGTGTTTATAGGCAGCATGTCATGGACCACAATGCATCATGCTCTTGAGTCTTCCTTGTAAAGTAATTTGTTGTTTGTTTTAACAGATCACTATATACTGTATGACACTACATTTGAATAGCCCAGTACTGATACTCAACTAAAACCAAAACGTGAGATGTTAAAAACTCATTTTAACTCAAATCAAATATATTGAACTTTGCCAGCATCCTACACTTTTCACTGATGCACTGTAGTCATGTCACACTGAGTGCAGTATCAGCATTGGGCAATTTAATGACAGTCTGACAAACATATTGTATATAAGATGTATATAAAATGTAAGAATGGAATTAATTCTGAATCACTGAAAGTCAAACTACTTGTTACTAGAATGTTCATAATGTCCATAATCTCTTACAGAATAAACTATGACTGTTTGACTGTAACAGCCTGACTGGAATGCTTTCACAGCTTAGAAACACACATGAAAACATGTTATCTGCAACATCTGGCCTCATATTGTTGTTTTCACCATAGTTCCAAGCAGCTCATTTTAAGTATTCATCATTGATCATATTATTACTGACATATTTTTCGAGAACAGTCACCGGACGCAGACTCGTGGTTTGCGGGTGTGACACAGATCTGTGTGCTAGTGGATTTGGTCGACCTGTTTTCTGCTATGTTTCGTGTGTGAAACTGGTGAACGATGCACAGACAAACCTCTACCCAGATGGTTCATGGTCCCAGTGGTCGGTTATTAAGGCGATAGAGAGCGCACATCAGCCAGTAGGTGGTGGTGTTGTATCACAAAATTCATTGAAGACAGCCAGATCGTATGAATGTAGTGTTTGTCTCACACACACACACACACACACACACACACACACAAGGCATGAATGAAGCAAGGATTTGGTTGAGGATTTAAAATGCAGGCATTTCTATTTCTTCTCACAGGTTTTATTTGGTTTTTGGACTCAAACTTTTCAATCTCAAAACATGAATTTGCACCGACTTTACTCTTGCTAAAACTCTGAGGTTTAATATAATAAAATCTTACTTACAGCCACCAAAGTTTTCCTCCATCACTGATCACTTTACTCAATCTGAGCATCGTTTTTTTTTTTTTTTTAAATCAAAACTTACAGTTATTAGACAGTAACGTTGTTTAAGATTGTTTAAGTCATTACTACCTTCATTTGGCTCCATACATTGAAGAGTGACTGCACAAGTGAGGCAGAGTAATAATTAAACAAGCTTTACAAGCCAGGTGACCCACATCACTGCAAGCTTACGGTACAGTCCTCATCGTCGCTCTGCTTCCTCTTAGTAAAGCTCTCTTCTCTCATCCTCGTCCTCCTTGTTCATCCTCATGTCTACACCTGATTACGACTGAAGAGAATGCTGGCTGTCCAAGATGGAGATGTTAAGAAGGGACAGATATTAAAACTCACAGTACAGTACACACATTCATATACAGTCCTCATAATCTTTTTTCACTCTATCTCTGTATCAGTTGCTTTCATTTTTCTGTGCCCTATTTTCTGCCCCCCCCCCCCCCAACCTCTCTCTGAAAATGTAGGCTAGCAGCTCTCCTTGAGACATTTTTGGAGTTTGCTGGAACCACATTAGCAGCAACTCCCAAAGGGTGCCACTTCCAGGAAAGCGAAGACCACAGTCTCAACTGTAAATGTGAATATTCATCTGTCACTTTCAGTAAAGGTTGTACTGCCACTTGTTCATGTTCTCATAGGTCCAGTGGGAAATCCTTCCACCGAAAAATGCATTCCCATGGGGTATACATGAGTCTTTTTGTGGGCCAAGTCCCATACAGCACATGCAGCAGTGATTATTCATGACATAAAGGTTCACAAGCTAATTGATTTGAGTAGTGTAATCAGCCTCCATCATCTACGCTGTGAATCAGAGGAATGTCAAATTGATGATGTGGTTTATTTTGTGGAGTTTGATCCATTTTTGAAAACAAATGGGAATTGGTTGTAAACTGTGTGAAAATCTTTTATATATATGTGTGTGTGTGTGTGTGTGTGTGTGTGTGTGTGTGTGTGTGTGTTTGTTTGTTTTTTCTGGAGTTTATCCTCCCAGCAGAGGGAGCCTGGAGGTCTGCTCTTCCTCTGTGTTTATTAGAAACAAAGACCTGAGCCAATCAGAATCCGGTTGGAGGAATTGAATCCGGGCTCGCAGTGGCCATGGCAACGGCTTTACCTCTGTGACAGCTGAGGAATGGAAATGGATGAGAGGAGATGCTACATGGACTGTGGTGCTTAGCAAACCTCTTAGAAAAGGTCCCTATATATCCAACCTTCTTAGTGACCTCGCTCCACTTCGACTGGCTCATTTCTGCAGGGGAAAGCTGTCTGCGGACCTGAATTCAAACAAAGTAAACAAGAGCAGGAAGAGGGAAGGGGAAACCAGAATGAACTGAAGCTGTGTGTACAAAAATAGATGGGAAAAACAGAGTGGTGAATTTGCTCAGATGAAATGTGATTTGAAGGGTTACATGAAGATTTGACATGTAAGTTCAGAGGATAAGAGTAGTCTGCTGTTGCATCTGAACAGATCTATGAAGAGCCTTGAAATGGATGGACAGCATAAGGCGAGGGAGTGATGTGGATGAGAAGGGAACTGGAACAGAAGAAAATCTGAGTTTTGGACTCTCTTCAAAGGTTTCAGGCCTCTCAAGAAAGGCTCTCTGTTGCAGCATGAGCTGTACCAAGGTATCTGATCAATGTGTCTGTAATTTAGTTAATATATAAAAACATAACTAAATAAACACAACATAAATAAATAGATAACAGCAAAAGAACATTTGCGTTGAAGTGATGGGTTCCCTGGGTTAAAGTAAAGCAATGTTGACCATTTTCTTCTTAAATGTCAGTTATATATGTTTTCTTTTTCCACATCACATGCCAGGTATAATTTCAAGCAGACACTCCACTGATTGCAACACAAATGTACAGTGAACACGTTTTAGAAAATGTTTAAGACAACACAAAATCTTGCAGTGTTCACTGATCCGATCCATGAGTGTTAGCTGGAATTTGTTTGAGCTCTTTTATGTTTCTTATGATCTCAGGTTTCTAGAGCTCTCTACCAAGGCCACTTCTGTGGGTGTGGTCCTACTCTGGGTGTACAAATATGGTTCTGCCTCTGATCGCGCCTCTATTTACATTACTATATTCAATTGGCTGGTGTATTCTGAATTTATATTTTGATTGGTCGTGCTTTCTGTCAATCAATGTCAAACGGTTTGTGCTCACTTAGTAACCACTCCTCCTCACGCTTGCTGGAGCCAGCGGTCCTTTCGTGCGTGTAAAACTGGAGTACCTCGCCGGGAGGGAGGAAACGTGTTTTCATTTAATTTTTGCTGGCTTTTCCTGTTGTATTTAGCCGTCATACTGCTGAGATAACGTTGAAAAGCGGGTTTCGTCGGTACATTGGGCTGTACGTAACGGCGTTGTAGCGCAACGCTGTAAAAGCTGAGCTTAGGATTTGTCGCCTTGGCTGCAGCAGCCGACTTAACCGCTACTTGCGTCTTGAGGAGTCGCTCGGCAGTTGCTAAAAGAAAACAGGCAATTGCTAACAAGTAGTTAGCAAGTCCGCCAGTTAGCCTGTCAGGTAGCCTCCTCTCCCCTGTGCCACAGCAAGTCCCACCCTCACCAAGTGCGTGGACGTCGTAAGAAGCTGCAGCGGTGAAGTCGAGTGCTCTTTCCTCTCAACTTAGCCAGCATCGCTGTACAGCTGGCTGGCAAGATAAAATAGCCCCCCAAACGTTAGCTAGTTGACGCCAACGTAAGATTGTTGGCTTTAACGTTGGACAAGTGTGTTCTGTGGAGGGATACGCCGGTCGCTACACTGGCAAAGAGACTGGCTAAAAAGAAGAGGCGAAATAAGAGAGAACAAGGAAGACAACGAGAAGGAGGGGACTGGCTAGTTTAGCCGGGGAGACAGAATCTCAAGTAAGTGACACACAGTTGGTAACGTCAAGTTATCCTACCAAACGGCTTAACGCTCTTGTGTAACTTGCTGTGCTTGCATGGTATCGTTTATCCATACAGCCACTTAGCGTTATCTGTGGCTTAACGCTAGCTCCTACAGCCAGTGCGCCATACTATAGCGTAAGCTAACGGTAAAGGCTTCCTTGAAGGTGGCACACTAGCTAGCAAGAGAGCTAATGCCTGATGGGTTGAAAGTGAGGCTGCACTTGAATCGCAGCTCGACTACCTTTGCTGCACCCATTCCCTGTTAGTTAACTTGCATAACTTCAGTTAAGTGGTCAATTCGGTTATTTGCGGATCGAACAGTGAAGTAATTCAGTTGTCATGAGTATTAGCTAATTAGCTGCTCTGCTAGCTAGTTCCAGCCGGCCACCCACCCAAGTTAACAGTTCAGTTTCCCACGATGTCACGCAGTAACGTTATATTACTGAAACCCAGCTATTGTCACTGGTTATCTGTTCCTCCCCGTAGCAAATGTTGGCTTCATATCTCTTTAGTGCAGCAGCGGGAACTGTGTGTTCCCTGGCTCAACCCTAGATAAAGTGGCCGCTCAGTGACAATGTCACAGCAACACTTCATGTACGGCCTTACACTGCCTTGCTTATAAATGGCAGTGCAGTATCTGTTCAGCTGTCAGGCTTGATGGTTATTTGTTCAGTTACCCTGGCTGTCCCAGTGCATTTCAGTTGCCGTTCAGAGCTGTCATCAGCTACTTAACATTCTCAGGCTGCACACTGTGTACTGACATAGTAAAAGTCAAAGTCAGCTGTTTAAATCAGCAATTATGCAAACCATAACCACATCACTGCCCAGTACTTAAACAGAAGTATGACTCTGTATCAAAACAAATTCTGACTCATTTTCTCTCCTTCTGCAGATAGATAGCAAACGCCGCCACTGAGCCACGCACAGCCATGAGTATTGAGATACCGGTGGGGTTGACAGAACTGCTGCAAGGCTACACTGTGGAAGTGCTGCGACAAAGGCCGTCAGACCTGGTGGATTTTGCAGTACAATACTTCACCCGTTTGCGGGACACCAGAAGTCAGGATGGGGCCAGTGCCGGTGGCAAGACGGGGAAAGGAGTGATGTTTGATGGGGAGCCGATGCAAACAGAGTCTAACGGAGAGGATGATGAAGATGATGATTCTGACTTTGAGCGTGAGTAGATGTTTTGTTGCTATGATTTTCATCTGATGCGTTGAACATGTGTGAAATGGGTCAATGAAAGAGAGTGTCTCTGAGTTTGTGTGAAGGGGTTTGAGAGTGAAAGAGACAATGTGAAGGTGAGGCTTGGAGCCTTGTCACTCATGTAGACAGAAACTATCTCATCTCTTCCTTTGAGACAGATGTCTCTAAAGTGTGTGAGGTCTGCTAAATTTACATACATACTTGCAGCCAGAAAATCTCACTGAGCAAACAGTTCAGCTAGGCAGCCCTCTTCTGCCACTCATCTAATCTAGGTCTTTTCCATTCTCATTATCTGTCTGGTTGTGAGGATCAAAAAATAGTGCATTGTCTGTTTTAATTTGAACTATCTAGTTTCAAAGCCTTAAAAGGCCTCTTTTTGTTAAATACAGCATTCCAATCAAATTGTTTCAGAAACTGTGAAAAGTGAAAATGATGCCGTGACTATACAGACCTTCATGAAAGCTTTCCACTTGTTTCACTTTAGTTAAATTTAAAAGGTCTTATATTCTTGTATGTAAAATAACAAGATGCAACCTGTTGGCGCGCTGTGAGCTGTAGTTACGAGGGACTTAGAAAACACAATATTTTTTTAAATTTTTAATAAAATTTTGCAGCTCAACCAAATTTTACAATGACTATTTTTCTACAGCAAGTCTTTATCACTTTACCATTTTAATGTGATAAGCTGATACTTGTACCATTTTAACAAGATATCCTGTGAAAGTTAAATCCAGAAAGCTCAAAGCTCAGATAGGACCAGACATACAACTTGACAAACAAAGTAGAGCTGGAATAAAACAAAATATGTGTCTCTCCTTCGCTACAGTGTGTGTGTGTGTGTGTGTGTGTGTGTGTGTGTGTGTGTGTGTGTGTGTGTGCGCGCGCGTGCGTGTGGGTGCATGCGCGTTAGAGCTGAACAATATGCAAAGAAAGTCATATTGTGATTATTTTTTTTAACGGATTGCGATTGCAGTTTAAGTCTCGATTGAAGTGAGAATGGTAATTTTTTTAAATAAAATTTTCTCAGAAAAAAACATTGGGATTTTTGCTGGGCTTTGCACCCAACAAGCATTTTCCCTTGTGTGTGGCGAATATCATTTCTGGGCCGGGGCATCTCTGTAGTACTGCAGTGCTTCATTTATAATGGTCTGTTGTGACACATTTTACTTTTATCAAAAAAAATTGCTGCTGCTGATGTTTAGATATTGCACTTGGCCATATTGTGATTTCTCTAATATTTCGATTAACTGTTCAGCCCTAATACATTATTCAATTCAAGGGTTCATGAACTGTATAACCTTTGCTTTGTTGCTCTAACTGTCATGGTTCAGCAAGACTGATGCTTGCCTCTTTTGCATCACTCCCCTGTGTTTGACAGACTGGCAGAAGATGTAAGCTGCTCCATAGCTCAGCTCTCCACTGTGCTACTGAGAGCAGCGTGGCCTAGATCGTATCCATGTGCTGTGGAGCCAGGGGCTGTTAACTTGTGAATGAGGGTTCTGTGTTTTCTCAATGAGTTTATCCATTGTGATGATCCACTGTGACTGTCTTTGAATTTATCCCAGGTTTATCTTCTAAAATTTACTGATCTGCAAGTCACATTTTTAAGCTAATTGCAGAATTTAACAGTGTTCTTTGGCATGTGGAAATGTCACGTTAACACAATCTTAAGTATGATCATGGCTCGCACAGTTTTTCTTCCTATCAGTGTCACTGGCAGATACTGTAGCATTGGTGTCACATCTAGGTCTTTTGAGAAAAATAGTAAACATGCTTGTCAATCTTGGATTAGACTTGTTTCCTGCAACTTGGATAGTATTTTGTGTTTTAAAATTTTGCTCCAGTTTTACTCTGTTTCATTCATAAGTTAACCACATTTGTCATGCCCCATATGCACATGCTCATCTCTGCTGAAAGCAATATTGGCCAACCTTGTAGATTGGTACAAACTGGCTCAGGGTAAAAGAGGGATTACAGTTTCTGTTCCTATGCTCACACAAGTGGGGTTTGGCTGCTGTCAAACAGCTGTGACCTCAGCTGAGGGAAGAGTGTGTATGTCCATGCACATGTTGTGTCTGTGAGTGTAACTGCATGTGCACGTTTGAGAAGGAAAACAGATGTGTTATGTCTTGATTTCACGCCTGTTCAAATTCCAGCCTGGTGACGGCATGAAACAATTCTTATTAGATTAGTAAGTGATCAGTTGTTAAGCATTTTCCACACCTAATCCATGGTGGCAATAAAGGACAGGGACCTGAAACTGCTGTGTTCCAGGGACAAGCTTTGCCTAAATACTGTGGGTCACACACATGACATCTATGACAGTAGATTATCCAGCCAGGCTCGTGTACGCTGCCCTTGGGGAACATTCATTTTTGAGGGAACAACACAGGCCTGTTTAATGAAAGACATCATGTGCTCTTGCCTGACCACTGCTGTAGCCTATAGGTATAAAGAGCAATATAGTTCTACAAGTATGACCCACATGCTCCAAATCAGTTTGGTCTTGTGAAGAAAACACCAAAAGAACTTTTTACACTTTGGATTGCAAAACAGGGATAGATATTCTTAGTTATTTCCACAGGTGATGCATACAGTCTAATCATATTAGTTTCAACCCTTGCAACACTAGACAGTCTACAGAGAATAAGACTTTACAGTCACAGTACTTGGACCGTTAATGCGGTGTGTACATCTGTATGAAACTTAAAGGGAATCATATCAGTTATATACTGTAGTTTAATGGTATGTTCTGGTGATCTCAGGTTTTAAGTCACAGCTTCCCCTGTTTGAGTCCAGTTGGGGCCCTTTGTTGGCTGTTTTCACAGTTCTGCTCTCAGTTGTCGACTGTACACTATCCATTCAAGGAAAAAATGTCCATAGGTACTTACAAAAGAACATTTAGTTTGAAATATAAAATAATGTTGTGTCAGAATTCTAATGCCATGATTGAGCACATTCTCTGAGAATTTGATACACTCTTAGATTTGAAGAATAATTCAGCGTTCAGACTAAGTCATTTTCTCACATTTAGTTCACACCACATTAAAACATAATTACGAGGCCAGTGATTCATTTTGGGTTTTTCACCACTTGATTAAGAAGTATTGCCATTGTGAAATATTGTGTTGAGCTGAGATGAGATGCAGTCTTTGTATGCGAGAAATAGTTTTACTGGACCTATGATTGACTGACTCAATTTGTTTAAAATGTCTAGAGAGCTCCAAGGTGAAAAGCCAGTTGTGTGACATAAACATGATCTGAATCTGATGTGCCTGTTGTATGTAAAAATTCTCGACACTCTTGTTGTTGTCTTTTATCAGGCTACTTACAGTTATGATTCACCAGTGTGCTCTTAACCTTTCATTTGCACTGCAGGAAATTGCAGCGCGTGAGTGTTCCGGCCAAACACCTAAAATGCAAATGAGTTAGATAGCCAGTAGTATATTCCCATGGATAGTACTGTATGCTCCTAAAACATGACGTTCTATTTTACATGCTTTGTTTTCCTAACTCTCACTGCCTAAATCCACAGCAGGATCACTACACAGACCTAAGCTGCTTAACAAAAGGAGATATTGTTTTGAATACAAACTGTTATACCGGCATCATATCTAGTCATGTTGGACCGAAGATTTTTAAGCAGCCCTGTCTGTGTTGAGGCTGATCTTCAGCTAAGAAATGGCATATTGACCGTTTCATAAACGTTTCATTCAGAACTGCTGTAGTTTGCGGAACACTTAACTTCAAGACTAACGCATGGGGTCTGTTAGTATTTTACGAATAAATGTAGTTTGACTAAAACTGAGCGCTCTAAATATCAGGATCACCTGCTGTCTTCTTTAAATTGTCTTACCGGTGAATCCACCTGAAATGTGAGCTTTGTCCATTTTACTCAGCCTTCCCTTGAGTCACAAAGGGCAGTAATAGATGAAGGAATGCACAGGCTTTATGCTAAAAAACGAGATGCAATAGTAATATGTGTCCTAGCATGCACATAGCTTTTTTTACCTTTGTGCTGGCCGGTCTAGTGTCGGTCTGGCAGAGCATGTTCACAGAGAAACAGAAGGGGATGAATGGATGCCTCTGTGACTGAAATGAGTGGGGCTTTTTATTAAAAGATGGAAGGACTTCTATTATTATCCCAGGGATGATAACAGAAGTGAATTAAATGTGTTTTTATAGGAAAGACAGCAGGGATAAAGCAGAGGCTGTCTGCAAAAGTGATTTAGGGAGGAGAGAGACTCAGTCTTTTTGAAAAAAATTAGCTCATGCTAGCTTTCAACAGAACTTAAAGGTTTGTAGTAAGATGTCATGTCACCTGGATACATAAAAACTTTAAGCTCAACTTTTATTCATCCTTGACAGTGTGGTTTTTACCCCAGATGATTGGGAAATTTCAGCTAAATTTATTTCTCAAGAAACTTGGGAAGATTTACCTCCAAACTGCTGTCTAGCAAATCAGTTTGGTGGAATATTTTCTTCTTCCTGAAAAGCATCAGCCAGTTTTATTCAACTCCTACCTAGGCGTGTTGTGTTGATTTATTTATAAGCGCCAGTATTTTGAAATCGGAGGCCTTGGCAAGATGCGTAACATCAACAGAAGTCACTTAAGTGTTTCCTTTTCATGGCACCAACACTCGTGCAGCGCTAAGGGCATAGTGACCACATAAAGCCCATTACTTGGTGAAAGTAACCAAAATCAAAAACCCCTCCTCTGTCTCCATAACTTAACACTGAAATATTTATTTTACCAAATCAGCAGTAGTGACATTAACATCAAATTATGTTTTAGATTACTCAGTGTAATGCACCAGTAGATGTATCAGTTATGTCTAGTTTCCGCGTCCATGAGGGTCCATGAGAGTCTGCTTGACGACAGATTTGTCAGCTACCCATGTTTGTGAGGGTACATTGCGTAGCCAGAAATTTCTCTGTCTGGGTGGACTGTATGCGCCAACAAATGTGTAAGATTGCAGCATCCAACATATGAGTACTTATGAAAATTGATGGTTATCATACCATGTATATTTTCATATGTACTTTATTGAATACTACTGTATTAGTGTCATTAAAAACTGGAATTCTACTGCAAATAGTGTTATTAAAAAATATAGAGCATAATATAGAAATTATAATAAAGTGTTTGACCCTAAAAACCCTCTGCCTTCATTCCTTTAAGGCTCATTATAACAAATAATAATACTACTAATAATAATAATGATAATAATAGTGTAATGCTGTTAACTGTGATGCCATGAAACTGTGATACCCTGAAAATCTCGCCCCGGAGCAACCCAAGTGTGAACATATCCATGCATGCAGACTACAATGTGTTTATGTGTGGAGCAGATAAATATTCTTGTATGTTTGGTTGTTGTAAAGCCGGAGGTCACTGTGGCTCAGGGCATGATCATACACAGTGTGGTGAAAATCTGTCTCTCTGACCTCTCATCCCCTGCTCTGTAATCACCTCCTTGTTGTTCTCTCTTAATTTCTTAATGACATTTTCCATTCAAGTATTCAATGTACTTATACTGAGACCCCATAGACATCTGTGATTAGCGGGAGTCCATACATGACTGTACATTCATATGTCTGTATAGGTGTGTATATGCACACATGCACATGTGTTGCAGGTCTCAGTGCAGTGTTGTGCAACAGGTGACCTGATTAGCAGGCTACAGTGTGTGTCCAGTGTGCTTTTAGCCTGCAGGCAAATCTAATGCAGCCTAGCATCCCTACAGAGACCTGCTGGACTGGTTGACTGACAGCGCTAAGTGGAAAAGCCCTCAGACGGCTCATGCTACTCAGTCTGGCTTTCTGACTGTTTTTTAATACGGTACCTGTCTGTTTCCCTGACTTATCCTTTCAGATCCTGTCTTTCTTTCACTCTGCCTGTATTTATTTTTATCAACACTCAATTTGGCTCCTTGCCCAGTTGACCTGTGTTTATCTGTTTACTGAACTTGCTCTCTGTTGTTCTGTGTCTGCATTTCTTTTTTGTAACATTTTTCTTCTTTTTTTTTTTGAAATGAGTACATATTTGTCTGTTTTTCTCTAACTGTTGGTCATCCTCTCTATCCTCTATTTAACTGTCTTATTTGTGCTGCTGTTTTTGTCTGCTGGTTTTCCTACTTTCCTGCCTACAGCTACATCTTTCTGTCAGCATATCTGTACATGACTGCATCATTTGTTATTTGTACCCCCTTCTGTGTCTATGTTAATTTATTAAAATAAGGAGCATGTTAGGAAACGTTAACAGTGATGGCTAGAGACAGACTGTTTATTTTGCAGCTTAGATACAGGAAGTAAATCATAAACAAATTGAAACAGTGTAGTGTAGCAGATGAGAAAATGTAATATAATATCAACTCTTAGGCCGCAGTTCAAGTCACCAAAACACATTTAAAAATTCTCTGCAAATAAGAAAAAATGCAAGTCTGTACCAATCTGTAACCGTCTTTATCTCATCTCCATCTAAGGTGAGGTGTCTGTGCATCCACTAGGACATTTTTGTGGTTGACAGCAAAGGATGTAAACTGAACTTATTTGTAAAACTGGAAGAAAGGACAAACAAAAAATACATAAAGATATCTGAGTCAATGAAAGAACAAATGGAAATGGGGAAGAAAATAACAAAAAGGACAAAACCCATCATGAAAAAAGAGCAGAGACAGATGATAGCAGGCTGTGGGACAACCAGGCTTGCTTGCATTTTCTGATAGACATCATTTAAACTTTGGAACTTCCTCATTCTGTGTCCTCAGGCCATCTTTAGTGGCAATGCAGAAAAATGAGGAAATGGAGGGGGTTGACAGGCCTTTAGCCAGTGGCTGCATATCCTCGTCCTCTGCCCCTGTTTAGAGTTCACATGCCTCCCCCTTGCTTCAGCGCACACTGTCTCTCTAAGTCATGATGTTGTCTGACCACTGCCTCGCCAGTCCTTTCAAAGCCTTCACTAACATACCACCTATTGTACCAGATGGAGGTTTGAATGTAACCATAACCCAAAACATTTATGTGAATGTATTAACCTCCTACTCAAAGTCATCTATAGAATTACAACAGTGAATTGCACTTCCTTTCTCGCTTTTTGTTTACAAGCCATTACAGGTGAACCTTCACCTCAGACTGAAATGCTAGCAACGAAAAGGACACGGGATAAAAGCTACATGTCCCTGTCATGGAAGCAAAATAATAAATAATACTAAGCATTACTGGTCATGTGCAAGGATGAAATTGTTTAAGACAAATGTGAGGAGAAAAAGTGCAAAATATCTGAGAACCCTGCTTTCAATACTACATTCAGATGGAGATCTGCAACATTGATGTTTGTGTGTTAAAGCAAGAGGCAGCAAAGTGTTTTGCATTACAGCCTTGTACAAGTGGGTGATTTTTCAAGAGAAACACTCAACGACCATGTACCCAGACTGACCCCCGTTCCTTAGTACAGGGGGAGAGGAGTGAGTGAAAGAACAGGGACATTTATGGGTGAGGGACGACGGATATGCAAGTGTGCAGGAAGGATTACATTTGAAGATGTTCTTTTAAAGAGAGGCTGCACCGATATTTTAAATTAATCTTAAATCCAGTATTTCAAAACTGGATAACAGCATATCGGCTATTACTTCATACCAGTGGTAATTTGATTACTGCATTTAAAGACCAGTGTGCCGGATTTAGAGGCACCTAGTGGTGAGGTTGCAGATTACAACCACCTGAATACCCCTCACCTCACCCCTGCCTTTCCAAGCATGTAGGAGAACCTATGGCGGCCATGAACCTTGCAAAAGGTGCTGTGTGGAGCCAGTATTTGGTATGTCTGTTCTGGGCTACTGTAGAAACATGGTGTACTCCGTGGAAGACGACCCGCTCCATCTGTAGATATAAAGAGCTTATTCTAAGGTAACAAAAACACAATTCTTATTTTCTGGCAATTATACGCTCATGAAGGCATTCTTATGATCCATGTGCAAATTCCACAATTGCCAGATATTGGCTGTAATACCAATATTGGGCTGAAATATACTGTGACAGCACTGATACTGGGAGTAATGCACATATTTTGATGCTGCTCTCTCGAGAGAAGTGGGAGTACAGAGGGGGTGAAAAGAGAAGGGCATGGGATAGCAATAAAGTTAAGGAGAGGGTTGAAGAGCAAATAAATGAGAAAAAAGTCAGAAGAGAATAAGACAGAGGAGGAGGATGAGCCAGCCTGAGAGTCATCAGATTACAGAGGATGTGGGAATCAGTCCTCGAGCGATCAGTGTTGTAACAGGCTCCACATTCAAAACAGGACTGTAACAGGGACTTCATGAGAGAATTTAGGATCTCTCAGTTGTTCCTGAGAAGCAAACAGATGTTTTTCATTTGTAATACAAGTTATTTCAGTTGTGTTTTCATGTCCACCAGCTACAACAACAACAACAAGCTTTATTTGTGTAGCTCCTTTCATACAGGAATTTCAGCTCAAAGTGCTTTACAACAAAGAAATCACATGCATCAAGTCACTACTAAAGACAGAACGGACATAAAAAATGAATGTAAAATAATATGGAGAATAAAACCCAGCTATGTGATAATTTGGATGAAAATAAAAATAAAGACAATGCATAAAGCCACAGAATGAAATAATAAAATATCGGTAAAAATAGAGTAGAATGATGATGAAAAGAAATAAGGATAAAACATCAAATCATAGCATAAAGTAATAAAATATAGGTAAAAGTAGATAACATACAAAGTATAAAATCAAGTACAATACATTTTAAAAGAAATGCAGCAGTGCTCACGCGTGAGGCAAAGCAATATTCCAGTATTAACTCAAATAGGATGCTACTTTGGCCCAGCTCAGAGGTTACACAGCGTTTTGTCACACATCCGGCAGCCTAACTGTTTTACAATACATGCCAAAGATGTTCCCTTGCAACAAAACAGCGGTCTATATATCTTCCATTGTCTTGTCATTTACAAGTGCTCTTTGCCACTATCTTAACTCTCTGCAAACATACTTCCTGTGTGGCCATTTTCCAAGTGCTACGTCTTTCCTCGGGGGCAACCATCTTTGAGCCCCATCTCTCAGTTGAATCTACTCGTGCGTGTATGTTTTTTTTTTTTAAAGGAGCTTGGGGTGGTGCTTTTGCATAATTTGCATGGAGGTATAAAGTAGATTATAGCAGGCAGCACAAGATTTGAAGATGAATACTGGAGGGAAACTGCGATATTGTAGTGTGGAGATGGTGGCCTCGTTCATCATGCTATGATCATGAATATGAATGGAATAATTCAATAAGACAACCATGTCTGTTTACAATAAGATCAGTAGTTGCATCATTGCAGGCAGTGCAAATATAGTCAGAGATTGGATTCAAACATTTATCAGCCCTATATCCTGCTTTATCAGGCCATCACATCTTTTTAAATTAAACAGTGGTTGGGTACTCAACGTGGTGGCTCTAAGGGTAGATAAACCTACCACCCACAGTTCATGTTTGTCAGTGTTTCCCAACTTAGTAATATGAGATAAGAATGAATTGACCAAGGTTTTGGGACTGGGGGGGTTACCTAGCATTCCTTTTTATCGTTTCCTACCCTACACTTGCACAAGAAAAGCTCGTGAAAACAGGTCACAGCAACACGTGCAGTTTGTCCTCCACTGTGGGGTTGGTTGCATGAGTCTTAACTATGGTCAGGGTGACAGTATGACAAAACACGTCATGATTCTGTCTCTCTCTTTTTCTCTGTCTCAGTCTGGCACATTCCTGCTTGCTTTTTGTCTCAGTTCAGCCTTCAGACATGTTTAGATCTCTACCATTCTGAAGCATCGACCACCACATCTTTGTTTCTTTGTTTTCAATCTGTCAGTCTGTTGTTATATGTTAGCCATCACTCTCTCATCCTGTTTTCTCTGAACTCACTCTCTCATCTCCTCTCAATCCCCCTGTCTCAGCATGTGTTGGTCTCAATGTACAGGCCCAATCTCATTAGACAAGATGGCTTAGAGAGAGAGAGAAGGGGTTATAAGGGCGGTTTAGCAGAACTGTCTCTGGCACGCTAAGAAAGAGAGAATTAACAAGGGGGACAAGTGTGGAGAAAGAAGGAAAACATGAATGAGAAGGGACTGAATGAGAGAGAGAATAGTGGGTTTGAGCCAACATTAAATACCAGCCAAATGCAGTTAATTTTTGACTTTGTCTGCTGGATTTGTCTGCCCTTTCAGCCACTTTGGCTCACCGGATTTAGTTTGTGAAAAGGTATTCCAAAAAATGTTTGTCTTGTCAACTGTGAAAATTGGCTGTTGATTTTTGGAATCCCTTTTAACCTGCCTGGGTACCTGCTTGTTTGCTTTGAAGAATGAAAGAGAGTCATGCAGACAGACAACTGAGAGACAGCCAACTGGGGCTATCCATGTCCCCCAAGTGTCTGCAAAACATGACAGCGCATTGGATTTCTGTGTGAAGAGAATTGTGATTGATCAGCTCCAGTTTTGCACTTTAGTTTCGAGCTAGCTGGAAACCCAGCCTCATGCAGCAGACCAAATCACAGCCTTGCAGAGTCTGGGTCAGGAAGGAGAGATGAAGGTGACAATGACCTGGTTCTGATGTGTTATGTGATGATAAACTCTCTACAAAAGGTGTTTCAAATTTGTCAGATCCATCTATCTCTGTGCAGATGCTTGTCTTGCAGGATTAGGGGGGCATTTTGAAATATAAATTCCATTAATCAAAGGTAAATAAATGTTGTATTTAGTGTGGTTTGGTGTGAAATATATAGACACGTCTGCCTCACACTATATGGAGAATGGTGTGATTCATTTGCTGTACTTTATGACCTCTCTTGTACAGAGTGACTTTAGACCAGAGCAATAAATACACTTTGGTATTCACTTGTGACCATGTTGCATGAACAAAAGAGTTCCCCAGTCTCCAGTGAGTATGAGATTTAGAAAAGGGATGATAGTTGGTTTCCTGCCAAACTGGCTGTTAGAGCAGACAGCTGAACAGACAAAGATCAGCGTGTCGCTGGTGGTTGAATCACACCCCACCTCAGACATCATTCTGACTCGACAACTGAACATTTGAAAATGGGGTATATTTGATACACTCTGCATTGCTGATGTCATGTTTTTTTGTTGCTTTTACATAACACTGCACACAGTGTGGAATGTCTCATTAAACCTCAATCTGTAAATTGATCTTGAAACTGTTTGCCCACCCTATGACCTATTTTTCCACCAAATGTTATATAAATTGGGTTTTCAATAAGTTTTTCAGATATCTTGCTAATAGACAGAGACAAACATGATTGGAAACGTGAACTCCTTGTTGGAGGCAATAAGAGGTTCCACTTCTTCTCATTTAATGTTCTATAATGTGGAATGTGATTGCACCAGATATAGCAAAGTCTTTTTTCCCAGTAACAGTTACTGATGACTGTCACCAGCTGTTTTCACTATTTACCAGCCAGTGAGGAGGCTAAATGAACTGCCTTTTAAAAAATGTTATTAATTTGGGGTGCATTTTAATACCGTGTAGACGGTGGGTTTAACATGATGCCCTAAAGTGACACAGCCATGGTCACCATAGAAACCACGGACATTGAGACTGCTCTCAGCCCATCTCTGTTGGAAGTGACAGTGATGGGCAGTGGCCTCGTTTAATAATGATTCAGATGAAGAAAGTCCGGAGGTCACTAGTAGTTCACAGCCCTCCACTCTTTAACGAGCATCTTTCTCAGTGTATTTGCATGGTATTGATATGACAGACTTTCATATCGCTGTCTTTGTATTACAGTTCTGATAATGTGTGTTTGTGTAGCACTCTTATTATTTATCATATTAAGGGGCAGCTGCACTGTTTACTGTCTGTCAGCGAGGGACCAAGTTGTCATTGAGAGTGAGAGAGATGAAAATAGCAAGAGGAAGAGCACAAACCCTCACTTTTTTTCCCCCCTGCTTTTTAGGTTATATATTTATAGCTGCATATTGTATAAACCACATTTCTTCCTGTACTAACCTGTGTTACTTGAGGCCTAATTAGCATGACATACACAAAGTTTGATCTGTTCACCAGAGTCAAGTACCTGGTCAAATGCTACCGTTTTGTCTTTTTAATGGCTGCAGTATTATTAAAAGCAACCATACAAGTGTACATTCTTAGTTTCCATGGCACAGGAAGTAGTACCCGTGAGCTCCGAGCCAAATGGTATTGCATTTAATGACCTAACTCTAAACATTGGCTTGAGAATGTGGAGGTTTGGAGTTCTTTTGTGACTGTAAATGGTCACGTAATGGGAGACCAGCTTGGCCTTGTTTACGTTACACCCCAGTGGTTTGATGAGAGCATGTTGCGCTCTCCTACCCGCAGGCTGGCAGCTAATGTTATTCTGCAGTTTGACGTTTTACCGCCATACAGGACTTCTGGCTGATATCGTGCTGTATTTGGGTGTCCATTCAGTTCATAGCCCGCGCTTTTCTCAACTTTTTAACCCGAGGGAATCAAACTGAATAAATTAAGCATCATCCTAGGGATACGAAAACATGTTCCTGTGGTTGTCATGCAGAGACTTAACACTTAAGCCCCAGATGTTGGCGCCTGAGCCATTGTAATGTCTTTCTTGCCTTTGACACATGCAGGATTTGCCACATCCACGGGTACTGGTCCGTGTAATGTCTCCAGGGTTTCATCTCTTAAACTGTGTGTCAGGACCCGAAAATAATTACAGGTCCATCTCATGTGGTTTCTTCTTGAGGCAAAAGAAGTGGTATCTTTGTGGCTAATGAAGCAAGCTAACTCAGGGTAGAGTTAAATTATTTGTTTGGTCTGGTAGTGTTGCAGAGAACCTGTAGCATCAAGTTTCATAAACTCTGTGCCAGATAAGGTCAGAAAAAGGATTCCTTTCACCCACATTCTGCAATGTCACATTCTACAGGTTACAGGTAACATCCCTCAGGTTCTGCAGGTTTCTAATCATACAGGCTGTCACCGATAACATGGTGGACTTTGTGAACAGAATGTGTAAAGATTGAATCACCATCAAGAGTGCATGCTACATGTACTAGACTCATAGTAAGGCTTGAACTGATTTGCTTGAACCGATTAGCTTTATATCTAGAATGTGAGCCTTATTATCAGTATTCTTCAGCAGTGGCAGTTTTTTTTCTCCCCATTTACACCAAAGTCATAATAACATATGTTAGCAATTGTAAATAATTATTTTGTGTTGTCTTATGTATTGCTGATTTAGTATTTAAACAGTATTTTTGGGACTGGCGTGAAAGTTGGATATCAAGCACACAAGACATTCTACATTGTGGCAGTATTTTCTCATGAGTCTGTTTTATCAGAAGAAGATGAAATGCTAATGTCTTTCAGTGCTCTACTGAACAGACAGTAAGATCTGCAGTCTTCAATGAACTGTGACCTTACTTGGTCAACTCTCAGAGCAGCATGTCCTCTGTAGGATAGTGGAACGGTCGGGAAGAGGAATTAACGTGACCGTGGCAAGTAACTAGTAGCTAGTGAGTTGACATTGAAAGCTGTTTAGCCTTGCCTTCCGTGCATCATAGTTTGTCTTACTTGTTTGATGTTCCAGTAGTTGGAAAATATAACACTGCTGGTATTTGCAAAACTGTCATTTCTGCTTCTTTCACCGCAACTACTGCTGGCCTGTATAACTCAATGAGAAAAGCATAGTATTAACACGACCAAGGTCATGGGGGGATTTCCACAGACACCATTCAAGCATTTTCTCATGGCTCTCTCAAACACTTTTAAAAAGCCTCTGCTAAATGGCATATGCATGTGTGTACTGCCATTACTGCTGCTATCAATAAAAGGGTAGCCGTTGGCTAATAATACATGGCCTGTACAACCTATGGAATTTCTTCCATTTGCGACAGCTTAGTTTCCTCATCTAAACACCTTTATCAGATTCTGTTATTCGCAAAGGGCGTAATCGAAATAAGCAATTGTGTCTGAAAGGGCCTTAAGGGACCGCCAGTATGATCAATGTAACTTTATCTAGCAAGCTAGATAAATCAAAAATTTCATTGGGTTTCCTTCGCTTAGTTTCGTAAATATCCTTTAATATACTATACCATCCTTTTTTTACTTTTAAGCTCCAATAAATTGTATTATTTATGATAAAATAAAAAAGGTAGGTAGCAGTTTAACAAGTTAGCCGCCGGAACAAATGGATATGGTTAAGTCTTGCAAGTTCATTTTTGAGTTTATCTGGTCCCTAGTGGACAGAAACTACCTAACAGCTCATGTATTTATTGGTGGGTTCTTGGGGACGTTCAGTTACTGCAGATGATTTGATAATAGTATTGCTTTAATGTAGTAACTGACAACTGAACATAGTTTCTGATGCTGATGTCGCCCTCTGCTTGTCAGGTCAAGTCAGACTTAAAGGGGTTAAGTGGCATTAGCAAACCTGGCGATGCTTGGAAAGGGTTAACACCATTGCAGTTATAAGCAGGACGTGGTTACTTCCTTTTAAGGGCTTAAGTCCACTGAAGAGTGGATGGGTGGAGGGAGTACTGGGTACTGGGAAAGAGAGAGAGTCAGATATGGGTCAAGGGGAGAGAGAACAAGAGAGTTTTGTGGATGTGGGATGGAAATGGAGAGAATTAGATAATGGGAAAGGTAAAGAGAGAGTTTCTTCGTGGGAAACAGGGACTGAAACTGAAAGTGCAGACCGTGAGAATAATGGTGGAAGCCTGATGACATAGGAAGAGTTAGGTATAGACTGTGAGAGAGAGAAAGAGTGACATGAAAAGATGCACCACAAAGGCTACAGCAAACAAGAAACAAACAAAACTGTTTTAAAAAAAAAAAAAAACACAGGGGGAAAAACAGAGGAAGCTGCTGCAAGAACAACACAAAGCGAAGAGGAGTAAGAGAAAAATGTCTAAGTGCTTTGTGTTGGAAGCTTTGTTTGACAGGGAAAGGTAGCATGATGGAGGAGAGGAAAAGCCAGGGCTGACAGAGTGAAAAAAACAGACAAAAAAAGTGGTTTAGAGGCAAACCATTATTTGAGTACTCTAATGGACCCCAACAGTACATCTGTTACAGAGGAAACCCAGAGTGTGTGTTGGCATATGTGAAGTGAAGATATTGTTTATGTGTGTGTATACATTTGTATGTTTATATATTTCCCTTCTCCAATGTTGTTGCTATCTTGTAATAGCATATCTCCGTTTACAACTGCTGTGTAATAAATTCAACATTCAAACAGGTTCTCACCACCATAAATAGAGCTGAGAAACTGTAGATTGATACAGCGAGCTTGCTAATTCAACTAATATGTATGTTTTCCTCATATTCATGCTCCATTTATCATGCTTGGCTTCTGCGTACAGGTTCAGCCATATGTGTCTGCATGTGTGTTACAGTGAGACGGCGAGAGATCTCCCCTCCTATTAATTTTAAGTGATAGTGCATGACAGGAAGTGTAAGGTATAACCTAAGAACATGTTAATCTGTTCTACTACTTTACACTTCCAGTTCATCCTGTTTGCTGTTTATAAAACACAAAAGTGTGCTCCTAAGGGAGACATAAGCGTCTTTGTTGATCACATGTATGTAGCTACACTGTGTTGGTGGAGGTGCATGTTAAAACTTTGTCGCTTATATTTGTGTTCTTACGTGTTTAGTACAGTACAGCTCTGCCGTCACTCAGCCAGTACTTCGTTGCCCCTGCTTTTCACTGGGATTTTTACTGATTTTTGCCTCTGTGCTCCTGAAATGGTGTTTCTTTAAATCTCTCAAACTTCAAAGCAGCCCAGATATATGATATATGAGTCTTTGGTTGAATTATTTCTCACCACACATAGAGAAGCTTTTGCTCATTTTGCTTTCTTATGTGGTCCTATAGCTAACCAAACAACCCTGGGTTTAAACCAGACCTATAGTATTTAAAAAATTAGTAGCTGATCAGCTCTATAACCTTGGAAATGAAATTGCCAACCAAATACTCAGTATAACCACAGTCCTTCAAAGAGCTCCACTGAGCATAGTGCCTTTATCTGAGCTGTCTCAAAGGTAGTGGCCATAATGTTCCCTGATTGTTTTTGGATTTGAACTGTTAAGAATAAAGTCAGAAGCTTACTCTCCGTAACCTGTATTCTACTGCCACCCACATTACAGGGTATTATTTCTTAAAAGTTAACTGCAGTGATATGCCATCTATTTCCTCAGCTGAGTCTCATATGATGCAGCCCCTGGCATGAAACAGCCAGTACTGATGACTTACATTAACTTTCTCTGATTATGTTAAAGAAGAATTCCACCATGAAATAAGATCCCATTTAAGTTATGCAATATATGGTTTTAATATTCAGTATTCTGAGTGTGTCCTCAATCCATTTGGTAAGGCCCCAATTTGCTGGAGGCAATAATTGACATGTTGTTTCACACTTGTAATTTGCCCATGGTATGACGCACAAAAACTGGCAGACGTGATACGTCAGCAGTCCTGATACCTGCATTGCACTACATATTTTACCTGGAGTGACACAAAGATACCGTTATTATGTTATTAACTACTGTCTGCTTCCTCTCTTTGGTTACCAGCTACATCAGAGTGGTCAAGGTATATCTCTATGTTGGCATTTCTGTAAAACCAGTGGGGTTGGCCAAGTGCTGTAGTAGTAGCAAAATTGTCCACAGATCCAGAAGCCATAGTTGACCACAGGTGGCTGCAGATCTGTCAGGGCGATTTGCAGTGCCATGTGATACATATATTGTTAGCTTGAACAATGAAAACTATTTTATTTTCAAGACATTTGATGGTGTGTTTTTTTTGTTTGTTTGTTTCTTTGAAAATTGGAAACAAATTGACATGTTGCCCAAAGTAATTCTTTCATTGTGGGACATAAAATCTGAATGAAAGCACATACAGTTATTTTAAGCTGAAAATGATGAGCCACGTGATAGGGATGCCCCAATCATGATTTATATTGCTGTTACTGATTGTCGATTGTCTATGAGCCGTGTCGGCTGGTAAATGCCCGATACCGATCTTTTTTTGTTGTGTTGTAGTCGCTGGTATACCAGTAGGCCAATAGGTTAGTTTGACTGCTTTGCAGTGTATTGAGATCTCCACCAGGTGGTGAGAGGCTGTCTTCATAACATTTCTTTGCAAATGCATCACAAAAAAAGAAGTCAGAAGAGCGAAAGATGAACGAAAGTATGTTTTGTGTAATGATGTTTCGTCATCATTACTAGTTAACATTAGCTAGCTATAGACTATAGAAAAAACAATTTAATCCACTGTGCCACTCAAAGGCTTCCGGCACCCTGTAAGGTTTTCTTGCATGTTACTCAATTCATGAATTGAGTTGTGAATCAATCAACAAACCTTAAATCTCAATATGACAACTTTAACCATTCTGTTTGTTTTTATTGGCTCTCTTACATGACATTGTAGTGATGACTGGATCTTTAAGCACTTAAAGAATGTATATTAATTTCACGTAGATTACATGAACTGCAAATATTCTAAGAAGTGGCTGAGCATCGTTCTGGTGCACTCTGGCAACACCTATGATCTTGCTGGTTTCTTTTTCTGTCATTAACATGCTTTTATTTAGTCTGTTCGTTCAACAGACCAGGTTGAAGAACTCCCAAGAAGTCTAGACGGACAAATGAAGTATGCAATGCAGTCTTTTCCCCTCTTCTTGTTGCGAGCATAGGCAGGCAGAGGGATGCCACTCACCGCAGGAGGGAGTTCAATTGTAGTGAGGTGTTAGCAAAACAGGTGTACCTACAAACTTGATATAAAAATCGTCGGCCACCCTGACCACACAACAATGCAATGTCTCACAGCAACTTTTAGAGATGCACTTCATGTGTAGTGGGCTGTCACCCCTAAATTTTTATTCCAAAAGATGTATTTACTTAAGTAAAATATGTAATTATCATTATAAACACATAAATAATGTATTTTTGTGGATGGTCTCATTTAAAGAAACCAATAATAGGTGGTGGTGGTATGGCGTGTGTTTATGAATCAGGCTGTGTGTGTATTTGTGTACCTCCTCTGCTGTTTGTGCCTCTGCTTTTTATTATGTGTCTCTCTACACACTGGAGGTTCACAGCCTCCATGTGTAATTGTGCAATTGTGTGTAAATTTGTACAACTTGCAAAGAATTGCAGACATTATGTGTTTTTTGATTAGATTTCCACATTAGCCTGGTATTGTAGTGTAAGCTGGAGTGCCTGGAGTTAATGTTGCTTAGGTCAGCACCTCAGCGTGCATTGATTGCTGATGTATAGAGCAGACTACATATATCTTCTCTGGGGAGGAGGACATGCAGAAAGAGGATTTATGCTTGTTCCTCTCTATGCGGGTTGTTTGGGAGAGATGAAAAAATGAGGAGAGAGACTTGGAAAGACGAAGGATAGATTGATAACAGAACACAATGAAAAAGTAGTTGAAAGTTGGGAGAAGGTAAGGTAGTGATTGGATTGCTCAGAAAGTGATGCCTCGACTAGTAATTTCAACAATCATTTATAAGCTGTTTTTAGGGGAAGTTAGTGATGATCGTATTTTTGTTTATCATGTTTATTTATCACAGTCAGCCACTGTTTAATGTAGAAGGAGAACAACTGACGCAAAATCCTCACTTCTCTGTATGAACAAGCTGCACGTGTGCATTTTGAAGGCAGGATTCTGGAGGGATTTCTATGTGTACGTGGGTGTGCAGTAAGAGACTGGAGCTGATGATGTGCTTTATTGAGTCTGCTTTCCAGCTCGCCAGTTGTGTGTCTTCCACCTCCGGTGTCTGTGTGTCTTTATAAAGTTGCTCATGTACACATAGACTGTATGTAAGTATTTGGCTATACCTGCCTCACTGCTCGCGCAAGTTCATGATTAAGCCACCATGTGTGTGCATGTGCGTATGTTTGTGTGAACGCATGCCAGCAGAGGCTGACAATGACGTCTGAGGCTGCAAGCTCTGGAGGAGAGGCAACACGTGAGGAAGGCTCCTTGCTCTACATCTGACCCTGCTGTTATCAATCAGACCTTGAAAGGGGGGGGTGAGAGTGAGAGGATTCAAGAGGAGGTCTAGATGGCAGAGGCCATTGTTGAAAGAGAAGTGTGGAGGAAAGGAGAGAGATAATGACTCTGTATTACTGTAACTTCATTAACCATTTCATCTTTAAAATGTTAAAAATGACATTCCAAAATACCACACTACTTAGACAAACTGCAATAAACACTGAGGTTGGAACAGGTATAAAATTATCATTTTTGAGGATTGTGCTTCATGACACACACAAACCTTTTACACTTCTCAGTAAATAATGGTTGCCAGTCACTGTGCTCTGCCCTGTGTCTGAGAGTCAGGGAACAATGGAAGAACAATAAATGAATGGAGAACTTGTCAGCTGCCCCCTGATGCTCGAAATGGACACAAATTGGCCATTTAGGTGACAGAAATGTCACAGAATCAGCTGCTGAAGCAATGGAGGGTGCCTCCACTCCTCACAGACTTTTGCCATCGAAAATCAATTAATTCTCAAAACGGTATCTGTGTGTGTATTGAAAATTTTCAAACTCTTGATCTTCTACATGTAATGCAACATATACTTAGGCAGGCACCATTCATAGTTTGCATGACTATTTTCAGTGATGGACTGAGAAATTGCCAACAGCACACCCATCCCCAAACATGATCCAGACCCTGTCACTATTTTATTCTGCCAAATTCATCCTGTCGAATAGATTAAAGACTCCAAATGGTGGTTGAATCACTCACTGCCAAAGTGGCTAATGTAATGGACAGACTTGTCCTTTTAAAAGCCAGAATTTCCTGCATTTTTGCTTTCTATTCCAGGAAGCAGAGTGGTAAGAGGGAAACCAGGAGGTGTGAGCAGTAACAGGTGGGCGGACAAATAACAGGCCTGTCCAAAATTAGTTTATGTCACCTTTTTTCCTTTAACCCTCCCACTTGAAAGCCAGCCGTAGCTTCCACAGTTTAGGTTAGGGTTCATTTCATCCTTACCATCTGTGTCGCCGGAACTGTCTCTCTGTGTTTCTCTTAGTCTGTTCCTCTCTGTTTCATCCATTTTACCAGTCTAACTGCTCTGGAGCCATTTTGAAAAGAAAAAAAAAAAGTAAAATATTGAAATAAGAAATGTCTGAGGAGAAATGGCCACATTGATGCTTTGGTCTCCCCTCCAGCTAACTGGCTGATGTATTGACGAGCCGAGCACACAGAGAGTCACACACTGAGATAGCTGTAAGATAAATCAATGGAAAACTCCAGGCGGGGCAGATGAATTGCTCCCTTTTTTCCCCTTCTTCACTTATTCACTCAGAGGTCTCCCCCCCCCCCCCCCCCCCCCCCCCCCTCTCTCTCTCTCCCTCCCGATTGTTTCTCTACGTTTTTTCTGAATCACCAGTTATCACATACTGTAGTCATCTGCTTATCCTTTTATGCTTTGTCTGACTCTTTATCTGCCTCTTTCAGTATATACACATCACACATCTCAAGCTAGTTTGCTTTCTTTCCATCTTTCTGTCTCCTTTTTTTCCACATCAACAAACCTGTACAGTAGCTTACTCATCATTACCATCATATTGGCATTTACCATAATGTCTTTTTCCTCCTCTCTTTAACTCACAGTTTCTGCCTATTACTTTTATCACATTACTGTAGATCTCTCCCTGTCACCCCTTCTGGTGTGTCTTTTTGTTTCTCCCCCTCTGGTTCTCCCTCTGTCCTCCCCTCTCTTTTTCTCTCCCCCTCTATCTCTCTCTCTTCTCTCCATCTGTTAATGCTGTTATGGCAGTGAGTGGGTGTATACTGTAGGGAGGGATGGAGAGAGAGAAAGAGAATGTGAGGGGGGATGATCTGCCACTTGGATAGAGGAGAAGGGGGGTGGATGGCGGCCGAGAAGGGGGAGGAGGGAGGATGAAGGGGGTAGAGTTGTTATGGTGATGAGATCTTCTTTGTGTTAGGTTGCCAAGGCAACTTCAGGCGTACATTTGATATAGCCACCATCACCACCACCCCCACTCCCCCCAGCCACATGACTGTAGGGAGAGCACTTCACACATTGCACACTCAGACTTACACACCCACACATGGAAACACACAAAAGCACGTGCACTCACGCACACTTTTTTTTTTATTGTGTCCACCTGCTCTTGACAGACAAAACTGCATTTTGTGTGACTGTTGGAGACAATAGACCTACATTATTCATTTTGGAAATGGGCTGACACACCAGGACTCAACACGTGCTGACCAAGCTGGTTTATTTCTGGTTTCTCCCATTTTCTTCACTTTTATTTATTTCCCTAAAGAACATGGGACTAATGTGTTCAGATTATTCACTAGTTGTATAATATGCACTCAGCTAGAGTGTGAGAGCAAACGACTTTAAGGTAACCTGAGCCTTGAGTCTAAACAGGGAAATTGTGGAACCAAAGTAAGAATAGCCCCATAATCACTGTATGTCTCAACTGCACTGTATAAAAAGAAGAGCAAAACATCAAATGCCAACAATGATATTGAAATGTACATACAGAGCAAAATATTGACTTGAATAATGTTTAACAAATAGTAGCGAGATGCGTGGTTTTACACCTTTTCACTGAAATACAACAAATCTGTGTTCCCATGCATGACCTGGTTTGTTTGTCTCTATGTGCAGATCTTCAATTCTCTGTCTGTTTTTGTTGGTCTTTGTGCCTCTTTGCTGCGTTACCCGCTGCGATCTGACCTGTTCATGAGCTTGACTTGGATCAAAACAAATCATTTTAAGCAGTTTGGAATGTGTCCTCCCGGTAGGTGGTTCTCTTGCAGGTAATACAGTAATACAGGGAGGGGGCTTGTATGGAAGGAAACAAAGTGGAATTAGGGGAGGGTAAAAATGAGGCCACTGAAATGAGAATTCTCATTGTTTTCAGGTGGCATTGTCATGATTTTTCTGTGAATGAACCTCTATACAGGACGTTGGTGGTGTTGCACGGTTCGTTCCTTTTTTCAAAAATTCTGTATACTGCGAAAACATTTTTCAGCAGTGTAGGAGGAAGAGAGGTTTGGGTTTAAATGAGAGTTATGGGTACAAGGCTTCAGGGAATAAGTGATAACTGATGAGTAATGGGTGGAAAGCTCAGTGATATTAAAGGACATTGCTGTATTTGTTTTAGGGCTCATGATTCATTCATTTTCCCATGGAAATTCAACTGTATCCATATTTATCAGTTTGCTTTTTTGTGCTGAACTTGAATTAAGTCAAACACGAGGCATTTACAGTGTGGTTCAAGCCTACCACTGTGTCAATACTTTATGGGCTCCATTTCTCTTTGACAGGAAGTTCAAAGTATTGGAGACCAAATAATTCAGTCTCCAATACTGAATTACCCTGCCCTATTCAGTCAAGCTGCGACAACCAAAGGAAATCGTGCGCTGTTCAATTGTGCTATTGAGTGAGGTTGTGATCAGCGGGTCAGGGGCGCTGACCTGGGTGGTTAAGTGTGTGACCCAGTTGGGTTGCCTGTGTTGGCCAATTCTACATCATGCACAATCCAGCTGGATAGTTCAGTGCAACCTGATGTGATATTGTTTGGCTGGTATAGTCAAATGGTTGTTTCTTGCCTCTCAATCTTGGAATATGCATACAGTTCCTGCCAAAAGCAATAATTCATGCTTTCAAGAAAAACAAGTCTCGACAGCACACAGTGTAACTCACTGAATAACAGAAACGCATCACCCATCAACATTTAGTGTAGCTGACAACAAAATGGTGTGTCAATTTTTAGCTAATAGTGGTTAAGAGTTAAGGCAACTTCTGAAATAATTTGTTCTTAGTGGAAATTGTAACTGGGCCCCAAGATTGAGACGAAAGAGTCTAAACCACTGGATCATGCCTGCCTAGTTTCATTGTTTCATACACTCAAAAGTTGCACTGGGCTATCCAGCTGTGCAGCTTTACCTTGCAAGACGGCTGGATTCACAAGTTCGTGTGAGTCTTAAATTCATCCGGGATTCAAGTTATGAGCTTGTGGCCAAACCACCGTGGATTGGACCAATCAGCGTCCTATTAGGAACTATTGGCAACTATGGGCAGGTGTGGTTTAGGTGTGTCAACAGCAAGAGAAGCTATTGTTCCCAAAAAGGTTAGGCTGGATCCTACCTGAGCATCAGTTATATCAGAACTGGGCAGTATTTCTTGGTTGAAAGAAGAGCAAAGAATGGAAGGCATTTCTTGATGGAAAAGATGTTTCTGCTCTCTTCACTTCTGAGTTTCACTCTCCTACTAAGTCATATGGTTTGTTGATCTGATTGGTTGGAGTTAGCCCGTGATAGATAGTGAAACAGATGGTTCATCCAATAACCTGCCAAGTATTTTTTGAAAGTGCCTGCCCTTTTCTAAGCATAGTCCATCTGGTCCATCAGTTTAGTACAGTTAGACAGGGGGTGATTTCTTCTTGCTGGTTCAGCATGACTGGATAGCACATAGCAGCTGGATAGGTGGTGTCTATCTTGGCAGCATCAGGTCCAAAGCTATAGTCTGGTAACAGAGGCTATGGCTGAACTTGAGTCGTGTTGCCACAAAAATGATGAAATATAATAGATAGTCACAGTTTTGGCACCGCACAACTCGGCTGAGTACAACAAGACACATGGGAGGAAAGCTCTGTAAAAGTAGTTAATTTGATTGCTGTTTGGGAAGAAACCTCAGTTCAGTCATCATTCAAAAACGTAATTGTTGCTCTAGTCATTGCTTTGACATTGTTGTTCATTCATATTGCTGTTGCATATTGGTTAGTTGCAATCTTACATAACTAAACAAAACACAACGTCACCCAAGTATGAATAGCATTTTGGAGCTGGGCATGGTAGTGTCCTGCCAAAGTGTTTAGTATAGTGAACAACCTGACTGTGCACCAGCATTGAACAGGAGGCCAGTATCTCTGAACCACTGGTATTTGGATGTTCACTTTCAAATCAGTCCTAAACATGTATACATCAGTCCCTGTTGTTATTGTATATTGTATTGTATGTTTTGTTACAGTCTCCTACAACCATCTCCAAAGGAACAATCTATGTCTTGAGGTTAAGGAGATAAAGTATAAAACCATTCTCCATTCTCAGATGCAAAAGAGAAGATGGAGGGAGGGGAAAGGAGTCATGAAGGTCTGGGAGCAATACGGGGGAGGATGGTCTTTTCCTTTGAGACAGCTGAGGGGGCGAGGTATACAATAAATGACAGCATGGAGGGAGATAGGGAAACTGAGAATAGTGTTGAACTTGTGAGCATATTAGTACTACTGTATTTCTCTGTAGGAGAGGGTTGGAATATGCACATTAATGGATCAAAAATGCTGAGATCATGTAAATGCACAAGAATCACGCTGATGGAGAATTAAATCTAAACGTGTTTGATGTTTCAGTGGCTTGTGACGTTATCCAAACCTAATATATGAATGAATAGTATTTTGGTATTTTTAAGAATGGCCACATTGTGATTGTAATAGCTAGAACGTTTTCCGGTAGCACTGCCATAGTGTTGGCTATACCTTGCGAGTACTTGGATGGGGTTTAAGTAAAAGAAAGAGATAAAAGGAGACAAAGACTTGCAGGTTGAGTTGCTGCTCATTCCCTGCTCAGTTTTGGCTCTGGCTTGTAGGTTTGTCTGCCAGTCTGCCAGGCAATCAACCAAACATGGTTCTGAGCTTGTTTCCATCCTTAAAAATCAACTGAGTAATTAAAAGTGAAGATCTACATGGTCCACAGATGCATAGTTACAGACACATTGAGAGTAGAATACAGTAAAGCTTTAAATTGGCTTGCAGACAGCAGTCAATAGTAAATACAAGTTAATAAAATGTTAGTCCATTCCATATATACATACACAATAAGCACAAGTATGTAAGTTAATACTAACATTATGCCAATACCTAGAAGGCAGTCATACTAAGTGAAGGAGAAACTAATATGTAAGCACTGTGTTTTGCGGATTATTTGAAGTATATTTTGTATCTGTACTCCTAAGATGCTTGTTCTTGTCCCAAATATTGGTTTCTTTCTCATGCAGACTGCAATTCACTGCCCACTTTCAGCACTTCCGGCACCCAGTGCTGACGGGATTAGAATGGATCCTCTTCCTGTGTCGAGTAATGGTTATGAAAATTAACCATCCAGCCTTCTGAGTAGGGTTGTCAACACTGGCCAAAAAGGACGTTCGATTATTCCTTCTAAAGAAAAAAACAATAGGTTTGAACTATTGGAATATCTGTTTTTTTGCATTATACCCATAAGACATACAACCTGTTTATTATTTCAACATAAACGTGTCTTTTAAAAGATCCACATACCATACATTACAAACTGACAAACTAGGGGAATTCTGGTCTCTTATTATCTGATTATGGACCCTATTTTCCCAAGTTTTGTTGTCCAAGTTACTCATAGAGACAACAATTTTTAGTATTTAGCGAGAGCACCACAGGCAGCAGCCACAAAACGGCCTGCAATGTAATCCCTCAAGGCATTTGCACACTGTCACTGTATGTCCTCTAAAAGTGTTATTTTTTGCCAGTGACAGGCTCAGATTGTTATCCTAAGTGTCTGACAACATTATGGGAAGGATGCTTTTTTTTGTTATATCGTAAGATCTGCTTTGTTTATCCAGAAACAGTCGTTTATATCACTCTCCCGAAGCCACCAGACTCCATTTACAGAAACAGTAATTTTATCAATGTAAAATACACTTTATTCAAACAGAACAGAGACAAAATAAAAGTCACCAAAAGCTTCTTAGTTTGTCCTTCACTGTTCCAGCACTCACCACCAACTCTGGTTTGGTTGAAATAAACTCTTAATTCAGGAAATTGGAGAGAGGGAGAGGACAGACATCAGAGAAGCAGCAGGGGAAACAGCATGTGGAGCCGGAATATTTTCACATTTAACTCGCCAAATATTTTCACCTGACTTTATGACTGCAGAGATTTAAATATGTTTGACTTAAACAGATTTCCCAGTGAAAACCAAACAAACAAAAAAATCAGTGCATCCACCATGGTCATCGAATATGAATTTTCAGAAGTGATTGTGTGGGATTTTTTTTACAATTAGAATATTGGTTGACAGACCTACTTCTGAAACACCTAGAGTATTCCTGGCAATGCGTTGTGTATAGCCAGTCTAACAGGGTGCTGCTTAGGAGCCTGTTTAATGGAGTCGTGGTTTTGCTTTGTTTTGAGTAGTTAATGGTCAGAAAGTACCATGGCTCTGCAAAGAAATCATTATCTGCCAAGGACAAGTTTAGCTAATGTCTGACACTTGTTGGGTTGAAACTCATTTTGAAGTTGTTGTGGTTTAATTTGTGACCGTTTATTTAAACAACTTTGAAAGCCTCATATGTGGTCAGTTAGGTAAAGCAGATGCCAAATGAGTCTGAATGTGTGGTATCTATGTGAGACTTAACACATGGATACAAATAGAAATGAAACGCAGAAGTCACTCTTCATGCATTTTTTTCTATGTGCTGTAAAAAAAAAAAAAAAAAAAAAAAATCCTTTTGACCAGTTACTAGACTCTGCAGTGTATTTCTTAAAAAAGAGAGAGAAACGTCTTTTGTAAAGATTTCCCTTGCAGATGCCACAAATGCAGCAGTAGCTGAGATTATTGTGTTGCTTGATCTGTGCTGAGTGATAGTAAGAGTGATCTCCTTGGAGTGTAGAGTGTCAAACTCTGTCCATCTCTCCAGGTGACCGGAGGAAAGTGGTATGTATGTGTGAGTTTCCCCTAGGCTCCCATCTTCACAGTCTAGATCTAATGGGCTCTGAGAGGATGGTAATAAGGTAGCAATGGACACACGCTGTGCATGTGTGTATGTGTGTGACAGCAGTGAACTAAGTCTATGCTGGCTAGTAACAGTCCAGCATTAGAAAGCAGGTGTTTAGGACCCTGACCTCACTCTCCCTGCATGCAATTTATAACACCCTGTTACTACAAATTCACAAGGTCATGGTACCCTTATATGTGCGCACAATTTCTACACAAGGCCACAACCCATACAGATAGAATGCAGACCTACACTGTGTTGACTGTGCAACCACACAGACTGTTCGTACACATTCATGCATGTATGCACACATACACAGCCCTTTTGTTCCTCCCACATGCACACAGTTTGGTCTGTCTTGACGTACCACTTTATTAGCTCTGATGCATATTCATATCAATCACTGTCCTTTCAGGTTGCCTCTACTCTGATGAATACTGTCTAGCGTCAAGTGCACAGCACTGACATCATGACCAGAAATTAAACTCGATTAAAGCTGCTGTTTACACATTTCCAGGAAGCATCGTCTGTCTTGTGCGAGATGTTTTTTCCTGTGTTTGGTTTGACGATGTTACGAACGTTGGTTGTAGCTGAGTTCTGTCATTACCATCATCTGGCAAAATGTTGGACGAAAGTAATGCTTAGATTGAGACCTCCACCATTTAAATGAATGTGAAGAGAAAAAGAAAATGTGAAAGTGACTGGTGTCTTGGCCTGTACTCATGGGGCTCAGTTGGGTGAAGCTTTGGAAAAGTAGAGCAGATGCCATGTGGGGTCCACACCAAAGTGGTTGCACTGAATTAGCCTGGATAAGCAGAAGAATAAAGGAATAAAGAATGAAAATGCATATTCCAAAAACTCTCCCTTGGGTGTGGGTATTTTTACCGTTTAATACTTAGATTTGGGTTAGGCTGGTAATCAGCTTAATGTCCTGATTGCAAACATCCCTGTGCCCATGAAATATTATGTATGTTTCCATAGACCCATTACTCTGACAACAGAATAATAAACTTTAATTCTTTCCTGGCTAATATCAGCATATCTCACCTGTCATATTTGTCACATACTCTCCCTCTTCTGGCCAAGTGTAAGAGGCACGTGACATTGTCATGGGCCAACATGTTAAATAGATTAGTGTCTGGAACAATATGAGCATTAATGTGAGTGTAAGCACATTTAGTGGCACAATGTTTGCATTCTCTCTGAACAAGCTGAACCATGTGATTAGCTATGGTCTTTTGTTACAGGGTTCAACCTGAAAGAGCATGTTACAGGGCTCAGTAATGACAGTCTTTTTACATCATCTTCATCATCATACATTTTGATGATATTTACTTTACTTGAATATATTCGGAAAATTGTAGTCTCTCGAGCCAGCGATCTGCAAGGAGGTCAGATATCGGGGTCAGCCACTCAACAGCTCTCCCTGTTAGGTGTTTTGCTAAGGGAAACACTTCAGTTGGGCAGGTGCCTGCTGTTGTGAGTCCTTGAATGCTGAATGTGAAAGCTGAGACACATGATCAGACCTGCCATCCTGGTGGCTCGGGAATGTTAACAGTGTCCCAACAGCATCTGTGCATCCAAACAGCACAGTGCAACAGCTTGAGGATGGCTACACTGGCAGAGACAAGTGTGCTCATCGAGTCAAAATGTAGACAGTGAACCTCTTTGTCCATTTGTAATGAACACAGAAACACAGTTGACACTGGCATCAAAATACAGATAGGGTTCCTGTCAATATTTGGGGAAAGCTGGTTCAGACAGCCAAGTTGATTATATGTAATGGGAGCTGTTAGAACATAACTGTCATTACCCTGTCAACCTCTCTCTCTCCTAATACATTGTTCCTTTATAAATATTTTACTTGTAAACATGTAACTACAAAGGTTCTTATTAAGTTAGTGGTTAATCCATCCTTATCTGTCAGGCCTGAAGGCAATCATTGTGTGATTATTTCTGCTCAGTTTGACCAAGTTTTGTTTTATTAGTTTTCAATTTGCAGTGATGAAGAAATTACATTACCATTTGGTAAAGGGAAATTGTGTGTGTATGTGTGTCTGATGTTCATGCTGGAGGCCGTAGCCACTGCTCACAGTTGCGTTCATGTGTATACAGAAAATATAAAGTTTGCAATACTGAAAATCGTTGTTTTTTTTCCTCCCCGTCTCACATCATCTCTTTGCTTGCGTCTTTCCTGGTTGTGCTCTGTCTCTCTCTGTTTTTCTTCACATCTGTCTATATCTTTGAGCGTGTCCTACTTTTTATCTCTTCACCTCTTGTTGCCTTTATCTGTGTGACTGCCTGTATCTCTTTCTCCAATGCTGACTGTCACTCCAACTCACTGTCTGCCTTTTTCTTTCACTTCAGCTATTGTTATGAAAGTCTGTTCAAAACAGATAATGATAATGAGGATTTCAAAGCAATCACAAAATCATATTAAATGTCGTTCTGTAAAAAAACAAAGATGTTAATTTCACACCCCTCTCTCTTTCTCTCTCCCTCTCCACAGCTCCACCGCCCAGCAGATTCAACAGGAGAGTGTCAGGTAAGATGTGTGTGTGTGTGTGTGTGTGTGTGTGTGTGTGTGTGTGTGTGTGTGTGTGTGTTTGACGTCATGTCCCTTCGGTGTAATCCACACCAGGGACAACATTGCGTATACATCACCGCTTAAGTGGCTCACCAGCAGCTCGCATGCATTATTGTGTGTGTATGTCATGCATATTGAGGCTAAGTGGTAGACTGAATGATTTGTGTCTGTCTCTGTTGTTGATGTCAAACACTGTTCAAGCAGTGTTTTCATAATGAGTGTCTTTGCGTATGTCAGGCATGTAAAACAGCGTAAAGAAGCATCACTGCGGTGTGTTTTGGCTTTGAGTGCCTGCGTTCTCTCTGCTTCTGTGTTGCTGTCTGTGGTTTTGTGTGTATACTGCTCTTTTTTTCTCACGCTCAGTCATACCCATCTAGTGTTTACATATGAGTAATTGAATGTCGTCAGCCGTCACAGAGTGCTGCACTTTGATTAGGCTCTGGGTGTGTCGGCTGATGTTTATCTTTACAGCCATCCCACTGTCACTGTTGACCCTGCTGTCTATACCGCAGCGCCGTAAAGATTTGTTGTGGAGTACGTGATGTTAATTTATGCAAGTTCTCAGCTTTGTTGCACTTGTTGTTTTATAGCTGTGACATCCAGTCGCATAGAGTTCTTTGTTGTTGCACTGTGGTAAACAAAGTGGTTAGAAGTTTCTTTGTTGACAAAAATGTTGTGTTGTGCGAGCAGACATTGTTTGTAGTGGTGATGTTGTTGTAAGACAAAATGATCCTTTTGGAGCCCTGAAGAGAAATTGTGTTAATACAACAACAAAGAAAGAGCGTCACTGTGATGCTCTTGTCTCCCAGAGATGTCACTATAAATGGCCTTATAGTTTTTAGAAAAAGAAAAAGTTGTTTTCTTTTGCAGGTGTTTTATGTGTGTGGTGTTTTCTCAGGGAGAGACTTTCGAACTTCTCTCAAGGGAAGAATTCATTAAAGCTTACAGGAAAAACCCACCCCTTCATTACTGTAACATTTCTCTAACTTTTTTTTTTGTGTGTGTCTGATGTTCATGCTTTCCTGGGCCCGTTTCATTTGGTGTTTTTTTGATATTCCAAAGATACTCGGTAATATGTGTAAGACATGTGTGACTGGACACTGAGAAGAGCAGCAAAAGTAAATGTGAATTAATTTGTGTTTCTGTCTACCACTGTTATGCCATTATTAGGAACTGATTCATCAGGATAAACGGTTGGATGGAAACCCACCTAATGACACACTTTCAGTGCACCTTGCACATTGCATTGCAGTCCAAGAGAGCAAGTTCTGTGTACTGTATCATCTTTCAGAGACTGTCAGAGAAGTGTTCATTCAACAAGTTTGTAATGGTAGTCTACTGGACTGCATTATATTCCAAGATGTGTCAAAGGTTTTTGCTCACCCCTATATGTACATGAGGTGGGCATATCTTATTATTATTATTATCATTATATCCTTTAAGCCTTATTTACAGTGTCATTCACAATATGTGCAGTGCTACCCTGCTACACAGTAAGCAAGTGGGTGGGTTGATGACATTGCACGTGTAGCTGCTTCGTACTCTTCCCTGCTTGCTTGTATATTGTTTTCCACTTTTCTGTAGACATTGCAGATACGTTCAGATACATTTAGTACTGATATAATGCAAAAACAATCATCATTATGGATGAGTCCTCCTCCTGCATGCTCTACGCAGGCACCACCCGTCTCCTAAACCAAACAGTATTTCCAGTAAGTGAGAACTCGTCTAACACGGATGTGCCACATTTGTGAAAGGTCACTAGATTTGGTCAGTAGGACCACGTTTTCACATGACCTGAGAGCAGCAGCTGGGGCCAGTAGTTAGTTTTGCTATTTTGAGTCTTTTGTTTTTAAAATCGAGTGTTGGTTTTGTTGAATTTGTACATGAGACCAGTTAAGGGAAAGTTGGTGCTCAAAAAAAGCAGGCGTTAATAACTGCGAATAGCCTCTTGGAAATAATTCAAATTCACATATCTGAAAAGATCAGCTTATTTTTAGGAGCAGCTTTTTCACTGCTATTCTTACCAGTATTTGAAATCACTACACCTTAAGTTGTTGCCAACATTAAACTGAATGGTGGTTTCAATATTTCCACATCCTGTCCTGGTCCTTTGTAAACTATCTGAATGTTGTGTTTAGCTAAACTTCAGATGGGTCTTGAGAAGGTAACACAGGACTAATTAATTATTGACTGGTGTAGAAGAAAAATCAGTTTTACAGTCCTTGCCTTGAGACATACACACTACATTCAGGAAGGAGGAGAGAATCAACATTATTAGGAATCAGTGTTTTCTCACATGAGAAACATCTACAATTTATTTTCTTTGGCTGAAAACAGGGTGTGAAGGATGACTTGATTAGATTTTTTTGCCAGAGATTTGATCATACTGCCCTGTTACAAGTGAACTTGGGCTTGTAAACGAAAGCATGCTTTTGGCTGTTTTTTTTTTTTTTGATATCCTGTCATCCTGCCAGGGATAGATAGACATTTTGGCAGCATGGAGGAAACAAATTTGATTCCTGAAACTTAGCTAAGCATGATGGACCTGCCTGCATACTCTGCCTTAACAGAATTTTAATGGCATTCCCACCAGTGAAGAAAAATTGAAAATATTTGTTACTGTGAATAGCAAAGTGAGCAAAAACAGAAGACATGATTTTCTAAATTAACATGTGTGTGTCTGTTTGTCTGTCTGTCTGTGTGTGTGTCTGTGCACGAGCCATTCTAGTGTATTCATTGTATGGTGCAGCTTTTTACCACTTTCATATGCAGTCAAGTCGAGGGTTTTGAAAAGATAGTTTTCAAGTTTAATTTCATTTGTGAAGAATGTTGATTTAACGTCTCAGACTTGTGCCGTGTACAAGTGTTATAGAAAGCAAACAAATATCACAATAAATTGTGATGTCATATCGCGATACTTGTAGAATCACAGTTGTTAAGAATCGCACCATGTATTGAATTGGCAACAGAGTACCATGAAAGTATTGAACTGCGGAATAAGCATATTGTCCCAGCTCTTACTTCATTGTATCCATCTGCCCAATCAAGCTGAACTAAAGGAGTTAACACTTTGACACTCCACAGGTCACACTGAGAGAATGCTGAGAGATAAAACGTTGCACTCATGGTTGTGCATACACACACACATACACAGAGAGAGAGACTTCCAATGCGTTTTGTGATAAATGTCATGTGAGAAGTGGAGTGTGTCTCTGCAGAGTTGGAGGAAACACAGATACATAGTGACAATTTGAAATGACCTTGTCAGTGTTTGTCATCCAGTGTGGTGAAACATGTCGCTGTGCATGTGTCATATCCTCACTTCTGGGCTCCTTCAGTGTCCTGCAGTAATGATGTCCTCTCTTCCCTCCTCCTGCAGGCCATCGCCTCATTTTGTGTTATACAATATCTTCCTCTCTGCTTGTGTGTGTTTGCTTGTGTAACATCTTACCTTTCCCTCTACTCTGTGTGCGTGTGTGTGTGTACGTAGAAACATTTAACCAAGATGAAGTGGATACAGTGTCTGTGTTAGCATCTTCGTGGTTTTCTTTACTCGTGTCGGTGTGTGCGTGTGTGTGCGTGTGTTGAAATTGTAACATGATACTTTGACTTGCATCTTGTGTCCAGTTTGTTGAAGATATGATTGAACTGTCACATCTCCACATGCATTGAAGTTGTTTGTTACAATGATGGATATCTGGTGTGTCGACTCTGCAGAGATGTAATTAGTTACAAAATAGTTTGCCAAATGACAAGAATATATTGTCAACTGGTACCTGGTGCATGTTCATCATACCATGAATGACATAAATGACATGGAAATGAGTGTCAGTCTAGACCAACAATGAATATTTTGTGTTGCTTGTTCCTTAGTACAGTGGTAATATAGAGCTCCTTTCACCTGTTGCTTAGCTCATTTTTTATCCTTTTACTCAAAACTATTTAGTTTTTCCTTAAACTTTATGAACATGTCCATAAAATACTTTCTTACCTGCATAGTTTGCTACATCTGATTACAGTTTAATCACACTGAACATGTCAATGCAATTTGTAAAGTGGGTTTACATATCTTCCCTGCAGTGTGTGCAGAGGCATTCAACCCAGATGATGAGGACGAGGACACAGAGCCCAGAGTGGTACACCCAAAAACAGACGAACAGCGCTGCAGACTGCAGGAGGCCTGCCGAGACATCCTACTCTTCAAAACACTAGATCAGGTAAAAAAATGACAAACATACACTGAAAGAGACATGTCCACACTAACATATCGATCCACAAAACCTTTAGAATGTTAGGATCAGAGAGTCATAATGTGATTGTCCAGCCCTCCCTGCAGTATGTGCTACATGCTCAAAGGGTTCCTTTGTGGCAGTGTTTTAATGGACTACATTATACAGAAGGTACCTTTTAGAATAATGCAATACAACACAACAGCACCCCAAACTCCAGCTTTATCATCAAGGGAAGGTTCTCTGTTTCATAGAAGTGTTATTATGCAGAAGTGTTGCATTTGATTTACTTGGAGTTTCCCTTGTGGTCACCCAGAGTATATAATCACTTTACTCCCCTCAGGAACTCCACTTAGAACCAGCTTCTCTTGTGGCAGGTCATATGATACATTTGTGACAAAAAAGGCAGAAATACATTTTACTATGTGAGCTGCAGAGAAAAAGGGACAAAGAAGGGCTTGTTAAAAACCTTTGCAAGTGTACATTGAATCATAAACCAATACAGAAGTCCCAGTTTGTCTTATTGGCTTGAAACCTGAAGTCACAGGATCCCATGCTACAGTGCTCTGATAAGTGCTTGATTTTTGTTGGCCTAGTAAAACTTCTCAGCTTAAACCATCCTATATTTGGGCACAAGTAGATTGTCAGGCCCTTTTTCCAAAAATCATATGTCCATGTGATGTCAGTGTACTTGATCTATCCACGTTTGTTTTGGCTTTGTTTTGGCACTTGGCATCTACTGTGATAAATGTATGACACTATGCTGAACTCAAACCCCAGAGACAACAATACTGTTCTGAAATTGCATATCCTGATGAAACATGGAGCAAGTGTCATGGTATGAAAAAGAAATGTCCCCTTTTCTTTCCGCTGTGCACTTTCTCACACAGTTTCCCCACTGGGATAATTAAATTTAATCTTGTCTCCCTTCAGGAGCAACGCTCACATGAGCTAGATGCCATTTTGAGCTGCTGGTTGAACTCCACATACACCTTTCTACTGTTGCTCCTTGTTCCTCAATGTCAGCCATATATGATGTCCTTCCTCTCATCCCCCCATCCAGGAGCAGTTTTCAGAGGTGCTGGACGCCATGTTTGAGTTAAGGGTTCAGCCCCAGGAGCACGTCATCGACCAGGGAGATGATGGAGACAACTTCTACGTCATAGAGAGGTAGGAGGCATGCTCATGTTGGGTCATTACATTTGGATGAATTTGTTTACTTAAATACTTCCAGTTTGTTTTAGCGGGCTTAGATGACAGAAAGGATACAGACTGTGTTTTACAGTAAAGCTACTACAGAAAGGGGAGGATGTGGGCTCTGTGCATGTGTTGCTTGCTTGAAACAGACGTATTATTACACTGAATTCTACACTTGTGTTTGTTTGTATGTATGTTGTTTGTTTGAGGCTGTACATTTGTGGTCGAAATGTATAAAACCACATTGTATGGAAAATATTTACATATATGGAGAGGAGGAAAGATATTGGAAACAACTGCTGTCTAAAATATATATCATATATATATCATACAGGTGAATCTGACAGTGTCAGCAACATTTAAAAAGATATGTCTCTTAATTACAAGGCTGTTATAGTTGAATGCAATAAATAATAGTGGAATAATAGCGAGGGCCACTGTTGTAAACATCTTGCAACAGTGCGGCCATTTTGCTGGTCTTAACACTTCTGTTAACACTGCACGATTTATGACTTGGGTGTTGTGTATGTCTGTGTCCATGTACAGTATCTATGAGGGCTGTGTGTAAATTTCCTGCCATATTGCAAATGTCAACTGCTGCTTTGTACACAGGCCTTTGCAGGACAGGTTATGTTACCTGGGTTGGAATACAGTGTTAGGGTTGTAGGACCATTGAAATGTGTCTCCTCATTGTACAACCTGATTCCAAAAGAGATGGGACACTGTAACATGTAAATAAAAACAGAATGCAATAATCTTCCAATGAACTGTTTACCAACAACAGAAGTGTTCCCGAGTCCATGTAGTAATGTCCTTTGTACAATCATGTGTTCACGAAGTGGTGAACCTTGCTTTATCTTCGCTTATGAGCCATTCCAGGATGCCCCTTTCATACCCAATCATGATACTATCACCTCTTACCAATGAACCTGTTTACCAGTGGAATGATCCAAACAGGAGTTTTTGGAGCATTACACAACCTTCCCAGCCTTTAGTTGCTCCTGTCCCATCTATATGTCAGACTCTGTTTTGTTTGTTTTACACACTGTGTCAACTTTGGGGACAATCGGGGTGGTACTTGATGTGATGAATAACACATTTTGACTGAAAAACTATAATTATGTGTCAAGCTGCAGGCGGTTGAGTTAATTGCTATAATAACATTCTCAGATCCTTGTAGTGCAAAAGGGTGAAATGAAAACATTGTAGGTTGAATTCAAAATTTTTAAACAATGGAGACAACTTGGATCATCTGTGAGACTGCAGTGGACAGTGCACTGTATACTGCATATTTGTACATACAAAAAGTTTGGGTACCCTTGATTACTTGGCATAGAAAAAGATCATGAGATGGCAGTTTTTAACCTCTGCCTCCAAAGAGAGAACAGACCTGCCAGTGTTTGCCTGGTGGTTGGTCATTGTTTGCACCACCCTGGTCTCTATTCATTCTTGGTATGGCACATATCAGTACAGCACAGCGGTTTGGTTCCACTCGTGTGCTATCTCTCCATCTACATACACACTGTCATACACAGTGTGCTCATGGTACAAGAGACATGCGATGACCTTTAAGAGCAGCACGCCTGCCTGGTCATATACTATCCTGGGGTTTTCCCTGGCCTGTAAAAAGCGTAGGTGGGAGCTAATGTCACCAGCAGGGTGGAGTGTGAGCATGGACACACGCAGAGATGGCGGGATAAACAGAAACCAAAAAAGAAAAGCAGGAAACGTGACAGAGGAACACATTGTTTAAATGTTTCCTAGTTGAACTATTTGTAGTGTAATTGAACCTCATGTATGCATTCCAGTTATCAAATCATGATGTTAGCCGTTAACTTGAACAGACCTGGTTGTCTTTTGTTAGCAACTCAAAACAGCAAACTTTAACTGTGCTGGCCCATGTGCTACTATATGGTATGGTGCACTCTTCAAAAACAAAGCCTTAACAATCCCGCGCTGGAGCCTTGAAGACAGGAAGTAGCTGGAAATCACTCAGAAACCCTCAGGGATGAGGAGTAAATGTACAGCAGGAGCGGCGATGTGAAGAGGATCATTGTTGTCCTCAGTTCTGATTGGTCTTGGCTCAAGCAGATTTATTTTGTGAAATGGATCAATGACTTCAGCTTTCACTCCTGCTTACTTTACTTTCTTCGTATTTCAAACAGTGGGTGGATCGTGTCACTTTGCTGTCAGGTAGGCAAAGACACGAGTGATCATCGTTCCCATCGTCATGTTAATCCAGTCAAACTAAGTTAATACTCAAACAGTGACAAGGGTTTTAGCCCGACTACGCAACCAATGGGAGGACAGGCTATCTTACAAAATGACTGGTTAATCCTGGCGAGCAACATCGTTGCAAATTACCTTCTGCAAGTTTAATCCTCATAGAGAGAGAGAGGGAGAGAGGGGGGGAGACAGAGCCTCTCTGCTGAAGTGTTGCTGTCTGTCAGAAAAACCATTACCAAACATTTTTGATACTGTACATACAGATATACAGCAGTGTTTCAGAGAAGTTACATTTCTCCAACCATTACATATTGTTACAATTGAGAACTTGTGTGAAAAACATCTATTTGAACTCCACTATAGACACATTGCACCCACACAAACAGTCAATGATTTACTCACCCAGTGGACCAAACTACAGCAGGGTCCTGCCAGAGGCTACACATAATCTGTTATTCGACGTCTGTTTTAACCAGTCAATAAACAAAACACTGAGCAGCTCTCAGCTTTTGCTGCCGTTAAATAGATCAAAGTCATTCTGGTTTATGAATTTCTGTCTTTTCTCTTTCCTGTGTTTGCTGTTTGTTTTTCTCTTTCCCTAACTCTCCCTCTCTTCTCTCTGCAGGGGTGTGTATGACATCGTGGTAACGGGAACATGCGTGGGTCAGTATAACAATAAGGGCAGCTTCGGGGAGCTGGCACTCATGTACAACACGCCACGTGCCGCCACCATTGTTGCCACCCAGGAGGGGGCACTATGGGGACTGGTAAGAATATGCATATAGACAATGGGATGGGATGTGTGTCACGCGTGTGTGTTATGTTACAGTGTTTTAGAATCATTGGGAGTTAATGTAAAAACACTCTGGAGCCGTTTTTGTCAAAGTCACATTTAAACCAGTACTACCTACAGTGTCACCTTTGTTAAAACTTAAAAGGTCAGTTTTCAGCTCTTGTTGTCTCTAACGATTGTATTTTGAGCATGTTAAGTACAGTTTCTCTTACCCAACACTGTACTTTGAGCTGGGATGCACAAACATGTTAAGAATGGAGCTCTGTTATCTATGAATGGAGCCGGTGCTCTGCTCTGATGGTTTATGCTGCTGCAGCTCCTCCCTGTGGCCGAGCAGAGGACGACCAGCAACAGAATCTGCCTCCAGGAGGTGTTTGTTCACTCCTGTTTGTTTTCCCTAGGACCGTGCCACTTTTCGTAGACTCATTGTGAAGAACAATGCCAAGAAGAGGAGGATGTACGAGTGTTTCATTGAGTCTGTGCCCTTACTCAAATCACTGGAGGTGAGTTTAGTCGAGTTTTAGTTGGTCTTTTTTAGAAACTCCTCTCACTGTCTCCAGCAGTTTTTAGCTCTTTGCCTCCCCCTCTCCTTCACAGTCTACCTTCCACTTACACAGCATCACCTGTGGAGCTAGCCTTCCAGCTAACAGCACTCAGCACTGTTTTTAGGAACAGTTACCTGCCCTTTTTTTCCATCACTAATCTTTAAATGTACAGAACATGTGGTCAGTGGTCCAAGTGAGAACACAGTAGAGAAAATGAAGAGACTGATAAATGGATATAGTCATTCATGCTCTGCATGTGGAGTCAGTGAAACCATTCCCTCTGCCACCCTTTTCTGTCCAGGCCACAGAAAGGATGAAGATAGTGGATGTATTAGGAGCGAAGCAGTTCTCAGATGGCGAGCGTATCATCACACAGGTAAGACATGGATACAGCTGGTTTCGTGTGGGCAGAGCGGGACTCTAACTGTGGAATGTTTTAGGATTTCATCATACAAATGCAGCACGTAACTCATTTCAAATGTATTCACAAGTTGACTGTTTTCTTCCTCCTCAGGGAGACAAGGCGGACTGCTTCTATATTGTAGAATCTGGGGAGGTCAAGATCATGATGAAGAGTAAAGTAAGATACTCCTCGTCTTCTTCATTTCTCTTTTTCAGCCCTTTCTTGCTGTGAGGTTGAACTTGTTTCACCTTGCACCCCTCAGAGGCCCCTGTGGGTGAACACACTCTCCTTCATGTCTTTTCAACGTGTTTCCAGCAGTCACCCCTCGGCTGGCTGTCATGCAAAGACCCAGCTGCTTAAAAGAATGAAGGCCAGATCACATGAATGTAAAGATTCAGCCACTCTCAGAGGCTGATGAATTTTCAAAAATGCTTTCATTGATGGGAATATGCACATGTGTAAAAGCTGAGTGTGTCCATCTCCCAGGCTGTTTCTGTGCAGAGCATTTAGACAGTGACAACCCACACTCCCCAATCAAAACCACCAGTGTTTCCTGGTTTTGCCTAGCAACAGTGGGAATCACAAGTGTCTGCTCAGCCGCTGAGTACTTCTTGGTGGGGGCAGGAAAAAAAAACAGGGCGCTCTGTGATTCCTAACCTTTAATCCTCTCCTCTCCTCTCTTCTCCTCCACGCAGACGAAGGCAGACCATGCAGACAATGCGGAGGTGGAGATAACGCGCTGTAGCAGAGGTCATTACTTTGGGGAGCTGGCCTTGGTCACCAACAAGCCCCGGGCCGCCTCAGCCTACGCAGTGGGCGATGTCAAGTGTTTGGGTAAGACGGAATGCACTCCGACACACTTGTTAAAGGCGTTTGTCAGCATCGATGTTAATGCTGCACACAAAGTAGCTTTGTTTCAACATTAGATTGATTATATTGCTTTTGTTTTCTTTTTGCTCTATGACAAGTTTTTATAATGTGTGTTCCTTTCAGCTAATTTATGTTCAAGGACTGGGCATGCCAAGTTCTTTATGAAGCTGTAATTTAGAGGATTCAGCAAATCCCTGGTGTGTAGTTTATATTGAAGGGAATAATGGCTCTTTGAAGGGAGACAGATCTTATGGCTCTGTTTCAGAGAGCTGTTCAAAAGAACGGCTCATCATTCTTTTTGATCTTTTTAAGGGGGCGGTGGCTGGTAGGTGTTTCTGCAAAATAATCACTAGTATAAGATTTGGATTCCATTCAAACTAAGACACCACACCATTAAAATTTCATGTCACATGTGTGAACTTCACTTTTTGCGTCCTCTCAGTTGTCTAGTGCCTCGTGGCGAGACGTGCACAGTTGTGCGTTTGAGGGCTACCGGCGCAACGTACAAAAGAATCAGTGTGCTTGGCTTGGCAAGCTGATAGGCCTGAAGTGTCAGGCCAGTGTTTAAGCTGCTAAATGAAATGAACAAATCAAAGAGAAAACAACACAGAGCAGCTACAGTCCCTCTGAACTGTAGACCACCAGCCTCCCTGTCTGCTTTTAACCTGATGGTTTGACCTCTGTCTGTCATCATGCATGATTGGTTACACACACATCCACAGCGTTCAGTCAGTGTATGAGCTGCAGGTGGCCGAGCAGCACGGCGACAAGATCATCCTATTATTCTGTCTTCATTTACAGAAAAAGAGAAAAAGACAAAATAGGCTCTCTTGCGGTAGCCAGCTCCCAGCGTTCACTTTGAGGAGCCGACTCTTTCACGACCGACTCTAATAGATTCAAACTTTATGTGAGATTAAAAGCAAGTTAATAAGTGACATTTGAAGCACTCAACCTTACAGCAGTGTCTGTGGCATTCATTTTCCACAGATTGAATTGTTAGAAGCAGCGTGTGGTGAGATGGCAAGTGGCATTTGAGTTTGGTTTAATTCATGATTGGTCTTCATTTTGTCTGTCATCGCCTTTTATTTCTTTGTTGATTTAAAGGCCATTCAGTAATTATTTTTGCTTTTAAAGTGGGCGCACTCATTCAGGCTCTGCAGTGATATGAGCAGCTCTTCTCTTTTTGGAAATGAACACAGGATTTTTAGTAGCTGCTCGTGCTTCTCTGTCGCCTCTCGTCTCTGTCGTGAAAGTTTTTTTTAATAGCTCTAATTGCACAGCTTATGTTTGTTTATTCACGTGGGTTATTTTTTCACAGTTGCTGTAGTGTCAGTCACTCTTTGTGCTCTCAATATTAGCCACGCACACACTGTCAGTATTCTCACTCACCTGTCTTTCGCTGTGCTCTCTGTTTACTGTACTCACAGTACAACAGCCTGACTTGAACAGCTGATCGGCTTCGAAGCAGAGAAAAGTGTCCCTCACCCGTACTGCAGCAGCCGATGCTGTCTGTTGTACTCTTGTCATTCCGCCTTTTCTGTTAAAGGCTGGAAAAGATGAGCAGGACTTCAAGGGTCCTCCAGGGCCCTGTAAGAACATTTAAGATGGGATCAGGAGTGCCTTTCTACCTGTGCCAAACAAGTTTCTAAGCACAAATAAAAAAAAAAAATCCTCTCCCGTTGAAAACATCTCATTGTTGACTCCATGGCTGCAATGTTCTGATGCTCATAGAGTAAAAACCTGAGCTCATCCTGACAGATGAGGATGTGTTGGATTGAGAATGAGCCCAGTGGATTGTTTAAGCAACTGAGATGACTCCACAAAGACACACCTGATGCCCTAATGACTCTCTCTCTGTCTCTCTCTCTCTCAGTAATAGACGTGCAGGCGTTTGAGCGCCTCCTGGGCTCCTGTAAGGAGATCATGAAGAGGAACATCGCCCACTATGAGGAGCAGCTGGTGGCCCTGTTTGGTTCCAGCATGGACCTGAGAGACTGAGCCTCCCACACCACCCTCCGTGCCTTCTACTACACACACACACACACGCACACACACACACACACACACACACACACACACATCGTCCTCTCTCACATCATGCAGTGGCTACACAGAGTCGTAGTAAGCTTCACACAGGCCATGCAAACACAATTGGCTCAGCTGCAAGTACATAAATGCCCACAGAGTACGAACACACACTCATACATGTACACTGACACCAATGTAGGCACTGAGAGACGCCCACTTCAATTAGTCTGCTCACCCTCGTGCACATACTAGCTCAACACACTCCTTGATAAGCTCACTTCGTAGATGCACACCCACACAAACACAGAGCTAGCTAGAGGCCACACACCTCGTGGACTGAGCCAGCGTCGACCTCTCAGTATGAATGTCTTTACTGCAGTGACCTTAACGCAGGGAACGCAGTGTGAGGACATAAAATATTCACACACATACTTTCACACTCCATACACATGTTTAAAAACACACCGTCATGCTTTGTTTGTGCAGGCTTTGCATTCACGTGAGCACTTAAACAACTCAAAGTTGTTCCAACAAGCCTCAGTAAAGGACACATCAACATACACACACACACACACATACACAGACACACAGGGGTACAGATGCTCAAAAACACATAGGTTACCACACTTGCAAAAACGGACACATTGTGGTAAAATGGAGACGAAAAACTTTAAAAATCTCTGAAAAGGAAAATGAATGAAAAATGCAAAAACAAAAAAAAGAGAGAGAGAGAAGTTTAAAGACAAATAAGTTTTAGAAACATTTTATGAAGATAAAAAACAGAAGCTTTGATAAAATATTATTTAAATACAAAAAGTGTTTCCTCTTTGGGAGGCCGGGGTGCAGAACTTTGTGGGCGCGCTCCATTTCTTCCTCTACTGTTGTTGATTGAGTTGAGTTGAGTTAGTGCTGGTGATTATTGCAGTACCACAGAAGAAGCAGTGAAAACAATAACAACCCTACGTTTTCTGGGCCATTGTTATTCTATCATTGACGCCACACTTCATTGTATTGAATTAATTATTAATGTATTGTTATTATATATTCATTTATTATTTTTTGTTTTACTTTGACCAGTTCTGATAAAATTCACCATCCATCTCTGACAAAATGTAAAAACAGACAAAAAAATTCTAATAAAAACAGTAGTGCTTATTTCTCCTTGATTATCCTTGAATGAGTTGTCCTGGATTTAAAAAAAAAAAGAAAATAAAGCAAACATTTTGTTAAAAATCTTGCCTCTGTTGAATTTCTGATGATTTCAGTGTGTGAAATGTGGTAAAACATTTTGATGGTTCACTTGTACGTGAGGGACGGCAAAACGCTTTATGTTGCAATACAACAGCCTTGCAGTAAATACACATTGGTAAGCACATAACTTTCAGTGTTGTCTGCCTGTCGGAGGTGATGATTGAACTGAGTGCTGATCTGTGATGCAACAGTTTACCTTAAAGCAAATATCCTGTTGGATGCGTTTCAGTGTCTAGTACGATGTCAGTGTGCTGTTTGTTGAGGCAGTTTCCCACTGTTTGCTCATGTCATTTGCAACTACTGGAGCAGAACTACAGAAAGTATTTGCTGTACTGTAATAAAGTCCAGACTAGTAATTTATTGGACACTTCCAGCAGGTCTGTAGCTTCATCTTGCGTTGTTGTGTAATAACACTCCCCTCCGCAGGGTGGCAGACATGGCCGCTTAGAGCAGAGAGAAAATCAACCGGAACATTTCCTCCCTACAGGAGGTGAGGCATATTCACGGTTAGGGACTGATCGTGGAGCAGATACTATTTGACAGTTATCAGCTGTTGTCCCGCGTTGGTAGATTTAAATCTGACCATAGATCAGCGGTGGGTCACAGAGGAGCACGAGCACCGGCGGCGAACCGCGAGACTGAAAATGTAGGTAACGAGTGGTGAGAAACGACCGAGAATGTAGTTTGATTCGCGAATGACCAGAAAACGTGTGGTTCCTCCGATTAGCTAACAAATGTCCCTGTACTGAATGCACGTCTAATGATGAAAGTCAGCGCGTGAGGTGGGTCGCGTGCAGGACCGACTTGGTCTTACCTTACATGGAGGTTGATGCTAAAAAGGGAGGGGGGCAAAATAGTTTACAAGTACGGCTGTCGATGCGTGCGGGGGTCCAAATGTTGCTCGTAAAGGAGGCGCAGGAGTTCACGTACGAGTAAACTATGAAGAAGACAGTTTGATAGTTCATATTCACACCGACCACGACCACAGTGCACCTACGGCCGCTGCTGTCAGATGGAGAAAGCACCGCAAACCAAGTTAAAATATACCATGTCTTCATTTTACTGCCCGCCTGACTGCCGTGCTTGCGTGCTGGTCAGGGACAAACGTTAAAAATGAAGATGTGTACAAACCGTGATCAGATTTACTGGCGTGCAGAGGTTGCAAAGATCTGCTGGATCAAGAGTATAACTGATGTCCTTTCATTAGAAATACTTACACACAAAATAACACCCTGTAAAATGATGCTGCCTGATTGAATGTGGACCAGGAATATTGGTGTCGGCAGAAAAGTATTTTTAGTTAAATAACTTGCATAAATCGCAGCTTGTTAGCTGTAAATCGCTTCCGCCATCGTCATAGTACGCATGTGCAAAATACGGCCGACAACAAAACATATTTTCACTGAGTGTCATGTTTTGAATGCCGAAATACAGTCACCTTGTCGAAAGACAATTACGCGACGCTCCCGGGAAAGACATGAAGATGTTTCAACGAAGAGACATGAGCTGGAAATACATTTTCTCTAAGACGAAAACGAAATGTGACTTCTCTCATGACACATTTCATCTTTGGCTCGTTTCAGCTTTAGTCGGTGGAAAGGTTGGCTGCTCTGAAGCCTGGAGGAAGCACTTCATTACCTCACATCTTATTTTTATCCATAAGAAATTACATTTTCTTTAAACAGAATAAGCCATGTTCCAGCTACAAACGAGCAATGAAACAGCTACTGAAGCTTGAAAATGGAGGTCTGACCCACCTCCCCGACATACCTGCCTCAGTAAGCTGTATGGGACCTCTCCTCTATTTAATTGATCAAGTCCCGTACACACAGCAGTGAATCGATGTTATATGCTAGAAAATCACTTTGTTTTTAAATCCCATTGGAGCTAAACGCTGCCTCACAAGAATGTGAGAGTCGGTGCCTTGCTCAAGAGCCCTTAAATACAGTGGAAGCTGACAGGGCCCTTTTCATAATAAACATTTTGACATCACAGAGGGAACTGTACAGGTGGAAATGATGAAATTAATAATGGCTGAATACTCATGCTTTGCTGAGTCAGACGGTGAAAAAAAGCCCATAACCTCCCAACAAAGTGCCATGAATTCACGTCACTGGCGATAAATGTGAAGAGTTTGGATCCCTTATTGTTGTTCAAAGGAAACGCAGCATATGAAGCTGACATTTTTTTTTTTTTATCTTCAGTGTTCAGTCAGCCACCAGTTTCCTCTTACGTCTTTGTAACATCCCTTTTTGTTAGCTTGAATGTGAAATTGCATTGAGCAGGCGGCACCATGTTCACAGCTGTTTGACAGGCAGGCGTTTGGCTTCAGCTTCTCTCTTGGTGAGTTAGTATTTCTTAGCTTTCTGTGTGGGTTTTTTTTTGTTTTTTTTTTTGTTTTTTTTTTTCTATTTCTGCAATACCAAAATGAATCCCATGGTCCCATAAAATGGACCACATCATTTGTTCTAGTCATTGTAGGCTTGTGTTGTTTCATCTGTGAACATTTATAGATGCTGTAAATCTTGAAGGTTTACCTGACTCTGTCTCTGCCTCTTTGAGATGATCTTTAGGGCTAAACAGAGTTTTAGACTCTTTGTGACCAAAAACTTCTTGAACTGTACTTGAGTTATTGACGTCTTTGTGATGTATGATGGTATAAACTGTCACAGCACTACCATGTGTTGGTTCGCTTGGTGCTACAAAATGCCAACTTTAAATTGTCATCATGGTCATCAGTAACATAAGAGAATATGGGGCAGAAGGATGAATCCATCACAGTTTATGTTTTTATGAATTGAATCACAAAAATATGCAGGAATAGATGGCTAACACACAGATTAGCCTAAATAATTAGTGAAATAATGCAGTGTGCTTTGTGGACTGAGTGTTTCTGATGCATTGCAGTTCAGCCTTCTCGACAGATTGTGTGGTAAGATGTGTTAGAGCGACTTCCTCATTCATGATGATGGCATTAAAACATCATATGACTCAGCGATTAATGTACAAGAAGCTCTATAAGAGGCATCCATTGAACAACATTCAGACAACTCAGGTACATAATGAGGGGTGAGGGGTACAGTGTGTGAGTGACCATGAATACTATCATTGTTTTAGAATCATCTCCTTCATTGTGATGGACGTCTGTAAGCACAGTCAGCCTCTCAGTGTGTCCACCTGTTGCGGTTACATTGTGGACAGGAAGCAGGATCTGTGTAACCAGTCACAGTGTGAAGCAAAGGATGGACGACTATGTTTTAGTGCTGCGTGAGAGGTGATTAAAATCTCCCAACAAACAGTGCCTTCAGACATCCTTACCTGTGTCCAGTCATCAGCGTGCTTGTGCAGGGCAGAGGTCAGGCACCTCATTCTGCTCGGCCAAAATTTGACCACACACACTGACATGTTCACACACTGTTAAAATATGCAGTGTGACAAACATGAAAGGTGTGACTTTTCGTCTGTCCTAACAATAGCTGTGGTTACCAGCAGAAGGAGGCTGCTGTTGTTGTTGGTGCAGAGCAGAGGTGGATGCAGACACGTCCCTCCCAACACACGCATGGACCAGAGCCATGCAAACAGCCTCGTCGGCCTGTAATTCTCATTGGACGCTTTGTTTGACGGATAGAATGACTCATCCTTGGGTAGATAGAGCTTTACTGCAAGTGGTGCAAAAAAAAAAAACCTTTAGCCTGAGAGGCCAAGCTGTTCCCTAAATCAATACATTAATAGGTTTTCTCAGGGTCAGGTGATATCTTAAAAAGATTCTGTGTCCAGCCCCACTGACCCACGCCTGAACACTGTCCATGAGCAAGGCACACAAGTCCCAACGATCTGATCACAGTCTGCTACAGAAACCGTGTGGCGGACGGTAAAGCTTGCAGCGTTAACAGGAAGTGCGGAGAGAGATTAGGAGGAGATCAACGCCCTACTTTTGTCCTCCTGCATGTGTCTCTTCTTACAGCAGCCCTGAGCTCAGGACCTGTCAGGACACCGGCGACACATCGTTTTGTAATACTGTGATGTGATCAGACTAACCATGAAATTGAGGAACTGCACATTGATCATTTTCTAACATGTCCGTTTTGTAACATTTGACGCTTTGCTGTAGGATTTGATGAAGACTGACATTAGTTAAACCCTGATCACCACAGGTCTGAACCATTAACGACAGCAAAATCCAAACCGGAGAGCGAACGTGAGCTGAACGCTGATCTTCACCCCATCTCAGCCTCAGACAGTCAGACACAGGATGTTGAGAAAGACTCTGAACAAACAGAGAAGATCCGTGCGGTTCCGGTCCACCGGCGTCCGGACCTGCTGGTGCCCTGCGCTGACCTGGTCAACTCCGAGTGGCAGAGGAGCCAGGCCGCCCGGGTTCACTCCCTCCAGAAGTCCTGTCCAGAGTTCCCCATCTGCCTGGTTCTGCTGCAGGGCCACAGAGAGTCAGAGCGGCTGCTCGGCCACGCCCGGCTCTCCCGGGTCGTAGGTCACAGCGGCAGCCTGTTCGTCGAGTCGGTGGTCGTGTCCAAGGCGGAGCGAGGGAAGGGCTACGGCCGGACTCTGATGGAGGAGACTGAGCGCTACGCCAAAGGCAGAGGGTTCAAGCGCCTGTGCCTGACCACCCACGATAAGCAGCATTTCTACGCCCACCTGGGCTACGTGCTGTCCACGCCAGTGCAGAACGCAGGTGCCATGACGGCGTTTGTTCCCATGGAGATGCTTTTGAGGTTCTCCAGAATGCCGAATGAAGAGGCGAGCACGCAGAAACAGACAAAGGTGGAGGCTCAAGTACCACCGGGGAGCAGGGACCCAGGAGGTGCTTGTGTTGCAGGGTCACCTCCACCTTCCAGTTTACCTCCTCCTCCTCAACCTCCTCTTACCTCCGTTCCTCCACCACCGCATCCTCCTTCTATCCCTCCTTCTCCATCTGTCCCTCCTCCTCCTCCTATCCCTCCTCCTCCTCCTTCCATCCCTCCTCCACTAACTCCTCCTCCTTCCAGCCCTCCTCCACCTCCTCCTCCGCCTCAGTCTGCAGGGCAGCTTGTAGTTCAGACTCTGACTGAAACCCCCTACAGAGACGCCCGAGGAGTTCCCATCTATTGGATGCACAAAGACATTTGACCAACACACGATCGGATACCCTCATATGTTCACGTGTGCACACATCGAAAGACAGAAATATATGCGCAAACATATGAAGAACACACACAGAAGAGGAGTGATGGAGGGAGGACGGGGTGTGGGAGACAGAAATGATTTAGTAAACCAAAGAAATACAGAAAACACTTCACTGCTACCCCACAGTCAGTCTCTCTGAAGCACAGTCTGTAAAGGCCAGCAAATATCACAACGTATCAGGTGAAAACTGCAGCACACTGGACTTCAGTCAACCTTTTATTGTCATAGTTTTGCCCGTCATTCTTTTTGAGTGTTTTGGAAGTGAAGAAGATGAAGGTCACTCAGCTCTTGTTTTCACTTCCAAATAGCTGCTTTAGATAAAACTGCACATTAAACTGAACTTCAGTGTCTGTGTCTCCACTGAAGAAGTGACCGGAATAGAAATGATGTCCAACACAATGAGAATTAAAAACAGGATGTAAAGCAGAACTTTTATTAAATGCTAGAGTTGTTTACGTCCCCTCCGTTCAATAGCCTGTTTGGTTTATTGTTATTTTAGTTGGATGTTTAACCGTCACTGTGCAGAATGATGACTGTCCAGAGTTTGACACGAGAAGACTGTTTTAAAATCCATCTGCTGACGTGGCAAAGTTTACACTTCAAATCCGAGTTTAAAATGTGGAGTAAATGTGATTCAAGAACTTTTAACTAGTTAAATGATAATCAGACATAAATTCAAAGGGGATTGTTATTATATGTATTAAAAGACGTTTTGATGGGGTCTTTTAAGAGTTGTGACAAAGCTGGCGAAAGCTCAGGAAAGAGAATCTAGAAAAAAAAACTACTTTGGCTCATCCAACAACCAATTTAATTACTCTTGCCCTTTGAGCAGCTCTGCTCCTCAGGTCCTCTCTATATCTGCTGCTTTATTAAATTATGTGATGCTGTGATGTTGAGCTCGAGCTTGAACTGCTGCAGAACTAAAGTCTTATTCAACACTTCTTATGTTGATGAAAATGATGCTTCTTATTACATCTGATGTTTGCATTGTGAAATGTTCTGAAAATAAAGAGACTTGAATCAAATATTACTTTGACTTTATTGCTCTGTTTTATTAACTGTCAGGATTTTTAATAATCAGCTTTTTTATGTTTTCTCAGAGTGCAAAACAGCCAATTAGGGGTTATTTAACATCTGTCTCCCAGTGCCTCATCTATAAGTCTCACAAGCCTGTTTCTGTCTTCTGTCAGGAAGGACACATCAGAGGGTGAACAGCCATGGTGCTGTCTCACCTCCTTCTCCCCTTTCTCCTCCTCCTCTTCATCTCTCCTGTCCCCTCCACCCATGGGCTTGTCCTCCCTCGTGACTCCCTGCCTGCTGTGGCTGCAGCAGGTCCCATCCTGGAGGACCGGCCCTTCGTGGTGGTGTGGAACATGCCCACGGCCCAGTGTGAGAAACGCTACAATATCCACCTGGACCTGGGAGACTTTGACATCGTGGAGAACAGACAGCAGCGCTTCCAGGGACAGGTGATCGATTAGTCAAATATCTGGCTTTTTAGCTGGCAGGTGCTTTGCTGCACTCATTAGCCTGTCACTAATGTTGTCTCTGTGCAGCCTGATGCTGGGAAGCGAGTGATCAGTGTGTTTATCAGAGCTGAATTCAGTTGCCTGCTGCTGTTAGAAACAGGTTAATGAGGATGCTGAGACTAAAGCAAACAGTCTGAACATCAATCTGAAGGAGTCTGATAATAATCCCATATTGGGAAATGTTAACATGTTTTCCAGAAAATGACCATCTTCTACCGTGACCGGCTGGGGAAGTATCCATACATCTCCCGAGATGGCAGGAAAGTGAACGGAGGCATACCGCAGCTTGGTGACCTCTCAGCTCACCTTTCCGTCGCGGCGACACAGATATCTGGCTTGTTGCAGCCAAACTTCAGTGGTTTAGCCGTCATCGATTGGGAAGAGTGGCAGCCATTGTGGAAGGGAAACTTTGGAACCAAGATGGAGTATCGGAGGCTGTCCAAGCTGCTGGTGAGACAGGAGAGACCGGATCTGCCGGACAAGGACAGGACATCATTGGCAAGGCAACAGTTTGAGGAGAGCGCCCGGAAGTTCATGGAGGAGACGCTGCAGTCAGCAGTCAGGGATCGTCCCAGTGGACTGTGGGGGTTTTATGGATTTCCTGCCTGCCTTAATAAGCACAAGAGAAAGACAGGTAGGAACACTTACTGTGCGTTGAGCTGTTTGGTTGATGGGTTGTGTCCTATAGTGATCACTCTCTACAAAGCACAAACTGACCTGTGATTTTCTTGTTTTACATGTGTGATCAGATGAAAGCTACACAGGACGCTGCCACAGCGGCACTAAAAAGCTAAACAACCAGCTGTCCTGGCTGTGGCGTCAGTCCACGGCTCTGTATCCCAGCATCTACCTGCCCCAGAGGCTGGCAGGGTCCATGGATGCAGCTCTGATGGTCAGGTACAGAGAACCAAGAAACATGAAGAAAAGTTCGCCCGTTAAACTGCTTCAGTCATGAAAACTACTGTCATTTATCTGTCGTTCATCTGAGGTCCAGCTAAATGCAGGATGTTAAAGGAGTTACTGATGGACATTTGTGTCGCCTTCACTCAGACACAGACTGCTGGAGGCTTTGAGGGTGGCATCAGTTTGGCGCCATGGCAACAGTACTCATGCCACACCCGTCCTTCCCTACGCCAGGCTAGCATTCACACACACTCTCAACTTTCTTAATAAGGTGGGCTTCACTGCGGCTTAGAAAAACATACACACTCGTGCAAACACATAGCAATTTATTAGCTACTTAACATGATCAAATATATACAAAAAAAAATCTTGTGTGTGTGTGTGTGTGTGTCCACGTGCAGACAGACCTGGTGCACACACTGGGGGAGAGTGCGGCGCTGGGAGCTGCTGGAGCTGTGCTGTGGGGAGAGCTGAAATTTGCCAAATCCAAGGTGTGTTATGTTTGTGAGAGAGTTATGTGTGTGTGCGTGTGTGTGTGTGTGTGTGTGTGTGTGTGTTGTGTGTGTAACCCTCTCCCCTCCTGCCCCCCTAGCATCAGTGCATCCTTCTCAGAGACTACATACACACTGTCTTGGGTCCCTTTGTCCGGTCGCTGAGGTCTGACACACACCGCTGCAGCCTCCAGCTTTGCCACAGCAACGGGCGCTGTGCCAGGCGACGCCCCAGCTCTGGTCACATGGTCTCCTCCAGTGCAGCCATGACCTCTGATCCTTATGAATTCAACCTCCTCGCTGGCTGCTCCAGTGGCAAACCTTCACACAAGCACTTCATGTGCCAGTGCTACCCAGGCTGGACCGGGCCGGAGTGTCGGGAGAGGAAGGACGAAAAGAGGCAGAAGAACAAGTAACCCAAGTGTTTCAGCCCGCGCTCACGGAAGACCGAGGACATTTCTGTAGATGTGAGGCCTCCACATCTTGTCATAATAAAAATAACTTTGGATAAATAAATGTATGAATGTGGATTTATCAGCGTATTTTTAAAAAGGGTGAAATGTTTCCCCTAGGCCGCCTGCGTGGACTGCTTCTAAGTGTCTAGATAGTGGCAGTTATACTCACATGACATGTTTGACCTTAACCATAATTCCCCTCATGCATGCCCTTCAGACAGCCTGAGTCCACCACGGATTCTAAGAAAATGTAGTTGCTGGTCCTAAAATCAAAAAAGAACAAAACAAGAGTTTTGTCTTTGTTATCACATTTATTGGGTTGCGTTTGTGGTCAAAGGCAGTTTTGCTTTTGTCAGTCCACCACATTTTGACTGTGGTGTTCCACATGTTACTCTGTGAGAGGTGCACCGTGTTAACTGAATAACACCGACTCCACCCACACAATATGAGTGGCAGGACAGAAGTGACACAGCTTTGTGTGACACAGTGGAAACAGTTTATAACCGCTCATTCATACATTCGCAATGTATTGTTATGAGACACACTGCCTCCATTCATTTCATCTGCTTAAATAACGGTGCCGTCACAGGAAAAACAAAAAAAGATCTCTGAGTTCTTTCAAAAGTCCTTTTCATATTGTGAGCAGGCAGGAGAGAGCAGAACAGTTCTCAGAAATCTCCCACCTCTTCACAACACGGTTCAGTTAGTTACACTTAATCTTGAAACTCAGACATTTACAGAACATTTTGACAAATGTTTCTTCTTCAAGGAAAAAACTCCACTGTAAAACACAGTTCTGCTGTACTTTAAAGCGTCTCCTGTGTGATATTTAAAGTGTTTTTGCGTGTATGTATACATGTAAATGTTTATTCTTCTGTGGAACTCTTCCTCATGTCCCTCCTCTCATGGCTGTCAGGTTGTGTCTCAGTGCCTGCAGTTCTTGGATCAGCAGTGACAGCTCTGTGGCTGCGGCCTCTTTCTCCCTCAGTGCCTCAGTCAGCATCCGGACGGCGCCGCCCTGCTGGACTGGAGGAGAAACAGGAATAAAATCAGACTCAGTTTGTCCATCTTGGGTTACACTAAGCAAAATGTGTTAAATTCACAGTGATGTTAAAGAAAAAAAAATGTATAATGATTGCATGACGTAGCTTGAAATAGAAATTAAAGTGGAAAATTGCAAATAACATGATAAATGTAAAGACATCAGGGCGAACACATGACAATGAGTGAAATATGATATCTCACCCAGAAAGTAGAAGATGAGAAACACTGTTAGCAGAAGCAATGTGACAATAGCACAGGCCATGGCATAGGCACGCGAAGAACTGGGTGTCAACATATCCTGCAGACGACTTTGCCATTTGCTGCTGACTGGATGGCCTCTTTGATTGACAGCTGTCACGTCACATGTGTAGAGATTCCCATTCGAGGTGGGCGTGTAAGCAGGACGAGGAGGCCTCATCCCTGAAATCATAAACAAGAGAGTCCATCAGTGTCAGTGTGTGTGTACCTTTCCAGCTGATTCATAATGCGAGTGTGTTCATACCTTTGTAGCTGTGTTAGGTTTGTGTGTGTAGCAGCATGGTTATGTTTTTGTAGTGTGTGTATGTTCATATCTTCGTGCCTGTGTTCAGAGGGCATGTGTGTACCTTTGTGACTGTGTTTGGTGTGTGTTTGTGTCTCTGTGGCTGGGTTCAGTGTGTGTGTGTGTGTGTGTGTGTGTGTGTGTGTGTGTGTGTGTGTGTGCGTGTGTGTGTGTGTGTGTGTGTGTACCTTTGTGACTTTGTTTTGTGTGTGTTTGTGTGTGTGTGGCTGGGTTCATGGTGTGTGTGTGTACCTTTGTGGCTGTGTTCATGGTGTGTGTTTGTGTCTCTGTGGCTGGGTTCATGGTGTGTGTGTGTGTGTGTGTGTGTGTGTGTGTGTACCTTTGTGGCTGTGTTCATGGTGTGTTCGGTGGAGGTCGTTGATGGAGTCCACAGAATGGAGCTCGATCTCAGTGAGGTCTCTGTCGCTGACCCTGTGGAACTGAGGGGTGGTCTGGGAGGACGGAGGCCTCGACATCTCGCCTCCTCTTGAGGGAAGAACAGATAGACTGCTCGACGGTTCAACTACTCCACTAGTCAGCACCTTCCTTCCAGTGAATGAATCAACAATATTAGTTTCTAAAAGCCAAAAGCCTGCATCAGTAAACAACACATAGAGCAGCAGAGTTTAACCACCAGCCTGGTCTGACTGAACGGATACCAAGAAATGCAAATGGCCTGTGTATAGATTCACAAAATATTTCCAGCAATGATGCAGTTTTGCAAAAACTTTGCCCTCTGAGTAACTTCACAGGCGATAGACTATGATTGACTAGTTTGTAACTGAAAGATCAGACATGCAAAATAACTTGAGTCTCTTTTTTTTTTTTTAATGTTTGTGCCATTGTCATTTGTAGCCATCCCAAGGCCAACGTGCAAAGTAAAGGGAGGAACTGGGTGATTTAAAAGCACTTCATGTCTAAGTACTTCTCACTAGCTTCACAGGAGACATTGCATCGTTTACTCAAGATGCTTTTTGTCAGCGCTGTGGTTCATTCACCTGTCTTACATTCTATTTTCATATAAACTTCAAATATCAAGTTGGTGATTAATAGTGACGAGGATACGGTGGGTTACTTCCTGAAGTGGAAGTAGTGGAAAGAGAAGTGATAATTAAAAGTAATAAATGGGTCAGCATGTATCATATAAGAGAGCAAGGAAGCAGATCATCTTGGTGTCTATTTGAGCTCAAAACAAACGGGTCATATGAATGGCTGATTTATCAGAGCTATTAATAGAGCTGGTTGTCAAATCCATGAAGGCACAACGTTGCTGGAATTTGGATCAAGGACCAAAGGACAAGAGAGGCTCCTATCTAATCACCAACTGAATGAATGAATGGGTGATTTACTGGATTACTGCCTGACTACCTGATTTACAGACAACCTGATCCCACTCAGGTCACTGTGGTGGCAGACCAGATCAGTAGAATTTGATAGATTACATCGAAAACATACTGTCCTTCTTTTCCCGCTTACCTTCTGATGGCATGTGTGTGTTCTTGTCTATCTGTTGCTCCTCATGTCCACCCAGTCTCCTCACACTGAGACTCACGATCGTCAAAATGTGTCTGGAGCCACACTGTGACACACCGAATCCAACCAAACTCAAGCTAAATCCCAACAATGAATCAGTGATTCCAGGAAAATCCTTGATGTATGAAAACAAAAGGCGACCTCCAGATTTTGCCTCAGGATCCTTCTCTTCCTTGTGAGCGTTTTTGTGTCACTGAGCAACTGTAGGAAGCCCGAGCGCCACCCCCCCCCTCCTACTAACTATGTTTGTGTTAGTCCATGTTCCAATTTAGCCCACCCAGCTGCCCCGTGAGAGAGGTAGAGAGAGGCAGAGCAACGGTGAGAGGGAGAAAGTCCCCCCCCCCCCCCCCCCCCAATCATGCTCATGCACACACCCAACCCTACAGGCCTTCAAGGCTTAAAATAGCAGCAGAGACATGGGGGTATTATTAGTGCCTCAGGCCAAAGGATGAGTCAATGGTCTGGGTGGAGGGCATGATGGGGTACATTGGGATAAACACACACACAAATACTCACATGGACAAATATCAGTGGGTCCGAGTGCGCAGCTTTATCTGACCAACAACACCTATAAGTCAAAAATAAATCTGTAAAAGTGAAATGTACAGCAACCATAATGAAGACTTATGATCTGATGCTACTGGCTTTAATATTAAACATGTATACAAGTGCATTATGTCTTCTGTTTGCACTTTACAGCATGAAGAAGCCACTAAATGTGCTGTTATCCAGGTGTAAAGTAACATGCTCAGTCCACAGCGTGCAAAACACCTGTGTTTTTTTCTATCTTAAATTTGAGATGAAACAGTAATTTGTTGGTTGTTTTTCCCTGTAAACTGTCTGAGACCCTCTGCTTTCAGAAGGAGAAAACAATAGAGTGGGTGCAACTGAGACAGCCTGTGACTCTCATTGATACCACATTGTTCAAGAGCAAGCACAAATCATTAAAAACAAATTATAATGCACAGACATGACAGTTACTAATAAATCGGGTAGGACACCTGTGGAATGGACTATAAATGACTTATTGGTCTTGTTATTACTTTATCCTCTTGGTCTCAGGCTCAGATGAGCTCTCTCACTCGTTTCCTAACCTTGGCAGCATGATAAGCCCCCTGTCCTTGCTAGTTGTCCATCACAGTTCTGTGCCAGGTCAATTTTTGGTCTGGAGTCCATCTCAGCACAACCCTTGGGGTGTGATCTGCCTCCACTGGAAGCACATGGCCCAACCATCTGCTTCCCAATTCTTCCATGCTGCATTTCAGTGATGATGTAGTTGATTTTGTCTTCGTCTGTTTAATTCACAGGTTGTGATCTTGTTTGACCAGCAGTACCAAACCTACACAAAAAGCAAAAAGTTAAAAAAAATAATAATAATAATAAAATACTTTCAAGAAACAAACAGTGTCATCACAGTGAGAATCAGGTTAAAAGAGTTCAAACACAGTACTGTACTGATGTGTAATCACTATGATCTAATATAATATGAGTTAGTCACTGCACTCGCTGGTAGACTCATCAACTACATTTCCCACAAGCCCTTGCTCCTTCCTCCGCTCTATGCCACTTCATGTGTTTTTGCCAGGAAAGCAGGAATTCCACAGAGTGGAGTCCAAAGAGTTCAGGAACAGCGGAAGTGTTACCCGTCAGGGGAGCGTGTGTGTGCGACACTTCAGCGGGGACTCAGGTGCATGATGTGGGCTCGGCTGCTGGTTGGGGTCGGGGGTTCGGGGCTCGGCCTGCGAGCTTCCAGGGACGGTTTGCTGCGGGTCGCTGGAGCTGGATGTGCGGGGAAGCAGCAGCAGAGGCAGGCTTCAAGTGCAGAGGTGAGCGGAGCTTGAAGAGTCGCTGCGCGGTGAACTTCTGTGTCCACAAGTGATCCAAAGTGTTCAGTTTACAGCAGCTTGATCACAGTTTTCTCGCTGGAAGATGATGCAGGAAGATTGTTACGAGGCCAGACACTGTATCTGTGGGACAGAGTCATTTCATAGAGTGAAAGTATTAGTTATTAGTATAAGTTAATGATCATCATGTCTGTGACCCTCCAGTGAGTTCATTATCGTATTTATGATCATTTTCTTCTTCAGATATCTTTGTTAAACTTATATAATATTCTTTTTGAACTGACGTTTAAGACGTGTGATGTGTTCATTGTCCTCACTGGTAGGTTTGACATCATACACCCTGAAAGGTTTGAGGTGTTTTTGGACTCCGTGTTTAAAGCCATTTTGGCCCTCATATTTGAATCAGTGGCTCTGTAAGTGTGGCTGCATGTTCCAGTAATAACATGAGAGTGTGTCACAGCAGCAGTGAGTCCATGCAGACATAATGTGCATCTGTCCCAGCAGACTGCCGCCCTCCCTCCCTGCCTCACATCACTGAGCCGTACAGCATGATTTTTATTAAAACCACGAGTGACTGGCTCTGCCGTACTGTCAGCACTGCCTGGCCTCTGCTTCCAGGCCTCCACATGTGACCTTACCCAGATTCATTCATTCACTCAAAGGAGGTTATTAAGGACATAATACAGAAGACATCAGTCGCACGTGTGATTTCTCAAGCAGCTATGATTAAAATCATATCGGTGGGAGCCTTTAAAGTCCCTTAAAATGTATGTGATTCGTATTTGGGTGTTTGCACAAAGCAGAACGGGTAAAGAGAGTAAAGTCCTGACCACGTGGAGCGCCCTAATCTGTGGTGCTTCATTAAGTGTGTGTGTGTGCACATAATCAGAACACCCACTTCTCCTCTGTTCATTCAAATTAATAGCTGACTTTGGACTTGAACGGTTTTGTGCAAAGCAGTTGAGTCTTATGTAAAGTGCCGACACCTTCTGTCCCATCATGCATTTCTGCCGCTGCACTGATAAGCCCCCTGCACTGGCTGAGTTCAAAGGGCAGAAAGAACGGTCTGTCTTTTGAGTGTTTGATAGATCAGACCAGAAACAGCTTCATATTCAACAAAGATGTGCCATCTCTGTGCCATTTGCAGTATATACTGTCAATGAATATTTGGATTAGTTAAGGGGAAAAAATCCTGCTTATTTTAGTACATGCATCTTCTCAGGAAGTGGCCAGATTATTATTAATGAACTGAAAACTGCTATACAACAATGAGATATGAAGAGATTTTTAGAAACATGACTGACATGGTGTATTTAAACATTGCATAGATGCTTAAAATCCTTATTCCAGCTCCTTTTAAGGTGCATCATTTCAACAGCCATCTAGTATCATAATTAATATTTCAAAAAATTTCACTTCCTGTATTTCAGCTGTGATTCCTCTATTCCCTGTCTTTCTCTTTCTTGCACACTCAGTCAAGTGTTTTCTTTCCTCCAGGCTGCACTGAAGAAGACTCCGCTGTTTGACTTCCACAGGGAGCATGGGGGGAAGATGGTGGGCTTTGCAGGCTGGAGTATGCCTGTGCAGTACAAAGACAGTCACATCGCCTCACACATGCACACCAGAGAGCACTGCTCCATCTTCGACGTCAGCCACATGCTGCAGGTGAGATGAGTTTAGACTGACACTCCTGAACACAGGTGAACAAATACAAATTGAAACTCATACATCACATTCATAGACACTTGCTTCCTGAAACAATGCACAAGATAAAACTGGGACTGCTGTGTTTAAACACTCTTTTCATGCTTCTTTTTCTGACAGACCAAAGTCCATGGCAAAGACAGGGTGACGTTCATGGAGTCCTTAGTGGTTGCAGATATTGCAGAACTGAAGGACAACCAGGTGAGACGAAGGATTGTTGGATGTTGAACCTGCAGTAACTGTTTTGTGTCCAAGCAGGCTGTAAAAACATCATTTACATATTCAGTTGATGGGGTGAGCTTGTTAGCAAACAGTTGCATATTTTGCATCCAGCAGACAGAGCAACATGATCAATAGTTTGGAGCTGTGTTTCTGGCCACCTTATTCGGTTCTCACCCACTCATCTCTGTGTCTCCCCTGCCTCACCCCTCAGGGTACACTGACCCTCTTCACCAATGAGAAAGGAGGGATTATTGACGACCTCATTGTGACAAAGACGAACCAGGGCTACCTCTACGTGGTCTCCAACGCTGGCTGCGCTGACAAGGACTCGGCTCGTATGAAGGTAAATACAGACAAAGTGTGTACAGGAGAGTCTGATAGACCGATGCAAAGTGTCTAATGTGTGTGTGCGTGCGTACGTGCTTGTGTGTTTTGCCTGTAGGCCAGACTGGCAGAGTTCAAAGCTAAAGGTTTTGATGTGGATCTGGAGTTCCTTGATGAAGCGCTCATTGCTCTGCAAGGTAAAATATTCATCCTCTGACTTTCTTCTTCCTTACTTTATTCCTTTCATCCACCCTATTTCATTTCTTTCTTTCCCCACTTTTCCTTTCATTCTTTCAGTTGCCTCCTCAGTTTTACCCTGTCAGTACTTCTCTCATCATTTCATGCTTCTGTTGCACGTTGTTTCACTCCTTCTTCCATCAGTTCTTTTCCACTCGCTTTCACTCTCTCCTCACTGAATCCTTTTTAATGGACCATTTGACTTCCTCTGTGTAGGACTCTGCATGCCTTACTTCATGTAGATAACATACCAGTTGTTGTGCTGTGTCCTGTCAGGTCCTTCTATGTCTCAGGTGCTCCAGGAGGGGCTGAAGGAGGATCTCAGTAAGCTGACCTTCATGACCTCCACCTTGGCCACTGTGTTCGGGATTCCTGGCTGCAGGGTGACCCGCTGTGGATACACTGGAGAGGACGGGGTGGAGGTCAGCATCTCTGTAGCTCTTTCTTTCTGTGCACTGCCACTTTTTTTTGCCTTTCTTACGACACTGACCTTGAAATGTAATTTAAAAGTTAATTTAAGCTGCCACTTTCCCACAGTTGTAGATTTTTCCTGAGGCCTTGCAGAGATCTCCAATGACTAGATCTCATTTATAGTCTGCAGGCAACAAACCTTGCGTGTGTTCACTGTTACTTCTGTATATCAGGAAACCACATTTTTTATTATTTCTTACTGATAATCGATAAAGTGACATGGAACAAGACAGAGAGTCTGCAGGCTTCAGACCCTTTGAGGCTGTACTTTGGCACCGTAGTGCTTTGAGCTAACTGCTAACATCAGCATGCTATCATGCTCACAGTGACAATGCTAACATGCAGATGTACTAAACACAAAGTAGAGCTGAGCCTGATGGGAATTTCACTACTTTTGCACATATATAGACATAAACCAAACTAAAATAAAAAAAATGTAAAGTTAAGGGGTCACCACAGTTATTACTGTTCATCCTGAGGGGGGCATGAATGTGTGCACCAAATTTCCCACTGGGGCATTTCTCTCAAAACCACAAATATGAACCTCATGGTGTCACTGGAGGAAAAGTCAGGCGGTCACTTCATCCTCTGAGCACCGGAAAGGTCTGCGCAAAATTTCACGTCAATCCATCGTATAACTTTTGAGAACAGAGCCAAGCCGCCAGCGTGGCGTACTCACATGGTTTCCTCCTCCTGTCAGGAATCACTGTATTTCCATGAAACCATGACTGTAAAAGATGGTTTGTGAATCTTTGTATCTGACTCTCGACCGTGGTCAGTTATTCTTTCTGGTATTTTGTCACTTTAATAATCTTCCTTTTGTTGGTACTCTCTGAACATGGTGATACGTCTCTTGTTAACACTGTTAAACACAAATATGCTGAACAGTGTTTTGCTGCCAGAATCCAGATTAATGGTTGGCTGCATGAACTCATCTTCTTGTCCTCTGTGTTGGCCCACTCTGCTGGAGCTCTGCACAGAGCAGGATGGATGTGGGTGGGGAATGTGTTCCTCACTATTTCCCTCAGTGCAAAGACTCACAAACATAGACTGACTATCCACGATGCAATTACTTATTTGACTCATCTGTTTAATACTAATATGTGTTCATTGATGTGTTTTAATTTCAGTATTGATGAGTTAAACTATGCAGCTTCCAGTTCATGGTTGGTTTCCATTAAAACTCCTTGGATGGAGACCCAGCTCTACAGCGTGTCTGTGTCTCTGTGTCCCAGATCTCCGTCCCTCAGTCCAGAGTGGTGGAGCTGACGGAGAAGCTGCTGGCGAACAGCGAGGTGAAGCTGGCCGGTCTCGGCGCGAGGGACAGCCTGCGGCTGGAGGCGGGGCTTTGCCTCTACGGAAACGACATAGATGAGACCACCACACCGGTGGAGGCCACCCTGGTCTGGACCATAGGTCAGATTTTAGCGTTCAATGTGGAATATTTTTAGATTGTTTTTGAAGAAGGCTGTGGTGGAGCGGGTGGTTTGAAGCCAGGACCATCGTTTTTTCTGTTCCTGTTAGCAGCTAGCTGTTGAACACAGCACAGTGGTGGTAACTCTCAGTGCTCAGTGTTCTCTGTAGTAACTCCACTGCTTCGTCTTCTCACACACAGGAAAGCGTCGGCGCCAGGCCAAGGATTTCCCCGGTGCTGACATCATTGTACCTCAGATCAAAGCCAAGACCGCCAGGAAGAGGGTCGGTCTGGTGTCCACCGGCCCCCCCGTCAGACAGCACACACCCATACTTGGCCCTGATGGAAAGGTCATAGGTCAGAAAACAACAGTGTGGGAGTGGTGGACAGGAGAGAGCTGTGCATAATGTGAAATAACAGCAACAGCTTTTCAAATTTAAACAGAAGGTTGAGAGTTTTCTTAAAATAACATAAAAGCACCACTACTGACACAAAAAAGATTTAACATTGAAGCCACATGAAGGATTTTTACATGTGTTGCTGCCAACCTGTGTCTTTTATGGTGCTTCCACTGGAGGCTGCCAAAGTCACACAGTTTTACATTATCATTCCCATCATTTAATGATTGGATGAATAAACAAGTGAATGAATGTAATGTACAGCCAAACAGTGAGTGGATTAAAATGTTAGCGTAACACACAGAGCAGGACCATCATAACATTTCCAGAGTAAGGTTTTATTACGGCTCACTAGCTGTTTCTAAAGACAGACATTTCCAAGGAAAGACCTATTCTTTGCTGTTTTATTCAGGTGAGGTGACCAGCGGCTGCCCCTCGCCCTGTCTGAAAAAGAACGTCGCCATGGGTTACGTGGACGCGGCATTCGCTAAGAATGGAACAGCCATCCAGGTCGAGGTCAGGAAAAAAGCAGTGCCCGCCACCGTCAGCAAGATGCCCTTCGTCCCCACCAACTACTATTCTGGATAAGAGGGACACACACACACATACACACACACACACACACACACACAGTCCACCCACCCAGACACCTGCAGACACTCACACTGGATCATTCCTTCACTCTGCCCCGTACTCACCAATGCTGCCCCCTTCTGTTTACCTCCAGCAATGCAACACCAATGTAAGACTGCTCACCGGCGAGTCCTCTGAGACAAAGTGATCCAAAATGATAAACAGTTACACAGTCCATAACAGGACATAACAGCAGACAGAGACTTTGAGCGGGACATTTAAACAGCCGGCTGCCACTCTACACACAGTCAGTATGCTGCCTTTGTGCGCTTAAGCAAGGCAGCATCTAGTCACATGGTTCCACCTGTGGATGCACAGAGTACATAACAAGCAGTATTGTTGAGTCTGAGAGTGTATGTCTGATGGCACTGGCTTCAACGCTCTGCTAACACGGTTCTCGGACCAAGCTGTGGGTTTTCTTTTTTTCTATTTTGTCAGTGGACACAGCAGCTTAAACTGAAGCAACGTACTGCTCTTCAGTCAGCGAGGCTGTGTGGACGCATCAAATACAGCGACTTTTTGTTGTAGAATATAGGTTTTGCTAATGAAACATGACAGCGTTTACTTTGGACCAAAACAAAGAGATTCCAAATGGTTCATATCACAGAGCCAAATTTCTATTTGGATTGTTGTTAGTCATAAACATGTTAATCAAGGCAGGTCAAACAGGGCCAGCTCATAATCCCTCCAGCACAACCCCCCCCCCCCTCCAAATCTGCTAATTAACACAAACTTCTCCACGTCTTTGGGGGGATTGTGAGGGCGTTCTGGTTCACTGTAACCTGACCTAACTTGATAACCTAACTTGAAAAGATGTAAGTTGTCATTCTGTATGTGCTCTGTCTACTAATGAAATTGAATCTCTGTTTTAAACCAGGACCTTGTCTTTGGGCGTTCTGTGGAGCTCTGAATGTCTTTTTATGAAATGATAACAAACTTAATGCAGAAATAATACTACTGATTTCTAGGTTGTCAGTTTTTGTCAGCTCTGTCTTGAAGGTGCACTGAATGTGTCATCGTGAATTTAAGTATCAATACATTTTCATGTAGACATTTGAAATAACGTTAATGTGATTAGAAAATATCTTCTTTTTATTAAAGACAATTTCCTTTTTATTGTTCCATGATTTTATTTTTTCTACTGACAAAAAAAAAGCCTGAATTCTGCCTCTTTCTCAAAATTTGTCTCATAATTCTGACCGCAGCTTGTTTCCTTTTTTATTTTTTATTGACAACAATACAACATAAAAAAACAAAAAATCTGAAACACTTAAAAAGACACTTCGACGTGACTTCATACAGTTTGGTAAACTGATTTTTGGGGGACAGAATCCTGATGGATGAGTCACAACTTTTTAATTCATTTTCAACAAGGCAGGGAGGGTTTATTGTTTCTCCACTTCCACTCATGAATATGATATTTACCCAGTATTAGAATTAAATTCACCACATGTGAAATCACTGTTGATACACCATCCATATAAATTAACCCCCCCTCCCTTCAGACAGACTGCTGCTGCTCTTTTTACACCCGATCATGTTACTCACCTGTTGCCAGTTAACCTGATTAACTGAGCAATCTTCCACCAGCTGCTTCCTTTCAGCATTTCATTACCTTTCCAGTCTGTTGTTGTCACTGTCCAAACCTTTTTCAAACGTGTTGCTGGCGTCAAATTATAAAGAGGACATTTTGGAAAAACAGTGACATTTCTCAGTTTTAACATTTGATGTGTTATCTTTGAGTCATTTTCATGTAAATGAAACTTTTTTGGAAATGGTTTTATCATACTCATAAGAAACAAGTAGGCCTGAAAACCCCTCAAATCAATTTGATCACTGTGATACTCCTGTTCTTTTATTATGTTGTTTAATATATTTGGGCTATTTATACACGTCTCAGTATGTTTCTTTGTGCGTTCTGTCACAGTAGAAAAAGGTTTTTCACTTCTTACAAATATTAACACGTCTTATTTTATCTGCGTTCACCATTCCTCCCTTTTTATAGGACAGCAGGTATCTTCAGTTTTGGTTAATACTTGTTGAGTCGGTTTAATGAATCATCTAAGACCTCTCTGTGGCATCAAAAGAAAAAATAGAGCTGTGATGTCCAACTTTTTGCCCAACTTAAGATGCAATCAGGAGCAGGTGATGAAACCACTTGAATTAACTCAGAAAGGTTGTTCAAAGATACAGACGCAGTGTTACATGGACGAACAGCTGCTGTTCATTTTACTGGATTATCAGTGTACTGGATAAACAAGGCTTAACACACCATGAGAGGTTTAAGTGAAATTAATCTGAGACCTACATAAAACATCTTGCTTCAGTGCAGTCAGCAGGCTTAGCTCAGACCATTGTCTTTGCCACATGCAGTCTTCTCACCTGCAGACAATTTAGATGTAATTTCCTCACCAATAAATATATCAGCGTCTTCCTCGCGCAGGTCTCAAAACTGGGTTTTGCTTAGTGTTTCACTTCACTTGGATGTTTGAGCTTCACTGTGCAGAATGATGTATGTGCAGTTTGACAGTAGAGGCTGTTTTCCCTCAGTCACAGTTAAAGATGTGTGCCTGCAAACAGTGGACACAAAAAGACGGACTGAGAGTTTGAGACACACTGAACTACTCACAGAAACTCAGGGATATTCGGCTTTCGGGTGAAATTTCAGGATGAACCTAAAATACACTATAACCTTTACAGGCGAACTTAATTTGACCTTCTCTAATCTTTTACATGCACATGTCCAACTGTTCAGTGTTCAAATACTTCTTGTACAACTGCTCTCTAACAAGGAGCTGAACGGCAAAATTCATAACAGGTGTTTGATCCATGAATCGACCAATAAATTTCCTGGTTCAATTAGAATTGGTATTTAAACAGTCCTCTTCATCATGCTGTTCACATTGTGACATCATGAGACCAAGACGACACCTCACAATTGCTCAACATTTCCTCGCCACTGTGAGGCTTCAAACAGGATGTTCTCAGAGGGAAGTGGCCACTGAGCTTACAGTGTCACAGAGTGTCATCAGCAGGTTGCAACAGAGATACAGAGAGACTGGAAGAGCCACAGAAAGGCATAGAAGTGGACGTGCTTTGGCCACATCCCACACTGATGACCAACTCGTAACTCTGTTCCCCAGAACCTCAATGACCTGAGGGCCGCCCTTCAAGAAGAGCGGGATGCTCCGCCTCAGCAGACAATCAGTCGGCTTGTGAACAGCATGAGACGTCGTTGTCAAGCTGTAATTGATGCTCAAGGGCACGGGACAAGTTATTGAGACATTGACATTTTTTGTTGTGGTATGCCCACCACTGTTGTTGGGTTTTGTTTCAATAAATAGTTCAAGATGAGGAAATCACCATTGCATGCTTCTACTTAAATGCCCTACTGTCATGATAAAATATCACTGTAGCTTGAACTTTTTACATTTTCCATAAATTTCACCTGAAAGCCAAATATCCCTAACTTTTTGTGAGTAGTGTGTGTGAATTAATAAGAGTCTTATTCTAATTGTCCATTTCTCAGGACACTTCATATTCTGCTCTCTTTAAAATAAAGGACAAACAATTACACTTTTTAAAATATACAGTGTCTTTAATACGTTTCTTGATATCTCGCATCTTCTGCAAAATTGATTCACTGACAGTTCTGAGAGTTGGCAGAGTTACAGAATAGCACACAGCTACTTTCACCAAGCATGTGGACAAGAAAAAGACTTTGTGATGGGACGCTCTATTTTGCAAGAGGAATCATCTTCTTGATCACGTGCTCCATGTCGGTGTGTTCGGATGTGTCCAGCTTAATGTCGTACTTGGCCAGAATCTTCATGATGGGCCTGATCTTCAGCCACCACTGTGTCTTGGGGATGCGGTGCCTGCAGAAGACAGAGGCAGGATCACTCTACATGTTCACCGTTAAACACATGACTTGTGGTACGCTGAATCACGAGGAAAATAATGCAACATACTCAAAGTCTGTGTCCTCCTTCAGGTCAGCAAGAGGCTGGAAGGTGAGCGCCCTCTTCCTCATGCCCAGCACGCAGGCAGAGTCCGGTGTGTTGGCGAAGATACGACCTACACGACACAGGAAGTGAAACAGTCCACATCACATCATGTAAAGCTCATTACTATCAACTACCAAGAAACTGCATTATTCATTCCTGTTGGCAATGTTGGTGGACGTATTCAGATCTTTAAGTGAAAGCAGCAATACCACAGTGTGAAAATACTCAACTACTCTATGTTGCATCATGTTTTTAAATTCAGATTATGTTTTATGCTGCTTTCAGGGCCACATACCATGTCGATAGCACTCCTTTAGTTTCTCAGTCAGCCACAGAATAGACTTGGCTCCCATCTTTGTGCCAAAGTTTCTGTCGAAGGGGGTTGGAGTTCCACCCTGCAGTCAGTAAAGGACAGGTAAAGGAAGGTGTTTCATCCATTACATAGCGATATAGACTTAGTTCTGGTTTTGTTGCAGTAGATTGGACGCTTCACAGCCTGAGCTGACCTGCTGCATGTGTCCGAGAACGTTCTTACGGCAGTCGAAGATGCCTTTGCCCTCCTCGGAGTACAGGTTGAAGATGAAGTCAGTGGTGTAGTTGGCATTACTATTCTCATTCCTATTGTGGAATGAACAGTGACAGATTATTGCCCTGCTGATTAATAGCCCTTTTTCACAGCAGAAATGACATATGTCAGCGTTCACCTACTACTACTACTACTACTGGCCTTTGAACACCATACTTCAATTCATGCTGTGCTGCTGGGTCACACCTGACCCAAACCTACCTGAGAACCAAACCTCTCTTCACTGTTGTCTTCATCTTCTCCAAAAGATGCTCTACGTTCACCTGCAGGCCGAGTCCACAGATCACCATCAGAACACATCACTGTTTAAGGTGCAGGGACACTGGACAAACAGGTGGTGTCATCAGCTCACCTCCAGGTCTTTAATGTTGAATTTTTCTTCATAGATGTAGGCGGCATCAGCCCCAGCAGCCAGACCGGCCATGGTGGCCAAGTAGCCGCAGTATCCACCCATAGTCTCGACGATGAACACACGGCGCTTAGTCCCGGCTGCAGACTGCTTGATTCTGTCACAGGTCTGCAGAAAAAAGATAGAAGAAATGCATTTAGCTGGGGTTTTTTTTTTAGCATATATGTGTGTATATCTGCTGTTGAGGCATTTACAGAGGTGATGGTGTTGAGGGCAGTATCAGCGCCAATGCTGAAGTCAGAGCCGGGGACGTTGTTGGAGACGGTGGCGGGGATCACCACCATGGGAATGCACATCTCTTCGTACTTCTCCCTGGCCTGAACCAGTTCCAGGCCTCCAACATACGCCTGCAGCCAGGGGAGAGGATGGAGAGCAATTCCTTTCAATGATTTTCTTATTTATTTATTTTTTTTGGTTTTAAAGGAGATGGCTGTCACATCTTACCTCAAATCCACCAATGATCACCAAAGCGTGGATGTTGAATTTGGCGATGTTCTGACTGATTTCCTCCAGCACTTTATTTGGCAGAGTTCTTTGGGGCATAGAAACAAATCCACCAGTGAAACACTTTGTAGTTTTGTAACAAATCTCACACCACTGAAAAAAAAAGCTCATGCTTCACCTCTTGGTGCCCAACATTGAGCCTCCTTTTCCAGTCCAGCCACTCACTGAAGTCCAGGTGATAGGTTCAATCTGCAGTGAGGAATCATGTATGCATGTATTATTATTATATGTAAGTATGTATTGGTATTTGTATGTATGAAATAGCACTTTCACAACTGTGTGTCCACATTTCAGGAGGGAAATGTCCACTTACGTGTCCTTGAGCTAGACCGTCAAAGCCGTCATGGACAGCCAGCATGGTGTGACCTTGGATGATGCCCATCCTGACCGCTGAACGGACGGCAGCATTCATACCAGCACAGGGAGCGCCAATGTTCATGATGGCCAGGTTGATGTTGCTCTGGTTGGTAAGAGAGAGATTGTTTATGTCTGTTTGTTATAGAAAACCATCTTTGTGAACGGTGGTAAGAGGCTGGCTTAGAGAATGGAAGGTGTTTACCTTAACGTCAGGGGGGTTGATGTGAGCCAGCAGCTTGTAGGTGTTCCAGTTGTTCTCAAAACTCCTGCACATCATAAATAAAGCTGAGTGTTGGTCGTTCAGAGTTACATTATCAATCAGAATAAAGAAATACACTCTTGTTTTTAAATATTTTAAAGGTGGTATTCATCTCTATAAGGATAAGGTTGACTGTTTTTTTTGCAGTATGTCCATGTTTTATGTACTTTTTTGAGTGTTTTTACTTTGTCGTGTATACTTTCTTTGTTCAATGCATTGACACTGTGCTAATATGAATATGAGCCTGCAATGAGCTGCCAAACTTTTTACAGTATTTATTGTAATCCACTATTTTTAAAAGCTGTTATTAATTAATTTTTATGTAATTTTAATGATGCATTAGAAACCCCAAACTAAAAAAACTAAATAGCCACACATGATTTCTTTTTCCCCACTGCTTTTAGAGTCGGGGTTGCAAAATTAAAAGGTATTTTAAATCTAACTTTTTTTTGTCATTCATTGTGTGTGTGATCATATTCCATTCAACAATTAATTTGAGGCTAATTTAACATTCACAATTTGCATTTTCAAAGACAGCTCTGTCAGATTTTTAAGGTGTGTAAGCGGTGTGCCAACCACAGAGCAACAGCTCACACAGGCCGGTTCTTATGTGCTGGCAGTCCAGCCAATCTCTGCTCTGTGGGTTGGATTTCCAGTCATTTTTAGGCAACACAGAGCAATTCATTAATTTATTATGATTAATTAATTGTCTTCAGACTGGTCTACATTTAAGGGGTGAATACCTACTTTCCTCTGAGCTTGATGGCATCCTCAAATCTGCCCTCAGCCATGGCTGCAGTCACGTCTTTGGTCTGTAGCAAAGAGAGCAAGAGATGAAGAAATCCCTCACTCTGATCTGTCAGTGCTTTCCCTCCAAAACAAGTAGAGAACCACCTAAGAAAGAGTAGTAACTCAAAGCTGGTGGGAAATATTATGACATACCACTTGCACACACTCCATGAGCGGCAGTCTGACTGCCTGGTTCCCGGACAGACTGACCACACAGGCAGGAGTTTCTGGAGTGGCCTCCAGCAGCGCCATCACCGCCTCCACACCCATCCTGCTGCCCTGGACAACACACACGCAGTCAGATCATCAGGTGTGTGTGTGAGGGTTGGAGAGGCAGTGAGAGCTGTACACTGTCCTTTATATTTGGTGTTTCATTGAGATACTTACCAGGATTCTGTCGAAGGCGGAGGGCGTTCCTCCTCTCTGTACATGTCCAAGAATAGTGGTGCGAGTATCAAAGCCGAGCCTGTCAGTCACCAGCTGGAGACAAATAAATCTGTGTGTTGGGACGCCATTTTATCGATACAATGAGGAATAATACTTTACCATGCTGACATTAGAAAGACGGGCTTGCCTTTTTGATCTGGTCAGATGTGATCGGTTTGCCATCTCTGGCGATCGCACCCTCTGCCACAATGATCACATTCAGACGAGAACCTCTGGCCCTTTGCTAAAAAACAATGAGGCAAACAGAAATACATTCATGCAGTCTGAACGCTGTATTAGTGTGTCGAGCAGGTTGACGGCAAATAAAGGCACACATACGTCTGCCAGCCTCCTGCACAGGTGGTTCTCCCAGCCATCATCTGGGGGCATCTCTGGAATGAACACCCAGTCGGCACCACAGGCCTGGGCCGTCACCAGGGCCAGGTACCTGCAGGCCGCCACGCACGCACACACACACACACAAGATAAACCCACGTACCAGTAATATGTGTACATAACTCAGGTACAAGTGTACATGTCTGTGCAAACACAGGCCTTTTGCCTTTAGTGTGATCAGTCAGTAGAGATGTGACAGGAAATGAGGGGAAAGAGAGGATGCAGCATGTACAATGTTAGCTTCTGAAACCACTTGTTAAATTATCTGTGATGGCTTTACTCTGTGGAATCCTTTTTTTCCATGACACAAAACAACAGTTAGTTTTACCAATACATGTTAATAATATACTATATTCAAATAGGTAGACATATATTCGATTTTACGCCAGTGATGACTAACACACACACATGGACCAGACACACAAGGCACTGACCCACAGTGTCTGCCCATCACTTCCAGGATAAATGTCCTCTGGTGGCTGGGGATGAACAGAGACAATTTTGTACAAATTAGACAGAATATGCCCTATTTTACATGCGATTTACTAAACCAACCTACCACATCAAACAACACACACTCTCTTCATGCCTACTGCTCTTTACTGCTGCTGTGATCTAATTCCATCCTTGTTCAATATGAAAGTGAATCTTCTGCATCACTGCATGCTCAGACGGAGGGTTACAGTGATGTCTGACCTCTGGGCGGTTGTGGTGATGGCATCCACCACCTCCACGATGCGGTGCAGGGCAGAGTCGGTGCCAATGGTCATGTCGGTGCCACAGAAGTCGTTGTCGATGGAGCCCACCATGCCCACGATGTTCAGGTGGGAAGATTTCTTGGCTTCGTCTTCTGTAATCTTACCTGTAGAAAATAAAAGAACGGAGTCAGGGGATTATTTGTTGCCAAGATATTTCCCAGACACAAAAATGGTGACGTCATGGTGGTGCCACAATGAAATTCAATGGATCATGAAAATAATTAAGATTCACCCTCTGGGAACCAAGAATGGTGAGATATGTGAGTCTGGACCAAAGTGGTGGACTGACCACCAGACAGAGAACAGACTGAGGGGTTAAGGCTGAAAGACTGATTATTCTCAAACCCACTACGTTCATCGCTTTACCGGCTCGGACGAGGTCGACCAGCAGTGAGCTCCACTCGGTCCTGAACTGGTTGGCTCCAGTCAGACTGCCGTCGCCTCCGATCACACACAGGTTGGTGATGCCCAGCTTCACGAGGTTGCGAGCTGCCGTCATGCGACCCTCTCTGGAGCGGAAGTCCTTGCAGCGGGCGCTGCCAATGACTGTACCTCCCTAACGCGTAAAGAGGAGAAGCTGGTTTTAGTACAGTGACTGGTGCACAAATATTCTCTGTCTGTAATGATACAGCCATTACTGACATTTAACCCCACAATGTTGATCCACAGCAGTTATCCTGTATTACCCCTTAAATATTTATCTCTATGTGATGTGCATCAGGGCAACTGTTCCCTCTCCATTGCTCACTTTGACACGGCATGTTAATCCTTCTTGACTGACAGGCCTCTTTAATTAGACAACACCTGACGATAGAGATGTGAATCATAATATCATCACTCAAAAATGAGTTTCTCATGTTATCAGAGCTTGTGAGACGCTGGAGGAGGAAGGTCTTGACGAAGGTGTGTTAAAGGTTAAAGGATCAGTTCACCCAAGTTAGAACATCTCTCTTACGTCTAATGATGTTCAGCCCGGCAGCTCCTTCAGAGATCAAGAGTCTACTCTGCATAATCCACAGACCTCACTGTCAACAGTTTTCACTGGAGGGGCCAAACCAACTGTTTCCAGTGTGTTCTGTGCGTTATTAAGAGTAACAGACGCCTTTTATAGACAGACGAATTGCTGCTGTAATGTTTCAGTGCTGTGAGCGAACAGAATCCTGTTCACCTGCATTGCACTGATCTGACAGCAGAGGTCTCAAGGTGGATTTATGAACACCTGGATGGATTAAACCCAAACTATGAGGTGACGCACAGTCTGAGAGATTCTCTGGCAGCCTTTCATTTGACTTACTTTAGATATTTTTTCTCTTTGTTTCTGTTTCATCATTTTTCTGTTGACAGGGTGAGTTGTGTGTCGTGTGAGGAATATCAGTATTGATCCAATTCTTGTGATAAAACTATCTGCATGGCTACACACCAGTAAAGGTAACATATTTAGGTTGAACTGATCATACAAGTTTTTCACATTTGAACATTTCTGCATATTTTCGTGTCTGGGTGGCTTTTTTCTGTGTTTCTGTGTGTGTCGACTTGGCTGCATGTTGTCACTCACCAGCTGAAGCATCATGGACACACTCTCCCATGTGGCGAGGCGAATGTGGTCTCCCCCATCCACCAGACCCTGGTAGCCCTGCAGCACACATTAACATGCACTGTGGATACAAAAACACACTCTTTTCTTTCAGATGTATATAAATCTCTCCTGGGCTTAAGAGTCCCTGTGTTGTGTTCATTTGCAGCACCGTGACGTGTCAGTGAACTGTGTGCAGCTCGAACCTCATGAACAAAGTAGACTTTGGCTCCGGTGTAGAGACCAACTCTGACTGTAGCTCTCACAGCAGCGTTCATACCTGAGACACACAAATAACATGATCTGTGAGGTCTAATCTACTCAGTTTACAAGACAATGTTAGAATCTTTTCAACACCTCCTGTCAGATGTCAGTTTAAGACTTATAGACCCATCTTAACCTTTAAGTCACTTGACCTGTACATTGGCAACAGATAAGACAAAAATAGCCAGCGGGGAAAGGACACGAGTTTACGGGAGTGTATGTCTTGTGTACCATCTCGCCCCCGGATGCCCGGCACACGAAAAGGCCACAGTGTGAGCTTGTGTTGTCGCAGGCTTGCATGCTGCAGCTCCTGTTTCATCAGACAGCAGCTGAGGATTGGGGGCGTTTCTCTCCTCCATACCAGAAAAAGGTCAGTGGCACTAAAATTAGCCCCAAAGATGCAAAATAAGGTAACACTGGTGCAGATAAAGCCTCCACACAAAGGGTTAGAGTCAGGTTTGGAGAGGAAGAAGACAGGAGGACCATGAGACATCATCATCGACAGGAGCTAAATTTCTAAGTTAAACAAAGGAAAATATGACCAGTGTGGACGATATCTTAAATAACTTTCAGACCAAACCTGATTTGTATTGTTAATGTTTTTAATCTGCTGCACAAATTTAATCAAATGTGTGTTTATTGGCTTTTTTCATTTTGAAAAGACATTTGCTGAAATATACACCAAAATCCTGGTGGTGACACAATCTTATCATGCAGACTTCAAATAGGATTTACAGCCAAACATCCATTAACCTGTAACAGCAGTTCTTCAACTGTGCGTCTCTGACATCTAGGAAAAAAGCTGCTTGACCTTTCTGTTGTTTGGCTCCTGAACTTACTGAGGATGTCATGTAGTCAGAGCATTAACTTGATACTTTAATGGCCCTTGTAAGATGGAGGCCGCTGCTTCGACAGCTGGTTGGGATTCGGTGTTGCGCTCAGACGCATCAGCAGGGAAGATGCTGTCCCCGCAGTGTCTGTGTGACTCTGACTCAGTTTGTGTTTTAACAGTTCAAACTAAAGCTGTGATAAAATACTGGAGCCTCATCCTCTGCTTACCTTGGGCGTCCCCGCCTGACGTCAGCACAGCGATGGAGCGTCCAAGGCCCATCTTTGTGGGGTCCATGGTTGGGTGCAGATTCTTGGACATGTTTCCAGGGGAACTGGGGGGCAGACAGGTGGGAACAACGAAGGGAAAAGGAGCACGAATAGAGCAGGGCTGCCTGTCCTTCACTCTCTGCTCCTCAGGGGAGGTGCGGGTGAAGGCACAGGCTTTATAGACTACTGATCCCAGCCCTGCCCCGAGCCCCCTCCCACTGACCCCCTCCACCACTTGCTCAAAATATACATCAGGCCAAGCTTAGCACCTGCACCGGACAGTTACAGACAGGGAAACACAACACATGACACTCATGTGACAGGAAACGCTTCAGATCAGAAATTTCTAAATTAATACATTCAAAGCGACAAAATAATGAGAAAGACTGTGAAGGAAAATTGTTGTATTTTGTCACTTTTACACATGAAATTAGCCCTAGAAGAACAGCTGCAACTCAAAAGTTCCTGAAAAAAGGAGATGTGTAAACTAATAGATTAGTTGATGAAGAAAAATCAAAACATTTTTCAAGTTTGCCACAATATTAACTACTTGAACTCATCTCCTTGCTCTCTGAGAGCTCATCATGACGTCTGACATTTAATAGCCTCAAAGAAAACACTCCAAGGCAAACTGACTCAGCGGCACTGAATGTCACATGTACTGTGTAGTATCAGTACTGTCCTCTCCAAACAGGATACTGTGTTGCATGATTACCATCACGCTGATATGTGCAGCTTGATACGTGTCCAGAAAAGGGCTCAAAGTCTGACGTCAAACAGTATGACGTATGTTGATTGATGCAATAAAGATGGATATTTTCCACACCTTAATGCTTGAGGAGTTCATGTGGGTGGTGACAGCATTATGCAGGACGTCAGGAGAAATAACAGCTTCAAGTTCTAATAAGAGAGTCTGCGTGCCGTCAGCCAATAGAAAACTGATTATAGTGACAATAGCTAAAGAGGTACTGCAGAGATTCACAAGCCTAATACCAAAAATATATATACGTATATTTACTGATTGACCTTATCAGCTTCAATGATTTTTGTAAATACCTGCTTATTCTGAAGTTGATGCCAGCAACACGTTTCAAACACGTTGGGATCATTGCGTTCTGCTTTTATTTACAATTTGCGCATTGTCCCATCCTTTTTCAAATATGGCTTATAGTATTGCACTTCAGTAAAGTTAAAGGGGTCACAAGAGGGACTAACAGCTAACAGCAAACTAACAATTATTTCACCTATCATTTAACCAATAATTCTGAATAATAGTGGAAATGGCAAAAACAAACAAAAATAATAATAATAACATTTGATATTTTTCCTTGAAAGATTGCTTAATTATCCTTTATTTTCCAACATTTTCTGTTGTTCAGCTCGTTGATGAATTGTTTCAGCACAAACTCGATGTTCTGCTGCTTTTATGGGTGAAGTTCCAAAAACACTGGATCCTACATTTCCCATAATGCAACCATTATCTCGATGTCATTTGACCTTCCATATCTTTCCAACTCTGGCTTTGTGTTTTAAATGTTCTGGTCAACTTTAGATAGACATCATACAACATTTTCACAGGCTGATCGGTGCTTCTCATGAAAACTGACAAATGTGATGTAATTATCAATCAACAGCTGAAGGAAAAATCACACATGTCCAGACAGTAACATATAGAAATTTATTATAAACACTGTACATCAAGAACATTAAGTCAATCCACAAAAGAAGAGTCTGGTTTATTAGTTGCAAATAACAATGGTCTGAGCCGCCCTAATCTACATGTATACTACACTGATCAAGTCCAGCGTGCCTGCAGTGGATAAGATGCATTATTAAACACACAACTTTTATTCATTTTTAGAAAGCATCAGAAACATTCATTAAGACCAAAAAGGTTGATGGGTTTCTAAAACACTAAACTAGCAGCATTTTTGGGACCTGTATGAAGTCTGGCAATACTGTGTTGGACAAACAGTTGCATTAAAAAAAGTCTCTTCAGTACACTACACCAAGCTTATCCATTCTGGATATTCACAGTAAACAACGACACAGAAAACAAATAGTGTACTTAAAGTGCAAGTCATCTCCCCTGCAGCGGGGAGCTCCGTGGAGAAGGAGGACCGGACGAGAGATCGCAGCCGATCGGAACAAATCTCTGAAAAGCAAAAACGAGGCCAAACATTTATATGATCTTGTGTATCAATACAGAGAATATGTTTGAAAGAGCTGTGTGCATATGATGACTAGTCAGGCTGAAGAGCTACGCTGTGTCCTGTCATTTTGTGTTGTAAATAAATCAGCTGTTCAATATTTTAGGAAATACGCTTACTGGCTTTCTTGCTGCCTATTAGCTTAGCTTAGCATAATGACTGGAAATAGGGGGAACATCTAGCCTGGCCTGTCCAAAATTAACTTGCTAGTCATTGGTAGTTCCTTTAAACGATCGATGACGATTTCTGTTTAAACCTTAAGTGCTGCAATAATTTAGGCCGTTACTGTCAACACATCTGTTTGTTCCCTCTGTACCTGAATTATGAAAGTGATTTAATAAAAGAATACTACTTCTTTTCTGTGGACTGTCAGCGGTGTACTCACAGAGGACTCTTCAAAGAGCAGGGTGGAGGCCAGCGGGTTTCCACAGCGGGGTCGTGGGGGGAGAAAACCGGGTGCATCCGGGACGGACACAGAGGTGTAGGTGGCCACTTCCTCATCCATGCGCAGCTCCTGCAGAGCAGAAAGACGCTTACGCAGCATCGTCTTCTGAACAATGAGGTCTGTAACAGAAAAAGTCGCACTTTTAGTCACAATTCAACGTTCAGCGTATGTCTGTAACACTGAGATGAATCATCGTGGGTGTGTGAGACGTTACCTCTGTGCAGACTCTGAACAGAGGGGTTGACCTGACAGGTTGGGTCTGACACAGATGACGTCTCTTGGTGTGCCGGCAGCACCTTTTTCTGTCCAGACAAGGCCAGGCCATGCTGCTCGTGATTGGCTGAGCTCTGCTGCTCAAAACGTGCCACTCTTAACAGGCTTTTGCCAGTTGAGAAAAAAATGACCGACTCTCTTTGCGGTGCTTGGAAGAACGGCTGTCCTCCCACAATCCTCTGCTCCTCATCCTCGCTGCTGTTGGCCCTGCTCGTCTCTGCCTTTTCTTCACAGCCAGATTTAGTCTAGACCAAACAGCATACAGTTATTTTATAGTATATTCTAAGTAAACAGCATCAGTATGGACCTCTGTATAGCTGTAAGGTTTGAATTTCAGTTCACTTCTTACAGTTGTGGCTTGAAGTGGGAGCTGCTCTGCTTGTGTCTCAGGATCTCTGTCTGTCACATTCGTGCTCTGCTCATCCTCTTGATCCTCAAATAATCTCTGGACAACCTCCTGCTAACAAGAAAATCAGATCAGTTGCGATACGGAGCACAGCATGTTTATCTCTGGTGAGGAATATGTGCCGTCATCCAAACTGTTTTGACTGTGGAATAAATTTTCTGTATGAATTTGTGTAGAAGCTCTCTAGACAGGTGATAAAGGTGACATGATTTCCTGCTCTCACCTCCTGGCGCGGCTGAAGGTTGGTCTTGCAGTGCCGCAGCCCGGGGGTGCTGCCGTATGGCGACGACTGATGCCATTTCTGAAAACAGCAGCATCGTGAAATAAGGGAGTGACTGCGAGACTCACCACGTACCAAACAGAGTCAGCATACATTTGTACTGACCATAGCAGACATGGGCTGATGCCTGGTGTCAGGGACTCTCTGTGGCGTCCATTCCTTCAGTGGAGTCTCTTTGACTGCTACTGCTGAGGATAAAACAGCTGCGTCACATCAGGGCGAAAGGACAAAGAGATAAAGATATATGAGTTTTCATAAGATAAGATAAGACTCTTCATCTCACCTGCTGGTCCTCCGGTCACGTCTGCACGATTCTTTCTAGCCGGTACTCTCTGAGGCTGAGGAGGGACGCAACACAGTAAATGAAACTGTTTGTGTTTTAACAGCAATGAAATAAACTACAAAAAAGTTAGTAAAGGTAAAAGAAGTACTGAAGTGAAAACAAATGTATACATACTGTGTAGATGGAAGCGCCTCTGCCTGATGGACGGGCAGAGATTTGGGGTGTGGCACCCACAGGCCCCCCAACCTTCACTCCCTCATTCTGCAGGATACTTTGCAGTGCAGCAGAGTCGGGGGAGAACCGCACCGACTTCACTGATCCTGTAAAATAGGCACGAAGAACAGGTTAAATTCACATGCAAAGACCAATTCACTTACATTGAAGTGATATCAAACTATCCAAACTGAAGCTGAACTGCATACTGTTCAGTTTTACAGCTGCTAAAATTAGTTTGGTCCTCTCCGTTTCTGGTTGTCACATGGCATCACTTAGGGCCTTTTTGACTTGCATCTGTATTTAATTGTTGATATCCGATAGACAGTGTCTAAGAAAGCATTATCACTAAGTAAACACAGATCTGCACTTTGGCAGATGTGCTTATTCGCTTTCACCCAGTCACCGTGGATGAGTTTCTTTGATATCTGCTGCGATCACAGACTGTATGCTGAAGTACACCTTACGCTTCCAGTCTTGTGTTTACCTCTGGTGGGTCCGGCTTTTTGTCGACTCTTCATGACAGACACTCGCTGGGGCTGCAAACACGAGAATCAAGATGAAAAAAGATGCAGAACATTAAAACAGTTGAACATTGAAATCACTATTCTGGCCAAAATAAACATTCAACACCAACAGCTCAAATAACAACCCGGCAGTAAAAGTGTAAAGACCAAAAGACATCGTACAGGAAGGTAGTAAACAATCACAAAGCCAACTCACCAGACAGTTGTAGGGTTTGGACTGCGGAGTTGCAGAACCCAGACCTGTGGCATTTACCTCGGTCTGGAGGATACTCAGCAACGCCGCATGGTCAGCCTGAAAGTTGTCCTCTTTGTCTGAAATACATAAGAAACATGCTGACTGCTATTTAAATGGAAGAATAAATAAGCAATATATCATCAAAGTGACAAAAAGAGCAGACGATCATGAAACATCTAGCCAGTTCAGTAAGAGCTGATAGTGTTCGTGCAGGTGAGATGCATTCATTTCCATGGGAAAACACAGTTGCTGCAGCAATATTAAAATGGATAAAGTCTAATTAACGTAGGCAATAAACTAAACAAACAAATCAGAACCTATAAAGAAACTGCCAATACAACAAAAACTGAAAAAAAAAAAAGCAACAAGGCAACAACACGTCACTTACCGGTCGATCCTTTGGAGACATTGCCTTTCGTGCTCAGCTGCATGTCTTGCATGTCTTGGCTAGCGTGGGATGTCTTACTTGGATCTTTGAGACTAAGCAGGTTCATGTTTTCCAAACAGGCTTCTGCATTAAAAGCAGCCTGTGCAGAAGTAGTAGTGCTGTTTTGATGCATAGTGTTGTTATGTATGGATGACAGGGGATGGGACAAAGTGGCTGAAGTCTGAAACTTGTTGGAAGGCCCTGACTGTCCTGACAGCTGGGACGTATTTTCTGCAGCCTTTCCGGTAGACTTCCCTGTTGCTCTGGTCGAGTCCATATCGCTGTTTAACGTAGCTGCACGTTTAGTCGGCTTTGCGTGAATGTTTTGGGTTTTTAGACGAGTGTTGCGTACAGCATCAGGTTGGACAGCGCAGGTGCCAGTCCCTGGGCGTGAAACAGTTAGGAGCTGTTGATTTTCAGTGGCCACTCTTGAGCTCTTTGACTGGGACAGGTTGAAAGGTATATGCCTGGTGCACGGCTTTCTATTTCTAGCTTTGCCCTGCAGAAAAACGATAATGTATTAAGAACACAAAATCATCTGATTAAACTAGAAACATTTAAATCTACATGAGGGGAAGGAGCCACTTACAGCCAGAGGTTTCTCCTCCCACCTACAGTGAGACTGACTGAAGTCGGACGGAGTCTGAAGACGAAGGGACTTTGCGAGCACAGGAAGCCTGCTGACACCTGGTCGCACGGCCGCCTTCATACCCATGTCTGACTTTCCTGGATGCTTGTTCTCCATGTCCTGCTTGAGAGGGTGAGGCTCAGAGAGGAGTTTGGTGGGCTTGGAGTGCGCCGCCATTTTGTTCTGTTCATTCTTCATTCTGTGTAGAGGAAAAAAACAATACATGCAAACACAGTGAAGCATTGTTTGTTTGTTTTTTTGACACTATTGCCAATACCAAAACAATCTTGCTTCCTTATTTTGAGACATGTTTCTCTCGCTTTTATCTAATAAAATAAGCTCAAGCTCTCAAATGCTAAATGAACAGGCACAAGTTTGGATTTATATCAGGAACTATTTGATCAAAGAATAATCAAGCTCTAAAGGCAGGAGAGAATAAACAGTGTGTTAAATAATTCATGAACTGTCTTACCTCAGAAAGTCACTGTGGATTTTGTTCTGACTTTGCTGTCGAAGGACTGGAGAGGAGTCCATGATGAGAGCAAGGCGTGAGGAACAACTGGAGGAGCAACAAATGGCAAAGGAGATCTGATCTGAGATAATAAATAAATAAATAAATAAACAAACAAATAAATAAAAAAAAATACATGCACCATGCGTCAAAGAAACAAAAACATCAAACTTCAGTTCTTTCCAAAGCTTTAACATCACAATTTAACCGGTCCAAAGTTAATTAAGCTAGGAAGCAACCAAATACAGCCAAACGGCACCATCAATGGGACAGAGAAAAAAAAAAAAAACAACTTATCAGATATTAAACATTTATATTGTTTTGCCTGGTCGACAGAGCACAGACTTGATAGTAGTTAAGCCTGCGCACAGTCCAAACCAACATGTTGACCAGCCAACATTAAAAAGAGAAGCGCATTAGATTAGCTGTAAGGCGAACAGAAGACTAACAAGTCTCCTCCATAGCATACGCTACATACGCAGAGTCGTTATTACATAGTTTACATACTTTCAAAGTAGAAAAGGGCCCCTGTTAATTCCTTATGTCCGTCCAATTAAGTATTTCTGATCAAACTGCTTCCCCGAATGTTTTGTTTTTCCAGGCTTTTTGTGCTGATTTAAAGATCCCTTGTCAAGTCCTCTCGCACCGCTGTGGGAAAGCCAACTTCCTGGACTCGCAGCAGTTTGTAAAAAGCGCGCTTCGCCATTGGTCGCAACAGGAAGCCATAAGAACCAATGACTACGCGCGTTTTGGTCACGACATTAACGTTGACCAATGAAAGACGGATTTTCACAAACAGCTCCATGGTAACGACGCGAAAGTTGTTTTACCACGTGATCGTTTTTTGCCGCGGCCTCTGCTGATCTGCGAATAGAACAAAACAGAACTGTGTTGTCCAGCAGAGAGAAAATGCCTTTAGCTCAGCAAAATATAAAACTAGCACAAGAATATTTAACACAAAACAAGTAACATATAGACTACATACACCACGATACATTAGTGAAAAATACAAATAAAAAAACGAGCCACATTTCTTCCTTCAGTATGTTGTTTTGATGTTTCATGCTTTATTTTGTTTGCTTGAAATGCCGATTGACTCTATTCTATCAGTCATAGATGTCATAACTCTAAATAGATTAAGAATTAGATACATAACAATAGTAATAATCATCATCATCATCACCTTTATTTGAGAGTCATGGGGAAACTTTTAACCATTATTTAGCCACTACAATGTGTTTGTATTTCTTGCAAAAGCGTTCTCTTTAATAACTTCCTCATAGCTAAGCATACAGTTACAGAGGAGATGGAGATCTAACTATACGGCCAAGGATGTATACAGGGAACTGAGGACAACGTCCCACCAAATAATACATCAGTTACCACCAAAGGACCTCTAGAGGGCGATGTTTGTCACGGCATCTTTGGGCCAGCAGAAATAGCCTGATAATCAAATCCAACAGCCATTGAATTAATGTCCCCACTCTGTTTGGATAATTACTGGATGTTTATTTGAGTCGCTCTGGACGAAATGTGAGATGCTGCTGTCGATTCATATGTCTTCAAGCAAGCAAAAGTGGACTCGCAGGTATTCTTACAGTTTGTTTATTTTGTTAAACAGTGACTCAAACAACATATTTAGGCCTGCTAGCTAAGTTAAGTGAGCTATATGAGAGGTATTTACAGACTCGAGCTAAAGCTAACTGCTAATTTCATTCTAACATACGTGACCGTGAGCTAACGCTGGACCTAAACTGAGTACAAGCATTAAAGCAAAGAGAGAAAACTAGTGGATTCACAAACAATAGTGCGAGGTTAGTAATAAAATAACCTAGTTTCCACATTACCTTCAGCACACTTGAACGCCACATCTGATATTCACATTCATACTTAGTAGCACCATCACCATGCCGTGGCGGAAAGTACTTTTACTCTGTTACTCTATTCTTGTGTCTGGTGTGTATCAAACAGCATAAGTACATAGTTGCATTTAGTTGAGACATGTAGGGGACAGTTCAGTGATTTAATAATCAGTGGAACATGGAAATAAGCTTACAGGCAGACACAGGTAGGTTGAACACATGCAACATTGAAATGCTGATTACACCTTAATGCATCAGTAACAACAGAACATAATGTAATAACATGAAACTATAACGACTATAACAATAAAACAGACATTCTCAGTATTAAAGTATAATATGTGCAAAGGACTTTTACTTGTAATGGAGTACTTTTGTATTGTGAGTATCTGTGTCTTCTTTCACCGCAGGATGAAGGCAGGATGACAGCACGCCGTCAACAGTCAGACCCTCCCTCCCTCACTGACCTTGGATGTCCTGCAGGTGTCGCTGGCAGCAGGCTACGAAAGCCCCATGTGTGTCTGACAGCAGCAACACAGTGTGGGTGTGAGCCTGTCACCCAGGGGCCTGTGTCAACAGCAGAGGGAAGAAGAAGAGACGCAGAGTCGGAAACCAGAAAGTAACTCTGCTGTAGACATGGACCTGCGGTCGGAGCTGCTCAAGTCCATCTGGTATGGTTTCACAGCCCTGGATCTGGAGAAGAGCGGTAAGGTGTCCAAGTCTCAGCTGAAGGTGAGTGGACTACCTGGGCATTAGGAACTTTTCTTTATTCAGCGGGAAATTCACTCACAGTTTTCGTCTGTTGCCTCATTTCCTAGCTCAATTCTTATTCCATCACGTGGGCTCGCTCTGAGGAAGATGAGGTGAAAATATTTCGAGTGTTCAGCAAACTAAATGTCACAACTGCATTTGTAATTTGGTGTTTGCTTGTATTTGGCTCATTGCTTGGGGAAATAACAGTGTACGCAATCTGGTACGAATTATCTTCGACATTATTTCCTGTGTGAAACTCTGTTTTTAAGCCACATGCTGTCCAACAAGGAACAAATTTGTTCCCTATATTTCGAGTAAAATGCTTTCACTGCTGAAAGAAGGCACAATATGCACCTCTGTCCGGCAAGAGCACCAGAGTAACAGTTTGCTCTCAGTGTGTATATGAATGGGAGCCCTCATCTCCAAGCTGTGCTTGCACTGGGCCTCCATATACCAGCTTGTAGTGCAAAGGGTCCTCTGGCACTGGACCCGACCAGACAACAGCCTGTTGAATAGAGTATCTTCGCACCATGAGCCCATGTATGTAAAAAGGACATTGTTACACTTAGAGCAAGAGCAAAGTGGAAACATGTTGGTGATTGTTGTCTCCTGCCACAGCACTTCAATGGGGGCACTGTATTTTTGTTGATCTCATCGTTATGTCACTTGCTCTTGGTGTGGACTCCGTTTCCAGCCACCTCCACGTTCCTGCAATGTGCCGCCTGCCACTGCTGGCTCACAGCAAGTCAGCCTCATGACTAGGCTTATCCCCCTCATGCATGCAGCCTGTGTACAGGCACCATGTTCTTTAGAAGCTAGCAGTTTGCATGCCGTGGCCTCCGAAATGACAGATGTTGTACTGCGTTGGTGCCTAGAGACAGGATGTGGTTATGGCTCAGCGCACGGAGAGTGGTTGTCTGATTAAGTGCATCAGATATCGCAAGGCGTTGCACATTCAGTTGAAGAAATTTATAGCACTAAAAGCCCGGTTTTGTACTGTAAAATCCTCTTTGACACACTAGTAGTGATACTCGTATAATAATAATAGTAGCACTTTGATTGCACATAGTAGTTTATGTTATTAATAGCTTGTAATGTAATCTTTTTAGCATTTCTTACAGATATTTGATGTACATCTTTTATTGTTTTCTCTTTAACTGTTTGGCTTTTATTTAAATTATTGATATTTATGTTATTTACCTTTTACATTTTTGTTGATATTTTTCAGCGTTTCAGTGTGTTGTTTTACGTGTTGTCGTTACGCTGTCTTTTTGTTTGTCACACTTTTCACACTTGTGCAAACCACATTATTTTTGAGGAAAATGCAATTCAACAGAAATATCAAAATTTCAGTTCCCTAAAGATCAAAATGAACATATTTCTCTGAATTTGTTGGCCTGTATTTTCAGAGGGAATAGTAACATAGATGTTTTATCTCACACACAACTGTCCACGTGCTGCATGTAATGAAGTTTTGTCAGTAATTTACTTTAACATTCATGCCAGTGAAGCTTATTTGCTGTATATGATTAGCTGTGCGCGGCTCTGCTCCAATGTGTTGTCCTTTTTTAAATATTTCTGTCCTGTACGGTGGGATTTTTCAGGTGCTGTCCCACAATCTGTGCACAGTCTTGTGTATCCCACATGATCCAGTTGCTTTGGAGGAGCACTTCAGGGATGATGATGATGGCCCAGTTTCCAGTCAGGGTTACATGCCTTACCTCAACAAATACATCCTGGATAAGGTGATAAAAGCGGCACGACGTGCTCTTTTTGTTTTGTCTAATTGTAATGTTATGGAGTCAAGGACCCTGGCAGAGATTTTTTTTTAATCTGCGTTTTTGTTGCTGTAGGTTGTTGAAGGCTCTTTCATTAAGGAAAACGTAGACGAGCTCTGTTGGACTCTTACGGCAAAGAAAAACTACCAGACGGACAAAACCAGCAGCACTGTTCTGCCAGAGAAGGATGCTTTTCGACTCTGGTGCCTTTTTAATTTTCTCTCTGAAGACAAGTACCCTTTGGTCATGGTCCCCGACGAGGTAAGTTCAGCTCGAATATATTTAGACTTACAGGAATTTCTCTTACAAAACAGATACTTTATATCCTCCAGTGCTACTTGGAATGTGAGGCATTTCTCGTTTCTTGTCTTGTATTTCCTCAGTCAAAACACAATCGGACTGAAAACAAAAACATCTATTGTAGGATTATATATGCCAACAAATTTGCACATCTTGAAGTCATTGCTGCCTGTGGCTCCATGTGATGATAGTGACACTTGTTTCTAAATTTAGGCACAGGGATATTTCATCCTATTGTGCCGTGTTGTTGAGTACAATTCTGAGGCTAGTCAGTGATCTGTGACCTAAAAATGTTGTTGGATCTTTGACAGCCACTAAATACACCCTGGCTGAAACCTTGTTTCTTGCCATCATGGAACACGGTGCTCTTTTCATGCAGCAGTGTGGGCTTGTTTCTCACTTGCAAGCTGTCGTTTTGGTTTCCTGTCGTGTGTTTTTCGCAGCTGCTGCCAAGAGAAAGACCTACATTTCAAGGGCAGGGTAGTTTCTATCACACTGAGTTTAAGAAAACATTTTATTTTGGTACACACTTCACACACCAACCACTGGACAAAGAAATCTGTGATTGAATGAGTACTGCAGTGTCATAAATACTGTTATTGAAGTACATTTAAATAGGAATTAACATAGATATAACTGTTATTGATCCTGTCTTGAGAAGTACAGCATGGCTGAATGTGATCTTTACTGTGGGTGTTTCATGTTGAAAATTGGAAAAAACAAATTAAAGTGCACAGATAAAGCAAAACAAGACAGCTCTGATCTTATCTGGCAACTAACAATTTCTTGTGAACAACTCCCCAAATGTAGCCAAATTTTAAAAAAAAATGTCAGAGGAAAGTCACTGAAATAAAACTAAAATATAGTACAAAAAGGTACTTAATCACTGCCTTTATTGGTCTTTTTTTAGTTGCTTCCTCCCTTGAGTATAATGCAGCAAAGACAGATAATTCAAATGACACATTTTTTTCTCACTCTCAAGAGTTTGGTTTCTTTTCCTCTTCAGGTGGAGTACCTCCTCAAGAAGGTATGCATGGCTATGAGTATTGAGTTCAACTATGTTGAATTAGAGGACTTCTTCTCCCAAGACTCTGTGCAGCAGAGCGGCATTACTGTTTGGGTTTTTCTGGAGATGATGAACTCTGGAAAAATAACCAGAGGAATTGATAAGAGCATAACCAGCATGGCCATAGAGGAGGTGTACAGGGAGATAGTTGGCGATGTCCTCAAAGAGGTAGGAGACCCATCTGCCACCCGAGGCCTGTGTATTGGCTCCTGACTCGCTCTGCATTGTGGCGGTGACTGTATATGTGTGTGTGCCGCATGCAGGGTTATCTGTGGAAGAAAGGCCAGCTGAGGAGGAACTGGAAGGAACGCTGGTTCACCTTAAGGCCGAGCAACTTGTCCTACTACACCGGGGAGGACCGCAAGGAGTGCCAGGGCAGCATAATTCTGGATGGGAACTGCTGTGTGGAGGTAAGCAGCTGGAGGCGATCGTCTTTCAAAGCTGAACGCTGTTAACACTGGAAACAACTGTGGCTTTTTATAACAATCTATTCTTTGTCCTTTTGTTCAGAAAAGAAATATATAAAGTTCATTTGCTTTCTTTTGTACATTTGAGTCCAAATTTAATTCTTTAAGCCAGCGGTTCCCAACCTGGGGATGGGGACTCCCCCAAGGTGTTGCAAGATGATGCTGAAGGGTTCACACGTTGCTTAACAGGTGTTTGTTTTTTGTGACGTCCCACGTATTTGAGGGGCTTTTTGTTAATTACTGGAAAATGTTACCTCTTCAGAACTCTGAAAAAAGGACTATACTAAGAATATCGGGGGCAGTGGGAGAGCGTTATGTCTCACTGGGCCGTCCCAGTGTTATTACAAGTGTCTTTGGACCCTTTCCTTGACTAAGCCAAAAAACTGCAACACATTCACCAGTATATCTCCAAAGTAATCCAGCACTACTGAATTTGTGCAATTTTGGCATTAGTAGCTAAAAGTGCTCATGTAGTTTGAGATGATCTTCTCCATATTAAACCTTAAAAGAGTACTCCACTGATTTAGCACTACACTCCTGTAACTATGTCAGTCTCACAATGGACACTTTCATTAAAAAAGGTTCAAAAACAAGTGCAACAGAACCAGAGATATTGTCTTTTGTATTCCACGTACTCCTCCTGTGTGTCAAAACCTGATGCCTTCATTATCCACAGTGCAGCGTGGTCACTGTTTCGGGTGTGTCATGGTAGAAGCGGTCATGCGTAGCGGCTCCTGTTCTAACTCTTCCAAATGTTCCAGCCAGTCTTTGTTTTTGACTCAGCAGTTGTCTCCATCACTTGACATGACACATTTACCTTTGTGAGATATTTTTCTGCTATTCTTCTGCTTTCTGTTAATATGCAGATTAATATGCAGAAAATGAAGGTGGGAGCTGCTGTAGACGACATGGCACTGATCACCATAGACCCTCCCCCCTCTTCTAAAGAATTTAGAGTATCCTCCCTTGAGCAAGGAGGAAAAACACATAACCCTCCCCCTTTTCTGGAGGTCTCTACCCCAAATAAGTTTCAAACAGTCCCTTGCTTCATATTTATGTGTCATAATCCAAAAAGGTTGGGAACCATCAAGTTTCTGAAAAGCACCACAGTTGGATCCAGAATCTTGTTTCACAATCAGATTTCCTCACAAATCTCACAGAGCTCAAGTGAACTGAACTCAAGAGGGGTGTGCAGCCTCACTCTGAGTGACCCGCTCTGAATGTGAAGCCTGCAGCAGTAGAGCTGAAGTCCAGTGGTTGTTACCTCGCCTGTTTTGCTGGCTTTTGACACGAACACAGAGTCAATTATTAGCCCATCAATGCCACACGAGTAATGACAAAAATCTGGTCAAGTTCTGTTATTTTTTCCAGCAAGAACACTACACACTGCAACATGTGTTACTGCAAAGGAAAACAAGCAACCATTCTAAAATCATGCTTTATTATAGGAAGTAGACGATGATCAAATATTGTTTGGTCGTTCAAAATGGATCAAAAACGTCCTTTTCCCAGTGAGTTCTCCCTTTTTTTCCTCCTCACTACTGTATATTTAAGAAATGTAACAACAAATGTCAAAAAAAGGAAAAGACAATGCACAATGGAGGGATATTTATTGATAAAATGACTGTTTTGCTTGTTGAAAAGGTACTGCCAGATCGGGATGGGAAGAGGTGCATGTTTTGTCTGAAAACCCTCTCCAAGACTTATGAGATGAGCGCCTCAGACACCAAACAGAGACAGGAGTGGACTACAGGTCAGAGGAGACTCGTTCACTGATAATGGCCACTGATAAGTCATGGGCCCATCATAAAAGCTCCATCTTCATGCCAAGACATTAACATTATCTTCTTCACAGCCATTCAAACGGCCATAAGGCTTCACGTGGAGGGGAAGAACTCCCTCCACAAAGATCTGAAGCTAAAGCGGCGCGAACAACGTGAGCAGCGGGAGAAGAGACGGCAGGCCAAGGAGGAGGAGCTGCAGAGGCTGCGGGCCCTGCAGGAGGAACGGGAGCGTAAGCTGGCAGAGCTGGAGCTCCTGAAGGAGGCGCAGAAGCAGGCTCAGGCCCTCCTGGAGCAGGATGAGCAGAGGAGGCGCCAGCAGCACGAGCAGCTCCAGCGGGCCCTGGAGGTCCAGCTGCGAGAGGCTGAGGAGGTGAGTGTGGAGGCAAAGAATAGAGCTTGAGTCCAGAAGCAGAACGATGCGTGTTCATCACTTTGCTTCTTGCTGTGCGTCTCAAGGCGCGGGTCAGTATGCAGGCAGAGATGGCTCTGAAAGAGGAGGAAGCAGAGAGGCAGAGGAAGAGGATCCAGGAGCTGGAGGAGATGCAGAGGCGTTTGGAGGAGGCGCTGCAGCAGGAGATCAAAGCCAGGCTGGATGAGGAAGCCTTCCGCTTAGCCCAAGCAGGGTAAAGTGTTATTTATTGGCATCCATCTCCGCTAACACGCGATTAGAGACTTATATAGACTTTCTCAGCACGATAAGAGGTCAATTGTTTGGGTTAATAGCCTGCAAACATTCGTCTGTGAGCTGTGAGCAGGGAGGAGCTTTGTGTGCAGATAGCAGACATTAAGCTCAGCGTTGAAAGGAGTTCATATTGCGTTATGTTCCTGAGGAAGTTGAGCTTCTGACAGAGGAAGTTGTTAAATGTTGCCATCAGTCAGATCTATTGTGTTACTGCCACTGCGCTCTCTCGGCCTTATTGAGGTAAAACATTTCTAATGAATTGATCACGTCAGTCTGTAAACAGATTCAGCTTCAGGCCCCGTGCACCTTTGCTCACTGTAATGGCTGAAATGTTCTATGAATATCTCATCCTCTTAAACAACCAAGATTTGATCAAATCATTTTTTTAGAAAATGTGATTTTATGTGTTCTCTGTTGTGTCCAGGTTACTGGCTGAGGAGGAGGAGAAAATGAAGGCCCTGATGGCCCTGCAGGAGGAACAAGAAGAGTACATCCTGAAGACACAGAAGGAGAAGCAGGAGCTGAAACAGGAAATGGAGACCAAGTCCCGGGAACTGGAGGAGGCGCAGAGGCAGCTGGAGGACGTCCGCGCCAACAGGCACCGGGTTGACCAGGACGTAGTGGTAAGAACCAAATCATTAAAACCTCTCTGATTTCACAGTTAATTAGCAGTGATCACTGAAACTACATAGAACTGGTTCCAAGTTGCTTGCCTCTTATCTCTAAGAGGAAATGTTGCCTGTTGGAGATCCGGTGCGATAAACTGAGCCAATAGCCGATTTTATTTATTTTTACTAACCTTCATTTAACCAGATATGAGCTCACTGAGATTTCAAATGTCATGTTCAAGGACTACAGAGCCCAGATGGCAGCATCTCCATGTAGTAACAGACAGGACAACACATTACAAAGTGCAGTATAACAGATACATTAATGAAACAATACGCAGGCTGGTCCTTCAGAACGATTTCAAAGTCCAGCTGGATGTTTCAAACGACAGACTCTGACCGATTCTCTCATGTCTTTTTTTATCATTTCTTTGGAAGAACCTTGTAACTTTGATGTGAAAAGGTTCTTATTACTGATACTTATTAGTTGGAATTGGTGGTTGGTGGCATTTTATTGAGCTGCTGTCTTTCTCTGACAGGCTGCTCAGAGGAAACTTCGCCAGGCGAGCACCAACGTCAAACACTGGAATGTCCAGATGAACAGGCTGATGCGACCGATTGGACCAGGCGGTATGTGTCCTCTCTGAACGAGCGCATTGCCTGACATGACAAATGTGTAGCATTTCAAGAGCTTTCATTACAGCCTTCATTTTTCACTGAAGCCTTGTTCAGGCAGTGAAAGTAACAGAATGAATGATGGCTGCTTCATGCCACATCCACATGCACATGGGTATTTTTCATATTTCAACATAGCTTTTTCTTTGTGTTTTGGCCTTTCGTCCACACACAATCCCAGTCTTAGGTCACTGGTCACCCAGTCCTTCAAGGGTGGAGATATTGAGAAACTCAGTTCGCAGCGTTGACGTGTAGACGGGGAAAACACGTGCCCTGTTATAGCTCACTTGAGTACATGAGGTGATTTTGTGCCATAGCAGGACTTTTTACATGTTTACACATAAATGTACACTATATTGAGGAGCAGAGACATTAGACCTTGAATAGAATTAAGACTTCATTACTGCTATTTGTAACTCCTGCGCTTGTCCTATTGTTGTCAGGTTTGCAAATGTAGTGCAAATTTTGGCTGAATTTACAGAAAATCAGCCAAATGAAATGCAAAACATTGCGTGTTTCTATCCACTACTCTGATGCAAATGTTAGAAGTTGAGCACGTTGAGATAAACAGTTGATGCTGCTGGTTCTCCAGCTAGGTGCCATTGAACTATTGCAGAAGAAGAGGGTGCAATGAGATGACGTGATTAAAAGAGTGCCAGTCAAACCTAAGGTCAAAAACTATGTGGAAAATTTACCATTTGAATTATTCCCCAGGATGTGCTGCAGGTTACTGAATGCCAGTGTTAAATGCCGGAGCCGAGGTTGAGTTGACATTTAACGGTGATTAAAGTTAAGACTAGAGTGACACCATTTTCAGATCAGAGATTGTTTGAGGAATAAATAGATGATAGTTATATTTCACACATTGTGTAAATACAATTTCTGATATTTGATTTCATTTTGACTTTTTTTTTTTAGCCAATGAATTCCTTCCTATTTCAGCACCTTCGTCTCAAACCTCTGTGTTACAGACCTAAATCTGACTGCGTTTTCTGAAGTGTTTTCTTTGTGCTGTTCTTGTTTTTAGAGAAGAGACCGTCGTTGGGAAGCTCCTTTTTCCAGGTACCCACGCAGAGAGATCCCGGCCTGCGTCTCAGAAGGAGATCAGGATCAGAGGACCAGGATGAGGAGAGCAAAGAAAATGTTGACAACCGAGCTGGGTGTGATTTGGAGAAACGCCACTCCCATGCCTCTAATGGAGACATGGACATCCCCTAAAAACACGAATTGGAGGGGCTGCGTAGATCACTTCTGGTCACTCTGTGAGGCGTCCTGACAGGAGGATCAAGAGATGTGAACAATATGAAAATAATGGAACATCCTCACTTAAAACTGAACTTATACTACTAGTATTTCTATTAAATCTAGAAATTACTGACCTCATTTCACAGACTGCAGCAGTTAAAAACGTTTTAATGAGAAGTTGCATTTGAAAGAATTCACTGCTCAACTAATGCTTTGACTGCAGCCTGTGTGAGGCCTGGTCTGGACATAAACGATACCTCAGTGCAAAGAGAATGAGCTGTATGCAAGATCCTGAAAGAACAAAGCAAGATGTGATGTTTAAAGTCTAATACTCATTTGTTTAGCTCTGTAATGTTGACACATAACAATGTTTGATTTTTACACATGGTTTTTTGGGGGGGGGTGGGGGGATTCTTTTGATGTAAAAAGTGCAGTGTTGGAGTTTACCGCATTTTCGTTCTAAGTATGGCTCCTGATAAACAGGAAAAAGAGAAAGAGAGAGAAGCTCTCATTTAACTTCCTCTTTCTACTGTCAGTTAACATAATTGTAAATAAAAGAGTGAATTGATGCTGGTAACTGCCTGAATCTTTACTCTGTTCTATTATGTGCAGCATTTAATTCAAACAAGTTGTAATCATCCCTTTAAATGAATCCTTAACTGATGCTTTACACAGTGAAAAGCTGAAATACATACTATTTATATTAAGTTCTAAAATAAAGGACAGTTTAATGGCAAAGATCCCAAAACGGAACAAGCTGAAGTTTGCAGCCTGCACGTCCGCTTTAGTCTGAATTTGAGTCTACCTCATTTGTTCAGGGTTCAGATCTGTCATCACTGACTAATTTGATGATTCTTGCAATGAAACCCTCAGCAGACACGTCAAACAGGACAAACTACATGTTGGCTGCTTTGTTCTTTATAATCCATAGCTGCTTTCAAAAAAAAAAAAAAAACCTTTACAATAGTTCATATTGTGCAGGTTTCAACAAAGCTTCAGTTGCAGTAACATTCACAAATCCTCACATAAATGATAAAAACATTAAAAATATTGTATTAAGAGGCATTTATTGAGGGTGAAAAGATATATATCTATGTATATCTTCTCATATATTTATACTTATTTTCTGTATAGATGCTGATTTTAACTTCTAAAACATTTAGTATCTGTTTCTTTTCTTAGTTATGTCTTAGCAGCAGATTGCACAACCTCAAACTGTGCTCAGAACTGCAAGTAGCAGATTGCTCAATGTAGAAAAAAGAAAAAAGTTAAGACAACATTGTTTTGGGAAAATGCTATTTTTGATATAGCATCACTTCTAAATTCATCTAATTATGAATACAGACATTTTTTAAGTCAATTTAAATGTGTATAACATGGCTGAATTCTCTCTTAAATGTGGACACTATATTTATATTTATGATGGAATATAACAAAGCCTCATGATTGTTGTGTGTCATTAGATTAACCACAAATCAATTTAGGAAGATGCACCATGAAATAAAAAAGGTAAAAAACACATTTCAACTTTCTTTTGACTACAGGGCCAGGGCCATCCATTGAATACAGATCAGGGAATAAGGTTTGTTTGTTGCTCTGTTGGACCTATGTTTACAGACTCAGCTATAACTTTAGTACCGTGTTGCTATAACTGACACAACTGATGGCCAGAAATGAAACCCAGGTTGTAATAAACAGTTTTCTTTGAAGGATGCTGTGGTCTCATGGTGAACCAGAGGCCGTCTGTTGCTTGGCCTGGTTGGTTATCATGTCATATTATGTGAAATATCATTAGATTAATAAAAATGGCTTCTTCATGACTTGAAAATCGTGCAATCCAACTCTTCAACTCTTATTTCTTGACTTAAACTCACATATTTACCTAACAAGTCCTGACACTACATGTAGCCTACCTATTTGTGTAGATATGATCAAAGCCACATAAAACCTGTCAAGGTGATGGCAGATGCAAAATAAATGTCCACGTTGCAGATTACAGAATCAACAGATCATATTATTAGACCTTGACTCCTCAGAAAGCTGTTTGCAGGACTCAGCCTGATGTGCGTATGTGTGTGTATGTGGGGGGGCGCTATGTACTGGCATGTGACGATGGAGGAGGAGGGGGGGAGTGAAGCAAAGCAAAGCAAAGCTAGGAGCAACAAGAAGAGAGTCGGGGAGGGATTATCAGTTAACTATGCTTGTCTGCATGTGATATCGTAGCGAACAAAAGTGTCCGAGCTGCTTTCCCGTGGCTCAGCGTTTGTCAGCTCGTGAGCTCCATGGAGGCCTGAAGCAGGCTGACTTTATGTTAGCAGGCTGACGTTAGCTCCTGCTGCTAGCTAACTCCCGAGTTCAAACAACTTGTCAACAGCCGATCGATCTGGACAGGACTCGGGACTGTTTTTGCTGCTTGTTTATTTTACCCCGCTGGCAAATTCTCTCGCCGTAAACATCTTCTCAACCAGCAGCACTATTGGGAGAGGTAAGCTAACTTGGCAAGACAGCTAACGTTATTTAAAGGCGCACACGGGAATGTGGGTCAGCCACGCTAACAGCTAGTGGTACTCAGTCAACATTCAAGGTTAGTAGCTAACTAGCTGAGTTAGCTAGCTGTGCCGACACTCCTCGACGGCCAACCGACGGGCTAAAGCTCCACATTTAAACTTTTTCGCTTTAAGGAAGAAGCTCCGCGTGTCTTTAACCTTGTTTCTTTCATCTCTTAAATTCTTATATCCAGTTACAGACCTGTCAGTGATTCATACAATTCACAATAATGTTAGCAGATATTTCCGAGAACCAGTGTGACAGGTTGGCTACTAGACAAGACCGAACAGTCCGAGTTAATCCCGGGTGGGTTTTGTTTTCGAAACGTTATGAAAGCAAAGTTTAGACTTTGAACCACTTTTAACTCATCATGTAACGAAAGTATACACTCTGAAAACATTAATAATATCTATTAAGTAACGTTTGACACTGTGGATGTTTGTCAGGGCATAACGAGCTACATACATGGATGGATTAATCCACTAGGGGGCCGCGGGGCAAGTATGTAACCCCCACCCCCAAAGCCCTCTCCCCTACCGCCTGCACCAGCGATCAACACTGCTCACTGTGTACATAGTGCATGCACCCTGTCCCCTTACAGCACCCACCAAGTACACTGTGCACCCTACCATGGAGCTGAGGCAAACAATAATACAGATGTCTCCCAGCTCCGGCGGAGACACAGTTTACTTTTTAAGATAGTGGAGAACAGACTGAAATGTTTAGGACACAGAAATGCCAGAGCAGAATCTGTGGTTGGCTGAGGCATCTTGAGTTGTGGGCCCTGTGTGTTCTTAGAAATGGGGCTCTTTTTAGTGCTCAGGCTTGCATTATTCATTTCGATTTTGGCCTCATAGATGCATATTCTATCCTGATTTTACCATGCTGGTTATACTGTGGGTGTATTTGGTCGTTGTGGGCATGTTGCTTTGTGGCTATAATAGGTTTTTCTATCACTTTTGCATTACTTAAATGAAGTGCCTTAATCTGCTGGTTGTTCAGTTTGCTCCATTAGCCATAAATAGACATTCCTGACTGGTTATTTTAGTGTTTTTTTTCCATAGATTTTCCAAAATATGCATTATATCATGATATATTACATAGACCATGAGAGAAGATTTTATGCACATCACCCATCCCTTTTAGTTTGGTGTTGAACGTCTGTCTTCAGAAAGAACTGGGCCACTCAGGGCTCTTAGTGGTCTGGGGCCCCTGTCTGTTCCGCTTGCCTCGTGGGTAATCCAGGCATGCCTACACAGCGTGTGTATATCATGTCATAAGCCTATTACTATCAAGGACATTCCCTGGCTGCTGAAACAAAACTAGTAGCAATGGATTGACTTGGGAAGGGACACTGAAATAAACACATTGTCAAAGATCAATAAATGCACTAATTTCAGTGAGAAGTGATTATACTAAGACCGAAAGGTAAACTGCCACACCATATATGCATTTTTACCAGTGTGCTTACATGAAAAATGGACATTTAGGGGAGTGTCTTGGCTCTGCAAAGTGTTACGACAAGCTTTATGCTCCGTTTGGCTTGTGATTGGTCACTGGAACTGTTGGATTGTTAACCACTCACATTGCAGTACTATTAGCAAAGTAAATAGATGATATGTGGACATTTGAGACTAAGTAAAATTGATCTGGTACACATTGCATTTAATGTTGATTATTTAAATCAAAAGTATTAATTATTCAATAGTGGCGTGATGATGGCAACGTGACAGGAGGGGAGCCGCTGAGTCAGCTTCAACAGGAACCATGGAATGGTTTCAGCAAACTGCTACAGAGCCACACGACAGGGTGAACGGCTACTGCAAGCCCAAATCCCCCCCGGACACAGCTGATGTCAGGTGGACGCCACCGGAAGGAGAGTCTGGAGGTTCAGACAGCTGTGAGGGGACAAGTGTGTCGGAGCTGACAGATCTACAAGAGCTGAAGTCCAGGGAAAGTGAGGATGAGGAGGACAAGGAGGAGAAGGAGGTAGTTCCTGCCTCTAAAGGCGTGAAAGGGGACCAGAAGAAAAAGGAGAAAGAGAGTTTGGATCAGGAAGAGAATAGCAAGCAAAACAGCAGTGCAGCATCCAGCTACACAGGTAAGACATTTACCTCAAAATCCTGTGACTTACTTCCTGGCAAATGAAGCATGATGTGTTTAGATGATAGATAACTCTTGAGCGATAATATTCATGTCATTTTATTTATTTATTTTTTTAATGCAGACCTGTCACATACCTCGTCACCATCGCTGTCAGAGCAGCTGCGTCTTGGCCGAGAAGACAGCACAGGGTCTGGTATCAGTGTGGAGTGTAAGGTCTGCGGGGACAAGGCCTCTGGCTTCCACTACGGCGTGCATGCCTGTGAGGGTTGCAAGGTAATACAATATATGTATCACAGCAGAAGAGCCAAATGAAATTACAAAGTCTCATAACAGCCATTTTGTGCAGTCTGATATGAGTTGCTGAACTGGTAGCTTTGTTTCTCACTCAGGGCTTTTTCCGGCGAACTGTACGGATGAAACTGGAATATGATCGCTGTGAGCGTTCCTGCAAGATTCAGAAGAAGAATCGTAACAAGTGCCAATATTGTCGCTTCCAGAAGTGCCTGTCTTTGGGGATGTCCCATGATGGTGAGAACAAAAATGCTCTTTGTTCATTATATTAATTAAAATAGTAAAGCTAATTATTTTTACAAATTTTAAATATTTACCTTGAAATGTAATTTACTAAGCAGCGTTTGTCTCAGAACAACTTTACTGAATAAAACAAGTGACAACTCAGTTTTTATTTATTTGTTTAATTTGTTTTAGTTACAAACCTGTTCCAAAACATAATCGGGTGTAAGAACCCAACCATGGTGCTGAAAAAGCGATCGACTCTTGAAATATCCACTCAGAATAAGACCACGCATGTGTGTGTGTTTCCTCAGCGATTCGATATGGACGTATGCCTGAGGCGGAGAGGAAGAAGCTAGTGGCAGGTCTGCTCGCGGAGGAACTGAACGTCGGCAAACCGGGTGGCTCAGACCTGAAGACCTTGGCCAAACAAGTCAACACAGCCTACTTGAAGAACCTCAGTATGACAAAGAAGAGGGCCCGTAGCATCCTGACAGGCAAAACCAGCAGCACCTCGGTACATTCCAGTTTCAGAACGGCTAATCTAACCTGGCCCGATATTGTCAGCTTCGGCTGTGAGCCACAACTACTTGTTGCTTGAATTGCTATGTTGTTTAGAAATTAAAGCAGTATATTATCAATTATTGTTAGTTTAACTTATTCTGGTTTAAAGCCTCATGGATTTTTGTCCTCCTTTTAGCCATTCGTGATATACGATGTGGACACACTCTGGAAGGCAGAAAGTGGTTTGGTATGGAGCCAGTTAGTTCCAGGTGCACCCCTGACCAAGGAGATTGGGGTCCATGTGTTCTACCGCTGCCAGTGCACCACGGTGGAGACTGTTCGAGAGCTCACAGAGTTCGCCAAGTGCATTCCAGGGTTTGTGGACCTCTTCCTTAATGATCAGGTGAGTCTCTGTCTACTCAGTGGGCTGCACAGCTGATGCAGCTGACAACACAGATGTTTTCCAAGTTGCTGTTGGTTCAGGCACTCATGGACGCTTGTCTGTGTGTTTCTGCAGGTGACTTTGCTGAAGTATGGCGTGCACGAGGCTATTTTTGCCATGCTGCCCTCTCTCATGAACAAAGATGGGCTGTTGGTTGCCAATGGTAAAGGCTTTGTAACCAGGGAGTTCCTGCGCAGCTTAAGAAAGCCTTTCAGTGAGATCATGGAGCCCAAGTTTGAGTTTGCTGTCAAGTTTAATGCTCTGGAGCTGGATGACAGTGATCTGGCCCTGTTTGTTGCTGCCATTATTCTCTGTGGAGGTGAGACTGAAGTGTTTACTAGAGAAGTACGAAGGATGTCATATCGGCTCATGGTTGTTTTCAGACTATCTGCCGGTCTTGAAAGGTCTTAAAATAGTGAATTCAGTTTCCTCAAAAAACATCCACTGAAGGTATAAACACTGGGTAATTTACAAAAGGTAATAATGTCACTGCTGAATCATTTTTTCTGTAAAGTTTCAATTAGACCTGTAACGAGTGCTGTCTCTGCTGTTTGTACTGCATCTGATATTAAGCTTTTACAGGGAAAGCCAATTTGAAATAAAGGGACAAATGTTGTTTTTAAAGTCAAACACATCACCTAATTAATTAATGATGTTTAATTGGTTAATTCATCCATCCATCTCATGCCACTTATACCAGCTCCAGGTCCCATTCATTCAATTAATTAAGTAATTAGAAGTTACTGTTATATACTGCTGGTAAGTAATGACAAAATGTTCGAGGCCATATCATCCCTACTGATGTTTCATCATACTTTCTTACTCTGGTCTGTATGACTGTGAAAGAGGTATTAACCTGGGTTCTATTTGACATTTAAAAGCCATTAAAAGAGTTTCAGTTTAACTTGGCACTCCCTGCAGGAACCCAGTATGTTTGCACAGAGTCAATTGTGATTGTGACATAAGGTCTCCCCTGATGCCTCTCTTGTTCTCCAGATCGCCCCGGGCTAATTAACGTGAAGCAGGTGGAGCAGAGTCAGGACAGCATCCTCCAGGCCCTGGACCTCCACCTACAAGCAAACCACTCTGACTCAGTCTACCTCTTCCCCAAGCTGCTGCAGAAGATGGCGGACCTCCGTCAGCTGGTTACCGAGAACGTTCACCTTGTCCAAAAGATCAAAAAGACTGAGTCGGAGACATCGCTCCACCCTCTACTACAGGAGATCTACAAAGACATGTACTAGTATTCTCCAGCACAGACTGCTTTTAGCAATACTGTTATAGACTGAATTCACATTTATAATAATACACTGCATTCAGTACAAGCACTGTTCCACGTACGGGCATGGATTTTAACATGGACAGATGAGGAAGAGTCACGTGGTAGGGCTAACACAATCAGCAAAGTCTTCTCAATGTCAGCATTACCCTCAGCAGAGTAACGTGTGTGCCTGTGTGTGCCTGTGTGTGTGCGCGTGTGTGTGTGTGTGTGTGTGTGTGTGTGTGTGTGTGTGTGTGTGTGTGTGTGTGTGTGAGTGTGTGTGTGAGAGAGATGAGCATCTGGAATCATTTGCTGCAAATCCTAGTTTCCCACAACGGTCACTTAACAACAGAGAGATTGATATGTTTTCTCTCAGGCTGCTCCTCTTACATTCTAATAGCAAAACTGACCCCAGAGCAGCGTCTAGAGAGAGCTCCTCCTCACGTGTGAAGGGAAAGCATTTCATGTTCTTACACCGGTGGCATAGTTGAAATAGAAAAGAGCCATCAGTTTGAACTGTGCAAGAGTTTCTTATGATGCCAATGTCTTTGATAAGACTGATTGTCCTCAGACTTTTGGTGAAGCTGAAGATGAACAAATTGGTTTATGTTTACACCATTATCATCATCATCATCATCATTATTATCACTAATGACCGCTACTTTGCCATTTGGTTTATAGAACACGAACTGGGCTGGCTCCAGCAGTGTAGAGCTCTCTCAAAGCAGCTGTCTGTGCAATACCGTTTTCCATTTTCTCAATAAATGTGGAGTTCCAAGTTATATAGGTTTTGTCTTAAAGCCATCTACCCAAGTGGTAACTAATGGACTATGCTGCACAGATGATGTTTTTGAAGCTGACACTATAAACACATGACCCATTGAAGTACAAGGGACCGCATGTTTTTTTTTTTTCTTTATTCTGACATGCAAATTATCATGAACGTGTCATTTTAAGGTTTTTCTTAGTTTATTCTTTGTAATTATGTTACTAATTATTTGTAATTGTTGATCATATTTGTAAGGGCAAAACATGAATTATCATCTTGTTTTATGTATTAAGTATATCTGTTCTTTCGTATTACATGCCTGCCTATTTAGTTCAGGTTGTACCAAGTGTGTCGTCAAACATGCCGACAAAATTTTCCGTGTTGAGGAATTTGGATTTCACACCTCTAGCAGGATTTACAACCCTGATTCCAAAAAAGTTGGGGCACTGTAAAACAAATAAAACAATGCGATCATTTGCTAATCCTTTTTGACATATAGTTAATTGAAATCAGTACAAACAGAATATATTTAATATTTCACCTCATCAGCTTCATTGATTTTTGTAAATATCTGCCTATTCTGAATTTGATGCAGCAACACGTTTCAAACATGTTGGGACAGGAGCAACTGAAGACTGGGAAAGATGTGGAATGTTCCAAAAACACCTGTTTGGAACATTCCACAGGTAAACAGGTTCATTGGTAACAGGTGATAGTATCATGATTGAGTATGAAAGGGGCATCCTGGAAAGGCTCAGTCGTTCACAAGCGAGGATGGAGAGAGGTTCACCACTTTGTGAACACATGATTGTATAAAGGAGTTTTGTGAATGATTGCATACTGTTTTCATGTTTTACACGATGTCCCAGCCGTTGTGGAATTGGAGTTGGACCTAAAAACCAGCATACGGTATCGTGATGTCATTACATGGGAGAATTGGCGATAATTAGAAATTGACATCCAGCATCTGGTGTCATCAGTTGTTTTTGTGTTCACCTGAGGTATAACCACAGTCCTAGATTGATATCCTTTTTGTGTAGAGTCTGGTTTGTTGTGTTAGAAGAGGCACAAAGTGTAACAGCCTTACGATACTGTAGCCAGGATTCCTAAGTTTCTCACTGTTTTTCCCCCCCATGTTCTGTAGGACCTCTTTTATCACTGCAGTTTTTCTGAATGGACTTCAGTATGTCAGCACTGGTGCACACAGTCCACCTTCAGAAGTCTCCTCTTGTGCTCTTATTCTGTCTTGATCCCTATCTACCTCTAATGTATGATCTGTGACATTATTCCACTGTCTCATCTAATCTCTGACTTTTTTTTTTTTTTTTTTTTTTTTTTTTTTGCCTTAATTTCCTGCTATTGGTACACATGTCAGATTTGATATCAATGGCTGATGTGCGGTGTGCCAAGATAGCAATGAGTGTAGATGGATAAAACAAGAAAGTACACCAAAAAGTTGATGTAAGCTACCTCTGTGCCTGCCATTTGTTCACAAAAACTATAGTCCCATGTAACTGTAACTGTCTGCAGACCTAGTTTAGTTACATCTCACTTATAAACTTTGTTAGAAATATTAGCACTGATTTTTCTCAATTATTTTTTAACATGAGGCAGATTAAATGACTGCAGTTCATTAACCTTTACCACTTGTGAAGTACCATAACTGACTAAACTTTTGGAGCGTGCAGACAAATAGATGGATCAATGGGAAATTGGAATACGTCACGTACAAACGTCAACGTCACGTTTCAATTGGTTGGTTGTGAAGTTAATTGCTAAAAGGAACCGGCTGTCAACTATTAATAGACAGAGAGATGGAAGGTGTTTGGCGGCATGCAGTAAACACACGGAGGATGGACTCGGCCCTCAGTGGAAGTATCTGTAGGTAAGAGGTAGCTGGTCGAATATGAAGCCAATGAAAGGGAGAAATTGTTGGGAAGTTGCACTTCTGACGCTGAGAAACTTTACAAACATCCATGTTTGTACCGAGAGTCCGTGCTGCCTTCAAATTATGTCGTGCCGCACTTGAATGCGGACGTTAAAGTTGAAAAGTGCGTGTTTTGGCGATGAAATGAAACCCCTGTTTTAAGTGAAATAAGACAAAGTTTCTAGTTGGCGGGTGGTTGACTTCTCGGAGAGCAGTGAATAAAGGTGACGGTGTATATCAAGAAAGAGCTAGTTAATTTTAATCGTTGACACATTAGCCGGACTTGTTGACCGTTAAGTCGGTTATTGGCAGCGACATTCACCGCGTTTAGCGCAGTTGTATTCAGTGTGAAGTTTAAAAGGAAGTCCGGACACCGCGAGCTGGCGTTTTTTTAAGGAGACTGATTAGGCAGCACGTAAACACAATTAGCTGAGCTGCTGATTAACTCAGGTCTGTGAGGGAAACAGGGCGTCACGGGCTGTTATCTCTAGATAATCGAGCCTGACACTGACCCTGTATGTAGGCCCATCTCTTCCAATAATTAGCCATAATGTAAATACCCTCATCAAATCAAAAGGGACAACCTTCTTAACAGATCAGTGAAGTTCAAATGTTTGGCTCAGAGCAGTGTGTGTCTGCCGTGGTCCGCTCTTTGGAAGTCGTTTTCTCGTGCTAAATTACCTTAGAAAATGACTATCTTCCCTTTTCATTGCAGGCGTTTCATAAACGGCTCTTGCAGACTTGGTCCAAGGTGTAATTATCGACATGAATGGCCAGTTAGACCATCAGCCCAAATATGTAGGTACTTTCAGAAAGGTGGATGCTGGTATGGTGAATGCTGCAGGTATGCACCCCCGCCCCCCTCAGTTGTATGTAACCAAATGCAGGATGACAAGTACACAAATTCCCAAAGCTCATTGACTATTTTCTGCCACTAGATATCTCCATGTCCTTCAGCCTGAAGTTGATGCAGCTGTTGCAGGTAGAAGAAGTTCAGTACCTGCAGTCTCCAGCTCCAGCGTGGCTTATGCTCCACCTGACAGACGAGGGTCCGAGCCTGCTCTACTGCAGGCTGAAGTGACGTCCAGGCAGCAATGTAGCACATCAGAGTTTGTGGTTAATGACTCAAATTCTCAACACAACACTGTGGCAGCAGATATTGCTGAGGAGCAGTCACAAGGTATGAGGTGTTTCCATGGGTGAAACTGTTTTTGGTCAGTATTTCTCTATACTTGACTGACTTTTTCATTGCAGATAATGACTCTGATCTCACTGCTTCTTGGGAATCGGCCCAGAGCTCAGAAGTTGCTCAAGCATGTGCTCATAGTGGAAGAAATGAGCAGGTTTGCTTTACTTTAAGTGTGGTCATTCTATGGGGCATTTGAACAAGTTGAATCCAGGAGGCTTTGTGCTAATAGCAACATTTGTGTCCAGGAGACTTCTTCCAATGAGACGACAGAGGATGCTACAGCTGCTGCTGCTGCTGCGGCCTCCAGTGCCCAGGGGACAGTAGAGGCCTTACTCCAGAGTAAAAATGTGATCTGTGGCATCTGCATGGACAAGGTGTATGAAAAGAAGGATCCAAGAAACCATGTTTTTGGCATCTTGCCAAACTGCAATCACTCTTTCTGTTTGCAATGCATCATGACCTGGAGGAAAACGAAAGACCTCGGGCCGGATGTGGTAAAGTATGTTTCATAGTATTTGTACATTTAACTGCATCTGACAAGGCATCATGAAGGATTTTGACTTCATCACTGTCTAATGACTATTTCTCAGGACCTGCCCACAGTGCAGAGTGAGGTCTGCCTTTTATGTGCCTAACAAGTACTGGGTAGAAGGACAAGCAAAGGAAAGCCTAATTGCTGCCTTCAAAGAGAAATTCAGGTGTGTTGTGAGATTCAGCTTTGATAGAGACAAGAATAACTACAGCAGGACTTAAGGTCTGACACAACTGATAAGCTGAAATTAATCTACCCTCCACACCCTAAAATCATTAGTGGGATTTTTTTAAATGTAAAGCAAGCAAGTGTTAATCTGTGACAAATTAAGGAAATATGATCTATACGACACATTTCACAGAGGTTGCATGATGACCATGTGGAGTCCATTTACGATATTAAACAAAACAGGATGCACTAAAAATTCTAAACTTGTTACTTTGCATTTCTTTCCATACAATTTTGTCTCTGTTATGTTAATGCATTATTTATGTATTGTCTCTTTATGATTCTAGTAAGAAAAGCTGCAGTTACTATGCACGATACAAATACTGCCCCTTCAAAACGGAGTGCCTTTATCGGCATGACAGACATGCACGTCGCAGGTCATTCCTGGTAAATATAATCCTGTCATATGCTTTTAAGTTCTTACTGCCATTGGTATGCATGAGATGATGTGTTTGTTTCTTGCTCAACAGTATCCCGCACAAGATGAAGATGAAGATGACTACGATGGCGTAGATCTGCTTAATCTTTTCATAGCCATGACCTTTCTCGCTGGTGGTGACGATGATGATGACGACTTTGCCTTTGGCTTTTACCTCTCTGAAGAGTATGGTTTCTGAACTTTTTTCTTTTTGTCAGTGTCTGCAACCACTGAATGGGGTCTTGATTATAAAATGCACCCCAGAAAGAACACATGGCTGTGTTGACCCTTCTGTCCTCATTGGCTCCGTGTTAAAACATCTTGTTTAGACGTGATCAAGACCAGGGTTACTACTGGTGCACCATGGAAAGCAAAGGTTCAGGTTCTTAAAGCAGTCAGACTGCAGCAGATCATTTCACTAACCAGCACTCCTTCAACCAGAGAGGAACTGACCTGTGAAATCACCTGCTGCAGTCTGATTGTAGGACATGTATACTTGGCTCTCCATGGCACATGGTTTGTTACCCCTGTTCTAGATGTAAGCTTCCATGTGTCGGACAAATATTGAATCTCTAATGAATTTGTGGTTAATCTGTGGCCCTTCTAGTTTGAATTATGTCACCCTCCTGTGGTGATGGTGCTTCAAACATGTTGCAGATTATTTTTTTTCCCCCTGAACCTCTACTGATAGTGCTCAATTCTGACTTCTGTCCTGGCAGTTTGCACCATTTTGATATTTTAAAGTGTTGAATGGCTGGTAGTTTTTTAATTGTCTGTAAAGTTATGCTGTACCCCCTTCTTGCTAAATATCCACTACTGATTATACCTGCCTCAAGCGATTAGTCATGACATCCCGTTCCTAGTTTTGGCAAGAATGCAAAATGTTTTATTTCTTTTAAACAAGTTGTACTTGTACACAGAAAATAAAATATTGCTTCACTCTTTGTCTCACTGGAAAGCTGCGTTGTGCTCTTCATTGATACTTTTGCAATTAGAATTGTGATATTCAATTTGGGAGGCTGGACTCTTGGTTTGGCTGTCACCGCTAGGTGGAGCTGTCGGGCACAGTTGGTGAAACTACACTGGCGAAGAAGACATGTCAACAAACCTGGCGGGCTGGCTTGCAGGTTTGTGTCAAGCTTCATCTGGGAGAATGGACGCTGCCAATTTGATGTTTCTGAGTCGGTTTGACGGCCAGTCGAAGCTGCTGGTCCTGTCGCTCCTTTGTGGAGTCTCCGGTGCCCAAAGAGCTCTGGGTGTCTTTCGCCGGCAGCAGCGTGCAAACCCCGGAAAGTCGCTGTCTAACTTCATAGACACGCTGTGCCAAGACGAAATAACCTGTCCAGGGTCTGAAGCCCGGCCATTAAAGCTGTAAGTAAAAGTATAACGCGTTAGGTTTCCGTAAAATACAAAATATATATTCATACTTTGAGTCAAACTTGTATTTGTAGTGACTGCTCAGGGGCAGCGGTGGTTGCCTTCAGGGACCGTAATTTCTGCTGGAAGTTAGCGGACGTCAACGCTGGGACATTAGAGCAGTCCACAACTTCAGTGTAGGACGCTGGACTATTCAGTCCTCAGTAAACCATGTCCATTTGACCAATAAACATCTGTCACAGCAACCATTTTAACTTGTCATAGTACCAAAATGTCAGTAAGTCATTAACAAATTAAACCGTGATGTGTTACACCCTCCTCCAGCATCAGCGACTAATAACTCCAAACATTGAGACTGCATTCAAACATATAACCTTATAAAACAGAATACATGCATTAAGATTAAGACAGTTGTTCATAATATTTTTGGCTTGGGAGCCCTTTCAGTAAGACGATCAACAGCCAAGTCAAAAACATTTTCCCTCTGAACTTAAGTGATCTCATTTAAATAATTCATCATAATTCCATCTGCTCCTGTATTATGCTGCATACCTGTGCCAGTGCCTCACATCTATTTTTCCTTCATCTATTCCAGTAAACCCCTGGTGTGCCTGTTTCCAGCATTACTCAAGCAAAACCTGCTGTCCTTCATCTATCTGGTCTACCCAGCTCTTCCTCGGACCGCTGTCCTCCATCTGCTCAAATGCCTCAGCCAGGATCCTCATCCAAGCCCCTGGGTCTCTGCTCTGGTTAGGCAGCTGGAAAGAAACCTGGGGTCCCACAACAAGGAGCCTTTGTACACTCCGCTGTGCAGACAGAGACTCCAGGAGCTGTCGCAGCGTTTGGTTGGTTTTGGTGAGGCAGGAGGATGGGCCAAGTGCCTCAGCGGTCAAACAGTAGAAACTGGGTCTCAGAGTACATCTGGTTTATCAGAGCTGGGGACACAGAGGAAAAGGAAGGGCAGCTTTATAACTCTGGACTCAGATGGTGAGGAGACAGCACAGCAGCATAAACGGATAAAGATGGATGCCTGTGGTAGTGAATGCCTCGATGCTGAAGAACAGAAGGCGAAAGAAGTGATGTCAGGAGGATTAGAAAGTGATGCTTCAGGAGAGACTCCTGCTGCTGAAGAGCTGCAGCCAGCGCCAGGCGCCCTGCCTGAACACATAAAGGTAGAGATGGACTTCTTCTGTCCTGTCTGCACTGAAATGTGTCATCCATTTTTCACAGTTTTCTCAGTTTGATCTCTTTCCATTAAAGAACATAATTGTGAAATGATGATTAGATACCCCCCTGCCAGCAACTGTCCACATTGATCAAATCAGGTGTACTAATCGGACCATTCTTTTGATCTTTATCACACTTACACTTTACATAACTAAATATGGTCTATATGTTTATTTAGGTTGCTATTCTTCAAATAAAGGAATTACTGGAAAGTCAGACAGAGGTAAGAACAGTGTCTTCTTTCTTCATAGCACAGATTGAGACTGACATTTGGTATTACTATAATTTATTGTTTATCATTATTATTGTGTGTTTGCAGTGGGACCAGAGCTCCATGGATGTGTTCAAAGTGCTGAACGAGTGTGACCCCGGCCAAGTATGTCCTCAAAATATTCCAGCTGACTTTATTTTTTTACCCCTGCATTAATACTAATCCCACATCTCTACCTCTCATCTTTAGCTGGAGATGTTGTGCAGTATGCTGAGTTTGCCTGACTTGCCGGAGCAGACTCTGCCTAAACTGTGCAGCAGTATTTTGGCTCCCTCTTCTGACCTCAGCTACAGCATGGCAACAACGCTCATCAAGAGCCTCCTGCTGGAAAAGGTCTGTCACTGAATATAGCAAAGGGTGCAACGTGTGTCTCTGCGTGAGATATTGACAGGATGTGTTTTCGCTGTACCCGCAGGTGCTGTCTCTGTCAGAACCAGCTTCCAGATGTCTAGTCACTGCAGTGACATCGCTGTGCAGCCGTTGTCCCAGACCAATGTGCCACGCTCTAATTGTACCAGTTCTAGAGGAAAAGAGCATGGGTGAGGAAGGGGTTGTGATCATTTCTGAGCACTGACTGCCACAGGGGGGTCAGTTAGTCACAGAGCAGCAGCCCCGGAGCTGGCATGGATCCAGTGTCCTGTTTCAAGTTCATGCAAACAAGACAGATGCTTTGATGTTATGAAGGCCTGAGCCATGACCTCGTTCTTCACCTCTCACTTCCACTGATCGCCTATTGTTGATCTTTGTTTTGTTTTCAGGGAATCCACAGGCTGAGCTTCTGAACAGACTGATAGAGGGCTGCCTGGATTCCCATTACAGACTGCTGGTGCTTCAGTAAGATCATTTCAGTTCTTTAGACATATCAAAGAAGCACAAAATAATAATAGACTCATGTGGTAATTAGTTGTTTGTTGATGTAGTTTTTTCCCCTTTTCCCCCAGAATGACATTCAAAATAGCATGGAGTGAGGCGGTGCTCTCCATTACCCACAGCTTGCTCGACTCCAAGGTAATCTGAATGTTTGTTTGTGGGAAAACTGCTGAAAGACCACTTTTACACACATTGAACTCTTTTTTCAGGTATTCATTGTTTGTGTTACTGGGCTTTTTCGTTTGTTTGTCTGTTTTCCAGCTCAACTTGAGTGAAGAACTATTTGCACAGTTCACCGAGCAACTTGTGAGCCAGGGTCCTCAATTCACAAAGTCTGTGAAGTTTGCAAAAATGATGCTGACAGTCCTCACAAAATATGGCAGTTATGTAAGTTTCTAAATTCCTACAATGGCTGAACAGTGGATATAATAGCATTGGTAATCTCTCTTCATACGTGTTAATGTGTTTTTCCAGGTGACTGCTGCCCACAAACACTCCCTGTATGGCTGCCTGATGTTAAATGAAACATTCCTGAAAAAGTCTCTTCAAGCTGCTTTGAAAAGAATCACACACTCGTGAAGTTTCATCTGACCTAATGAGCATTAATAAACCTGTTTAAATATGTTCTTGTCTACTTTCTTTGGATAAAAGTGTCTGCCGAATGACTTTCTGGCAGTAGTATGTATGTATGCATGTGCGTAGCTCTGCCCAAAATCAGTCTGTAGAGTCTTTAAATTAATAAAAAAAATTCAGGTTTGAGCGAATAATCAAAACATACCTCCTTTTTCAGTATGGTGACTGCAGGAAGTTTGATGGGAGTATTTTTATATTGTGTTATTTTATTTAGTGTATTGTTTTTTTTTGTTTTTTTTTAATTTCTTGAATGGAGCATTCCTTCTACCACTGAAATTAAACATACCAGTACACTGCTTTGTTTTTGGATACACATCTGTATTTTTAGACACTAGTTTAAATATAAAGACAGTTTCTTTTGAACTGATTTGAAGCATTTACATGTAGTTCAGAGAGCTGTTGATTCAGCTGTATTGCATTACACAGAGAAGCGTTTGTGTTATTTAGCTCACCCTCACTGATATAAATGGTAACACTAAATATGGTTTGTAATCGATTACATGTCAGTTAGCAGTGTCAACCACCTCCTGTATTCTGTACATGTTGGCCAGAATTTGAAGTAGAAACATTAATAACATAAAACGTTAAATAATATCAAAACGCGTTGTTTTTATATTATTAATTATATTTATATTTGCAATAGACGTATTTAGTGGAAGAAACAGTCGCTCGCGCTTTTGGATGACGTCACCAAGGTCGCTTTTATTATACGTAACTTCCGGCTAAACTTCCTTTTTCAGCGTAGCGAGAAGAGAGGGACGGGTCGCTAAAATGAGGTTAGCCGTTGCTATACAGTAATGTTAAGAAATAAAGTATTTCTACACTTCTGTTGACTAGCACCGCTCTTCTAAACCTGTAGTATTATCATCTTTGGCGGCAGTCGTGTTATTTAGTGTTTACGACTTACATGAAGCGAAACATGACGCACGGGACCGGTTCATCTGCCGGTGTAGAAGCATGTTAACCTTTTTGGATGTAATCCACTGTCATCCTTGGATTTAGAAGTGTTTTAGAAAACGATCCAACATCGGATGAATACAGTAACTGTCGTAGATAATATTAATATAATTCTTTCCGAACTTTGATCATTTTTAATGACTTTCTTAGCCATCGTAGACCAAGTGTAGGAGCTAGGCTAACTAAAGTGTACCCCAGTTGCATTTACTTAAACATGTTTTGTGGTCATTTTATGATACAGTAAGGTCTCCAGAGATACGTTGTATGAAGCTGTGAAGGAGGTCCTGCAGGGCTCTCTGGCCAAGCCAAGGAAGTAAGTCCATATGAGTAAATCTGTTCAACCTGTGACACCTAAGTCTGGAAATGAAATGAAGTAATTATGTATTCATGTGTAACTTTGCATCTGTTTGTAGGTTTGTGGAGAGTGTGGAGCTGCAGATCAGCTTGAAAAACTATGATCCCCACAAGGACAAGCGTTTCTCCGGCACTGTCAGGTTCGGCTTTTCACTGTTTCACCCACCCTTTTCCCTGTGTGCTTCCAGCCCTGTCTGAGTCTTCAATAGCCTGTTTGACGGCAAATAGATGCTGAAATTTTTAAAGTAAAAAAAACAAAAAAGACAGGCCAGGGGCAGACATGGAGAAGTACTCTGGGTAGTCTGACTGAGCTGACCCAGCCTTGGCTGGCGGAGGCGATGCAGACGGACCCCTACCCTGGGTCTTAAAACATGAGGGAAGGTTGTGAGTGGCTGAGCTGGTAAGTTCATGTCCTCCAGCCGACCAATTTATATTACGTTACCAAAGAGGTCAGCTGGACACCGGCCATGGTGGTGGTGTGGGTAAGACTTCTTCTCTTACACACTTAATTCAGGAAGGTGTCATTTGAAGATGGCAGAGTATTTTGATTTTCTGTCTGATCAATGTGTTGTCCTTTATGGTCTATTATTTGCTTTAGAAGTGCTCATTGCAGCTGTCATTTCAACCCGTATGATGCAGATTGTCTAGAAAGGCCAAGACTTAACATTCATACTGATTATGGGTACAACCACACCCTGCCTTACTTCCACTAATGGCCCCTGGCCTGTGATTGTGAGCAGTGTCTCTGACCGCTTTGTTAATACACAGGCTGAAGACTCTCCCCAGGCCAAAGTTCTCCGTGTGCGTCCTGGGAGACCAGCAGCACTGTGATGAGGCCAAAGCCGCTGATCTGCCACACATGGACATCGAGGCTCTCAAGAAGCTCAACAAGAACAAAAAGCTGGTCAAGAAGCTCTGTAAGAAGTTGCCATCATGATGTATGAGACACCTGCCATGTAACAATGGCTCTGACAGGCTTTTTAACAAATGGTCTTGTTTTGTCCTGCCCCCTTCTAGCCAAGAAGTATGATGCCTTCCTGGCCTCTGAGTCTCTGATCAAGCAGATCCCTCGTATCCTGGGACCTGGGCTGAACAAGGCCGGCAAGTTCCCCTCCCTGCTCACCCACAACGAGAACATGAATACCAAGGTGGATGAGGTCAAATCCACCATCAAATTCCAGATGAAGAAGGTATGCTGAGCTGTACTGGAGTTTGAAAAACCTGTACTTCACTGGTTCATGTTACTGTTTTTTTTTCCTTTTTTATTTGTTGTAAGCACTGATCGTTTGGTTCCTGAACATTATATCTTGATTTTGGGTCATAGGTGCTCTGCTTGGCTGTAGCTGTCGGACATGTGAAGATGACAGAGGACGAGCTTGTGTACAACATCCACCTGGCTGTCAACTTCCTGGTGTCTCTGCTGAAGAAGAACTGGCAGAACGTGCGTGCCCTCTACGTCAAGAGCACCATGGGCAAACCTCAGCGCCTCTACTAAATGCCAGCTTTTCTATTAATAAATGTGGAGATGCTCCAAAGTTGACTGTCTTGGGATTTTTTTTGGTCAGATTGAATCTTTGGTTTTTGTAGTCTTAATAGACTTAAATGGTCATGGACATGTCAGTACTTTGAGTTTAGGGTATTTGCAAAGAATTTTCAACTGCGACCTAACCGGTGCTAAACACATTACTCTGTGCTGTGGCTCATAGTTCAGGTGTATCTTTTTGAAAGGGACTTTTTTCATAACAATGGAATGTTTGCAGCTACAGTTTTCACTCATATTTGTTAATGTGTTTTTTTTTTTTTTTTTTTTTTTTTTTTTACCTTTTTCGTAACAGTGATAGAAAAACTAATGCTGAAAAATAATGCAGCTAGCAAACATGGAGAGATTAAAAATGCAAATGTAACTTGTGCCTGGGGATAAATACAGACCTCCTCATTAGCAGTATGTGATGACTGATGCTTTCCTCCTCATGTTTTGCAAATCTTGTCAGTTCAGTGAAGGGGTGGACAAGCCCACACACATGATACTGAAGCCCACAGCACTGATACTAAAACAAGACTTAGTAGTAACAGCACTTTAGGGACTGATTAGACCACCCCACAGTTCAGTGACATTTTGCTTCTGAAGGTCTTATGTGTTATGTTGACCATGTGGAGCTCCCTCTGTGCTCCTCATACAGATTTATCCCTCAAACTGTAATAATTTGACAACTTTGGAGGCAGTTGTTGAAGGAATTAAATCTGTGATTGTCCTAAAGCAGGTCTAATCCTGGACTCTAATACTAAAACAAAATGCATATCTGTGGACATCCTGACTCAGCTGACCTGTCCAGTGGGCCATCAGTGGGGCTCGTCAGGGGCAGGACAGGCGTATTGACAGATGCCGTGCTGGAGCTTTGTGGGCATTCTTCCTCAACCACTGAACAATATCAATAACACAGTTTACCATCACTTTACAGAACTTATCAAAAGCATGCCCAATGAATCACAAAAAACTGGAAAACGAGTTGACATCATTTTAAGGCCAGTACAATAAATATGTGTAACTTACCACTAAGTACCACTTAAAATCCCTTCACATGAATCAATGTAGGATATCACAATACTCTCTGTGCCTTCATCTGAACTGTTTTAACTGAGTCAAATGTATATTTAAGACCCAAATGTTAGGCTCTTCAGAGGATGCAGGGGGTGGGTGCTGGTGGGACAACACCAGCATTTATTTACTGAAGACAAAAACAGCCAACAGGTACAGCCATCACTACCCATGAGCCTCTTGGGGCAGTCGTCCTGCTCTGGTTTGACTGTGGATCTCTTAATAGGATTATCTATTCTCAGTGCGGGAGAAAGGCCGAGGGAGAAATGAACCAAACACGGACAGGAACTTCTGACAATATATATTTCTGTTTTCAGCAGCGATGAGACATCCACCACTGACTGCGAAGGGGATTTGAATAATTAAATCTGTTTTCTCTTACCTGAGTGAGACTCTTGGATTATTCTTGTGAAGGCGTGATGAGTGCTGAGGTGAGTCAAATAATCTGCCAGCTGTCCTTCCTGTTCCTCTTAATACTGATAACCACTTTATGTGTAATGGTCGTGTCGTTGAGTGTCAGATGTGATGTTTCATTTCAGCCTGATGCAGAGACAGTCGGCTACTGTCCCTCCGCCATGCTGGACAGCGAGGACAGTGAAGAAGGTAACAGCTCCAAACACACCGTAATGTTTCTATTAACAGCCAGAAACCGGGTCTCGCAGCTCTGCATCTAAACTGGTTTGAATCTTTGCAACAGACACCAGTCAAGAGGAGCCGCCAATCACGAGCTGGAACGAGCTGTCCATCATAGAGCGTGTGGGCCTCAACAGGTGACACAGTGAGATATTTACCTGCTGCACGGACCGTCATGTCTCAGTGATATGATTTAATCTCGATTATCTTGTTTTCTGACAGTGTGGAGATGTCAGAGAAAGATTTGGAGGTGAGGTCACCCACTTCACTTTACTTCCACCACAGATTACTTTACTTTAGCAGATGAAAATGTGTTCATTATTAAATTTACATCAGAGGAAAGTTTTCTGAATGAACGTGTCTTTTCGTATTCCCTGAAGCTGAAGTTGATTTTTTTAACCGCAACCATAAAACACGCAGCTGAATGAAATGTCTTCTTGCGTCCAGACGGCCTTCTCTCAGATCGCCCTGGCCTTCCGCTGTGATCAGTACACCCTGAAGCAGAGGCTGCAGGCGGAGGAGCACGCTCGCAACCTGGCTGAGGAGAACATCCAGCTGGAGCTGAGCAGAGGCAGGGAGACGCTGGAGGTGCAGTAAATGGCAGGTGCTCTGAACTGAGCCTCAGTGACAGCAGCAGAGCAGGAACACATGTGTGTTTGTGTGTGTTTTCAGACGCTGAAGGGCCTGTGTCTGGACAGTAAGCGCAGTCGGATCCTGCAGAGGCTTGAGCTGTCTCTGGACATCCTCGGGGGGACTGTGGAACGAATCTCCAACACGGCAGAGGTGCTCGGAGCCGTTCACCAGGTACGCTGAGACTCCTCTGCTCCTGCCTTGGAGTTTCTAGTAGAGTTTGAGACCGTGGCTTCCAACCTGTGTGTCGAGGGTCCCAAACGGGTCCTAGAATTGCTTGTCACAAAATTCAAATCAAAAATTCAGGTTCAAATACTCAGATTAAGAAATCGATTGAGAAAATAGGTTTTGAGGGCTTTTAACAGATGTTTGTAGCCCAGACACTCTTCGGCCTTCCTCCACATCTAAAATCAGATTTGTGTATGCCTGTACACTGAGAGCATATAGACAAAAACTCACAACCTGGCAACCCCAAGTCTCTTTGTATTCATGTTCTTTGACAGGAGGCTCGGGTGAGTCGGGCAGTCGAGCTCATGGTGGCTCATGTGGAGAACCTGACGAAACGACATGACAGAAACCTGGCAGAGCTGGAGGAGGCCAAGAAGGTGATCCAGCAGCACAACTCCTCCAGAAACATCATCGATCCCAGAGCGTCTCCAGGTCTCAGATACCTCCTGTCTCTCCATGTCTTGTTCTGCTGTCATGTGCGATATTTGACTGACCACTGGTCCTCTTGTTGTAGATCTAGAGGACGGTGAGAGAAGGAGAAGCTCTCAGCCGGTATGCAGACACTCGGCCATCTAATATGAGTGCAGCTACATTTTCATCACTTCGATCTGCCTTTCATTTCTGCTCTTCTCTCTCTTTTTTCCATTAGAATAGCAATTTCCGTCGAAGGGTCAGCATATCATTAATTCCCCCGGTACGAAGAATTCTTTAGTGAACTCTCCCACTTTCTTTTTAAATTTTATCATCCAGAAACCCAAACAAGCTTTGTCTCATTTGTCTGCACAGGAGAAGATAAAGCGGGACTTGAAGAAAGGGGCCGCTCATGGAGGATCCTCCAGCAAGAAGTCTGTCCGCTCCTGCCCTTCTCCCCCCCCGAGCTCTGAGTCCAGCTGCTCGGCCATAACCAAGGACGACTGCAACTCAGTGGAAGACAGGTCAGCTAGAGTTCATGCTTTGCATCTGAGCCATGTGTTCAGCAACGGTGCATCACCTCATTTCTCTGCTTTTTCAGGCCACTCGATCCTGATGAAGCTCCATCGGAAGCTTCAGCTGTTCAGCCTCCTCCGCAGCCCCCTCCCATCCCCAGCCCGGAGTGCCTCCCATCAAAACAACTGGCAACCACGAAGATGCAAAGCAAAAAGTATGGCTTGTGATCACCGCTCACGGGCAAAATAGCAGAAACACCACACAATGCAATAGCCTGCAGTCAAGAAATGTTTCTCAGCACCTGCAGTTGAACAACGATGAATTGTAAAAGTAGTTACACAAGTTTCATTTAATGTTTCTCTGTAACCGTGTGCATGCGTGTCTTCGTTTCAGATCCCCTCTGGACACTTTGAGACAGAGACACAGGTCAAAATCTGCATTATCAAAGAGAAAAGCAGACAAGGATAAAAAGAGTTCCGATATTTACCGACGGCTTTCTGCGAGCACGTAAGTCGACGTGTGTTTTAAAAGCTTTTGATGGCTTTGATTCAACTTGTCCTCGCTGACTGAACGCTGTCCTCAGGTATGGCTCTTTGTGGAGACAGCGTCCTCCGGCTCACTGGCTGTACCGCTGTCGCTGGGTGCTCCTCTGCACATACCTGTCTGTGCTTTTCTGTGTCGTCACGTTGACGTACTTTCTGCTGGAGGCTTCATGATGGAGCATCGCTTTTCTGGGATATACGGTTATCACTGAAATCTGTGACTGTACTGTAAACATGACCTGCTGATACACTCGTGTTAGTCTGGGAAGCTCTTTGTATTTGAATACAAACATTTTGATGTAACACTCGTGTTTGTGTTGTTTCATCTCCGAAAATCACCTCGACCATCTCTGTAAACATGACTCAAACTTCACTTTCAGCTGTATTTTTTATTATAAATATACCAAAAATATCAAAACTGATACAATCACTTGGTTAGTAACAAAGCACCATACTGCAGTGAAAACATTCCTCAAACCACCGTTAAAGGCATCAGTGATTAATCATTAAGAGTTAATAGCAGATGTTAAGGTTCAGACAGATGTTAAATTTTAACTATATATATTAAAAAGAGCAACGCGTTTTCAAAGGTGTATCAAAATTTTAGCAATAAGTCTCTATGTTGCAAGGGGGAAACTTTCAATAAGAGATAAATATAGTATAAAATTCAAAATTATATTAGGAATGGGAAACTTATTTGAGAACTACTGCAGGTGAATTTTATGTGCAAAATGTGTGCCAGCCACAAAGAGTTTTTCTTCAGCGAGTTTGTTTTGAATCTTATGATTCACTTGACACATTTATGAAATTGTGTGAATTCACCTCAGAAACTTTACAAACATCTAATAGAAAACTATTCAAAATAAATAAAACTGCCATACCGTGATACGTTAAGATTTAAATTAAAAGGCGAGAGAGAAATGTGCTCATCGGTGCCCCGATAGGGCCACGTTTTCTGCATCATGTCGACGTACAATCTCACAGAGAGTCCAAAGCCTTAATAAATACAGAGATAAATAGGGAGGAGTAACACACATCCCACTGCACATGCTGCAGAGCAGGAGGGGTCTCAGCTACACCTGGCTCACGATTTCAGCATCTTCTGCAATGAACCACTGGACTGGAGTCCCGTCCGCAGCTCTCTGGAGAATCACATTACCCGAACCCTGTGAAGACAGTCACAGTATATTAGAGCTGCACGGATGAGCTAATTAATCATTAGCCGATCTACAATTTTAAATCACATCACAGTGTGTCCGTGGACCAGTTTAGCGTAGCATCACTGTCAGTTCTGACCTGTTTAAATGGAGGCAGGTGAGGTGCAGTGGGGCTCTTGACGCTCAGTGGGCTCTGCTGATCCACGCAGCCTGGCCGTAACTTCTGCAGCTGATTCCTCTGATGCCAGGACTTCAGCTCCTCAGACACAATCTCCCTGGGCATCAGCCTGATGGCATGGTTCGGGTACTCCTTCAGTGAGGGCGTTCGCACCAGCCTGGTGTACGGTGGAGGGGGCTTTAGGATTCTCCTCGGGGACGATGCTCCATCTTGCCACTGTCTTTGCTGAGGGCTGCATGGCACACCCGGGGAGGACAGGAGGCATTTTCCCATGTCTAGGTCTTGAGGGGAGAGCGGGCCGTCTTCTGCCATGGCCCTTATGTAGCCCAGGCTGGACTGAGACTGGCTGGCGTTCTTCTGTGAGCTGGAGAAGCTGGACAGCCCTTTCTTTTGAGCTCCGAAGTGGAACCCGTAAGGCGGCGGGCAGAGCTTTGGGATCTCAGTGGGTCCATCTCTGCCAGGAGAGCTGATACAGGAGGAGGAAGAGTGCTCCGAGCTGCTGTCTTCAGAGCTGGACTGGTAAGGCCGTAGGGGGGAGTACTCTGGAGAATGTACCATGAAGTCTGCAGCGCAGCGCCGCTGGGGCAGCCTGGCTCGCCCTCGATTGTTTTCTAAAATGAGGCGCTCCTTGTCAGCAGGTGGCTTACTTTTGGGCAGTCTGAGGAGACATATCATGTAAAATTATAGTAAACATGTTGTTATGCTCTGTGTGCATTGGTGCGCTGATGTATCTGACTTCTCTGTGTACCTGAAGGACTGGGAGTACTGCCGGCGTACGTGCAGCTCTGGGGTGGAGGGGGCGCTGGTGGAGTGGTTGTGACGCAGGGCTGAGTTCTTGATAAACTGAGAGAGAGGAATCCTGCCGCTCTCTGCAGGCGCCTGAGTTCCTGCTGGACTACTGCACACAACAAAAACAGAGAGGATGATGTTGTCTCAAGTTTAACTCCACCCAGTACGTTTGATGGGTTGCTATTAAACTTCTGACTCCTACCTGGACCTGCTGCTGCAAGCAGACTGAGGTTTGGTGGCCTTCTGGTAAGGCTGATCCAGACTGGACTCTTTCCATGGAGAGTTCTGGATGGGAGAGGGCTCATACTGCACACTGAGCTGGCTTGATGACTGCTGGGGCGACGGAAGGGTCTGGGCTGACAGCTGGAGGGGGTCCGAGTATGAGGTGCCCAACACCGGAGGAGAGAGAGGGCTGAGCGAGTCCATATCTATAGAGAAACAGTCAGTATGAGGCCAGACTGTCAGAGGATGCTTCTTTTTTTGTAGTCTGATGATTTCCAAATGATTCATTCATTTTGAGTAATTCATTCGATTTCAGCACATTAAACAATACAGATGTTCCCGTGTTTCTTTTGAACTGCTGCCTGCTCACTATGTCGTCACGCTGCTCCACAGTATGTCTGATCTATATAATCTCTGATATATCCCTGAATGTTTGTATGAGAGTGAAGATAATCTTCAAATATGTATAAATGAACTCCATACTCACCGTCATCCAGGGCCACCACATCAGACAGGGAACTGTCGTCAGACATGTTCAGATCTGCATACAGAAAAGAAACATTTCAGTCCGTCAAACCCACTCTATGCATTCAAGTGCACAGTTTGGCCTGAAGGGGGCAGCAGTGTCACACACCTTTGCTTTGGCTGGTTGAGGTGCTGATGCATGGTGAGTTGCAGTTACTCTTGATCCTGTGCTGGAACACAGCCTCCTGCAGATCCTTCACTTTCTTCTCCTCCCGCTTGCACTGCTGCAGCCGGCTCTTCTTCTGTGGTTTACTGAGGTGATCCTCCAGGGAGAGCTTGCGGGCCGCCTCATAAATCTGCCGCTGAAGAGCTAAGTCGGTTTCCAGCGCTTGCAACTCTGAATCCTAAGATAAAAAGACATTTAGTTTGTAGCTGATGAATTGTAGTCTGCTTTGCTTATTGCCTCTGTTTCCCCAGACACAGTATACACTGATGGCGGCCTGTACCTGTTTATCAAGATGGATCAGACCTTCATCCAGCTTAAAGGAAGCTCCAATCCTCCTCCTCACCCGGGGTGGCTTCTCATCGGGCATCAGAGGATAGTCTGAGGGCAGTTTACCGGTCAACTCCTGTGAATTCAAAGTGTTGATGCAATTATTAACACTCATTTAGAGCTGTTACAAAGTTCCTTACAGCTAATCAAAGCACAAACTAATATGTTGGCAGGGTGCGCATGTTCTCATCTATGAGATACTGACTGCCTCCCTGATGCAGAGCTTTCTGAGCTCCAGCAGGCAGAGCTCCAGACGCTCCTCCAGAGACTGGTGCTTCAGCTTCAGGGCTCTGGTGTGGGTGGTCAGATCCTTCACCGGGGACGTGGGGCTGTCTGGACCTACAGCGAACACACAGAAGATCACATCATATACATAGAAATAAATATACTATCCACTATTTCCGCTGCACATAATGTATTGTTTTACTGGACGTGTATCATTTTCATATCGTTGTATTGTTTGTCTGCATCTGTGTGTCTTGTTTTAATTGATGTTCGTTTTTGTGCACACACTACGAATCAAATTCCCTGTGGGATAATAAAGTTAAAACAAAATGAACATCTGCTTTTGCATCTGCAAAATCTGCAAAGTAATTAATTGCAATTTGTGACCAGTAAATCATGATTGCATTTTTTCAAGATTTCCTCTTAAATGTTTCTGAACGATAAAATTGATCATGCGAGATGCAGTGTTTTCTTTTGCTTGCTGTTTTCATTGTTGTGTTTTACACTGATTATGCAGCTCTAAGCTACACATGCCATATGTGGAAATTCTGTATTTTCACATTTTACAGTGACGTTCTTACCAGAGTGCAAGATAATCCCACTGTCTGTGTCACTGATCTCCTCTTTACTCTCGATGGCCGTCATCTCGACTTTCTGCTCTGACGTTTTTAGAAATACCTGTTGAAATAAGCAGACATGGCACAGAATAGTATTAATTAGACTGAACACTTATGAGAATAGAGATTCTCTCCTTGTTTTCATACCAAATGGCTTCATTCATGCTCGCTCCTGCTGCTTTACTTAACAAAAGTGAATGACTAGCGAGTGTCCTTTCACACACTTATCCATGCAGCTCTCCTCCTCCTCCTCCTCCTCCTCCACCTCTTTCTCCCTCCCATGCTCACTCACAAAGGAGGCAGACCCCCATGGTTGACTCGGCACATGTGCGGGGGTTAATCCGAATCGTGGTGCCATGGTGACGGGGCACGGCGCGGCCGGCTAGGGGAGCGTGTCGCCATGAGGCGTGTCAGAGGGCGTTTAAAGAGCCCAGACCCCGAAAAAGAAAGCAGATGGCAGCAGGAATTACCCCACTCATGGACTGCACCTGTTCCCCCCGTGCACCCCTCCCTCAGCTCCTATTCAACCAGTGTCCAGAAAACCCTCTGGGGGCTTTGAAGTGGAAGAATGTCTCAATGCTGGGTTTGTCCACACAGCATCAGATCTCAAGGTCCCTGCTGACTGCTGCAACGCTGCCCATTTCACTAACACACTTTCACAAACAGGCGAGCACCATTCATGTTTATGGCCCGCTCTGTTCTGCTGTCGCTTCCCACCGAACATCTGACTGGCAAAACACAAAAATGAGGCGTGGAGAGGAACGACAACAAGAAGAGCAAGACACTGACAACAACAAATTGGAGATTAGGGGATGTTTGTGTGACTGCTTTTGTGAAATCGCCTCAGGACGAGTACTTTATCTTCCCCATTTGTTTTAGGTCAATCAATTTATTCTGGATATCACATGTGTGCCACCACCCTAGAAGGATATCATTAGCAAGCCTGCCTCAATGCTACACATTCATAAAATTGAGGTCATAAACTCCTAGAGCAGTCTATGTGTTAGTATCATGCAAGTTTATGTGTTATAAGTTAGGGAAATAGAGGCAAGGCAAGGCTACATGACAAGAGACACCATGTGAGTGAATGTATTGCTAAGGCTGCTGTGTATAATCCTCAACTCTTGTCTCATCCTCTGTGTTTGGAGATTGGTATCAGGCCTTTTCCTGCAGGGACCAGGAAGACACAGAGCCCGTGTGGATGAAGAGCCACCTCTAACAGGATATTATTGTGTATCCCATAGGCCTGACCCATTCACCGGAGCAGCTCATGTGAACTGATGCAGCTATGGGCAGCCGGTAGCACAATGAGACACAGGCAGCTCGAGCCAGTAAAACAACACTGCAACAAAGGCCCTGTATCCACCAACCAGCCTCAATAATCTGTTGTGGGCGCAATATCTGCTGACAACTCTGCTTCAGGCCTGAGCAGCGTTGTTGGGCCAATACTGAAACAAGGCTGCAGTGAGAGGTGGGGACAGGAACGGTGCTGGAGTTTTTACTGTGCGAGGTCGGGGCCCGCTGCACTCTCAGACACACGGCTCCATGCTGCAACGATCTAAAACTAAAGACGTCTACAGGAATCCGGCCTGGTAATCAGAGACAGGCAGGGTAATGTGGGATTTACCCACTTACACCCCATAACTCTCCGAAGACTTTCACAAGAGTCTGTGGTTGGAGGTCTAGGCTGAGCGAGTGGGTGGGTGAGTGAGTTCGGGTAAAACAGCAGATCTCAGAAGCTGAAGGTTATTGCCAAGAAGTTGATGCCATTTGTCATAGCTTTCATAAAAAACCTGGAGTCGTGGGAGTGTTGAAATTACACCGTTAGAGAGAGCCAGAAAACAGTACAGTTCTTGATCGAGTGTAACAGGAATAGCAGTCCATTTCCTGAAGGGATAGCGGCTGATAGCACAGTCTCCACCCTGCACACTCGACCAATGTAGTCATAACATCTTAATTGCGGCGTGTGTGATCACCGCTAATGACAACTGGGAATGTGTCAGGGATGGGAGCTCATCATCCAATCCGTCCTCGCCACTCACCAGACCGTGACGCTGTAACATCTACGGAAGTGGGTGTTTATGGCAAGAGATCACGATGCGGATTCACTGTCTCCCAGACTTCCCCCACCACCCTTTCCCATGAGCCTTGGGAGCTGCGACCTCCTGGAATGCCGCCACAACCGCCGTGCTCATTACCACTGTGGTCAGCCCTGGAATTACCAATGGGGACCAGCCTCGCTGAGGAAACAGTGAGGGATGCCTGAAACCAGACCGAGGCCTGTTCGAACCCTGTAATTAAGATTCTCTGCTGAATGCTGATACTATGGAAGAAACCAAACGACTTTACAGCATGCCTTATTTCAGAGTCTGATGAAAAGCCAAAATCCATTCAGCAAAATGGATCCGCTCTGTACACAGTATGGGCTGCTGGAAGAAAAGTGCATCAATGTGGGGGAGCGGCAGGAGAAAAAAAAAGAGAAGTGTTGTGTTACAAAGCACGTCACTGGAGTCAGATCTTTGTGTTAAGAAGCAGTGTTGAGTGTGGAAACTCCACAGACAGCAGCAAAGCGCCGACAATAAACAGGCCGTGGAACACCAAAAGGCTATGAGGAGTCAGTATTAAAGACTCAAACACTGTCAGCATGTTTCCATTGACAGATCAGCACTTAAATAGTGCAGGGGGTCTTAGTTTTCCAGCAGAGACAATGCAGGGGTAATAAGCACCTTATCGGCCTGCTCTCAGTCACTGCAGACCATATGCTGGCCAGACACAGCAGGCCTGTCACAGCCCAGTGAAGGCGTAAATACAGAGGGCATGAAGAGATGCTCCATTGTTCTCCAGAGGCTGACGGGCAGGCCGGGGATCATGACACCTTGTCCCTCTGAGTCATCATTTCTGAGGCCTCTGAATGGACCCTGATGGTCATCCCAGGCCTTTGGCAGGATGTGGCTGCAGCTTTTCACCCACACGTACCCGCCACTGACAAAAGAGCAGGGGGACTCTGGGGGCATAACAACATAGAGGTGTTGTCTTTAGCACCTCGGCAGCACCGCATGTCTGTCAACACGTGAACTGATGGAGACTCTGTTTATTCTGCTGCCGAGGGCACAAACAACCACCACCGACCAGTGTGTTGCCCCATATAAGCCCTGCAGTGTTGTTTATCTGTGAAAGCAAACTGTTCATAATCACAGTGCAGCACAGAGCAAGTGATTAAACTCAACACAGTCTTCCAGCACAGCTGTTTGTGTTCATTAATCATAACTGCTTAGTCTGATAGTTGCAGTACTGAGGGTTTTAACTCCTTGTATGTGCATACTTTTATTTTAACAAAGTATTTCTGGAAGAAGCAGAGCAATGGTGGAAGAAGACCGTTAGATTGTTAAAATTTAGACTTTGAAAATATTCCATTACATGAGTCAAATTACAGACATATTGGCAACAACATGAATTCAAAGTATTAAAAGCATATGCATCATGTTTTCTTCATGTTTTGCATGCAAATATGGAATCTGTTAAGTGACTCGTGCCTAAAAGCTGTACCATAAATGTTAAGTAAAAAGTAGAGTAGCAGAAAAATTAAAAACTCTCTTACAAGTGGTGAGTAAATGTACTTAATTACTTTATGAATCACTTATCATAATGACACGTCCTTTGGAGGTGTTTTCATTTTAAAGAGTTAAATACAGCCCAAATAGAAAATTCAATTAAGTTCATAACTTAGCTCAATAACGGTGCTCTGCCGGCCTGTAACAGCGACCCTCAGCCTCATTCACTTTATCCCATATTAATACTGGTTGTACTAATGCGGCGCATCTTTCCTGTCCCTGTTTCCCTTTATATCGTGTTGTTAACATACAGAAAATCCTGATCTTACCTTGTAGTGTTGTATCTGCTCCTCTACAGCATCCTTTCCAAGGCAGCAGGACCTCTTCAGACTTTCTCTGCTCAGATGTGTGAACAGCGCTTGGGACATCTGTTTCAGTCAACTTCACTTTCTCGGTGAAGGGGGTAGAGATTCATGGATTTTTTTACTATCGTATTTCTTTGCCGATGCATTTCTTTCTTGATTTACGTAAAATGTATTTGTGTTATTATGAGCTCTAGAATAATATTTCTTCTCACTTAATTAGCGTTTACTCTAAAAAAGTATTTTTTCGTGCGACTTACGTCCCCACTCTCCGTTCAAATAGTATGGTCCGGCGCTGCTGACTTTCCAGACACGCTCTGCGTATTGACACAGCACGCGACTCACTGAGTAGGCTTTTAATTTGAAAAGAGGCACAAAAGAAGAATGGCCGGAGGGAGAGAAGTTTTAGTACAAGCCAGGACAGCTGGTCAGTAAGTAGTGATGATGAACAAGGCCACACTCACACCTCTTCCCTCCGCCATGATGATGTCCATCCATTGTCAGTGATCCAAGTTGTTGTTGTTTTGATATTTTATTATTTTTGCTGACTTTTGACTGTTCTTTATTGCATTGTGAGCACTGGTAACAACATGAACAAGTAAATTTGCGCAAGCACTGTATTTGATTACCAATTTAATATATTTGCATTTGATACTACCTATACTCCATCAGTGGTGGAAGAAGTACTCAGATATTTTAATGAAATAAATGCAGCAATACCACGGTGTAGAAATACTCCGTTACAAGTAATAGTCATGCATTTGAAATTTTACTTAAGTGAAGGTACAATATGTTACAATTAACATATAATTAAAGTAGCCCACTTCAGAATAATGTATATTGTATAATTGATGCATTAATTTGTACATCACTTGATAAGCAGCATTTGCTTATTTGTTCATGTATCAGTAATCCAATGATATAATATAGGCTACTCAATACTTTACTCAATACTCATACTGATTGATAATTTAAGTGCACATTGCTTATCATAGTAAAAGATCTATTTTAGATGCAAAATACTATATTATATTATTAAAATACTCTAAACATAGTTCAGAAACAACAAACAGGCTACTTTTCCTTGAGCCCGAGGCTTCCCCGACTCTCCCAAATGTCTCCAGTGCTTTAACCAGGCCCTTGGGTATTGCCAGCCTATATATCCTGAAAAGCCTCCTCCAGATGGCCGGTGCTTTCTCCTCTCATTCCGTGATGGAATGAAAAGATCAGCTAATTAAACAAAGTCCCCATATCCATGTGAAAGAACCACGAGCGTCCTTAGGGAGAAGAGCTGCATGCAAATCAATCAGTCCCCGGTGCTTTGAATCAGGTCTGACAAAACAACACATCTCTGCAAACCACTGAGCCTTTATTTCCACAGCACATGGACACACTAAAAATCAGAAGTCATGCCAGAAACAGATGAACAAACATGCAAATTTGCAACACGGGGGCATTTCTATTGATACAGGACAGTTTTGTTGAGAGATATCTCTGATAGCATAGTGATCTTACAGAAAGTAAAGGATTGATGTGGCCCTTCCTCTAAACAAACAATAAAACATTATCATGCTCCTTTAATCCAGGAAGAAGCACAGGAGGTTGATTTGAAAAAATAAACATAATAATTACCATAAAAAACATAAAAAATATCCACCCTCTCAACAGTTGTAGCTTTGCCTCAACAAATACTGATCTGCATAATTATTGGTACAAAATGAGCTCTTCCACTGCATCAGACACTGAACCATGACAACGTTGAAGGAGGACATTTCTAAGTGAACGTTTTGTGTTTCCTGGTGTGCATGACATTTTTTTAGACTCAGCAGACAGTGAACACAAAGGTGTAGGGCCACTATGGTGAGATGTTGCAGGGGCTGATGGGAGCCTCGGGGCCTCACTGCTCAGACGTATGGGTTCGCCTCAGATTGTCCTTCACGCGGACAAACTCTGGGATCTTCTGCTGGTTCTCCCGCTGCCTGATCTCCTCCTGCTCATACTGGAAAAACAAAGAACAACTCAGCATACTGATATATTATTATATGTCATATCAGATTGTTAATGCAGATGCATCAATGCATAAGCAGCATTTAATTGGTTTGATTATTTTATTTATAGTTTGTTGTTTCACATTTGGGTATTGAACTGTTTTTTATTAACATCTAGAGGGGAAATGTCTCTTTGATTGAACTGCTCATAGACATATGAGTAAATTACATGGAGACGCTGCTTTTTAAGAAGGAGTCGCAGACCAAACAGGTTGGGAGACGCTGAATCTAAATTTGGTGTGTAGATGTGGTGGAGCATTAAGCACAGACAAGGTAAAGTACCTCCAAACAATATACTTATTTACCTTCCACTACTGAGTACTACTATTAGTTCTTAAAACCCCTTAATCCTCAGAGCCTTTCGGTTGCACTAACAACACCCCTTGTGTGTTTGGCCCAGTGCGGATTTATTTGTGGTTAATGAGACTTTCAGCTGTTTGTTTTGTGTTTCTGACCTCTTCCAGCTTCTGCTGCCTCTTGCGGAGCTCCGTCTCTAGATCTGAGGGCCCCCGTCGGGCCATCTCCTCCTCCTTGTGCAACTCCAGCCTGCGCTGCTCCAACACTCGCTTCAGCTCTGGTTTCTCCTCCAGCAGCAGGCCCCTGCGTTATCAGCCAGAGTCACACTCAGACACACACACACAACCCACCCTGCCCTGCTCTGACTCAAATGATGGCCCCCGTAAGATGAGAGAGTGGAGGCCTGCGGTACCGTTTATGGCTGAGCAGAAGCTCCCGGTGCAGGTTCTGGTAGCTTGGTGTCTCCACAGAGGAACCATTCAGCCTCCTGGGCTGAACGCTCTCCTCACTGCTCTGGTCTGCCGTGGACTGACGGGACAGCGGCGGATGGCCAACGGACGTCTCTGAGGAACATGAAACAAGTCATATCACTGTGTGTTGACATGTAACTCCTCAGATTTTTGATCTATTCTGATAAAATCTTGAACTGGATAAATTGAAAAGACACCAGTTGTCTCAGAATATCAATCAAATATTTGACTGATAGTTCAAACAATGTACTATCCAAACAGATTGTCCTGTTTGATCACCCACAGTTTCTTGTTTTAATTTTTGAACATATTTCCAGTTTGTGTGTGTTAACATACCTTTTTTGTGATGTCCATATCCTGTTTTCTGTCAGTTTAAAAGTGTGAAAGAAGACAGAGGAAGGGACACACTGTTGGTAACGTGACAAGTGAATCATTAGCTGAGATAAACATGTTAACACTGACGTGCCAAAGCTGGTTTGTCAAAACATCTTGAATTTGCTCTTCATCGGATACGACAGAGGGCATAATTAGATACTGAGGAGCTAAAGGGGACAGTGCCCGCTGTGCTGCTTAAGCAGGTGAGCTTCGTTTACTTGGAGCACGAAAGTGACATAACAGTAATGCAGGCTTGTCCCCTCAGTGAATGTCTCTGGCAAAAACATGATCAAAGCTCTACCAGCAATTAAAAAAAACAATGATGTAATATGTGCATGTATGCAAAACAACATGGGGCGAAAACTTGGCGTGATACCCTCCTGTAACACAATCACACAGACACCTCTGCCACACCCAGTGAAACCAGAGAAGCAGGAGGGAAGGATCGCGTTGAGCACGTAACAGATGGTAGATGCTGTTAACTGGTCAGACAAAGTCAAAGCAGATGATAGCAGCATATTCATGTTATAAACTGCCCTGCAGCTGCCCTCGTCCTGAGACGCTTGGAGCTCTGAAGCGTATTTGGGATTGTGCCTTTTACTGTTCCTGTCACCGACATAAGCCTCCGAAATCCTGTCCCTGCCCTGGCCCCTGCAGGGAGGCTGAGCTGGGAGGTAACCTGACTGGTGTCTGAGCTGATGGTTGCCATTGTTCCAGTCACAGCCTGCAGGGCCGGGATGGGTTCCAGCTAAATCACTCCTCCTGATCTCTCAACTGCTCCTCCTCTCTAGAACGGGCGCTCTGAACTGTATTATCACTCACCGACTTCAGAAACATCAACATGTTTTGTTTTCATACATTGAAACATGAAAAACTAACACTGGTATGATTATTTGTTCTTCAAATGACAAAGGTGATATGTTTACACCTGCACTTTATATTTTATACTTATACCTGTATGTTATATTTGCCTACTGTGACTGCTTCACGTGTTCATGCAGTATATTTTAGTGTATTCATATCTGCCACTTTGCTGGTTATTCTACTGGATATACAAAGTACAATTTTCTGCACTTTGCTGCGTTTGGCCCATCTGATTAGATATTAAACTGCCTTTCGTTGCTTGTACTTTGTGCAGTGACATTGAAGTTGAATCAGACCCATTGAATCTCATCTTAAACACGGGACATCAGTCTCCAGAAGTCATGAATAATGAATAGTCATTTCAGAATCAATGGAGCATTTCTGTAAACAACAAGACACACATGAATGTAAGATATACACACTCAATAACCACACACACGCACCTACACTTGATAGCTTTCAATATGGATGAAAACTTTGATAACAACACACACACACACACACACACACACACACACACACACACACACACACACACACATGCATCTCTAAATGAATGTACTATAGCATCTAATTCAATAATCTTTATCATCCTAATCAGATTGACAATGTTTTATTTTTGTCCACAATGTATAAAATGTTAAAAGAGACATAAAATCTATTGGACATATATAATTCAAAATGAACAATGACTGTACACTTGCTGCGGTTACACTTACAGGCCGACTGAAGTCAGCTAAAGCGTTGACAGATGGCCACCAGACCAGACGTTGCCCTCTCATTCACCAGACAGAAGTAAAGGTTTAAGAGAGCAACATGCAAGAACTCACCTTTCTTGCAGTCGACCCCTCCATGGCAGGATGGTGGAGGACCACTCTTTCTGCCCAGCTACAGTGTTCCTGTTTTAGTCCATTGTAGAAAAGAATCACACCTCCTCACATAGTTTGTCTGTTGTCTGTTTCTCTGCTGCATCCAGGTCCAACATATTGCTGTTGATGAGGGATCCTCAGACTCTGTGTGCCACGTAGAAGTAGTCAATAGTGGTAGTAGACACTGAAATCTTATTACGCCATTCAAGATTACCTCACAACCCCCACAGGCCATGGGATGCTAGATTAGTTAATTGTCGCTGACGCAAATGCAGCTTAATACCAACCTAGCACGGCACTAGTTAGCAGAGTGGACTCCTCTACACACGAGCTCATTAATACTGACAGAATCAACGCAGGCTTTCAGGCAAACCAATGTACTGTGCATGTGTGAAATGGTCAGATTTTTTACTTTGTTCTTTGGGTTCTAGGCCTGGACACATGCAGAACAATCAGTGGCAGCATATGGTATTGTGTTTGCTCCATTTGAACTTATTTACTAAATATGTATAGTATCAATGCAAAGGTATTAAGATTAATAATTAACTATTTTCCAGCCATTTACAAAGCAGTTATGCCTATGATGGTGGATAGAGCAATAATCATTGCGTTTTTATTACATTTACAATCACTTCATGAAGTGTAAATGATCCCTCTCTTACCATATTTGTTTGACTTATTTATCATTTCTAATGTTTGAAGAGTGCATCTGATTCATTTATTTTTTATTAATTATAAACATGATGTAGAATTCATCTTTGGCACTTACATTACTTCATATCGGCGTACTTACATTACTCCTCTATTGGATTATTGACTGCTTACTATAAACAAAATGTTACATTTCTGCTGTATTTAGATTTACTTAAGTGTAAAACTGTAATTTATTCATTTAATCCAAGAAATATCAAGCGAAAGGAGGGAGGAGAAATAATTTCCTTTCATGGCCACATGAGGTCGCTATACAATCATGTTCTGCTCCCAATATCCCATGATTCCATGCGGCTCCTCGTAATAAAAGCGACCCGGATGTTCCTTGTTCACTGCTTGAATGATGGGTGGTTGTGAGTGTTTGTGATTGTTTGTGTGAGCGCTTGTGTGAGTGTTTGGTGAGTGAAAGTGGAGCGTTTGTGCGTGAGTGTGACTTTCTGTAAAAACCTACACACTGATCTTATTTGATCTGGTCTGAGTTTGGCTCTGCTCCGATCGGAAATGATAGGAAACCCGCTCGCAAGCCTCCGTGGCGATGAGCAGCAGACGAGATTTAACCTCCAGGGCCTCCACGCTACATGCTGTGGTCAGAGGTGATGAATTGATCAGATATACTAGTTCTGGTGAGTTTTTCTTCAGCTCAAGCTCCACAGTGGACAATGAGTAAAGAGGCGATTCTGATCTAACCACAGCCGCAAAGCAGCCGGAAGCCCTGGACGGACATTTGATCGTTTTAAAGCCCGCGAGGCATTTGGTAAGGCTCGCGTACTGCTCACGAGACACTGCTTGTATTAGGACGGGAGGCGTCAGTGGCTTTTCTCTTCCGATAAATTGTTTGTTAAACGTTTACAGGCACTCAGTGAAATTATATGTGAATAAGAGCTAAACTAACTCAAATACAACCGACTGAGACTATCTATCGAAAGATAAACGCATTAATTAAGTGAATGGTGATCCAAAAGTCTAGTCTACAGCAGCAGTCTCCAACATTTTTTGCGCCACGGACTGGTTTCACGTAAAACAATACCAGCATAGAAACGAATAAAAACAAATGATTAAAAAATACAACTGACCATTACCCTGAATGTAGTTGTTGTAATAAGTGGGAGCCCTACGCCTGTTTCTCTTGAACTACTTCCTGTAACTGTTATCATTATCTCTCTCTCTCTCTCTGTGTGTGTGTGTGTGTGTGTGTGTGTGTGTGTGTGTGTGTGTGTCTCCTGGTCCGAGTGGCTATTATTATTATTAGTGTGTATGTGCCCCGGGTCAGCCCCAGGTACTGACCTCCAGATGAACCCGAGGAATCTGTTTACCTGTGGAATGTTCCAAACAGGTGTTTTTGGAGCACAACTTTCCCAATCTGTGTGGGGAAACACAAGGAAGGAAGTTTGCGCTAAAAATCTTTGGAAGATCCCCACTTGATTTAACTAACTAGACAACTGAAGCCTCATATTAACTTCACCTGAACCTTTTGCACAGAACAAGGACAATAGATTTTGTCCCACATCTCCTTCAGAGGAATCCCTTTAGGAATGACTCTTCCTGACCAATATGAGCAGGATGAACAATTACAATGACCTGCTGTTAAATTGGTTTGGTGTACCTGACAAACTTGCAACTGACACACAACATATGTATTCTGTAAAAATAAAGAAATGATGTATTAAGTTCTCAACATAGTGTTTGTAACACTACAGTGTGGTTCTTTATTCAAATAGCTCTTTGGCAAAGCTGTCCAGTGTTATTTGAGTCTGTCCATTTCTTTTTCTGAAAAATCCTCACTAAAAAAAACAGCTGCAATGACGTTAAAACCTTTGTCTTCATACAGTGACTGCCTCATTCACTCATTCTCCCTTCTCCTAAAACTCTAAATGGGCATCCAAGCTATTTTTTGTATATATATCGTGAGGGAACACACGAGCTCACAAGAACATTCAGTGTCACAAAACCTGGCGTAAGTCTCTCCAACATATGTTTTACAGCATACATCCGGTACAGAATTTCAAAACAAAAGGTCTCTTATTCTAGTACCAACATTATTTAAGTTGTAAATTTAGGCATTGTGTTGTCTTCATGTCTGTAATATGTTTTGTGTTAAAATTAAAAAGTATTTTTTAGACACATGCGAAAATATTTGTAAATATTTTACAGGTGCTCACATGTATATATACATTTTTTGAGCGCAGTTGACCGGTTTTATAGTTTCTCATATATTATCTGTAGGTGCATAGTTTCTCGCGATAATGAACGTTAGCTTTTGCCATGGCTTTGTGTATACACGTGACCACGTTTGTCCAACCAGCTTTCATCAGTAACTCGGTGAAGCGCGCGAGGGAGAAACACCGATGAACGTGTTTTGAGTTCCAGAAAAAGGTGACGGTTTTTATCCACCATGGCGAGTTACAGCAAAAAACGGCGGAGTATGCATGACCCAGAAACGTCTAGTAGCAGCGTGGCGGACATGTTAACAGGTCGTCAGCCCGTTGGACCTGGAGAAGAGGGTGTTTTTGTGGAGGGCTCAATACTTCGCCTCACCATGACAAACTTCCTGTAAGTTAACTGTTACTGCTTCTGTACTGACAGTCAACAACAGTCTTTAAACCGAAACTCACCGCCCGCCAGCCTTAAATCTGTCAGACACCCTGATGAAAGCTGGGCTCTGATGTGATAAATGACACATAAATTCGTACAAATAAAAATATTTACTCAATTCAGCATTTCTGAGTGTAACGTGTGTGTGAGCGCGCGTGCGCTGTCTGTAACCCCCGTCCCTCCGCTCACACAGAAGCCACCACACATCATGTAGCTGACCAATCACGTGCGGCTTGAACAGAAAAATAACAAAGCGGCTCCCGCTCCGGCTCCCAGGTAGGAGCCGGCTCCGATCAACGTGGTGGGCGTGATCCTGGTAATTTCTCTGCGTGAGAAATACAAGATGTGTCGTGTGAGCGTGTGAACGGGTTGAAATGCATGTGTCTCACGCCCAATACGTGAGACTTCAGAGCACTGTATTATTTCTTTTTAAGCCGTGGAAGGTTATTAACTGAGTGACATGACCCGGAAGTATTCAAGTCTGAGCCAAGAGGGGATGAGTTCAGCTAAAATGCAGACCTGTGTGTCTCTGGGCGGCAGTGTGGTTCACTTCGCTGATTTACTACGGGATTCAAGAGTAGCATTAAAACTGTAAAACCCATGTGTTCACGCCATTAGACATAAAATCAAGTCAAAATCATCCCATGATGGGTATTTCTGCCATTTTCATTTGAGATTCTACTTTCAGTTGCCAGTTTATCAGATTTACCTTGTTAAAACTAACTTTATTGCAGCCAGGAGCAGCAGCCCTGCAACAATTCTTCCTTCATCAATTTTACAGGGTTCAGCTTTTGTTGAGATTGAGACATGTTTAAACTTCATGGTCATTCTGAAGGCTGTACTTCCTAAATATTCAGACTTTATGAAGTATTAGAAGCCCTTTAATATACTGAAGTACATTTCATCCACCCCACAAAGCACAGCCTCTAAAATTGTTGTAAACTGGGAGCTTAGGATCGACTACAGTAAGACTCTTGGAGCCTTCAGCATGGTGGCTGTTGGCTGTCAAAAAACTTAAACTAGTACAACCAGATGAACAGGCTAATAAAGTTTGTCAGTGCTGCAAATGCTTTGTCTCCATGCTTCTGATTGGGGCCAGCAAGGCCTAAACAGACCCTTATCATTGTAACAAAGCTGTCTTTTTCAAGATCGTCATGAGATCTGCAGAGAGAACATCGTATGTCCTTGTGAAAGTCAGACAGTTGCAGTATTTGTACCTTGAAAATTGTGAGGCAGAGGTGGTAAGCCACCCAGATCTCGGTGCATATTGTTTCATGGTCAATTTAGTCAGCGGAGACAACCAAAACAATAGCCAAGGTAATTTAATGTCATGTTTGCTGTAGAGCATGGCACTCCCGCTATTTGAAGATTGTTTTAATGAATTAAAATACTAACCTTGGAATCCATCAGCCATCATCTGATGATTATTTAACCTCTGGGGTCAACAGCCAATGTTTCAGGACTGCTGGTGTATCCAGTTAATATGTGGATAACTTACAATTAAGTTATCCACAAGACTTCCGCTTATGTCCACTAGTCATTGTTTACAATCTGATTAGTAACTAGTTTTAGGTCCAGACAAGTATTTAAGCCAATGTCTATGAACAGATATCTGCATATGAATGTAGATCAATTAAATAAAGCTCATTAAAAGTGAAGTCATTCCCAGACAATAGCTGATAGGATCTGGGCCGATTCATTCTGCCTCATTTGCTCTCCACAAGCACTGTTTACCTTCAAGTAACCAAACTCCACTCAGATGTGATTGGTCAATACTACTCAGCCTACAAACGGACTATAAAGGAAAACCAGAATGCTTCCGAGGCCCGAGTCACATAGTCTACTCTGAACAGTTGTGTGCTACATGAACTGTGTGAAGCATTTATCTGACCTCTAATCTGAGGTGCTGTTAGTTGCAGATTTCTGAGACAGGTTACTGTAATGAACGTATCCTCTGCAGCAGAGGGAACTCTTGGTCTTCCTCTCCTGGGGTGGTCCTCATGAGAGCCAGTTCCATCAAAGTGTCATTTCTCTCTCTTTAAGTGTCATTCCTCATTTCCACATGAGTATTAATCTACGATGTAGAAAGTAATTAAAGAAATAATGTTGAAAGACATGGTGGCCAAGCCTGTGATTGCTGCTACTGTATTTGTGTTTTTTAGGATTTTAGTTCGGGCGGTCCTTGTTTCAGACACGTTGGCCCACCTCTGCTATAAAACACTGCAGGAAAACCTTTAATATATACCCTTTCCTCTGACAGGACCTATGACTATGCTGTGTTGCATCCTGGACCTAATCTGAACATGATTATTGGAGCCAATGGAACTGGAAAGTCTAGCATTGTGTGTGCCATCTGTCTGGGTCTGGCTGGCAAGACTGCTATCCTGGGCAGAGGTGACAAGGTAAACAGCTGAGTAAGATGATCTCTGGTAAATGTAGTCTGACCCTGTTAAGGCCTTGATTTCTTTCCAAACAACCACTCGCTTAAATGCATGATATAAAGTTAATAGATAGGTTTTCAGCTGATAGTAACAGCATGAATAGAATATGCATGCTGTTATTTGAGTGCCTCCTTGCACTGCATGTGATGGTTTGTCTCCGATACCAGCATCAGTGTCAGTCAAATTATTATTCAGTTATTGTAGCAGGCAGAAGAAGGAATTAATTACAATTCTGATGATGATAAAAGGTTTTGCTTATTTTTTTCTTCAGGTTGGGCTCTACGTCAAACGCGGGCGCAGTAAAGGAGCTATTGAGATTGAACTGTAAGTTATGTGAAAGAGTTTACAGACACACATGGTTACTTTACTAATAGCAAGCTGTTAGAGAGACATGTGTTATATTTATTCAGAAATCCCTGATGGATCTCTTTTGAAATCATGAAATGTTAATCTTGTCAACATAATTCAGCATTTTGATGATACGGTTAAGCCTTAAATGCAGCTGGTTTCCCAGCAGTTGTTACATCAGCCATTTAATGATTTCAGGAAATATTGTGACATTCTGTCTATTTTTCCTCGATGTATCTGATTGTAGAGTCAAACCTTTTGTCATTATTCCAGGTACAAGAATGGTGGTAATTTAGTGATTAACAGAGAGATTATCGTGGAGAACAATCAGTCGGTGTGGATGCTAAATGGAAGACACTGCAGCCAGAAAGCAGTGGAAGAGGAGGTCCAGGCTCTGCAGATCCAAGTCGGCAATCTCTGCCAGTTTCTGCCTCAGGTATGTGTGTGTGTGTCACTGGCTGGGATACAAGGCTGCACAGATGCAGTGAATTTGAGTAATAGATGATGTAATGTTCTGTGGAAGTCAGGCTGTTCAGTGAGTGCTGTCCCATTGTGGGATATTTGCACAGTGCAAGCAATGTAATGTGTGTTGCCTCTATTGCTCTCCTCACTGTTTTCCTCTGTCCTCCTGATGTGGTTGGTATGTCCCCACAGGAAAAAGTGGGACAGTTTGCCAAGATGTCCAACATTGAGTTGCTGGAGGCAACTGAGAAGTCAGTGGGACCACCAGAGATGTATAATTACCACTGTGAGCTCAAAAACTTCCGCAACAGAGAGCGAGAATTGGAGGTGAACAATGTGACTTGTGTGGACATACAGTGTAGAGCAGATCACGAGCAGCAGCTATTCACTGTTTCACTGTTTTTCATATTTAAAGGCAGCATTGCAGTCCTCGGGCTCTTTGAGTTTTTTCAGTGTTGTCGGTGTTTTCCTTTAGAACGCTGTGAAGGAGAAGGCCAGTTTTCTGGAGAAGGCCAAGCAGAGGAATGAGAGGAACAAACATGACATGAACCGTTACTATGAAAGGAAGAGGCATCTGGATGTGATCGAGTTGCTTGAGAAGAAGAAACCATGGGTGGTGAGTGGTTGAAATGAAACGCTGTGTATGAAGACAAACACAGTTTACCGTCAGAGTAAAGCTGAATTGTTCTGACTGTGTTAGCTCTGACTCTTTCCCTCTGGTGCTAGGAGTACGAGACCACCCGTAGAGAACTTGAGGGAGTGAAGAAGGAGCGAGAGGAGGCTAAAAGGCAGCTTGCTGCTCTGAAGCAAGCCCATGCCCCCATGCTGAGGAAGATCCAACTGATTGAAGACCAGCTGAAGCCAACTGAGGCACAAATAAAGGCGAAGGTGAAAAAGCAAATGTTTTCACTCTCTGATATCACAGTTCCACAATATGTGTACTTGAATGGTTTTATGGAAAGCCTTTCAGGGCATCCATGAGCATCTCACATGAATTATTAAGTGCATTCAGAATAAATCAGAGCATTATGCTCCCCACCGAAACCCATGATAGAAATGTTGAGACATTTGAAGAATATACATGAGAAAATTAAGCTTAATTATGAACCTTTTGAAAATTGCTTTACAGTTCAATGTATACTGGAATGTAATGTTTGTGATACAGTCATGATGATTACTGTGAGCTTTTTTCCAGACTCTTCAAATCAAAGAAGCCACTCTGAAGTGCAAACAGAAACAAGATCAGTTGGATCAAAAACACAAAGAGGTGAGACTGAACTTTGATTCTGAGGAGAGGCAATCGTTAAAACTGATCATACAAAATGTTCTTGTCCTCTGTCCCCCTCTGTTTGGAAGCCAATTGTTTTTGTCTTGAGGGAAAAAAAGTTTGGGATTTTGGTCAAAATTTCTATTACTGTGTTCTTTTCCTATCAGTATGTCTTCATCACAGAGTAAAACAGACTTGATCTGCAGCTGCGCGCTGTTCATAATGAGTGATCACTCTCCCTGCTCTTCTCTACAGATTGAAGATACCAAACAGTCCCTGAGACTGAAGCAGATGGAAGAAGTAGACCACCAGAAGCGAATCAGCAACACCAGACGCATCATTGAGGACTTGAAGGCAGAGCTTGCCAAAGTTGGAAACCAACCAGATGTGACTCCACAGATCAGTGCTGTCAATGTGGAGCTGAGGCAAATCCAGGTGAAGAAAGCCACGGTCGAAGGAGAGAGGTCCGACCTCCGCAGGGAGAAGAACAACATCTACGCTGAGCACCAAAGTGAGTGTTGGTGTCCTCTGGACCAGTTTATATGGGCAAAGATCTACTCGTTTAACATGCAATAGACTGTTCAAAGCAGCTCATATAGGCTTTGTTTATTCATTTCAATTGCCAGTGTTGCTGAGAAAACTCAGTGACATGAACAACATGATGAATGCCAAAGAGGAGAAGCTGCAAGGACGCCACAGGGACACACACAGCGGCCTCCAGTGGCTCAGACAGAACAGACACCTGTTTGCTGGAAATGTCTATGACCCCATGATGCTGGTGGTGAGTCCCACCCGACAGTTTACCTCCTTGAATCACTTGAAGGATTGCTCAGGATTTTTTTATGACACCGTCGTCCCTTCAGAAGGAGGCGTGCTTGTGATGTTTTTTCCATCAGTTGCACAGGCTGCGTGCTAATCCTTTCCTCATTCCTCAGATCAACGTGAAGGACTATCGTTATGCTAAGTATGTGGAGAACCACATCTCGTTCCACGACCTGCGGGCCTTTGTCTTCCAGAGGAAAGATGACATGGAGAAGTTCATGACTGAGGTCAGGGTGCTGCAGATTGTGACTGTCATGTTGACTCTAGCTGCAGGATGAAAATCCTTCAGAGTGCAAATGATAGTTAAGCTTAACCGACATTCAGTATGAACCATCCCAATGAAGAAATGCAATGTCATCTGTCCTGTCACTCAGGTCCGTGATAAGATGAACTTGAAGGTGAACTCCATTTCTGCTCCTGAGGAGTCGTGGTCTAAGCGGCCGCCATCCAGAAATATTGAGTCCCTGAAGTGAGAGACAATAAAGTTTGTTTAAGGCTTAATGACCTTTATAATCAACATGAACTGTATTTATTTGCGTACATCTGTTAGTTGTTTAATTTGTCTTTGTCTGTGACCATTACTATTTTGTTTTTATATGCAACTTTTTCTTATTATCTGCAGGCGTTTCGGGTTCTTCACCTACCTACGTGAGATGTTTGATGCCCCTGATGAGGTAATGAGTTACCTCTGTCACCAGTACAGGGTGCATGACGTCCCTGTGGGGAATGAACAAACTAAAGCCATGATTAAAACGGTACGTTCCTCCTCCTCGCCATTATTCAAGTTCTCAAAACACGACAACAGCGAATTAGACAACTGAACATCATGGGTGAAATAGGTTGGATATCTGACAGGTTGGAGGTCTGACAGCCTGGATCGCTGAAGTTCAGAGAATTCATAATGAAAACTGGCTCAGACTAACCTTTATATTCGTATCCTGCCGTCGTTAAAAAGGCTTCTCTGCTTACCTCGACCTTTGGGTCCATTTTCACTCTTGCAGGTGATTGAGGAGCCCTACCTCAAGGTGTTATACACAACAGATGAGAGGTACACATTGAAGAGGTCTGTTTACTCCAACAAGATTAGTACCAGTAACTCTGCAGTGAAACCTTCCCAGTACCTGTCAGTCACTGTGGATGCTGAGGAGAAACGGCAGCTGGAGCAGCAAGTGAAGGTAAGTGAGAACACATTTGAAGGACAGCCCACACCCTTTTCTTTCACCCCCACAGTTCATGCATCTAGTATCTGGTACTCCTCAGTTCAGTATGTTAGACTTGAATTGTTTAAGAGTTTAACTGAGACAATAGTTAAACTGTTAACCCTCCCCTGTGACCAGACCTGTGAGTCAAAGTTACAACACATCGATGAACGGATGAAGGCCCTGGAGAAAGAAATGGCCGCACTGGATTGCCGTGACAATGAACTGTTGGGAGAGAAAAAGCAGCTCTCTGAATTAAAGAGCAAAAAGAGACAACTGGAGCAGAAAATCATTACCAAGGAGGACAGGTAAGGCCATCTTTACTAGTAAAAAGGCCCAACAGGCACAGAATGTAATGTTCTCCTCTACATCTTTTCTTACATGACTTCATTAGTAAGTTGTCTCTGTAGAGATGTCTGTGAAGATGCTCAGTAAGCCAGGTCGTGATTATCCGCGAAGGGATGAATCAAGCACAACTGGACTTGGTTGTATGTGTTAGTACGGTTAATGCTGACTCCCTCTTTCCATGTGTTCAGTCTGAGGCAGATGGAGCGAAGTGTTGTTGACCTGCAGAAGATTGAACAGGACACTAAAGAGAAAATTGCAGCTGTTAATTCCCAGAAGGTGAACATAGTCAAAGTGTTCGTGGCCCAAATGAAGGTATGGATACATTCATTTACAAATATGCATTTGAGAGCTTTTATATATTGAGAGTTTTTTTCAGGTTGTCCAATGGCCTGTCTCATTTGCTGCATTGAGACTTTAAGTCACTCCTGCATTTTTGTGCATTTCTGTCTTTATTGCACTGGACCTCTACCTTCTAGCAGACATGATTTTCCTTTTCTCTCCATCGTCTGTAGCTAAGAGCCCAGCTGACTATGGAGAAGGTGTACCTGGCTTTGGAGATGGCTGGACTGACAGCTGAGAAGACAAAGCTGGAGAATGATTGTAGAGAGGGTAGCTCTGTACTCAAGGCCACTGATGTAAGTAAAGTAAAAAGTAAAGTAAAGTAACCTTTATATACATCTGCCCCCCTGGAGAGTCCATGATTCCCCGGTGTATGCTAAGTACCCATGTGTTCTTGCAGCAAAAATGCGGTCAGTTGGAGCACAGGAAGGTCCAGCTGACGGAGCAATGCAAAGGCCTGTTGAGGAGAGCGAAGACGATCTGCAAGATGCAAAATGATGAGTCACTACCTGAAGACCTGCGTAACGTTAGTGTTCATTATATCTCTGAATGAAACAAGCCTCTTTTACCCACTTTTGCCTTTTGAACACAAAATATTTGAATGAAATGTTTGTGCTTGTTGTTTTTGTTAATGCAGGCTTTCAGCAAGCTGCCTGACACACTGGACGAGATCGATGCCATGCTGAACGAGGAGCAGTCCAGAGCTGAGTGCTTCTCTGGCCTCAGTGAAAACGTAAGAACACACGAGAATCAGCTGAGTGTTTCATTTGTTTTTGCCTCTTTTTTTTTAAACATCAAAACTTTATTCTAATAAAGCAGAACATCCTCAGAAAATGGATCCATTTTGAACTTACCTTCTCTGGCTCAGAACCATCCGTTCTGGCCTGTGATCAGCTCTTTAGAAAGAGCCTTTTTAAAATCTCTACAGGAAATTTTGATCAGACCGTTCAATCTGTTCACTTTTGTTCATTCTCTGCTTTGAAGGTCGTTGACGAGTACAACAGGAGAGAGCAGGAGATCAAGCTTCTGGAGAAGGAGCTGGACGACAGGAACAATGACCTGAACATTTACAAACAAAACATATCACAGGTACATAATCTGTCACCGCACTGAGTCTTCTGGGAGTGTTTTGTCAAGAAATGAGTCTCAGTCTGTGATTTCATACATCACAGCATGGCCATAGTGTATAGTGATTTCTGTGCGTGTCTCGCAGGCGAAGGAGCGTTGGCTGAACCCGCTGAAGCAGCTGGTGGAACGGATTAATGGCAAGTTCAGTGAATTCTTCCGCTCCATGCAGTGTGCAGGAGAGGTTGATCTGCACTCAGACAATGAGGTAAATACTGGCACACAGCAAACAACACTCACAGTTCATCTCACATCTCAGGGTCAAAGGATGTTTTCAATGGCTGTTTCCTTTAATTCATCTAAGTCTACAAGGCTTGTTCATAGTTCATTATTCATATGAGATCTTGTTGGTATTTGTAGCTGCTGTTTCACAGTAAAGTATATGTAGTACTGCTGTCTATCATTGCAGGCGGAGTACGACAAATATGGCATCCGAATTCGGGTGAAGTTTCATAGCAACACTCAGCTCCATGAGCTGACGCCCTACCACCAGAGCGGAGGAGAGCGCAGCGTCACCACAATGCTCTACCTCATGGCCCTGCAGGAGCTCAACCGCTGCCCCTTCAGAGTGGTGGACGAGATCAACCAGGTAGCTCTGTCTCTCTCTCTCTCTCACGCACACACACACAGAGTCAATTCAAGAGGCACAAATGAAGTCCAACAAAGAGGGATTTCTTCCTTCTTTGTCTCAAATTTTAGGAATCATGAACCAAAACGTAGTACTTTAGAAGTGTTTTATTAACGGTCTTGTGATGGTGCTGTAGTGTACAAACTGCACTGGTTCGCTCATTTGTAAGCTTACAAGCAAGTGTAATGGAAAAGTGAGTTGTCATCTGCTTTCCTATGTGGATGTGACTGTCTCTGTCTTTCTGTAGGGAATGGATCCTGTAAATGAGAGGAGAGTCTTTGACATTGTGGTCCGCACAGCCTGCAAAGAGACAACATCCCAATACTTCTTCATAACACCCAAAGTAAGTGTTTGTACCTTCTAATGAGTGAGTTACAAGAGACTGATCTCATTCAGTGTGTGTGTGTGTGTGTGTGTGTGTGTGTGTGTGTGTGTGCATCTACTGCACATTATGTGTAAGTGGCTATAATCATTTTTATGTTAACGGATCACATGACCTGGAACGTTACCACTTTGGTTCACTCTCACTGCTCTCATCAGTGTTGTTACTCTACCTGCTCAGCACCAAACAACAGACAAACAAAGATACCAACGAGGAGGTTGAACATCGTGCAGCATTTAGCAGCTAAAAGCCATGTTCCATCGTTATTACACCAAGAGGCCAGAAACACGACTCCAGATGAATGCCGACGTTTATGCTAACTAATGCTAATTCAAGTAAAAAGGTGACAAAATTCCAGTGTCGTGTTCATGGCCAGAAAAATCAGGTATTGCAGGTTTAAAATGTTTTCTGAGAAGCTGCATATCTGCTGCATGATGTGACCCATGAGAGTCTGAGCTCTTCACTTTCCTGAACTTTCACCCCTGCCATGTTTGTCTGCAGCTGCTGCAGAATCTTCAGTATGCTGAGGAGATGACCATCCTCTGTGTCTATAACGGCGCCTACATGCTTCCCCCCAACCAATGGGACAAGAAGGCTTTCATCAGACGGCGTCTCCGAAGAAAAGACAAGCCTTGAATATACCAGGCGGACACAAACCACACGGATTCAATTCAGTTTCCTGTTCAGTGAGTTAAAAATGTAAAGTTGTAAAAGTGAAACTGAAGTTCATCATTTAGTGTAAAAAATTTGTTTATCTCTGTTAAACTGAAGAAAAAATTCCAGTTTTTTTCTATGGAAGAATTGTTCATGTCATTTGTTTAAGTTTTGTCTCAAATGTGACATAAATACATGATTGTTTCCTCATTTGCACTGTTTATGCAGCAATGTGCTCACATGCACAAGAAAATGTTTAAATGTTTAAGAAAATGTTCTGGTTCTTTTCTAACTGGGTATATTACTCATATTCAGTGTGTGATACCTGGTGTGCTTTTCATGAATACTACTTCAGTATGCAGCGCAGTGGGTCATGATATGTTCTGGAAAATACATCCAAAATGAACAGAAGTTATTTCATGCAAAATAAATTCTGAAATGAATTGTACTGAAGTTTTTGTATCCTATCCTGCTTTCCGTGAATCATCTTTCAGTTTTCAGTTTTCATGGTATCGAATTTGGAAAAAACACATGCAGTACAAAAATGCACTGAAAGAACTTGTTTATTTACTTGTTTAAGACATTGTAGTGCTGGAGGCTTCGTGTTGAATAGAAGCTGACATCCGTCTCTCTGATGTTGCCCTCGTTTGAATTTGTCTGTGTAGGGGAAAAAGGCCATTGTATTGGTAATTGGGACACACCTTTCTTCAGACAAAGCCAGATTCTTCCTGGACTCAGGAGGATTAGGTTGGAGTCCACTCAGTCTTGGAGTCCATCAGCTATCATCTGATTTAGCTTGTGCACTTCTTTTGCATTCATATGCAGAATCTGTTTCTAGATGTTAGATTCAGTCTGAGGTTTGAATCAGAAGTTTTAGGTTTCATTAATGCTGCAATGACTAGTGATTGTAACATAACTGAGCTTCACCTGCGCCTCACTTAATGCTGTAGATGGAGCACTTCTGTGGATCGACCCACACTCTGATGTCTTTCTGTTGTTCCTTTTCCAGCATGTCTTGCTTTAAGTTTTCTTGTTTCCTGTGAATTAACATGAAACTTTGGAATTAATATGATTAAATGATTGACTCCTGAAGTGCCACTGCCAACAGAGTGAAACTGTACTGTCAGACCACAGACTTTAACATCACAAGCACCCACCTCTGCTCCTCAGAGATGGTCTCCTTCTGATATAAAATCTGGTTCTTTCTCCAGAAGAAGTCCTTGTGGTGATCATAGACAGACATTAGTTGGAGGTCGAGGCTGTCGTTTGGAGCCTGAGGTTGAGAAATGAGCGGTGCATTCAAATTACTGGGGGTGCCTTTGCTTTGAAATCTTTTTCTGGTGTCAGAAAGGAAGGTCAAAATCATGCTCCCAGGAGGTTACCTGATGCTCATGATGCGTAACACTCCGTCGGGTGCTGGCCAAAGTGGCTGAATCATGGAGGCGACTCCAGGGTTCCTCCATTTGGGCGATGTGAGTTGGTTTATTGAATGTTTTTCTCTGCACAAGGGGAATTCCAAGAAATGATATGTATTTGTTGAAAATTATAGCACAAAATGTGAAATCGCCCTACTGATTGATTGATAGCAATTGATTTGTATTATTTGATTTTATTTACCATTTTAATTTTGTTAGATTTTTAATCGACATGAAGGAAAATGATTGACAGCTCAAACACACCACACAAGCATGTTGCTTTAGGTTAACACGTATAGAGAACAAATAATGGTCTTTTTTTAATTAAATGTAACCTGATGGGAAGTAGGTTTGCTTAAATGAGAACCTCTGAGAAATGAGGAAAGTTTTAATGGCTGAATTTGGCGTAGGATTAAAACTTGTTCAGTCAAAGTGGGAACAAAAATGCTGCTGCACAGGACAGGGCTGTTTGAGTGCCATCAATTGATTTCCAAGGCTTGTTTATCCACTGGCCCTCCAAAAGCCCCAGGTCCACTGTGTACTAACTAGTGTAGTAATTTAACTGTAACTTTGGGGATATAAGAGCACAGAATCAAGTGACATGATAAGGCTCTTAAAGCCTGACCTGCTTTAATACCTGATCTGAAGGCCCTGTCTTCAATTGGGTGCAGGGTGTAGTTTTAAAACCTTCATCTTTACACTTTTGTACTTACATGTTGCATATTGCTGACCTGATTAGTATTTGTTTCATTAGGTTATAACACAGTTAGCCAGGGGCCTTGTCATATTTAAGCAGGGGGATAAAAGGGTGCCAGCAAATTCTTGCCTCCAGCCCCCCCAGCAGGTCAATACGGTCATGTAAGTTTCAGCGTAAACTGACTACAAGAACACGGAGCGTTTTATTCCAGTAATCAAATAATTGTCTGGATCAGAAGTGTACTTTAAAATAAATCTCTACACAGACAGTGTTTATGTTAGCATTTAGCTTGTTTTATTAAGGTAAACACGAACACCGGACAAACCCACCTGCTGTGTCCTGAAGCCGCTGAGAGTGAAGCCGTTTTCAAGCTTTGGAGAGGGGAAAGGGTCCCGGCCGGACATATTCAGAGACAACACACAGCTCTGCGGACGAAAAGCTTAATATTTAGGGGCAAAAACAAAACAAAACAAAACAAAACAAAACAAAAGTCTCCTAGAAGTTTAGAATGTTGCTTCTATGGTTTCTAAGCAACCACTAACTTCCGGTTTAACCTTTCAAAATACTGATACAACATTTTAACATGGCACTTATTACAATGCCTTGTAATAAACACCATGTTTAACTAATCAGTCGCTAAACCGTATCAAGTAATATTTTCCTCTGGAAGAATAATAGGGGCAACGTCTCACCTTTACACTAGACGTCCAAATAATAAGAGCAGAAGGCAGGTAAAACACAAGTCAGCCTATCAGTCACGCATTTAAAGATGATTCAGAGTAGGAACAGGCACCTCAGCCAATCACCTCTCAGTGTTTGTTCACAGTCGGAGTGGAGCCGCACCTCCAGCACCTGAGGGTTCAGGTCAACGCTGTGCTCCTCTGTCTCCATCAGTCCAACGCTGACAGGTGGAGGCGAGGATGGAGCGAGGCCGCGCACACCTGAGCCACCTTTTACTGTGGCTGCTTCTTGCACAAACTTCTGCAGATTTGCCCATGTGCAAAGAGGTGAGGAGATTCATACTGTTTGACTGTTGGCCTTTTCTGCGTTATGAATAACAGCCTATACAAAGAAATTCTGTAGGTGTCACTTGTTTCTGATAGTTTAATGGACATATCAAGTGTTCTCAGGTAACTTGTTAATGGACGTGTCATACAAAGAAGCCTGTTCAAGTGTTATGTTAAAAATTCGTATCATTGGATTGGATTGTTCATAGAAAAAAGTGTGCATTTTCTGATGGGACTTTGTGTGTGTGTGTGTGTGTGTGTGTGTGTGTGTGTGTGTGTGTGTGTGTGTGTGTTAATTTTAGCTGGACTGTTAAAACACTTTGGCCTCTTTCACATGTTGTGTGTGGGAAATGAACATATGTTTCAATTCCACTACATTACACCCTTCTGCTTGCTTCAGCGTTGTTATGGTTGTCGCACACTACCAGACCTTCCATATGTTACACTGTCTGCTGTGCCCTCCTTGCTCTTCTATATCTGCTCTATATCTGCTTTCAGTTTGCATAACAGCAGTACTGTTTAATGATACTCAAAACATTTGTTTTTTTTTTTATCAGCATACTTTGAACATTACCACAGAGTGAGTGGAATTAAGCTATCAGAGCTGTGAGAGGGGAAAGAGAGACCTCTAGTCTTTTATTTTGAGTCTTTTGGATAGATGATGATTTTGGGGGAGTAGTTCTGGTAGCAGCTACTTTCAGCAGGTGAGTTTGTTTCCATGCCAGTCCGTTAACCATGAGGCTCAGCGGTCATTATGTCCTGTTGCCTTGGTTTCCTCATGTTTGTTTAAGGGAGGTGATTAGGCTGCAGCACATCTCCAGTTTGATGCATTTTTAGATGAGATGATGCACCAGCCTCAACTAATGTAGCAGCTTTAATGAAAAACACAGACTCGGGGAAACGCTGCTGCCTCTGCTCCTCTATTTCTGTTAAATATTAATCCCACAAGGCTGTGAGTGGGCATGACAAGTGTCCTGAGTGACCTTCCTTTGAATATTACAGCGTGTTGTTGACCAAGAACATACTGTGTGCCTGGTCAGTATTCAAGACTTGTTGCAGAAGGTGTCGAATCAACAAGATTACCACTGACCTTTATGTCACATCCCAAATTATATAATTGTAGGTGGAACAGTGTTTGTCAGTCATCTACTGTAAATATCTCCAAAAGGTGTCAAAGCACGACAGACAAATACAGCAAAAGCTTTGCACCTGAGCTCCTGCTGTCTCCAAAGTCCTGTGACAACACTGAAAATATATGTTGACAAAAGAACTGGATGAATCAGCATTTCTCCCCCCCGGCTAAGTAAATAAACCCTGAAGGGAGTTTGCAGCACATCCTTGATGACGGAGATTAAAACAGCAGTTGAGACGTCTTCCTGGGCAAATATTAGCCGTAGCTTTTATTTGCAAAAGAGGCTTGCCTGGTTTGGGGAAGAAATCCCAGATGTGTAAACCAAACTGCTGACCTCTCTTTTAATAATGGCTTCAGTTGCTTTTCACACATGTGCTGACTTCTGCATCTTTTTGCTTCAATAGAATGTATTTGATGCATATAGTGTGTGTTTTATGCGCCTGTGTGAAACTCACACCTGTGTTTTGTCCCTGCAGTCAGATTACCACTTTGAGTACACAGAGTGTGACGTACTCGGGTCACGGTGGAGAGTGGCAGTTCCCAATAAAGCCAACACATGCACAGGCCTCCCAGATCCAGTCAAAGGCACTCAGTGCAGTGAGTATCCTACATTTATGTCTCATTTTATACATTTTCTGCACGGCCTCAATCTGTATAACTGCTTTAATGTGTTAATAATAAATTGTTAGCGCATTTTATCCTTCCATTTTAACATCTTTTAACTCTTTTGTCTGCTCTTTCTTCTCCTCTCACAGCCTTCTCCTGTAGCGAAGGGGAGTTCCTCGACATGCAGTCGCAGCAGTGCCAGAAGTGCGCTGCAGGCACCTACTCTCTGGGCACTGGCGTGGCCTTTGATGACTGGGACAGCCTGCCATCTGGATTTGTCACCCACGGGGTGAACACCAATGGCCAGGATATCCTCACAGACTGCTCCAAGTAAGTCTGTGTGGCTTGGTTTTAATAAAAACTCAAAAGTGTTTCTTATTTTCAACAAACTGTTTCTGCTGCTGATGTTTCTCCAGCTCAACCTGGACACCAAAGGGCGATTACTTAGCTTCAAACACAGATGAGTGCACTGCAACGCTGTCCTATGCCGTGAGCCTGAAGAAACCTGGAACTGTGTCCTTTGAATACTTCTACCCCGACAACAGCATTTACTTTGAGTTCTTTGTGAGTGCTTTAAAAAAGACTGATGTTGACAAAGACAGCTGTTTTTAGAGGGGATATTTGGTAACTTCAGGCCTGTTTCTCCCCTTTCTGTAGGTTCAGAATGACCAGTGTCAGTCTACAGACTCTCAGAGCCGGTGGATGAAGATCTCTGAGAGCAGTTGGAGCAAATACAGGGTGTGGCTGAGTGAAGATTAGCACTTCAATACACCTGCTGGCACCCGGGTGTCTTTTAGTAGAGCTCTCTTTTCGTCCTTGCTTATGTTCACGTTCACTCTGTGCAGGTCGAGCTGAACAGTGGCAACAACGTGCTGTATTGGAGATCCACTACATATGCTTTGCAGGGCAGTGCTGTCACTCCTGTGATGTTAAGAAGCATTGCCATCTCAGGTAGATTATCGCCTGTGGTGTGTTCTGTGCAGCAGTTCTAAGTATATGTTCACTCCTCAGCTCCTTTTTCCTGTTAATGATTACAAGTTGAGTGGTGGGCTTCTTTCAGGGGTGGCCTACACGTCAGAGTGTTTCCACTGTAAGCCTGGCACACACAGTGCAAAACCAGGATCTGCCCGCTGTGCCCCCTGTCCTGCCGAAACCCACTCCAACAAGGGTGCTACTGTTTGCCGTCAGTGTGAACAAGACACATATGCAGGTATGCTTGTTTGCATTTCTAACGCTCCACAAAGACCAATCATATCATTGACTCTTCTACTTAACATAATTCTTGCAGATATGTCTACATTTACAACATTACGTATTTGCATGTTGCCGCACACACATGCAAAGAGATCTGCATGCAAATACTGCATTTGCTGCTTACGTGGTGACAGTGTGTGAGGTGTCTTATCGCTGGATCTTAATGTGAGCTGTGTGTTTTCCCTCATCTCCGTCCCATGTTTCCCCTGGTTTGGCTTCTCTTTTTCCAGAGGCTGGTTCAGGGAGCTGCAAACCAAGACCTGCATGTACAAACAGTGACTACTTCTACACCCACACTCCCTGTGACTCTGAGGGAAAGGTAATGTAGAAAATGACAGGAAGTGTGCAGAGACAGCAGGTTCAGTAGAGGTGAACACACAGAGAGATTTCACTGGCGAGCAACCATCTGGTGTCACTATTAGGTTTCCTTAAATATAAATTGTCTGTGCTGATTGTGTGCGCCGCAGAGCCGCTGGTGACTTCTTTCATGTATTCATGCCTGGCTTGCTGTGTGTGTCTCAGACCCAGCTCATGTACAAGTGGATTGAGCCTAAGATCTGCAGTGAGACTGTTACAGGAGCTGTGAAGCTGCCCGCATCAGGGGAGAGGCAAACCTGTCCTCCATGTAACCCAGGTTTCTTTGTCACCAACTCTTCCTCCTGTGAACCCTGCGACACAGGTTTCTACTCCAACGGAACAGGTGCAGACTCAAACTAAAGAGATTCACACAGCAGTAAAATGTCACATTCACTGTAAAAATCACCAAGATTGATTGTCCTTTTTCCCTTTAAAACTGGAGTGACATCACATCCCTGTTTTATTTTCCTGTTGTGTAGTACATGTGACATAATAACACATTATTCACTCGCAGCCTGTAGCAAGTGCCCGGTCGGCACAGAGCCAGTGGTGGGTTTCGAGTACAAATGGTGGAACACGATGCCGGACAACATGAAGAGCTCCATCTTCCGTCGGAAGATCAGCGACTCTGAACACAGCACGGGTGAGACACAGAAGAGCAGCCAGAGGTTGAAGGGTGGCACAAACAGCACAATTGAAAACCCCAAAATATATAGGATATATCTGTCATGAAAGAACAGACATTACAGTCAAAGTGTCTATAAGGAGGTGCATCCATGCATGCATGGCTCATGTTCACTTCAATCATTGTGTGTCTGCCTTGCTACAAGGATATGAGTGTGTTACTAATTTGGTTTTTTTGTTTGTTTTGTAATGACAGCATGGGAGGTGGCTGGAGAGTATGTCTACACCACCCCAGGGGATCAGGACACTGACTACCTGATGCTCACGCTCAATGTCCCTGGATACAGGTGAAGTCAAACACGTCTCTTTAAGGAATTGCACATAAAATGCATATATCCTGTATGTATATATATTTATACTCTATATCCCAGTTGGAAAAGCTGAATGAACTTGTGTCCACAGCCTGCCTCAGTCCGTGGCCAAAGACAATGAAAGGAGTGAACTGTCTCGCATCACCTTCATCTTTGAGACCAGGTGTACAGCCGACTGCAAATTTTACTTCCTGGCGGTGAGAGACGATGTTCTAACGTTTATCCTCACATGAATGCTTCAGGATGCGTGCATATAAAGAAGAACAGCTTGGCTTCTTTATGAATGTATCTACTGTACATGTATATATGAGGTGAGTGTTTTTCTCTGCAGGGTTATAATCAGTGGAATAATGATGTGGTGGAAGAGTGGAAAGGCACCAACAGCAAACAGTCATACTCCTACCTGATCCAGAGGAACAGCACCACCAGCTTCACCTGGACATTTCAACGAACAGAGGAATTTAACACGGTGAGGCACATCCCAGATATCACTCTTCATCTGTGACTCTCCAACAGCTTCACTCCCTCAGCCTTAAAGATCATTTTTAAAGGAGCAGATCTTTATCTTATAGTTTTATATTTTTTTGTACGTCCACCTTTTACACGCATATATTTTATACATGTATATTGTTACTCTTGTCTCTTGTTTTTTTTCTTTTTCTTTTCTCCTTTTTGTACAGCACTTAATAACTTCTGTTTTTAAAGTTTACCTAGTGACAAACAGTGTGAAAACAACATGCAAGTTTTATTCTGATGATTTATTTGATGCATGAGGATTTGCACAAAGCATCAAATTTAGGAATAAATACTATAAATTTATTTGGAAATAATGGTTTTAAATGTTTAAATCATTACTTGAATTTGTGGTGGCAGAATACTGAAGCATCATGCTTGCTTTTGCTGATTTGTTGTGTTTGTGCATGGACAGTGAACTCTAGAGGGCGGTCTGGAGCCATGTGTCCACTTTGGAAAAATCAGAGTGACCTTTGCAGCACAGGCCACTACATTGTATGCAGAGCGAATCAGCTGGGGAATGACACATTGTGTTTCTCTTCCCTCAGGAGCGGAAATACAGCGCAGACGTTGCAAAGATCTACTCCATCCACATCACCAACGTGATCGGAGGTGTGGCCTCGCAGTGTCGCCGCTGCGCCCTGAGCTCCGCTGCGACCGGCTCCGCCTGCGTTCCCTGCCCACCAGGTCACTACATGGTCAATGGGACGGGAGTGTGTCAGAGCTGTCCGCCAAACACCTTCATCAGGGCCGACCAGTCTGTAGGAGAGGCTGCTTGCATTCAGTGTGGACCAAACACAGAAAGAAACGAGGTAATGAGGACAAAACCCTTTCACTGAAACAGCCTAAATACAACACCCTGACTAAATGACACAGAGATCATATCCTCAGGGTTCTTTCTGAGGGTTTTAACACCCTCAAAGAGTTTACTTTCTACAAATAGTCACTAATTATACACTGTGGGGATATTTAAGGCTGATTTTCATATTACTTTGACTCTGTCTCTCTACGTTTGAATGGTTTATTAAAAAAAGTATTTTAATGTATATTCTTGCTTATGTGCAGAGGACTTTAAAAACCACCACCAAGGGAATACATTTCAGAAAATATAAGTAGACACTAAAAGAATGAAGGAAAATGTGACAAAAAGAATTTTTTTGATCGCTTGTCAAAAATGAACAGCTCTTTAACTCTTATTTGCCTTCTGTTAGAATATTTCTCATACATATAATGGATCCACATCATGGACGCTCTCTACTGGAACAGCAGACAGAATAAAGTGTTAACATGCCTTACAGCCAAAATGGCATTTACCAGTTGTCTTGTTTGGGTTTCTCCACAGCTGATACATGAGGTTATTGATATTTGATTTATATCTAAATGTACACCTCCAGGCCCACACAGCTTGTCTCAGTGGCTGTACGCTGGACATGCAAACAAAAGACGGAGCGCTGCTGCACTATGACTTCTCTCCTCTGGCCAACGTCACCGGCTTCCACAGCAGCCCCCGCTTCACCAACAAAGGCCTGAGATATTTCCACAGCTTTAATTTGGGTCTGTGTGGGAAAGAGGTGAGGAGCTGTGATCCTGATGTTCTGGTAAAAAATTTTGCTTGACGTGCGTTTTAACCTCTTGTGTCTCTCTTACAGGGCAGAGTGGCGGCTACCTGTGTGGACAATGTAACAGAGAGTGGGAGAGAGGTCAAAGGTTACATTTGTCAGTCCACTGTGGTTCCTTCTGACATCAGGAGCCAGAGCGTGGTGTCCTCCCAGCCTTTCATTATTGGTGACTCACTCATCGGTACGGACTGAATGCTGCAGCCTTCTGTCGCTCTAAATGAGAGGATACGGTTGTAAGATTTAGTCAACACCAAACTTACAAAGGAGGAACAATGCACTGTCTGGCTCTGATGGCTGATCTGACAGGTGCTCTTTGGCGGTGTAGGTGGAAGCACAAAAAAGAAGATCCAGGAAGTCTTGCTTGATATTAAACTGTGCGGACAACCAAAAACCAAGGCACTCCATCTTCAGGTGAATCATAATGTATGAAGCTTGACAAACACACAATAATCAGTCTGGATTATATATCAGCTGTAGGTGGCATTCTACCCAACACATTAGGCCCAGTACATAACACTTACAGGGCACCTATTAGTACCCAACATGTACTAATAGTCAAGCTGCATGTTTGTCTATATGCTTGATGAATAAATTCATAATATTTTTTCACTTGAAGGTAGAGTACCTTGGTTTTTGGTTGTCTGCACTGTTTTACATCAACTTCCTGGATCTTGTTTTTTCTAATATGTGGAAAAGTGTGTTAAAAATGTCCAAATATTAAGTAAGGTCAACACACACAGGTGGTGAACGGTGCACTTTAAAACATCCTCATCCTCTGTGTGGTGCATTGGATTGTGCCACCTTCCTGTTTCTCAGTGTCACTGTGGCAATGCTCCAAAAAAGGCTGCAATTCTGTCACATTCACTCCCTGGATTGTAACTTCCTGGCTTCCGTAGTTTGATGGCTTCTGGCTGTATGTAATGTTCAGAGTCTGCTATGGCTGTCAGTTTGTGTGGTCAGTGACACTTCTGCTGTCTTTATGAGCACTAGCAGTACTTTGGTTACTGATTTATGGTATACATTGTTTAGTCTGCTGGCATGTAGGATCCTATCAAAATTGAAAAGAAAGAAGAAAAAAATTTCTGTTCATTTTTTCAGTGGTTGCCAACCAAGGGTCTCAGAACTCCCCAAGCCATCTAATGGGTTGTTCACTTATCACTGGGGTACAAAATGAGATGAAAATCTGATGGATTATATTTAATTTCCTTTTCCAGCACTGAAATGACTCGTCAGCTATTAAATAGACTGCCAAGAAATTTGGAATAGACATCCATGACTGGCTAATGAGATGTTAGCATGAGGATGAACATGGTAAACATTAGACCTGCTAAACATTCAAGTTAGCATTTTCACCTTGCACACTGATGTTAGCATTTAGCTACAGAGCCGTCAGCATGGCTGCTGAATCATTACTGTATAGTTTAATACTTTACAGGGTAATTTTCTGTCTTCAGCCCTCTAAAAACAATTCAAATAAGTCTAAAAAAGGCGAATCCTTGTTTGACTGAATGGATCACATCTTGCAGATGTATGCAGTCTGTGACATTGCTTTGTGGGGTTGCTAGCAAAAACAAAAAAGGTTGGAACTGCTGGTTTGCATTTTGTGCATGTCATACATCAGATAAGTATGTTACATGTCTTCTTCTTCTGAAGGTGTGACCACTGACACGACCCTGAGTAGCATCTCTTCTCCTCATTGGCTGTTTCCCTCTGCGTCCAGCCTACCAGATGTCATATTCTATTACAAGTAAAATGAGACCACAGTTTGTTGTTTGTTTTGTTTCATTCATCCATTGTGATGCTTTCAGATCCTTTTTTTAATAGAACTTTTTTTAATAGTGAAATATTTGATGCTGAAAGTCTGATCATCTGTTTCAGTGGGAAATATATGTTTGTGATGTTTCCAGGTCCAGTGAGACGACTCAGGCTTGCAAACAGGGCAGGTCAGCCACTGTTAGACTGAGATGCAATCCCACTGTGACCGCTAAAGACCTCATCACGCTGCCAAGGTATCTTTGCTGTGATTGAGCTCACCTTTTGTTCAGACAACATGCGATTTGACACACATGTATTACAACAGCACTAACATGTCACATACAGAACTCTGAATCTGAACTGTGGACACAGTGAATCTTTGTAGATCAATCAGAAGCTTGAAATCATCTCTCTTGTCTTGTTTCCCTCCACAGTAACTGTTCAGAGGGGACCTGCGATGGCTGTACTTTCCACTTTCTGTGGGAAAGCCGGCATGCATGTCCACTCTGCACCAAAAACAACTACAGAGAGATTGTCAGTGCTTGCATCCAGGGAATACAGGTGATGCTGCACATGCATGGACATATTGACAAAAATCATTTTATCTTTTCAACCCCACAAATCCATCACAGGTCCATCACAAACTCTGCCTGTGGTGAGACAAATACTTATCGACTCGAAAAACAAGATGATGTGAATTTTCCATAACGTATGATAAATTAGCGAGTGTCTTGCATGTGTAAGTGTGAACACTGAGGCGCTGGAACACACAGATTTGTAATGTTTTATCTACCTTTTATGGGGACATTTATAGGAATAGTTTGAGATTTTGAGTAATATGCTTATTTGCTTTCTGGTGGACAGTTAGGTGAGGAGATTGACGTCATCTCCAATGGCTGTCCATTAAATATAAGGCTACAATTAGCAACTGGTTAGCTTAGCTTTGCATAGACTGGAAACAGGGAAACTAGCCTGGCTCTGTTGAATAGTAACAAAATCAACCTCCCACCACCTCTAAAGCTCACTAAACTAAGATGCACCTTGTTTGTTTTGTCCATACAAAAAGTGTAAAAATTACAATTTGCCGTTTCAGGCTAGCTGTCTCCACCTGTCTCCACCTGTCTCCACCTGTCTCCAGCCTTTGTATTGCACTGAGCTAACTGCCTGTTTGCTGTAGCTTTATATTAAATGGACAAGTATGAGAGCTATATGGATCTTCTCATGTAACTCTCCACTAGAAAGTGTGTTTCTCAAAATGTCAAACAAATGACCAAGGAAAATCTAACTATCTGTGTGTTGTATTTCAGAGAACCACCTATGTGTGGCAGCAGCCATTGCAGTGTTATGGAGGAGAGTCACTACCAGCACAAATAGTCAGCGCTTGTGTGACTCTGGATTTCTGGCTCAAGTTTGGCGTTTCAACAGGAACGATCGCTGCTGCGCTGCTCATTAGTATCAGCTGCTATTTCTGGAAGAAGACACGCAAGTGAGACTGCTGAGCTTCATATTTCCATTGGTGTTTGTTGAAGCACAGATAGGTCATACGAGTGGATAAGATTAAAGCTAAAATCTTAGCTGATAGTATACTGTAAAGCACTCCAAAGAAGAAACGGTAATTTATATGAACAAGATGCTAATCCTGTCATTGTTTGTCTGCAGGTTGCAGTATAAGTACTCCAAGCTGATTATGAGCTCTGGGGGTAAAGAGTGTGAGCTGCCAACTGCAGACAGCTGTGCAATAATGGAAGGAGAGGACGCAGAGGATGACATCATGGACCTCACCAAGAAATCCTTCTTCACCAAAATGAAATCCTTCTCACGAGAGGTCAGTAGCCCCTCCATTCACACATGCATTGAGCTACGTATGAGGCAACTTCTCAAGCTTTGTGTTATCCTCCATGTGCTTTCAGAGGACATCAGATGGATTTGACTCGGTTCCACTTAAGTCATCATCTTCACACCAGCAAGGAGAGGAGGAAGACTCCGATGAAGCGTAATTCAGAGGATGAACAGATCCTTCTACCAAAGCACAGAGGAAATGTTACATTTTAGATATGTGGTTTGACATCGACGTAGCTTCAACAGACGGAGTCACAGACAACAGATATTGGCTGTTACAAAAGATGTAGGCTTACTGAGGGAGAGTTAAAGTTATGTAAAGACAGACAACTTTATGTAGAATTATTTTTCATATGTTGGTTGCCAAACCTAATATTGCAATGTAAAGTCTCCATATTGGGGATACTCTGTATTTTCAAAGCTCAGTGGTGTATTTCAAAATTATACAAGAACCAAACTGTAGATAAAATTATACTTGTTGTAGATGCGAGACTGTGTATATTTGACATAACTGTGAGTCTGTATTTCCTTTTTTTTATTTGTTGTTTTTCCTCTGTCCTCCTTTTATTTTTTAGGCTGTCCTGTTTTCTATTAAACGAGCTATCCAGTTCAGTCTTATAATGTCATTTGGCAATATGTGATTTATATTTGCTGCAGCTTTTGATATGTTTTCTGCTGCACCTATGATATAACCGTGCTTTATTGTGAAGTAAAGACATTTTCTACAATAAAAAAACACAAATATGCATCTCTGGGAATTAAGAATATGTATATCTATATATATTAATGAACAAAAACAAATCTCTTTTCTCCAAGTAGTACAGCACTGCAGAACTTCCATTTTCTGCTATTTTATACATCTACTTCACAAGTCAGAATGAAATATTGTACTTTTTGCTCCTTTTGCATTTTTCTGACAGCTAAAGATACTAGTTACTTTGTAGAATAAGATTTTACATACCAGACGTGATCATCTTTTAAAATATGCCGTATTGTTATACTGTAACTACCTAACAGCACATAAAATGCAAAATCAGAATATAAAATTATCACCCCCTTGGCCATCTACAACATTAAAATGTTGTCTACACTTCAAAACATTATTCATAATAATTCAGTAATATTCTATGAGTTGTGGAATAATGTAAGGGTGATATTTTACTTGAAATTTAAGAACATTTCGCTGATAATAACTTTGTGTTTTTACATGAGTACACTTTAAATGCCAACTCTTACTTTTAATGGAGTATTTATACTTTGCTTTTCTGCTACTTCTACTCCAGTAAAAGATCTGAATAATCATTCATAATCATTCCTGCACTGATTGTCTTTTTATAACTAGATAATATTGATTCTGTTGAGGGGTTGGTAACTTCTTATTTTTCCCCGTATCACATGAAAGCAACACGGGTTTCAGTTTCCGTCGTCGGCTGAAGAGGTACGCTGTCCCATTTCTTTTCTCGCGAGACTTTGCGACGTGTTGCAAGCAGGGTGAAATCTCGGGAGCTGTGTGAAAGCAAGCGGAGAGAGGAACAAATAGCGTGAAGACTTAAAAACGTGCATTTAGCAGACGGTGATTCTGCAACGCTTTGCAAGAAGGCAGCCCCTTTAACTAACGATCATTTAAAGTTCCTTGACGACGACGAATATTTAAATTGGCCGCTCTTTTCGTAACTTGGGAGAAAGTTTGAAGTAGGCTGCACGACTCGGAGCACCCTCCTCAGAGCAGAAAGTGAAGTCGGTGGTCGGCAGTTGGTTCTGCAGGAATGTCGCAGAAAGAGAGACCCAAGTTTTATCGACAAGACGTCAACAAGACGATATGGGAAGTCCCAGAGAGATACCAAAACCTGTCTCCGGTGGGCTCTGGCGCCTACGGATCCGTGAGGTAAATCACTCTTTGTGGTAGTTGGTGACCTAACTTAACCTCCATTCATTTCTGCGAGGCCTGCGCTGCTGATGCTAAAGTTAGGTTAGCTCGTCCCGATAGTTGGCTAGCAAGGTGGAGCCACGATGTCCCCTTTCAACGCGAAAGCCTGTTGACTTGTTATCCCTCTGGTCTTATCCACTTGCAAAACTTGTAATTGGTGTGTTTAACTTCACATGTAGTTCACACACAACACCCTGCAGCAAAGCGCTCACCACAGTGAGGCTGAGCTGCCCAAGTGTGCTCGTCTTTATCTGATCAGTGGGCTTGTTACGATCACACAACTGACTAATAAACGAGCGTTTCTAATGACTCACGCACTGTAGCTCCAGTTTCCACAGGCTCCTCTATTGTCGTTTGGTTTGAACAAAGAGGTTTAATTGATATTACACCAACAGGTGACGAAATCCGACTGAATTAGGGTGAGGTTAACAAATATTGTCTGGTGTTGCTAAGATGTTTTGAAACACTACAAATATATTTTGACTCACTGTACCTTCATATTGATGGGGCGGTGTTTCTGTTAGTGGTGCTTTCATGTCTCAGAGTAATAATAATAATTTTCATAAGGTGGCCCAAAGGATACATGTTTCCAGTTATTTTTCCTCATGTGCAGTAGTTTAATAAAGTCAGATTCATTCATTTGGTCAATTAGCGAGGACAAATGTCTGCTGTCAGCCTCTTTATATGTGCACATTTGTTGTTTTTCTATTTTATAGCTTTGAAAATGGAATATCTGGCAGGTTTCTGATTTTATGAGCAACATGATAAATCTGTTGATTGTAAAAAAATTAGCTGACAGATTGGTTGATAATGGAAATAATTGGTAGTTAAAGCCTTTATCCAAACAGTCATATAACTTAATGATAATAGAGCCACTATGAGCAGGAAATGATGAGTTTCCTGGTCATACAAATCTCTAGCGATAGGTTGTCTCATGAAAATATGAGCATCACTGTAATATCGCTTCCAGCCTTAATGAAAACATCCACTGCTCATCTCTTTTACTCATCTCGTTACACTCAGTGTTTTTGACGTTGCGAAACAAATTTGCAGCGCAGAGACATTTGTGTTCACAGTGACGGGATCGGGCCTCTTGATTGTCAGATCTCTTTTATTTTTAAGAAGACTTTGCCTGCCAGGTGGATTTCCTTCATGCTGCTCCGTGACGAAAGCATAAGCTTTCCCTGGATGGACCCTTTGCATTGGTCTGGTGATTAACTAGGTTGCGCTGATACTATCTAGGACACAATGTTGTCAGTCGTACACTTGATTTAGTGGGCAGATGTTTGTTTTGCAAATGGAAGCGGACAGCTGTGCTGTTGCTGGGCAATAGGATAATCTGTTGCTGGTCAGATTACTGTCCGCTCACCAGTGCGTGGACTGTTTTCTTTTTTCTTTTCCGAGCGGCATACTGGCTTATATTGTCAGTGTTAGCATGATGGACTCTACCCTCAGTTTACTATGAATATCTGTGTGTTTAGACTGGAACTGCACAGCTTTAAATGGTGGCCCAGCTGTACAATGTTGAGATGGCACATACCTGCAGGATTTACAGTATGTTGAAAACACTAATAATAACAACACTCAGTGGAATTGTCTCATACATCAGCATTAATTAGACATGGATTGGTAAATTAGATTGTGTTTTTATCCAAAGAGCTTTACAGTTTTGTCATGTATTTACACACACAGTCACACACAGCATCGAACCACTAACCCCCCAAATAATGGACAACCCGCAATATTTAGGAGAAAGTAGGAAAAAGTAGAAAAAGGTGGAGTATCTTCAGTGTTGGTGTCTGTGTAGCTTCATGATTTATTGACATAGAATTGCTGATGTGGTTTGGCCAGAGGCCTCAGGAGGCTTGTGTTTTTTAGGTTGAGCACTCAGTTTGCACATTTTTGTCCCGCCCCCCCCCAAACAATGGAAATCTGACATTTCTGTTTGATTCATGTATTAATGTGAGGACGGTTAAATCAGATCTGTGTGGAGAGATGAGAGGACGCTTTAATCTGCAGAAACAACTTCTTCTTCTTCTTCTTCTTCTTCTTCTTCTCTTGGGGCTGAAACAGCTGATTGCTCTTGTGTCAACTATGTCAGAACATATTTGACAGAGGTGTTTTCCATCAGCGACACTTCAAAATGCCTATAAAAACACATTGATGGAAACACGGCTACAGGTGGCGGTCCACTGGAAATGGCTGTGGTTAGGTGAGCTGAGCAGGAGGAAGTGTTTGGGTTAGAGACAGTCAGCCTCTGGACAGGCTGCAGGCCTGCTCCCAATCTGCTGAGAGATGACATTTTGTGCTGATGTCGCCCTTTTCCTCAGCAGTCACCCGCTCTTACTCCACCTAATTTGGTTTTGAGAGCAAACTCAGCCCATTCTGGACCCAAATGGGTTTTCTCGTCTGACTTAAAATGACAAGCTTGCTGTTCATTTCAGGTTCATTTCTAGTTCAAAGTGTTCAGTAGATTTTCAGCACTTTCAGCTTTTCTACTGAAAATCAGCTGATCTTGATAAAAACTGTTTGTATCTCAGTGTTGACATTATTATTACTGACAGGATTTAAGCTGACACGTTTGTCCACTTTGTTAACAGTTCCGCGTACGACATGAAGACTGGTTTGAAGATAGCTGTGAAGAAGCTCTCTCGGCCGTTTCAGTCCATCATCCACGCCAAGAGAACCTACAGAGAGCTGCGGCTGCTGAAGCACATGAAACATGAAAATGTGAGTGGACTTGTTTCTGTTCCCTTTGCTCTGTCTGCTGGTGCACGACCACAGAGCAAGCAAAGTTTTTTGCTCATGTAGAACTCCACAGGGTGTTTGCTGCAGTTCAATGAAGGGTTCATTGTTCTTTGTGTTGTTAACTTGACTTGGTTTTCATGCTTGCAGGTGATTGGCCTCCTCGACGTTTTCACGCCCGCTACTTCTCTAAAGGAATTCACTGATGTGTAAGTTGAATGTGCTTTGTTTGAAATCATTACCTCCGTCCTGAGTTTCCCTCTGCCCTTTGGCTCAGGGTCACCTCAGCAGCACTTGTGCATAATTTAACAGCAGAGCTCAACAAACGGCGGCCTTCAGTTTCTCAGAAGCAGACAATCGCGGCCGTGGCTGGGAAACACCTGGAGACAGGCCAGCTGACTAAACACTCTGGGATATTTCTAAGACTGTTGCTCTGTTTGATTATTCACTCGCTGGCTGCTACAGGAGTTATTTCACCAGCGGCAGCAGCTTCCTCCCCTTTGCTTCCTGCTTTCTGGCTTTGTGAAACACGCTGTGACTGCTTTGCTGGCAAACAGGTAGTTGTTGTTTGTTGATCTTGAAAGTTGTTAGAAATGGGAAGTGGACTGCTAGACGGTGACTCAGTCGTCAGACATGTGTGCTGCCTCCCCCGTCATGTGTGGAATGTCTCTTCCCTAGACACACTGAGCCGCTTGTATCGAGATCAAATTGTGACGGGTTTCAGTCGACAATTGAACGCTTGGAGTCACATTTCTCTTCCCCACTCACTGATGTCACTGTTAATGCACTCCTGTGTGGAAAACTATTCCTCAGGATTTGACTCATTCCGTTGTGGAACAGCTGGGGAGTGGGCAGCGCAGCACTCAGGGACCCGCTTCAAGTCCGGGGCTTTGGTCAGCAGCGTTGGCAGGATTGTTTCTGATACCTAACGTGGATGTCATTTTGCGTGGGAGGAAACCCACACGTATTCTGGGAGAGCACGTAAACTCCCGACACCGGGACCCAGGAACTTCCAGGAGAGCACGCTCCCTGATTTTTAAACCGCAGGAAACTGCACTGACTGCTAAACAGCAAATGATGCAGATCTGAGCTTAGTCATAACAACAGATGAGGATATGTGGTGTCAGAGGATTTTAAAACCTTTTCCAAGTAGTTTTGCATATGCAAATCAGCTGTTTTCACCGGTGCTGGGAAGTCATTTGTGGCATAAAATCTACAGTTCATCAATCACTCTTTGCTCTTTTCCGTGAAGGTTAATGTTTTATTTCATTCCTCTTGACTGTCAGAGATGATGCACATGCATGATGAAAGTCTGAGTATTACGTACCGTCTCGGCCAGTCATCCAGAATTTCACTTCCTAAAAGTGCACGAAATTCTGATGGTAGTGAAGGTGATGTGTGTTTCAGGTCCTTTTCGTCCACACTTCAGGAAACCATCCGTCCATGCTGCACCACGTATGCGGTCTCAAGTAGGGATATGCGCGATTAGCCGATTAAATGTCGCAGCCCTCGCTAGCAGTGATTAAGCTTGGAATGAAATTGTCCTCACTTGGGGCTGTTTTCTGGGTGTTTTCTTACCTTTTGACTGCTCCACTAGCTGAAGTTTAAACTTCTGTCGTTGGAAACGTCCCTGACCTCAAGCCTCCCTGAACGCGCAGGCTGGGTTGTGTTTCATGTGCATCCATGCCTGCATGGAGAGTTGTCCACTGTCAGATCACCCAGGATACATTTTGATGTAAAATGTGAAAAAGGCTTCAGACGTTGACAGCTGTGACTGGTGCCGGGTAGTGAAGTGTGCTGAAGTTTGCCTTTTTCCCCTCAGTCATCTCCCAGAATAGCCTCTCTCCCATGCAGCGTGTCTACATGACCTTTTCATATTTGACATGAAAGTGGGACGCAATAGAAATTTTGTGAATTATTATTATTTTTCACTTATTTTTCACATGAAAGTCTTTTAACCAGTCACGGGTAGTTCAGTTGCACATGTGAAAAAGCTTCTTGTGGCTTCAGAGGGTGCTGTGTGAGATCTGATCTCTAGCCTCAAGTGATGTCACTTGAAAAATCTTGAGGTGTGGAGTTGCCTGAGGCTACATTAGCCATTACTAGCATAGCTGTCTGAAGCCGAATTGCACTGTGGGTAATGGAGATGGCTGGTTTTGACAAGGAAGAAGAATGTGTGCAATAAAAAAGATGATATGTTTAGTTTTGCTGCATCCATTTTTATGACTTTTTTTTAACAGCTACTGTTGTAAAAGTGTAATGCTAAACTGGTGGAGGACTTAAATCTGCAGCCTTTTTGTGCAGAAGTCCCAAAGTGGAGCAGTAGTTTGCATGGAAACATACGTCTCCCTCACACTTTGACCAGTGGACGCCGCGTGTGCAGTTGAAATGGAGAGCCGTGCTCCAGGATTAGCCTAATATCATGGAGGATATCATGGAGGCAGTGCAAGGTCACACATGCAGACCATTGTGAGACTGGGCTGACTGGGAGAAAAGAAAAAAAACGCAGGAGAGAGTCGATGGGTGGTGTGGAAACAGGCACGTACGGGGTTTTAACGCTGTGTGGAAGAAGAAATGCTGAGTCACTGGATGTCAGAAGGAAACACGGCTCCCTGTATCTGCACATCTGCTCGGACATTGTAAATGTTCTGAATGCAGCGTGATATCCAGGAAAAATCTCAGATATGCAGGTGCTGTAAGTGTGCTTCCCCTCGGCTCTAAAAATACACACTGAGTCACAACGCCGTGGCTGGCGAGGCTCCTCAGGCTGTTTCTATAGGAGAGAGGAAAACAGAGGTCACTATCTATATCCCTTTTTTTTTTTTTTTCCAAGGCGGGTGAACTTTATAGTGTGTCTGTGTCCCTGTGTGCCGCTTAGAACAAGTTCAAGCGTTACCAGGTGCTATTTTAAGGCCGCGCTCTGTATGCTGTGCATGAATAGACGAGTATTGATGAAATGGGTGTTTGTTGAGCAGCAGCCTGACGAAGCAACACATGGCTCTGTGTGTTCTGGCTGCGAATCTGCCACTGTAGCATCCTGCTCTCGCCTTCCTCCATAAGTGCTGTTTGGGCATTTGAAACAGCTCTGGGATTACATTTGAATTATCCACTGATGCAGTCCCATTAAGCCCATTTATCTGGGTTTGTTGTTAAATTACATTCCATTTGTGAAGGGCTCGGCCTCTCCGTGCCTCTGGAGAGAAGTGAGAGTGAAAAGAGGTAGCAGCTAAACCGGTTTAAGCTCACGTAGCCATATGGGAAATTAGTTTCCGACTGCAAACAACTCCAGAAACATTTGTTGGAATCGCAAATAATATTCATTTATATCCATCTGGCTTTTGGGGAAATGTGTGTCTATTTAAACTGACGATGATGTTTTGTGATTGGCAGGTATCTTGTGACTCACTTAATGGGGGCAGATCTCAACAACATAGTGAAATGTCAGAAGCTCACAGACGACCATGTGCAGTTTCTCATATACCAGATCCTCAGAGGGTTAAAGGTGAGGTCATTTAAGGAAAAGGTTGACTTTTTGTGAAATATGCATACGTTTTTTTTTTCTTGCAAAGAGTTTGATGAGGCCATCGAATCCACTCTCACTCTCACCTGCTTAGACCCAAGTCTGAGTCCAAGTCTTCAGACAGATCCAGGCTAGCTGTTTCCCCCTGATTCCAGTCTTCATGCTAAGCTAAGCTAACTGTCTCCAGACATCAGAGCAGACTCGATCTTCTCATCTAACTTGGCAAGAAAGCAAACAGATATCCCAGAATGTTACACGACTCAGTGGTTTCTGTGTTGTACTGCGGTGCCTCTGACTTCTGATGTGCTGATATTCACTCCGTCTTTAAACTGATAATGTAACTTAACGCACACGTTCTCCTCCGTCTCTCCAGTACATCCACTCAGCAGACATCATTCACAGAGTAAGTGCCTTGCTTGATTTTTACCTGACAGATGTGATGTTGTCTTTGACTCTGGCTAAGGAAAAAAGAAAAAAAAGAAGCAGTGTCAGGGTTTATGACATCTTCCACCTGGCAGTGTTGGGCCTGTGGCTTGTGCAAACACAGAAGGAAAGCCATAAACAGGACCTTTACTTACACACAATGCTGATGATGTAATGCTTTTTATTTTAATGTTAACAGAGGAGTGACAGATTTGTTTTCCCTCGGGGAGAAAAAAGGAATATTTCAAGATTACAGATCTACTGTCACTGCGAAATTCTGCTCATTAGCTAAACTTGAATTACACTAAAGCGTCACTGATGACTTTGGTCCCTGCAGGATTTGAAGCCGAGTAATCTGGCGGTGAATGAAGACTGTGAACTGAAGGTCAGTGAACCGCTGCTCTCATTTAAAACATAGAGCCCACAAATGTGAATGTTTTGTAAACAAATCAGCTTTTTTTTTTTTGTACTTCTGCTGCTCTCAGATTTTGGACTTTGGCTTAGCGCGGCATACCGATGATGAGATGACTGGCTACGTGGCCACTCGCTGGTACCGTGCCCCAGAGATCATGCTGAACTGGATGCACTACAACATGACGGGTAGACGCTTTGATCTTCCCCAGTGACTCTGTGCACCTTTGCATCATGACCGGAGAGTTCTTCTTAATGCTTGTGTCCTGCTTTCCTGTGTTTCAGTGGATATTTGGTCAGTGGGCTGCATTATGGCAGAACTCCTCACTGGAAGAACTCTGTTTCCTGGCACTGACCGTATCCTTTTCGTCTGAGAGTACAGTGTGTTCAGAGCTCCCAAAGCTGCTGAGACTCTGACACGCCATTTTGCATAACAAATCAAACAGGTTAGATACTGTTGAGGAAGTACTGATTGTTTTTTTTTGTTGCCAGCACGGTAGCAGAAACCGATCTGCTTCGTTTCTGTTTCCTCTCATAAAAATCGGCCTTTCTGCTTTTCTCTTGCAACATGACGCTGCCTGAGGCGACTTCTTTTTATTAAAGATGTAACACATATAGTACCACTGTTCCCTCTGGCTTGACACATACCCTTTGCTCTAATGTTTCCACTGGCGCGCTTCAACTCTTTCTCCACCATCAGTATGCATCGTTGGCTCGGGTCCACTTTCTGCCTGCGCCGCTGCCAGTCTTTGTATGGGCCTGTCAATCTGCGGTGTCTCTGCTGAAGATTTTGTTTATCCTTCTCCCCCCCCACCACCAGTGCTTTCAGACTAACAGCTGAGCTTGTAAATTCAGTGTACAACAGGGCTGTCCACTGCCTCCCTTTTTTGTCAGCTTCCGTTTCAAACCCTGTATCTTCTCTGTTTCTTTTCTTTTGTCGCGTCTCATGTGTGAAATGTAAAGCAAATATAGTGAAATTTAATACCGCAGATGGTTTTCAAGTGGCATGAGGAGAAGATGAAGCCTGCCCTGTCAGATTACCAGTCCTCTCTTGTCCAGCATCTGGTCTTCCTTTAACGTGTGCCGGTAGACATTGATCAGTTGAAGCTAATCATGCTGCTCGTCGGAACACCAGGGCCCGAGCTCTTGATGAAAATATCTTCAGAGTCTGTGAGTTCACAAAGTTACACACGGTTTTTCTCTAACCAGTTTTCTGCTCCAAACGTGTCACTCTGCTGTGCAATAACTTGGTGTAACTGCTACCTGACTGACAGCATGTTTTCCACCGTTCGGCTTTGTGGGTTTGACACTTGCTTTTCCGCCTCTTTTAACTGGGTTACGTTTGCCACGACGTGATTATGACACAAGTGATTGAGCTCTGACGTTCACTGACTGACTGTAATGTAAAGTATTGTGTTGTCTTTGCTCTAAATCTGCCAATCCCCCCCCTTTTTTTTGTCACATTTGCTTCAAAGCTTGAAGTTTGCTTTTCAACGTAACATTGTAGTGCATCGAGAGTCGAGCCGCACAGTGTTAGATTGAGAAGCAGCTTCTTAACCAACTCTGCTCTGTCGCTATACTCCCCTTGACACAAGCTTCATAGATATAAACCAGCTTCAGCAGATAATGCGTCTGACAGGAACGCCCCCAGCATCTCTAATAAGCAGGATGCCCAGCCACGAGGTGAGCAGGATCCACAGTTGCTTTCTTTAGAGCAGACAGCCGACCGGGGCGGGAGGGCAGTCAGACCCACTTTCACTCTTCTTCTTTGCTTCTAAAGCAGTGCAACTTTCAGCTTTGTATCCTTTGTTTATCCTGAGTGTTAGCTGAACCGGCACATCAGTCTTCTATACTAACTAATGGTCCATATGTAGAAGAACAACAGTCGTTATATTTCAACATGTCAGGATTGAGCTATGTTAATCTGTATTTAACTGTGTTAGGTGATTAGATAATGAAGGCATTATGGGGGCGGTGGGCTCTAAGGATCACTCGGTTAACTCGATGCACTTTGGTCAGGTGGGCTGTAAGGAGCAGCTCGGCCTCTAGGAGCCACTACCAGCCATTTAAGATTTCAGTTTCCCAGTTTAATCACAGTGCTTGTGTTGTGTCTGACACGCTTGCTGCATGCGATTGGAACAATGACTGTCAGAAGTGGCTCTGGACTAGAATTAGCGAGGCTGAACTGTTGATTAAAGTCGATACTAACAGCGTTTTCTGTGTGAACGATGCTTTGTTCTGTGGTTTTCTTCCTGTTTCTTTTGCACATTTCGTGAAACTTGCTCCTCAGGTTTTTGTGTGTTTGCGTGTTATTTTTCATTCCGAGGGATAAAACAATTGGCAGCCTGCAACCTACAAAACAAATCTTTGTTTATCCATTTACTGTATGTGCTTTTCTTATTAAAACGTATTCAGATAGAATTCAAATATCCTGAAGAAAAGTGGACAGTAAAAATCGCACTTGAGCTGTTTTAACTGGACGTCTGAAAAACACCACGGTGTTTTTCCTCCTGCAGCTTGATGTCGATCACGCGCAGACGTGCTGTCGTTAGGGAACATGCAGAGCTACCAGTCACTGCAGTTTGCTGCAGGAAAAAACGCAGCTGCATACGTGCTTTTGACCGTCTGTGTCTTCCTTCATTTCCATGGCAACAGACAGACCAGAAAACGTTTACGTTGCTTTAATTTTTTCCGCAGGTTGTCAGTAAACAGGACCACTCCTCGTCACAGGAGGACCCTGTTTACTGTAAACTGATCGGTGTTGTCACGCATGAGGAAACACAACAACCTCTGTGTGCATGGGAACATAAATTTGCATGAAAATAACAATATTTTAGTGAAAATCTGTTAGAAACGACAACAACGAGCCTCTTGTAAACTGCACAGGGCTATGTGCAGATGGAAATGTAATAATTGAGCAGAAGTGATTGGATGCAGGTAGCTACATTGAACAGAATCAGTGGCACCAAAATGCTCCTGATATGAGCATTATGAAACAGGCGGTGCTGAATGTGGGCGACATGTTGCTGCTCGTGGGAGCTGACATTTGATTTACTGTGTTTATTTTCCCAGGCCAGGAACTACATCAGCTCCTTGCCACAAATGCCCAAGAGGAACTTTGCTGACGTGTTCATTGGAGCCAACCCACAAGGTAATAGCAGAGAAAAGCTTTCTCAACATCAGCTGTTATTGTGCTATGGTCCAATCCTTGCTAATTGCGTTTAATTATTTATTTGGAAATTCCCCTGAACCGTTTTGGTTTTTCTTTGTGAAACTTGGCCGAAGCTCTGGCAGGATTTCTAACGGAGCTGTTTGAGATTTTACCATGCTGACATGTCTTTTAAGCTGTGGACCTGCTGGAGAAAATGCTGGTTCTGGACACAGACAAGCGGATAACTGCCGCCGAGGCTCTGGCTCACCCCTACTTCACTCAGTACCACGACCCAGACGACGAGCCCGAGGCCGAGCCATACGACCAGAGCTTTGAGAGCCGCGAGCTGGAGATCGAAGAGTGGAAACGTACGTCGCTATTCGACACGGAAACTCTCATGCTGACAGAAAGAAATGAGTAGAAATCTAATCATAACGAAGCCTGATGAGTGCTTGAACACTTTCTCGTTGCAGGATTAACCTACGAGGAGGTGTGCAGCTTTGAGCCGCCCATCTTCGACGAGGATGACATGGAGTAATGAGACGTGCCCCCCCCGCAGCGACCCCCAGCCTCAGACTGTTTAAAATGACCTCAGACGTGCATTAGTGTTAAACAAACTCTCCTCTCGCCTGCCAGCCTTCATCAGTCTTCATCAACCGAGAAGACGTTGCGATTGGCTCTTGTGGGGTGATCCTTACCAGCGAGGGGTCGAGGAAGAGTTTGGCCAATTATCATTATTCTTATTTATAAACCACTAATGTCAGTGGTCTGTTGCTGGGAAATATCACTTCTTGCCAATAGCTGAAATTATGTTATATCCTTTAGATATTCTTGTTTTAAATTTAGCCTTGGATGACTCATCACTGTGACACTGAGATGCTGAAACGCCCGGACCTACGGCTGTGCTATTCTGTGTTTGAAATTTTTCTATCGATTAACTTATAAATAAGCTTTCGTCGTCTATCAATTGCGAACGTATTCTGCTCGTCTGCCACTCGCCCTGCCACGCTGTCACACATAGCACTGGGTCACATGTCTTTGTAAAATGAGTTTCGTTTCAGTTGTTGCCATGATTGTCCTTGTATTTAAAAAGAAATCACTCTGAAGGGTTTCATATCTGTGACCGTAGATTTTACATTTTTTTAGGTATTTGACAATTTGAGGAACGTGCCTGTCACTGACCTTTTTAGCGCTCACCGACTGAGCTTCACACGTTTTAATGTTTATTTTCATAGTTGAGATGCTCTGTGAGGCTCGCACACGTCGAGGCGACGCAGAAGAATCTGAGCCTGTGCTGTTTAAGGACGGCCCTCTTCAGCAAGGCACCGAAAAGGAAAAAGATTGTGACGCGCACACGCTCTGCTCAAAAATATGTAAATATCTGTGCCATATTTTTTGAATCTCTGACTTACTGTCATTATGTTATGAAGCAATCATGTTAGTATGTACATCAGTTAAAGACTTTGTGTGCGTTTGTGAGAGTGTGTCGTTGGTTTACAGGAATTTTAAGTGTCATGCTAAAAACCTCTAATAGAAATTCTGCTTAAATGTGTAAAAGAGGGAGATGAGATGTATTTATACTTTGTGGAAGTGGTATTTATAAACAACAATCGAAAGATCCCTTAAACTATTTTCAGTCCTGCAAAGTAACTATCTTCAGTCCTTTGTTTAACAAAATAAAGACTTATTTTTACGAGACCCACCTTTAGTTTTTTTTCTGTTTTCTTGGCAGCAGGTTAATTTTGCAGTGTTCCAAACAGTTTTGTCAGCAGATTTCATTTGGGAATGAAAGATTGAATTGATGTGGATCATTTAACAAGATTTTTCCAAAAGGAAAATCAGTGTTACCTGTACAGTGTCTAACTCTAACCCTGGTATCATTAGAGGATGTTGGCTAGAAAGTAACCTTATTTTTATTGCATAGAGGCCAAAATCGTGTTTCTACAGTTATTTCAAAATGCTGTTTTACAGTTTAACTGTAAAATGTCCCTCTCATACACATATATACATGCTTTGGTGCAACTTTTCATCAACAAAATTTAAGAGATCCTTCCAAAAAGTCTATAATGTATTCATGTCAAAAGAATAATAAGGTTAAACTATAATATCATGATCACAATTATTTTAAACTTTAACATATTCACTGATGTCAGCCTCATTAATTCAGTATCAGCCAGGCTGTATAACTGGGACCCTGCAGATACTAATGCTGTTGTTAGTGGTGGGGGCTTTTAGGGAATCTGCCCCTGCTACCCCCATTTCTGTACACACCACTGCCAATTTCTATTTAGTATAACCATCTGACAGCTTCATTTCTTGTCTCTACGTTTTAAAATGTGACACAGGCCACAGATACTTGCTGATTTGTATTGAATGGGCTCAAACCATTGAATCATATCACAGTGCAACTACCTGTCTGTCAGTAGAGTTGGCAGTCACATCAATACTACGAAATAAAACACTTTATCGCAGTCAGATCGTTGTCTCTATCGATCTGCACCTCCGGTGTAGTAAAAAAAAAAAAAGAGGTTGATGCCCTGGTGGGGACACAACACCGGGGAAGCTCCCGTTGAGCAAAATGAAGCAGTGCGCATGCGTGGAACATTCGATCACTGGTGGTGTTGCTAACGGCTAGGCTACGAATCCAGCCAACATGGAGCGGAGAGGTAAATCTTTACACCGACACGCCGTACACTCTATGAGTAATATTAGCCCGTGTGTGTGTGTTGACACTGCTGCAAATGTCACCCTGCAGTCTCAAATGTAAAGTGTAGCCGTGCTGCAGACGTTCAGATGGTGGTTTAATTGAACGCGTCTGTCACGCACCGTTCAGCTGGAGCGGGCTGCGTTAGCTTTCTAGACGTTAGCTTTAGCTTCAGTGGGACATGTCAGGATTATCTAGCTGCGTTTAGCTGTCTGTTCATTTAACAGACAACCTAACACACCGACAACATTAATATGAGCTAGTCACTGTTTTAACCGACCAGCTAGCCAGCCGAGTGTCTGAAATTACTTCACGGTCTTTAAGAAGAAAGGTTACCTAGTTGGGTAGCTTAGTGATATTTCTTAACGTCAGATGGCTTCCAGTATCAAACTGGTTGCCTGACAGACCGACACATACACTGCAGTTGTGATTTAGACCTTGATAGCTCTCACAGTATAAGTTAATGATCTGCACAGTGACCGAGTTTTGTCCTGCAGGCTTAGGACGGTTAGTTGTATCCTTAGCCTCGGACAGTGTCATCCTTTTTTTTTGTCTTGAGTGTCAGCTAGACAACAAACGACAACCAGACAATGGCAAAATAATTGCTCTCTGGTTTCTTCTGACAGTTCTGGCACTCCAGGCGAGGAAGAAGAGGGGGAAAGCGAAGAAGACCAGCAAAAAGTGAGTTTTTGCACCCAGTTAACGCTCGGCGTCTCCTCATGTTGTGCATGCCACCCCTCAAGCACGCATTTTGTCAGTTGCACTCAGTCAGAGCTGCTTGTTTTGTTGCAGTCTGACACGTGTGGCCCCTCACCACATGTATGTACTTATTCTTTGAGAGAAAGAAGTGGAGGATTGAACGAACATGTGTCAAAAAACAGGGACTGATTTCCATGGCTTTCCATATTTGCATGGCGTTCACGTCAGGCCACGAGCATTATTCACATGGACAGATATTTTAATAGGAGGTAAGTTGTAAGATATCCGTATAGAATGTGCAGCATGCAGGGCCCAAAATAAACTACCCAAAGGCTGTGTCCTATCTATCAAGATGGTTTGTGAATGATTCCATTAAGATAATGCAGCATGTAGGGATCAAAATAGACCGCACCAGCACTGATCTCCAATAGTGATTGTTTTTGTGTACCTAACAATTTACTAATCATGCCGTCAGTGGCATCATCCGGAGTGTTACATAACAGCCTGTGCTATATTTAAAACCAGAGAATGAAGAAGCCCACATCAGCCCACCGAAGCATGGTGTTTCACTGAAAACAGCACTACGGCAGATAGTCGCCTCCCCTGACAGTGTTGTCTTTATGGCTGAACCGGGCATGTCCGTTCTGCATAAGAATCATATGACGCGAAGAAACTAAATATAACTTAACTGTACCATTGCATGCCACAGACATCCTTGCATGCTGGGCACCATATGCATAGAAGATAGCGCTGTCTGTCATCTTGAGGATGCAGCGATAGTGAAGGAGCTATAGTCTGAGTCAGGATCAGTTTAATGACAGCCTCTCAGGAAAACGTACACTAGAACCACTTCAGTACTGGACGCAGTTGCCTTCACACCTCATGTGATAAGCTCCAGCAAAAAATAGGAGCACCCACCCAAAATTAGAGCAGCCATGTTTATTTATTTATTCTTTTTTTTTTTTTAATGAAAAGATGACTAATTGGAGTTGTCTGCCTCCACATTTAACTAATGATGTTCCTTTGTTTCATCTCTCTCTTCATTCTTCAATAGTGAATGAAGAGCCGTGACTGAGTCTGAGAATTGAGAAAATTAATTATTAGCATCAATGCTAATTGCTTCCTACAATTGTGTTATTAATGACTAGAATAGCAGTAACGCAAGAGGAGTGAATGCAAATGGAGAAAACGTCATTAGACAGAAAGAAAATGTAGCTGAAACGATTCGGTAATTAATTGCAGCTGTTTGTTTGTTGTGTCATTGGTGCGCAAACATGCAGTAAAGCCTCTCTGCTTCAAATAACCATGTCAGGCATGAATAAGTAGGTTGCAGATTATGTGGAAACCAGCAGCCCATTTGTGAGACGCTACAGACCAGTTTAGGAATGTATTTGAATGCGACCTCGGCTCTCTTGGCTCCCATGGTGATGAGCAGCCTTAATCTCCTCTGTGGAGGAAGTAACATCAGGCTGTTTGCCTTTCAAGTTAATATTAGCAGCGGATCTGTTGGCAAACACAGATTATTGGATGTTACACATATATCCATGGACAACGTGGTGACATGCTAAAGTGATTTTCATTACTGCATAAAATGTCTAAATATGCTGTGTGATCCTGAGCCGTAAAACCTGATCCATTTTCGATTCGTCATGTTACCTGTCAAAAAATTCCCTTTTGTGCTTCATCAGTTTTTTAATTTCACATTTAAAGATGTGTATGACTAAATTAACCTAACCTCAAATGAGAGATTAACCTTGTTAAAAATTAAAGTGACACTGCTGTTAGAAAGGTGGTATATTCCCTTATGAAGGGCATTGTAGATTCGAACCCACCCTGTTGCTCAGTGGTGCTTGCTCTTTCTTCATGTGCTCAGTGCCAAAAAAGTAATTGTATACAGGCGCTTGACTGTCAGTTCTTTATTCTAGTGCATTCAATAGTAATATTTGATTCATATTTTTTGTCTGTAGTAGTCTACAAATCCTTGGGCCATATTCTTAAAACTCTTTTCTTAATTTCTTCATTTTTGTTCAGTGTTCTGTGACTTGCTCGAGATGTACTTTGTCTTTTCCATCTGACAACCTGACATAATGACAAAATAATCGAGCTTTGTAATTGTAGGATGTGAGTTAGACACAGGCTTGTTCCCTTGTCTTTTTCTTTATGATGATGTATATATTTTTTCTTCCTTAATGCCTCTGCAATTTTCCTGACCCTGATCCGAGTAATTCATTATAGAATATCTACCAATACTGAGTGCTGATTCCAGCAGTGTCTAGATTCAGCAATGTTTTACATTTTCCTAAATAATACAGTTGCACAGTGCATGCTTTACCTAAAATAGGACTGCATTAAGAATAATAATGCCATTTTTGTTTTTGATGTTCAAGCATTAGCAGCACTTTCTAGGTGTGGTCCACCCTTTTATAACTCAAGCTGCTGTCTTTGCTTGCATCGCTCACTTGTGTAATCTGCTGTTTTGTTTTTTGCCTTTATTTGTTTTCAGAGGATACACATCATCATCATCAAAAAATGGGTTTGATTGATTTTATCAACAGATTGGCTAATTAGCTCTGGAAATCTCCGCTGTTTGTCTGAGCTAATTGGGTTCAAAGTCATTCAAATTTAAACATTAAAATTCTGAATGGTGTTAAACATTAATTTAGATTCAATTTTGTCTCAAATTCAGTTTGTTAGACCAGGACAGATACACCAAAGTGCACGATGCTTAATTCCCAGGTGATGTGATTCAAATTAACAACCTGTCACAGGTTTAAAGGTCTGACCAGTACAGCTGTCCCGTGAGAATAAAGCCAACTGCTGCTCTTATTGTTTTATCTTGGGAACAGATACCTCTAAAGCATTTAAGGGTTTGGGTGTGGTTACATTTATGGAGCAGAAGCTAATGAAGGTTAGCGTCTATTCACCAACTCTGCAGGAGAACTAGAATATTTCTATCACCTTTGTGAAACAGTTGTCAAATGGGAATGCATTTCAAGGATTAAAAGACAGGTTATTGGTAAGAGGTGCTGTGAAAGTTAATGCTCAAAGGACATCTACACTCAGGTATGAAAGACACATCGGGGACTTTGTTCCTACTGAAGTCTATGATGGTTGCTGTGCTTGTGTTTGCCCATTAGGCAGCCAGCCAATCCCAGAACTCGACAGCAGCCCCAGCCTGAAGTGTCACCTCAGGAACCTGAGGAACCGGAGGAGATTCTCGGCTCTGATGATGAGGAGCAGGAGGACCCAAATGACTACTGCAAAGGTGAGTCCCAGCTTACTTCTGTTTACATGCACACTATAACCCAGTTATTCTAATCAACTTGCATTTTCTTCTCATCTAGGTGGTTACCACCATGTGAAAGTAGGAGACCTTTACAATGGAAAATACCATGTAATCCGGAAACTGGGCTGGGGACACTTCTCCACCGTGTGGCTCGCCTGGGACATCCAGTAGGAGACAAAATTCACTGCATGCTCTTACTGCACTGTTCTGTTGTTGAGGCCTCATAGCAGCTGACTGTAACTGTGCTGTGGTAAGACCTTGTACGGTGCTTCCTGTTGCCAAACGTTGCTTTGTTCTGTGGTTGCAGGGTGAAGAGGTTTGTTGCAATGAAGGTGGTGAAGAGTGCGGAGCACTACACAGAGACAGCGGTGGATGAGATCAAACTCCTCACATCTGTAAGTAGCTGAGACAATTGCACACATTAGGTTTTGTGAGTTGGAATCACATGACTCGAGGAACACAGTTAATGTACACTGTATGCCAATTGTGTGTTGGTCCAGTTAAACATTAGCAGGGTTAAATCCTGAATGTTTCTTTTGTCCCCAGGTAAGAAACTCAGACCCCAATGATCCCAACCGAGAGATGGTGGTTCAGCTGCTAGATGACTTCAAGATCTCTGGTGTTAATGGGACTCGTATCCTTTACAGCCAAATGTTGCTAATACTTCCAGGTTTTTGTTTTGACTTCGATTTGATCTGTTTAATTGGTAGGACTGGAGACTGTTAAGTCATAGAAAAAATACTTTGTCAAGGAAGTGATCATTCTTTCCAAGTGGTGTCAAATTTAACTTGAACGCGGTATGCCAGTAACAAAGTAAACAACAGGTGATGGGTGTACTAAATGGAAACTTGTGTGTCCACCTATCACAACATTCTGGCTGACTAAGGTCCCCTGAATGCCACAGGGATTTCTGTAGCTGTAATATGAGACTCAGTAACAACACTGTAGTGTTTGCACTCCTTTGACCTGCCCTCCTTTCTGTATAATTAAGGCTACTCCTCATGTGGTAAATGGCCGCAGGGCTTCAACATATTTAGTAAATAGTTTTCTACTAATTGGCTTTCAGTCTGACTTTGCTTGTTAATTTCTTAACTGCTGTGGTCTTCAGATGTCTGCATGGTGTTTGAGGTGTTGGGCCATCACTTATTAAAGTGGATTATAAAGTCCAATTACCAAGGGCTACCCCTGCCGTGTGTCAAGAGCATCGTAAGACAGGTAACACGAGACCCTCGGTGTTGCGCCTTTTGTTTGCCGATGACCCAGGAGGAAGGTTCAGTCGTAGCTTCCACTAGTTATCAAGAGCCAGGTAGCCCTCCGGCTGTGCGACAGGTGGAAACCAGCCAGGGCGGAACATTTTGTGAGCAGTGAGGAAGTAAAACCTGGCTCACGATTTTATGGTACAAGACAGATTGGACGGAGTGGAAAAAAACTGTGCTGTGCACTTTTTCAATGAAGGAACAAATAATTGATTCAGCAAAAGACCCCGTTGTGATGAATTACGTAGACACTGACACTAAATATTGCTCATTATTTAAACTTGGATAATTGATTTTACAGTGGATATATTTACCAAAAACAGCAAATTATAATCATTTAATTTAGATTTTAACAGTGTAGAAACAGCCAAAAGTGATATGTAGAGAAGGGGATATTTAAGAGATTAAAAAGTGTTTATTTCAGTTCAGTTCAAACATAAACTTTTACAATCAGGACAATCATCGAGTATCCATTCATTGATTTCCCAGGTTCTCCAGGGCCTGGACTACCTGCACACAAAGTGTGAGATCATCCACACAGACATCAAGCCAGAGAACATTCTGATGAGTGTTGAAGAGCCTTATGTCCGGAAGCTCGCAGCCGAAGCTACAGAGTGGCAGAGGGCTGGGGCGCCTCCCCCGTCAGGTTCAGCAAGTATGGGACGCACACACGAACACACATGCACCCACATGTTCACATATACATTCATGAGCTCAGTTTGGTAACAGTTTGTACTCATGTGTTGCTGTCTTTCCAGTCAGCACAGCACCTGCTCCAAAACAGGTACAACCATTTTATTATTTCCTTTTTTTCCTGCAAAGGACATCAGCCTCACATTTTCAGTATAAAATCATTCATAGCAGTCCTACAAATAAGCCACCATCTATCTATTTTGTTTCTCCTGTTCATCTCTGACAGACGGTAAAAATGTCCAAGAACAAGAAGAAGAAGTTAAAAAAGAAGCAGAAGCGTCAGGCAGAGCTGCTGGAAAAGTGCATCCTGGACCTGGAGGAGATGGAAAAGACCACAGAGACACGAGAGGAGGAAGACGATGAAGATGAGGACCCTCAGTCCCCGAAGGGACGTGCCTGTGCTCCTCTGAGACAGGTGTCTCTGCGGGAGCTTGGGAATGAGGAACCAGAGGGTAAGAAACCAACCTCACCGGAGTAATATGTCTTCAGTGCTGTTTGTTAAAGTTCTGTCGTGGTTGTGAGATAATGATAAAATCCCTGATATGAGTCATTTCAAAAGAACTCTCATTTGTCTTTTCCTGGTGCTTTCAGAGAGCAGTGTCAATGCAGATCTCATGAGGGTGGGACCAGAGGGGCTGTCTGAGGTGAACTGTAATGGCCATGTGGAGGTGGACCAGAGGCAGTCCCCGTGGAGGGACGAAGACCAACACAACGGCAATGCAGAGAACACAGAGAAATGTGCCAGTCGGGAGGAGCAGCACCGGGAGTCCCCCGTTCACCTCGTCTGTAATGGCGTGGACTCAGGAGATCTCAAGGAGCTAGATACTGAGACTGAAGGTGCTCACAGCAGCGGAGTCACTGAGAGACACCTTCCTGCTGGGCGGGAGGAGGGAGAGCTGGAGCAAAGCATTTTGCGGGAGGAGGAAGAGGACAAGGCTCACTGTCAATATAGAACTGAGGAAAACCTGAGAAATGGTCAGTCAGCCAAAATCAGTACTAACAGCAAAGAGGTTTATTGTGTGTGCTCTGGCTGGGCTGCTTTGGGATTTTGATCATTACTCTCCTCTTTTGTCGAATGTTTGCTCCATCCTTATCTCTCTGTCTCTCTTTCTGCTCTGTTGTAGACAAGCTAACAGCAGGATCCCTGCTAGTTAACCCCCTTGAGCCACTCAATGCAGACCAGATCAAGGTCAAGATTGCAGACTTGGGAAACGCCTGCTGGGTGGTGAGTAGTCTACTAATGACCTGAGGGATTTCCTGATTAGGGATGAAGCCTTCCAGCTAGGGACACATCCAGTGTCATCAAGCTACCAGAATAGAAATGCTTAAATCTTCCAGGCCTCTGTTTAATCTGTTGCACTGATCAAAGTCATTCATATTTCTTGAATATACTTCTCCCATCGTGACCGGACACAGTCTGCAGGCTCTGTTGCTTGTAAATGTTGTGGAATCTTGTTTTTTTTATTTTTTTCCAATCATTTGTTTCTACTCCCACTCTCAGCACAAGCACTTTACAGAAGACATCCAGACACGACAGTACAGGTCCTTAGAGGTGCTCATTGGTTCTGGATACAGCACACCGGCCGATATATGGAGCACAGCCTGCATGGTGAGAGACTATTATCACACCGGATCGAAACAAAAGAAAAAAAAGTTACATATTGACCACGATATGAGAGTGTAGCAGCAGGTAGTGGGAGGGAGTAAATGTGTCCCTCCACACAGCGTCTTTTCCTGTGTTAATGATGCTTGTGTTGTCTCCGCAGGCCTTTGAGCTTGCCACAGGGGACTACTTGTTTGAACCACATTCTGGGGAAGATTATTCCAGGGATGAAGGTATTGCTGGGACTTCCTCTTCCTGTCCGCTCTCTTTTATCCAGTTATAACAACACAGCATTTATCCTAAGTGCTATATTTAGCAGTGTTTTTGAGATGTAAATTGTAAGAGGCATTTGTTACTGGTGGTAACTTTTAACCGTTCTCGCTGCTGTGAAAAGCTTCATGATGTTTTTCTTGTTAAATCGGCCCTTATTGGTCTTTTATTGCCATTGTGAATTATTTAAATGTCGTGAAAGCGTTTCACAGTAAGCATGGCAAGTTGTGACCTTGACTCCAACTTACTGTGCAGTCTGCACTGTAAGTTGGAGTGCACTTTGCTTAAGTTTTCACAGTCTTAACACTTCTACAAGGTACTCCATTACAGTGATTTCAGATGGTTTCTGAATATTTAGAGGAAATGTAGATGTGAATCTTGTGATGATGAGTACCAACATTCCTGCGTTTATTTCCTCTCTAACACCTTAAACCACACCTTTGCCGCACTGGAGACGGGGCCATCTCTCATTTCCTTGCTCATCTTTTCTTCATTTCATTCTCGTCCACTCTCCACGCTTCCTTGTTTGCAGCGTAGTGTACGTTCATGTTGGCATGCTGCTTAGCTCAAGGTTTCTGCACTGACTCGATTCTGTTGCAGCACGTCAGGTATGCGCTGAGATTCAACCTGCACTCGTTTGGCACATGCCCTGCAGCTTTTTCACCTACAGTGCATGAACTTGTTTGGCTGTTTCTTAATATTCTTCCACAGCTTTCTCTGTTGTGTGACTGTCCTTTTATTTATTATGCTTACTAATCACTCATCCGATATCACAATCTGCTGTACAGGTTTTAGTGCCCATGGCTTTGCTTTAAGCCTTATACTCAATCCTCATGGTTTGTTTTCCTGTATGAAAGTGGATGGCCAAATGTGTTCAAATGTTTTTAATAGCTTCTGATGTGAAGAAATAATATAGGCTGCCCATACATGTGCTTGTTGTCATACAGGCTGTCATCATCCATTGTTCCTAATACATTGTTCCACATGACTGTTGGCCATCTCTCTCCCATCTCCTCCTCTCTCCAAACTGTTACTCTCTGACTTTCTGTCCTCCCTCTCCTCCCCTGATGTGCCTCATTTCCAGACCATCTTGCTCTCATGATTGAGTTGCTTGGTAAAATCCCTCGTCACTATGCTCTGAGTGGGAAATACTCACAGGAATACTTCACCAAGAGAGGTACGCCACCCCTCTGTCTGTGGCTCGCTCTGGGATCGGGGGAGGCGAGGTGAAGGGGGAAGGTTCCTGTCTACCAAAGATGTTGGTGTGTGCAGGGCAAGATAATGAATACAGACCAGTAAATCTACATTTCTTTGAACAAGCCATCAGACATTGATTCAGATGTCAGTAGTTCTGCCAGATATTGCCTGGCTGAGGTACATTCAGTACATCCTTCTAGCTAGAGGACTTGGCTCAAGTCTTGATGCTGGAGGGGAAATTCTCATGACTTTTCAAAAGTCAAGTGTAAGGTTGGTCACAGCAGTGGTCTGACTAAATCATCCACATTTATCTTCATAGAATTTGAAGATCACAGCAAAAGCAACCAGAGAAGATATGAATTCTGTCGCAGTGTTTCTGTTAATTACAGGTATAAAGTCTACGAGTTTCAGAATATACAGTGTTTTAAGTGGCAACCTTTCTGATTTAGAAGTGCACTCGTTTCTTTTTAATTTGTTGCTATAGTGATGTGTTTCAAGTGTCAGGAGAACATCAGGACCATGACCTACTCCTCCCTGGTAGTTAATGAATTTTTCATTGATGGTATGGGAGTTTGATTGCCTGCAGTGGGAAACTGAAGCTCTTGATTCTTAAAATGTCTGGTGGCCACGTTCGATGAGCTGATTTCTGACTGTAGGTCTGTGCCTCGCAACCTCTACGACAGCCTGACCCCTCTCTCCCTCGGCCCTCCACCCACACACCCAGAGCGGGCCTGTGACTGGGACACTGTCTGACCAAACTGTTGTCTGTCTTGTGTGTCTTTCCCTCTCCTCTTGCAATCGTCTGCCGCGTAGACCATATAGCGCTGATCATTGAGCTGCTGGGGAGTATCCCACGCAAACTCATAATGGCGGGCAAATATTCCAAGGATTTTTTCACCAAGAAAGGTAACAAAAAAGAATAGAGAAGAAGAAGTCAGCGTCATGATTAGAGAAGGTTTTCTACCAGTCAAGATCAGGCCCTAATGCGCTTTTAATAGTCTTAACTTTTCTATCTGTTAGAAATGTAAAAAAGCTGTTTTTTCACTTTTTTGTTTTTAAAAAACACCTGTAATATAAATATATTGTTAAGAGTGAAAATTAAATGGATGTCATATCTAGATGTTTGAATACGTTTTCACCGTTTTAACCACCTGGTTGCATTGAATTTACGCGGTACTTTGTGCTCTCTTCCTGCGTGGCGCTCTGACTCTGCTGTCTGACTGTCTGCAGGTGATCTGAAACACATCACCAAGCTGAAGCCGTGGGGCCTGTTGGAGGTGCTGATAGACAAGTACGAGTGGCCCCGCGAAGAAGCCGAATGCTTCGCAGACTTCCTGATTCCCATGCTGGAGTTGATCCCAGAGAAAAGAGCCACGGCCGCAGAGTGTTTGCGCCACCCCTGGCTCGCCCTCTAGTGGAGACCTCCAGCCGTCGCACCTCCCTTCCCTCCCTCTTTCTCCAGAGACTGCAACAGATCACTTTCCAGTTCGGGCATATCAAATGAATATTTATTTCTCTTTTTGTTTCGTCATTTTGGATTTCTTATTTACTTGTTATTGAACTAATGCTTCTGTGTATGTTTGCTTTGTATTTGTTGGCTTTTTTCTCTGTCTGATGGCATAGGGAATCCAGTGGATTACATTATTTTGTGGTAACGTCGGCTCCATTTGCTGTGCTCCGTTCACCCACCCATCCAAGCAAACCTGTTCTTATACTGCTAGTGACTCATCCTTGTTTGTTACACTCCTGCACTAAAACCCAAACAAATCAAGGATATGTAGCCTTTACTGGTCATCGTTGTCCCCTTTGAAAGGACCCCCTATCATTTCTCTTCGCATACATTTTCATTAGTGCTGTGTTGTTTTTTTTAAGAATTATTTTATCTGATATTACATATGTAAGGTATATATTTTGTATTTGTAAAGTAGGCTTAGGAAGTTGCACACTGGGCTGACATTTACACTGACTGTGTTGATAGCATTTCTCCAGACAGACTCTCTAGTTTCTTACCGAGACACCCACTGTCTGATCATCTAGGTCATGTTACTTAGCCATAACAAATCTGTTGTCACCTGGTATTTAGTGTGGTTAGTTAATTATAATAAGTGAGATCTTTCATTCTCATGGGAGGCTGGTATTCTCATACACCTATTACAATTCAGGAATATATTGTTCTAAAGGTTTCAACAAGACGACACGCGAAGAAGCCCAACTTAAAGGAAAAAAAGTGAAATTAAACTGTATATATCTGTACCAAAGAGTTTGCCTTTATGTATATTACAGTTATGTACAGTTTTTAACAAATCTTATATCTTAGCTAAAATTATTTAGCTGGGTAGCTGTGTTTTAATAAAGCGTTTGGAAGATGTTTTGAGTTCAGTTGTATGTATGGCCAACTGTTCAATAATGTCACTGTTTTTACCATAGCAATGGTGAGATCTGATGTTATGTAATGGTGTCCCAAATTGATCAAAGTAATCTATGTATCTGTTGAGGCCTAGGTAATAGCAAATTTCACATCAGTGTCAGGTTCAAGAGCATTGACTTTATGTGAGCTGTCAATTTACAAAACTGTACAACACACCATACAATAAAACAGATGTTCATACAACATAAGGTGACTGTGTCAGGATTGTTTCTCTGGGTTTATTCGGTCTTTGACAGGAAGTACAGAGTAAAAACCCTGTAGTTCTTGCCTGGTTTGTGAAGTAGTGAAGGGCTGCTCAATTTCACTTTACCAGTTTACTACAACCGAAAATAATAAAATAAAGTCAGGTGAACAGTTTGATCTAAACTACATGTGTACATTTCAGGATGCTTGTTCACTGCCATTAAAGTACGTCTGCATCCACACTGGTCCTGAAGGTCTGCGCTCATCAGGAGTTTCCTGTAAAAGAAGGAACGCGCTCTTAAAGACGTGCTTTATTTAAAGGACTGAAGACACTGGGCCTTTGTTGGAGCTCTGGCTCACAGACACAGAGTAGAGGAGTAAGTCAGTGTGCATAAAGTAATGTAAAAAATGTAACAATGTACTGTATATTACAATATATATGGTAAAATATGCTGTAATAAAATAGCAATAAATTAATACAATAATTAAATGCATGATAATACAACAGATCTCTATATATAATCTGCATGTGTGTTAGTGTATACATGTATAATATAAATTTAATATTAATTTAGTAATACATGTAAGTAATATCATCTAAAATTAAAGAAGAAATACAAACTCATTTCTGCGCCATCACATTCACAGGAATGAGGCGGACGTACATACATGTGGACGAACCTGTTTGCATCAGCCGTTTCCTGCTCCTTCCACCTCAAAGTCATCCGGCAGCAGTTTGTCCTGCCGGTTGCCGAGGGTGAAGGACAGAAGGGACAGGAGGAGGGCGTCCAGGATGCTGATGATGGCCAGGATGTAGGCCCAGCGCACCGTGCAGTTCCCCAGACTGTACTTATCCGTCCTCTGGCCACACATCTTCTTCACCTCCGGAGCGTCCCACCCATCTGGGTAAATCATGCAACCCATCACCATCAACACGGCTGCGTGGGAAGAAGGACACTTGCAGTAATTACCCCTTGTGTGCTCTTACTTTGATAAATAATTATTAGGGAGGTTCTTCTGAGTCCAAAGTGCAGGATCAGGCATGCCGTACCCCATAAAGTGCCAGAGGTTTCATTTATTTATGGTGCAGCAGAGCAGAGGATGCTCATGGGTGCTGTTCGCATGATGTACTCTTATGAAAGTTCTTAAATGTTAAATGCTCTTCATCTGGTAAAGCTTCCTTTGGGATTTTGCCATAGTTACTGTACAAAAGTAGATTTTAGTCTGAATTCTGCATGTAGGTGCATTTCCAGGAAAAACTAAGACATAAAGTGGTGGAAAATAACTGTACTGTACTTCACAGACTTTGAATTTTTCATAAAAAACACACGACAACTACTTTTACTTCAGTAGGATGAATGAAAGACATTTTCTTGTATTTTTACACTGTTGTACTGATACTTTTACCTAAGTAAAGCTCCTGAGTACTTTTTCCACCACTGCTTATACAGGCTTTCATCATGTGGCCACTTGGCTCTGGCGCGTTTTCAGGCACAAGTTCAGATCAGTTAACAACACAGCAACACCTGATCTTGTTACATGTAACCAATCCACCATCAAAGGTGTCAGAGGTTGGGCTGAAACTGGATCCTTTACTGGCTTCCATTGTGAACACCAACACATTCAGTACAAACACACACCACACCTGAAAGCAGAGAGGTGAGAAGGCGGCAAGTGTCACAAGAGACCCACAGGTCTCACTTCTCCTTCCTCCTGCTTTATTTCGGAGTTTTCACGTTCAGGTGCTGAACTTCGGTAAATGCTTGAAGGGTCTTGTTGAGTATGTACTTCCATGACCAAACTTAAAAACGCAGAATGAATAATGGAGTCTGCTTCGTGTTTCTCCTCATACCACTGTATTTTAATGCCCCAGTATCAATAATCTGATGCTGGTTCAGGGATTACTGTTGGTGTGATGTCACTTGATACCTTGCCTCATAGTGAATTATCATCATTTTACTGATTCATTTCAGATGTAGATTTAATGTCAGTTTTGCTCTACAAAATAAAATGTGACCAAAGTGTAAATAATACAACATGACGTCTTTGACTAATTTCTGTCATACTGATGTTCATTTTACCATTGAATGCCACAAGATGGAAGAAGTTCTCAATTTCTGTCCTTCAGCAGAAGCAGTTATGTCCCATTGTAAAAATACTCCATTGCAGTAGATAAAGAACCACTCACCTGACGCCAGCTGCATCCAGGCACAGATCTTGTAGACGTTCCCGGCATTGCAGAAGAAGAACAGGCTGAAGCAGACCATGGTGCCCACAGTCAGCAGCATGGAGGTCCCTACGAAGAACATGGCCGTCCTGAAGGCCGGTGAAGGGATGGAGCTGAAGTCCAGCACGCTGCCCTTACAGGTGAGCTCCGAGGTGAGCGCATTGCCGATGCAGTAGTGGAAGAGGCCAAAGTAGCCGGCCTGCGGGGTGTTGACGCTGTCCCCGATCCAGTAGGGCTGGATGAAGACCACCATGGTGATGATGACGAAGCAGATGGTGAACACGGCCCACATGACGCCGATGGCCCGTGAGTTTCTCACATAGTTTGTGTGGTAGATTTTGGCAGCCTCCTGGGCTGGAAGCAGATCCATGTTGGCGAGCAGATGGAAGCTTTGTGTCAGTCAGCTTTTGGAAAACAGCTCTCCTCAAATATTCTCCATCTTCAGTGAATCAACATTTTCCTTATAGGTTTTTATGTCCATTAATCCCGAGGCTTTAAACCCACCACAGCAACTCCCACCTGCTGCTGCTGCTGCTGCTGCTGCTCTGGGAGACCAGGCTCAGGATTCAGCACCCTGGACAGCACCCTCTCCCCCCTAACCAATGACGCTGCTCTGACGTCAGAGGTTGACAGCTGAGTGACAGTGTGTAAACACAGACTTTCCTACAGTGGTGGAGAGAGCAGAAATACTTCCTCTGTTAAATAAGTGTGTATTTTGAATGGGATCTTTTTCAAATATAGGATTAAATGTATCTTACAAAGTTCTGTAAAGGGGCATCTTTCCCTTAAGAAAGTAACCTGTAACCTTGAGTTTCCTCGAACAGTACGCTGCTTTTGATTCAAACTAACTGATCACTAAGTCCATACTGCAGTTTCACAGCAGAGTTCTGCTGTTTTTGTTTAGTACACGCCGCCTCTTTAATCCTATGTTTTTAAATATCATAATGTGATAATTAGTCATTATCTGGCTTGCTGATACACAAGAAGCTTAAAGCAGATATCAAATTCGTGTTGTTCCAGCTAAGTGTTGCTATTCTTGTGCTGCTTTTCTGAAAACATGACAGGAAAACAAGGATATTATTTTTTGATAAGATAATAACATTCACCTGGCTTCTGATCGGCGCTGCTGAGGGTGTTGTAGGTTCAGCTAAACAACATGGAGTCTGTAGTGGCTTAGAAATAGCACAGATATGAAGAACCTAACACTATGTACACACATGGGCAGCTTCAAATCACGCTTATGTTTGCCAAAACCAGCTGGTCTGTGATGCCTGATACCAAAACAGAGATCCATTTAGTGCTGGTGAGTCCAGCTTCTTCTGCTCTCTCCCTTAGTTTAATTGCCCCTCTGTGAGCTAATTGCTGCAGCCCCACTTTCTGTCTAAATCACTAATGTTTTTCTGTGAATGTTTTCGATAACACTGTGGTTTCCTTTAAATCACTCCTTGCACATGTTTTCTTTTTGTGTGTCATATTGAGTTTAGGATGATGACTAAGGCTTCAGGCAGACAGGGACAGCCGGACAGAGCATGCCACCATCTGTTTACCCTGCATCCTCCAGTCAGTGTTTATAACAAGGAGCCTCAGGGCCTCCTACATGACACTGTGCCATAGAAAAAAGTGTTCAGGGATGAACGGTTGTCCCGCATCTCTGGGGGATCCCTGACAGTTCCCCACAGCTGAGGAGGGACAATCAGCTGCTGGTGGGGGGTAGCAGAGAGGAAAACACGAGCTCTGCCTTAAAGACAGACATGAGGTGGAGAGGAGCCATCACAATTTAGATGAAAAAAAAAAAAAAAAGACTAATCAGACTCAGTCTGTGAGGGAAAATGAGGGGGAGCTTTTGAGTGCTACTCTAATGAGGCGTAATACCTGATACATGTGACAGCGCCTGAAGAGCCTTGTCAAGGTTTCATCAAGCCTGCTATTTCTTCAGAGATGCCTTGAAGAGGTGCTGTGGTGTAAGCATCTCGATGGAAAAAAAAAATGATTGGAGAGGGACGGTGCATCAACACTTCACACACAAACACACGCATACACCTTACACTTTGTGGAGAATTAACCTCTTCATTTGTTTTCTGACCTAAAACCTCGATTCAGGCTGGTTTTAAAGTCAAAGCCAAAGTCCACTTACGTTGCATTCAGAGTCCCTGGTTATGAAATAAAAGATAAATTCATGGCCAGCTGCTTTTGACCCAGAGTAGTGCTGCTGTGTTATAGCTGATGTCCATCTCATGGGTTGATGAGCTTGATTAACTGCAGCTGTCAACACAAGGCAGGTAACTTGATTTTGCAATGTTGCTCCATCACAGACAGGGTCTTGCATTTGCACGAGGATTAAGGTATTATTTATTCTTTTATTACAAACGAAAGAACACTCACAGCTTTGAATTAAGAGGTGTCACTGTCTCCTGAATATATATCATACTCTCCGCTTTACTGAGGAGGATGAGACATTGTTTGCATTAGCTTATTTTCACCGTCTGTCTCTCACTGAAGAGAGCAGAAGAAAACTGTCCTTTTTTTAAAAAACAGAAATTCTCATTGTGCCACAAAGCAGTCCGGCAAATTTCTGATAAAACTGAGGTTAATGTGAGAAATCGTCTCCTGGCAGCAGCCAAAGGTAACAAAGGAACCTCAGATTACCACAAACCAACTGGCACAGAGTGAATCAGAGTTGCTTTTCATGGTCAGGACTCCATCTCAGTCATCAGCTCATCCAGACTCCGTCCTTTTACCCAAATGTGGATTTCCTGAATGTAAAATCAGCTTGTTCAGACACGTCCAGGCTATGTGACAGACGCTGTGTTGGGCTCTAGTAAAAATTAAATACTAAATTATAGAGATGTGACAGGATATGAAGGGACGGAGAGGGATGACACAATAACAGAAATACACTTTATTTGTGTTGCACATTTCATTCAAGAAATGCATTTCAAAGTGCTAAAAGTCGGACATTAATGGAAGATAAGAAGGAAATTAAAACCCACTTGATAATAGTAAAAAAACATGATAAACATAAAAATGGAAATTGATTATAGAGAAAGCATCACGTAAGATGGAAAATAAAACCGACTGGATGATAATCATAAAATGAAGTTACGGCCTTTTAGAAGAAGCGCAGCAGTGCGTAAACGCCAGGCAACGCACGTTTCATGCATCAAAGATGAGCAGCTGGTCTTAAAGCAGGGATGTTACAATCACATGGTCATTGTCTCAGAGCCTGTACGCCATCAGGACACCCGGACAATATGTCCTGACAATGAATGAGAAATATCGAGTTAATGTTAGACTCCTTATCCTCCACATAAAGGACTTGGAGAGAGGACATACATTTGGGCTCTTTACCTCAGATGAGTGATTCTTTTAAGCAAACCTGACGCCTGAGCTCTTGTGCCTTGCCGTTCTTAGACCTCAGGGAGTCGGGTTTGTTTATCTGCTCAATAATTCCTGTGCCTCACTGCAGTTCAGAGGGGCTGCTAAAACGATTTGCCAGTTTGGTTTCCTGTGCAGCAAAATTCACAAGCTAGAGAGGCAAGAAAGAGAAAAGTGAAGTGGGGTACAAGTAAAGTGAACATTTTCCACTGGGCTCTCTGTGAGAAGGACACATCGCACAACACAAATTAAGTGATGGATAAACACACAGAGGAATGAATGTGGGACGCTGTATCTCACCGTCAGGATGGCAGTGAGTAGAGGGATGAAAGCCTCCTGCTCTATACAGGATGACTGCACAAGGTGTGGGGAACCTTCACATGCTGTCGAAATCTATAAGCTGGAATGTAACATCATGTTACTCGTGCAGCTGCTGCACATTTGCTTACTCTCCCCACGGCGTGTAATCATCTGCAGGCAGTACAGTGCAGTATAATCATAGCCCCATGATTAGATTGTTTATTTTGATCCCTATTAGTCATTACCTTGGCAACAACAAGGCTCTGTGGGGTTGCATATATGTATTTTATCATTTCAAACTGAACATATTTGGGGCTGTTGGCTGGACAAAACAAAACATCGGGGCATTTTATAGATAAAAGGATTAATCAATTAATGGAAAGAATCAGCAGATTAATCTAAATGTGTTTGCAGCCTTGTAGTTGTAAGATGAGTCCATTGTAGTAACAAAAACCAACAGAGAATTAGACCGATCACCAGCTCCGAGTCCCCCTCACCTCATGGAGGGTTTCAGCATCTTTCTGCACATCGTTTTGGTTTTCCGGCTCACCGCTTCAGTGTTTCGGTTCATTCTCACTGCTCATTGGTGTCATTTCTAGCCACAGCAGGAAGCGGTTTTCAGTCAGATATTCTCCTCAGGAGTTGGTGATGACCAAAACCAGAGCTAAAAGAGGGTGAATGTTTGACTTACATTCACCAGACTGTCAGAAAACAAAACTTTAAATAACCAAGAATGTGGATCTGCGTCTGCTGTGTGAATTGGCGGCAGCTTGCCTGCTGTATCAACATAAAAGGTGAAAATGCATCAGTGTCGTGTATCCAGCTGGTTTCTGCTGCCACAAAGTGTCTGAAGAAATCAGTTACTGCAGGTTCAAGGAATGTGACTCAGACATGTACTGAGCGCGGCGTTTTACAGATGACAAATTGCCGGTGCTCCGTGGTGGACAAACTGCTTCTACGCTGCACACAAGCAGCACACGGCGGATGGACAGGAAGTTGAATTGCAGCACTCCTTAAAATGATGTCTTCAAGTTTTCCCCGAGCTGAGACAAACCGCTGCAGACTGCCGTTGCAATAGGAATTAATGTGTATGAATGGATTCAGTCACAAGCCATTGAACTTCCCCTGGTCTTTTGTAAATGGGCAAGTTCTACTTCCTTGGTTCATCATATTTCTCTCCATAATCCAATATGAGGTGTGTGAGCTGTTGTAAAATGGCCTGTGGCACTTCTAATAACCTTGGCAGCTTTATTACATTTATGGCCAACTTTCATCAAATGAACGACATGCTTATTCCTTGATGTGATTAAGGTCTGCCACTGAGACGGAGAGACGAGTGCATCATAATGTTTTCTGGAAATGTGACAGGTATTCTACCATCATCATATGTTATTTTTGCTGTATTATTGTTAAATGGTACGTGACTCATCTTCCTTCCCACCAAAGTGCCTGCCTGTCTTTATAAAATATGCTGTTTTCAGTCTGGGATGCATAACAAACAAGCAGTTCTCACAACACCCCAATAGATTTAGATGTCACTGCCAATTGGAGAGGAAGAGGCATTTCATTTCAATATTAACAGTCGTTTAAAGTCAGGCACTGATTTCTTTTATGATTGGCCCAGAGGAGGGTGCTGCGTATTGATGCTGCTTTGAGGAGAATAATAAGATTTACTTAGTCTTCTCTACTTAGTATTCAATTTAATATACCGCTCCAATCAGTATGCAGGGGGCTTGTTGCAGGAGGACAAACTGTCTCTAAGTGCATCTCTGGTATCCCTTCATTTCTACGGTTTTAATCTCACTGGCCTTGTGAATATATAATGTCCTTCCAAACTCCCTCTCGTGTTGCATTAATAACCTTGACCCTCAGTTGTGTTGTGGCTTTGTTTTTTGCAGCAAAATGCAAAGACACTGAGCTCTGTGAGTTCGGTGCAGGTGTTGTGATGGTTGCAACAGCTCTGTCCAGGACAAGAGACGAGTGTCCACATTTTTGTGTTCCTCTCAGAGCAACAGCTCGCGTTCACCAAACAACCCAGACCGCCCTTGTTTGGCAAGCAGAAAGCAGGAGATGATCTAGACCTCAGTCAGATGCATCTTGTTATTTCAGATAAAGAGCACAATGGGCTTTCATGCTCTCAGTGACCCCAGCAGCACTGTTTTTGGCATAACTGAGGCATCTGCGACGGTCACAGCTCTTGGAATGTGTGCTTGGTGTCACCCTAATGAGATTTTTTCCACCACAGATGCTCTGAAGATGCTTTTTCCTCTGTGTTTGCTCCCATTGACATGATGAAAAAAAAAAAAAGAACTTATGATAGCCAAGATTGTCCAAGAGGGGGCAGTGTGCCATCTCAACAAATGTCAGGTCACAGAGGCCAGATTAAGATTGTGCTTTCTTTCAAACAAACAGCCAGACGAGGCTCAGACTCATCTTACTGTTTGTGAATGTCTATTTCCATACAGTGTTTGCACAGTCACTTGCAATAGACACCAAAGAGTAATTAAAAATCAATATTGGGCAAACTTTATGAGTGTCCTGTAAAGTTTATTTTCCTTGCAGTGCATACCTTTTGATGTTGAAAAGGACCCTGAGTGTATTACACACCAATCCCTTGTGGTGTAATGCTCTTTGAAGAGGCTTACGAATCCTCCAGAGTGATTGTTTTAATACATAAAATCTTCAATCACATTCATTTTCATATTCAAACACCTACTTTAAAAGCCATTCTCTCACTCCCTGCCTCATTTGGATTTGTGTTTCTTTCCTGGACATCTTGCAGATGTGCCTCTTTGTTTGTGGGATTGAAGCCCAGCGTGTGTGTGTGTGTGTGTGTGTGTGTGTGTGTGTGTGTGAGTGAACATAATATCAAGTGTGAGATGGGGTCATCACTCAGTCCGTCCTGACAGACTGAATCTCTGTGAAAACACTGCTGCCTCTCCCGACACGGCTGCTATTGGTGCGACGGCACCTGCTTCATCTCTGAGCTCACACACACTGCATGAGATATCAGACAGGGGTGCAGTTATGCAAGGACACTCGTGACAAGGAGGTATATTTATCCCGGGGGTGAATTTATTCCTTTCTGTTCTTTCCTCCCCTGGTTGACTCGCCAGTGTGCGAAGACCTGAGGATCTGAACTTTGATTGTGTGTGCATACTCTTGTTTGTATAATACTAGAGGTCCTCCAATGATTAAAGAAAACACACCTATAATTTCAATTATGACGAGCATTGCCCTTTTGAAATGTCACCATCAATATGTCTGTCAAGTGCTCTGAACAGAGACGAGGGCAGATGCCATACAGCATGTTCTTCATCTAATCTTGCAGGTTCCCATTTGTTTTTTGTTTGATTCGTCATGTCGGATGTGTTTGCTTTCAGATTGTCACTGCATGTGTTTGTGTGTGAGAGTGTCTGTTTTCCGTCAGTCTATGTGTAAGTGATGCTCCAGCAGTTATATAACCTTGTAGCAGAAGTGATAAGGAGGAGGATCTCCCACCGCCACCCCTCCTCCGACACTAAAATTTGGCGAGGCGGTGCTGCGAGAGCTGAGGGGAAATTCTTCCTGATAATTGGACTGTGAAGGATTTCTTCAGCACATTCAGCCACTCTGCTACTTCACACCATGGATTGTAAAAGGGGTTTAGTTTACAGCATGTCCTCTGTTTCTCTCTCTCTCTCTCTATGTCTCATTTCCATTTTATAATTGCATTCAGCATGTACTACAAAATATTCATAGTTTGCTGTTATCATACAGGACATCAGTGCAGTTTACTGTTTTGCAAGATGCTAACTGTACGTAACTTTGGAAAGCTATTGTTATTAATAGGAACAGTTTGACATTGTAGGGAAACATGTTTTCCGGCTGAGAGTTTGGTGAGAAGATCGATAGCACTCTTATGTCTATGCTGAACTTGAAGCTAGAGCTAGCTGGAGGTTATCTTAGCTCAGCTGACAGACTGGAAACTGGGGGAGACAGCTTGCCTGGCTCTGTGCAAAGGGGAAAAAAAGCAAACTATTAACTCCAGATTGCTGGTAGGCAGATTGTGTTGTCTTTTAATAAGACCAGGATAGTTACTTTCTTTGCTAATAGCCAGATCGAGCTATTTTTTCACGAATTAATTAATTAATTTACCTTTTGTATCCTCTCAGCAGTTTCCCCCAGTGAATAGTTTCACCATATTCCAATGAACTGGTCCCTCATCATGATTATTATTAATGAGATTTACAGTAGCTCAGTTAAATACAACCCCACCTTCAAAAAAGTTGTGTAAAACATGAATAAAAGATAATATGATATTCCTCTTTGACATATACTCAATTGAAAACAGTACAACAACAATATATTTGACCTCTCACCTTGATTTTTGTAAATATATGCTTATTCTGAATTTGATTGCCAGCAGCACTGTGGTGTTTTGGGACATTCTGATATTTTCTTGTGTGCTGTTGAAGGTGTGTCCTTTGGTTCCTGTTTGTCCTTTTTTGGCAGAGGCTGGGCGTGGTTCTCCAGGTGGCCTGGGAGATGGCTCCATCACAGCTGGGACTCATCACATCAAGCACAGCACAAAGACTGTGGACTGCAGAGGACTCGAGGCCAGATTGTTTCTGCTGCTTAGTGGTAGAGTTGTCTGTTTTATCAGTGTGACTCACTCAGTTCTTCATCTTTTGTCTTTTTCTTTATGTTCAGTGAGCTTTCCTGCACCGATCTCCAGCTCCAGCGTCTCTACCACCACGCTGCCCAGCCTCTTGCCTCCATGTGCCTTGTGTCTCTAGTCCACAATCATCGCCATCTTGTTTCATCTGTGCCTCCACCACCACTTTGTCAAAACTGTGGAGGTCTTGCCTTTCCTGAGGCTAAGTTGAAGGAAAAAAAACTAAAAGATGATCACATTACTTAGGGGAGTCTTATCTGATTTTTCTATTAAACCTCTTTGTCATCAATCTGGTCCCTGTCAGCATCAGCATTAGAAACAGTTTGTGTCCTGTGGCCCTCACCAGCTTCATATTTATCTTACAGACATGAGGTATTAATCTTATCTAACTCTTGTGGAGAAAGTGAATGTGTATTTTGCAAAAAATGTCTAAATGGATATGTCTTTTTATAAGGAAGCAAAATGTTTTATCCTTTGATAGTTTTCTTTTTTTTTTTTTGTTTTTTTGTGGTCTTCCTGGAACTGTTTCACCACCATGTGCAATTTGTTTTAATGCGCTGCAGCTGTGAATCTTTCCTCCATGTCCTTTGTGCATTGCACTGAGACACTGGTACCATCAACGGCACACTCCAAATGAACAGAATTTAGAAAACATACTGTGAGTGTTTCAGTGTGAACACACTCATATGGCCTTGCTCTCTGTTCTTCACACATGCGCATGCTTTTTCAAGAAGGCTGTTCAGATGAAAAGTGTCCAAACAAACACTATTTGAATCAAACACTGATGAAACAGCATCTGCTGATGATGCCAGTTCATGTAAACTGGCTGTAAACTGAGATGAGAGTGACTGTATCAAGCTTCAAAGGTATTTGCTGCGAATGCAAAGAAAATTCTCGTCTGTTCTCTCAAAAGTTCAGATTGAATAACATATGGTGCTGCTACCTATTCTTCACAGTGTATTTTGTCTCCACAAGAGATTTCCTGACCCTGGTATAACAGTTGGTATTAGGTTTGTGAGATGATTTATCACAGTAAAGGAGGCTCGGGCAGAAAAGAGCGCAAGAAAACCAGCTTAGTTTTAAATCACTTCACACCGGCAGGCATTTAGCCATTAACTGCTTCTCTTTTACCCACAAAGGAAAGGAGAGGTGCTTTATCACATAAAGCAGTGGCTGTGGCTAAATATTGGACAGCATGAATAGGGATGTTAGAACTTTATTAGGCACTCGCTGACCCAGTACAAGCCCTCACAGTTCAGGCTGTCTGCTTTTTTCCAGTCACAGACAGGCGATCTGTTGTTTATCAAGCGCAACAGCAGCCAGGTTGTCTATCTTTTTGTACCTGGCCTATAATTGTATATGCTCTGCCTATAGATGTGACAATTGAAAACCTGAAGGACAAACAATAAACATTGTGTAGCTGCGCAAAGTAATTAACAAGTTCCTTCACTTCAACGCCTCTTGACTGGTTTGATTGGAGAAAATAATGGAGGCAAGCGAGCAGTCACTTCTATGAAAAGTGTCACGTGGCAGCTGCTGGTGGTGGGCTGGTAAGGAATAGCTCACGGGGTTAAAGACTGCTGGCGTTAACGACACCACAGCAGGCCTGTAATGCTCCCTGCACTTGCCAATGATGAGTTTTTTTTCCCCCAAACAGTGATGACTTCCCCGGGTCCTCGTGAGCATGCGGATGCCCATCAACTCCTAAAGTCATGCTGCTCCTGTAATGAGGAAAAACATAATGGCAAATCCTGCTCGGAGCATCCTCTGGCTGTGATGGCTGCACTGGAGGGCATGTGCACTGAGAGCAGGGGTGCTTCGGCTGGCGAGCAGGCTTTCCTCATTATCTAGATGTGAGTGCCATGAGGGTCGAATAACGCAGAGGGTGTGGAGTCACATTAATCATGCTGTCACACATGTACAGGTCCAATCCAGAGATGGGAGTTCACGGCCTGCTCTGAGGATGACATCGAGTGTCCTCACTCGATTAAGCACAGTGGTATTTAAGGACTATAGCACATATATTTTTCTACTTTGCTGGCAAATCACTCTTGATAATATTTGGTGATGTGTGCTGTAATGGTAGCTCCGGCTCAGCGGTGCTCCCCTGCACCTGCATCTGATCTCTGTGTGGGAGGAATCCTGCTATTTCTCCTCAGCGAGCCATTGGTGTGCACTGTGTCTGCTCTGAGTCTCACCACGGCAATGTTCACGTATCACTGGCTACATATTCATTTCCACCAAAACAGCACACGGTGCACAGGGGATAAATGCAATGATTTGCATGGATATAGCTTTGAGAAAACAAGGCGATGAAAATCCCTCCCACCCACGATGGGAAGCAAGCTTTAATCAGGGGTAGGAGGGAAATGTCTCTATGCCTCCCGGCAGTTCAGGGGCAGGAGGCTGCAGGGTGGTGCAGCATGTAGAATACCTGAACAGAGAGATGAGGCCGAAGTCCTTTGAGAGGGACTCGCTTCTTCTTTCCCCCCTAAAAGTTGTCTCTGCCACAAGGATGATGCCACTCACTAAAGCAGTATTTATTAAGCATCTGAATCATTCTTATTTAATTAAAGATGAGCAGTGGAGCCGCTGAGTTTCAGTCAACACAAACTAAATTGCTTCAGTTTGGATTCTGAGGTGGGATGATTAGTGGATGTGTCGCTGTTGCGTGTAAAAGCTGAAATGGAAAATTTAGATGACGCTGTGGTCTGAGACTCAGTGGATGAACAGATGATACATTTCTTTCAGGCTCCCTGCCTCTGAGGTAATTCAATTCAATTTCTTTTATTGATTGACATTGGACACCGTGACGTTTACGGTTCATGCAAGCAGGCAGCGATAATGAAGGAATTACTTGCTGTTGGGCCCCTAACAATAAATTTCAACTCTGTGGAAGCTGGCAAGAAGTTGAAAGTGTGCGTGTGTTTATTGTACTTCTATCTTGGTGAGAACCATTATTAAAGTGACAAGATGTTTGCAAATAGAGCAGACTGTAACCCGTGTTCATTATTTTCAGGGCAGGCTTGAGGGATAGTTTGGTGTTAATGATGCCATGTACGGTAATACAAATGTGTTTGTACGTTATCACACATCTATCTTTATGAGATCCAATTTGAGTCTCTAAACCTTGACAGAATGCGACATTTTGGCAGGTCTGCACTTCTTCGAATGGCTTTTGAGGTTTATGGGTTCGTTTTAGTTTTAAGATTAGAATTACAATTAAAGTCAAACTTGCAGTAACTGATTTTTTGACCACAGCAGGAACTGGTTGTGAACACAACATTGAAATATTATCGCATTTTAAGTGGATATGGCTAACTTGTTAGCAAACAGCTTATTACTGATGCATTCAGCAGAAATGGAGCAACATTCACTTGGACTCATGTTTCTGTGCAAAGTTAAGTCCGTTAGTCACTCTTCTTTTAGCTCTAGTGGGAAAAACATCTGGCTTCTCAGCAGCTAAATGCCCCACTTTGTTCACCAGCTAGTTTCTGACTTTGGCTAGCTGCTGTTTGGTGCTGGGCTGGTACAATACAGTGGTTTTTTAGAGCTTTTTCACAGAAAAAAAAAGCCTGGTGTGACTGAGAATCAGTGAAAGTTGTGGATCATAATACCAAAACAATGAGACTATAAGGCTCCATAGAGATGAGGGCATCTGGAGAGTTGAGTGATAATTCTCTGAGTTCATCACTACAAGAGTTCAAAATGTCCTCAAACGTATAGCAGCACAAAAAAGTGTGATTTTTTTTTTTTTTCCGCAATAATCAAAGTCTTTTTGAATTGCTTCTGGAGAACACAGGAGGAACCTGTCAACCTGGTGGTGCCTCTGTTTGTTTCTCTGACATTTTTACTCTTTGAAGCCTTTGAAGATATTGGGACATTTTTTTCATTAAGCCCTCCAACATGTCTGTTTCTGTCAAACTTGAGCCTGGAAGAAGAACAGCTCTCTTTAATTTTGCATCTTAACTTTGCAGAAAGAAGAAAATGTGTCTCTCTCTGGGGTTGCAGATTGTTTCTGAGCATTTTGACTCTTGTACATAATCATATTTATAGAGATTGTCTCCATCCTCTCCAAAGCTGTCAAACCACTGAGGTGCCTAAACTTCACAACTCATGAAGTCTGACATCAGTTGCCCAAAGCTTACTTGGGAGGGATTTCATACTTGTGAATTAATTTCATATTGGAGAGAAGACTGCTTGACCTCAAAGGCTGCTGAAAATAACCTGCAATTTAAAATGGGCACTCGACCAATTTTACATGTCAAAGTGAATTTACCAGTCATGAGTGTGCTCAACCACATCGCCAGACAGGAATTTAGATACTGGATGGTTCTGAAAAATCCTCAATTACATTCAATGACAGTGTTTTTTTTCTTGTTCTTTTTACATCCAATGTCGGCCTTTTTACAATTCTTGCTCTTTAAAATATCTACATGTGGAAACTTGGGAAAGGTTAAGAACATAAAGTGGGAGGTGTAGAATCGTCCAGCATGGATCTAATTTCTGGGAATTGAACATAATATTTCATTTGGTCTGGTCAGAATCAGTTGATGAGTTGTTGAATTTGGTGCGTTTCCCCCTTGGCTCGGTTTCTTTTCACACAGAGAAAAATCCACGTGAGTCAAGATGCTGCACTATAAGCCATGTGAGAGCGTTCACTCATTGGTCAGATCTGTCTAGGTTGGCAGCAGGAACGCAGCACTTACATTACACACGTCCAGGTCCAAGCTCCAACCTTCATTCTCCGGTTAGTTGCTCATCCCCATCCCATTATGCAAAGCACACCTGGCACCTAGTAGTTGGATCAGATTGAGGTCAGATCATGTTCCCACCACAAATAAACCGTACCAGAATTCACTTGGAACCAGACTGAGACCACATCCTCTCCAGGGTCTCGGTTCAGTGGCCTGGTCCTCAGCAGGGTTCAGCTGAGAGCTTTCACACCAGCCCAAACAAACCACACTGACTGGAAAACACACCAGGGTTCATTTTAACTGAACCAAACAGGTTAATGCACCATTCTTTGTTTAATCTGTCTCTTACTAGTTCATCAGCTTTATGGAAAGACAAACAAAATCCTGAACTTGAGGACTCCTTTTTATTCAGATGCAGAGCAGTGCTGTGCAGAGTTTGTTCCTACTGTAATTGTGTGTTCTTTCATCATAATTTCATTTGCTGCAGAGTCAAAGCTATTTATATATGCCAACATCATGATGTGTTAATGGACTTTTTCTCCAACCGGCAACAGGATGCAATCCACTGTATCTGTTCGACTGCATCAATATGAGCTACCAATCTGATCAGCCTACAACCACAACACACGCTGCAATCCATCGGAGGGTGCGTGTTATGAATTTCGGTCAGTATCTTTATTCACAGGAAACAGCTTGGATTTATTTCTCTTAGCGGAAGCAGCGAGAAACCTCAGTCAGTCATAATCATGTGCCGTGGTTTCTGAGCCACCGAGCACAGCTTCAACACCGCACCATGCCTTTACCAAACATAATGTAGCAGAATGAGAGTCACAGGAACTCACCGTGCCCCTTATTTTACAAGTGACCACAGGTGTGACAGCTGACAGGCAGCTTCAGACCTTCATGAAAACAACTGCAGTAGCACACAGAGACAAAAACATGTGGCAGGCAAGACAAACGCAGCCCAAAGAGCTGCCATCGGATGATAGCAACTAATTAGAGAGTTTTCTCTTCTGCTCAAGGGGCTGTCTTATGATTAAGAGAGCCCAATGAATATGTATAAGATGTGAGCACAGGGATGGCTGGATCTAGGTCAGGCTGCTGGTGGATGATGGCTTGCCTGTGAAGTGAAGCAAGGAAGGCGTTCGGCAACACCACGCTATTCAGAGAAACCCTCAAGAGGCACACAGATGTGAGGGACCTTAACTTTTTCAGATTATGTCTCAAACAAGTTTATGGGCTCTTGGCATTCAGATGGAGGCGGCTCATTCAGCTGAAGAGCCCTAAATGACTTCTCTAGGGATCACTTCTGTCTGTTACAGCTTGGCATTTAAAAAGAGCGACTGGATGCATTGATTGGTCCATCTACTCACTCTGCAAACAGAATATTTCTACAAAGATGGTGAAGTGATGTCGCATGTTGCCGGAGCCCTCACGTTTTCTTACATTGCTTGTAGTCTGTAGAAAGAAAATATGCAAACGTGTCAGAGTCTAAGAAGACGAATGAGTGAGAAATAGAAAAGAATTCAGCTGTTGTGGATTAAGTATCACAGTGACCCTCCCATGTTCTCTAAGGCAAAGCAAGTGTGCAGTCCAGAGTCGTTAATGATGCTTTCAGTTGTTGTGCGATCATTTCTCTCTCCAGGATCATTACAACAGAAGTTACAGCAGCTGACAAATTTCACAGCTCATGATTTTGTTACCAAGCAATTACTTTGGCTTACATTATCGGCATTAATAATAGAACTGCCCCCGACAAGCTGAACTCAAAGTTAAGCTTTCTTGAGATATGAGGTGGAAGAGAAAAGACCTTTCTGTTGCAGCCAGCCTGCCACGCAGCTGAGTCCTCCCTGCTGTCACAGATGCCTAACCAACAGATCTGTCAGAGGATATGAGAAAAGCCCCCAATATTATTTTCTTTTATTAAAATGTGCACGCTTTTTTTTTTTCTACCACTTGCAATCACACTTGGGAATTATGAAAGGTCATATGATTCCTGCATGCAAGACATCTCTCAATAAACGCAACGATTTCTTTCTTTTTGAGGGAAAATGATTTGAACGAATTACCCCGTGTTATGTTTGCAGCATTTCGAAACAAAACTGCAGAGAGCCAAATCCGTGATCCTGAGCTTCTCAAAGCATACTTACATAACTGCAACTGTACCTGTGACTGTAATTCTCAACCTATCATCACAAGAGAATTTCTGTGATTCACACCACAAAAGGATTTTATGTGTGAAATCTTCGGCAGTTTTCAGCCAGAACATACAAGTGGCAGTCTGAAATACCTCCACTGCACAAAGAAATGCCTCCACTTGACGGGGACTGTGGCTCTCTTTCTCAACATAATGAACTCTGTGACAGGGAAAAGGCAGACCTTCACGCAGTAAAACACGGCTGTTTGCCGTCACTGAAAACAGCCACGCTCCAGTGTTTTAGTGATGGTGGAGGAGCAGCTGCCGACATCACATTTCCTAGTGCTCAATCAGTGTAACGGATGAGTCTCTGCTCCAGACAGTGATGCTGATACACACACACTGTGCGTGTCATGCATAAACACACATTCCCACATAAAGAGGCCATGTCCTGTGATGCCCTGTGTAGTGGTTGCCCCTCGCCATTTCTCCCACGCAGAAGGTGAACGAGCTGAAATCTCCCACTCTTGGTGAAGCTCCATCCACCTCACATGAGTGCAGCTCAATTGGACAGTGCAATGGAGCAGCGATGGACTGAACGCCACTCCTCAGTTAAGTTCAACTGTTCATTTGTTTTCTGTGCTGTTATGCATGACGAGGATCCACACGCTGCTCCCCTCATTATGACTTGAACATGATTGATTTAATGCTCCCCGTTTCCGTCTCTTCGGGGGGAAACCACAGCGCTGACAAAGTGATTGGATCATCTTGAAATGGAGAATGATAATGTGTTTCCAGCCCTGCACAGGGATGTTGTTGATTTATGTCATGGAGGAATGAGAATGGAGCTGCTCTTTTAGTGTTGAACCGTCACATTAGAGATACTACATGGAGTTCATGGAGTTCGCGTGCTTGTGCTAAAAACATGTTTACTGATTTTGGACATCTTTATTGCACATGGTCTCTGATCAACTTTCTTGTTTACTTTCGCATTGAATTCTGCAGCACAGAAGCTATTGTACTGCAGGGTCTGCGACCAATCAGGGATGGTAGTTTAGTTCCTGAGTTCCTCTGTCTGGATATTATAACACTATTTATTCTCAGTGGGAAAGGAGACATGCTGAAATAAATCTCATTCATTCAGTAGTCGGTGGTTTTGTGTATGGAACACTTACATAAAGTTAGTCGCAGACGATGTCCTTGAAAGGTGTCTGTGTTTCAGCACAGACTGTAACAAAACATAACACGAAAGCCAACAAAATTCCACTTTTAGCGACAATCATCATGAGAATTCACATCCAATATATCTTCCACAGACCGTTTACAGTATGCTGCTTCACAGACGTTTATTTCAAAGTAGACGCATGGAAGATTTTCAGACTGTGCAGAAAACAGATGATATTATTCTGTCTCCTGCGTTTGGTCTGTATTCTAGTTTTTTCATAAAAAACAGAAAGTGCCAGCAGCATGCAGATGCACTCGTTTTCTCTCTCCCTCTTACAGGATGCTTTCCTGTATATCATAGCCATTGATGGAAGATATATTCACATCAGATTCAGTACTTAATTAAACTGCACATTAGAAAAATACTCAGTTACAGGTAGAAGCACTTCAAAGTTTGTGTTTGAAGCTGCATCACTTGTCATGATAAATCCACAGTTAGCCCTGTCACCCAAGTCTGCAGCTACAGTATATGCAGCTTGTTGTTTACTATGTGTTCAAGTCTCACTGCTCTCATTATCAGCCTTGTTTTAAGCTGCAACAGGCAGCCATATTCAGCAAAAAAACTCTGATAAACCCATTGGACACCAGCCCTTGCCTGAAGCTGGCCGAGACCAGAGCTAAGAGGAAGGGTAAATATTTGGCTTTAATTTGTCAGTTGGCCAGAAACACGACTCCAAATGAATGTTAATGTTTCTCTGTGTCTGCTGCTGGATGTGCGATTGGTAACAGGTTAGCCCCAGGAACTTTAAAGGCAGACTTTCAGACCAAAAACGACACTGTTAAAAAGCACAAGGGGGTCAGTCCAGTTTGAGTAAAGCAGCCTGAAGAGTCAGGCTTTATATACGCAAGTCCCAACTGTGTCCTCAGCGCTCTGTACTGCTTCTCTGTGTGTCGATCACATGGGCATCCACAATGGAGCAAAAGTCAGAATGCTATCATCCAGCATGGGGTTGTATCCCCAGAGGTAGTTTGTTGATCCCACACATGCTGTCTGTTGTAATGCCTGCCTGGAGGGAAACACAGTTTAAACCTGATCTTTCCATTGAATGAACGGAGGCTAAACACCTCCTTGGCCTGTGTTACAAACTCAATGTACGTTTCAACAAAGAAGAAGAGCAGAGCGGACCAATAAAGTTTGGGGAAATATTTAAATATTGTTTCATCCCAGGCAAACATTTTAGTTGTCTGGGCAGAAAGAAGACACATTTGAGATTATTAAAACACTAAATACATTTTGAAGATGCTTGCCTATGGGCTAACAACAAAGCTGCGCATTGGTTGAAAACTAAGTTATCATCGTATTAGTGTATTGGACTGTTAGTTTGTATTGTCTTCGACTCCCAACCCTTATTAATATTTAAATGCAAAATCCAATTCTGTCACTGAAAAATGGGTTTGCAGAGTTTGTAGTTGAGAGAGTATAGTCTTCAGGTGTGGTGCCATATTTTTTTATGTTTTGCATGTTAAGGGTTAAAAAATGAGGTAGCTAATTTAAGCTAGGCAGTCCTAGTTTACTTTTTCTGGACAGGTCTACCATGCTAGCTTAACGTGATGTGAAGTGAGCTATCAGAACTAAGCTACTGAGATCTGCTCAGCTAGCTACCTTTACCTTTTTTCCCCGTTGTCAGGAACTGGTTTAGTTACTGTCTTAATTGATTACATGGCATAACAAATGTAATTTCATCAGAATAGAGGTTTTACATCCACAGACGACGGCTACTGGAAAATCAGCAACTATACTAAAGTTTAGCTTTCGCCATGGCTAGCTGTGGCTCTCTCATAAGCTGGCTTTCACCTGACGTAGACCTCTAAACTTTGGCAGAAAGTGCAGTAACTGCAGCCTGGGCAGCAGTACCAGAATGCAGTAACAGTACAGAACAAGTACAGATACTGCATTTTTGGGTCTGTTTTGTAGTTGCTGCAAATTTAAAAAGCGGCTCTCATGAAAATTATATATTTCTATTCATAAAGTAAAACTGATGTCAGAAAGTCAGATAAAGGTGAGAACTCAATGAATTTTGTGGATTGAACTAGTTTGTTTCCAGCACACCTGCAGTGTGGTGGCTGTGTGTCTGGTGACTTGTTTTGGTGTTTTTCTGCCCCCTGGTGACCAAAATGTAACTGATGCAGCTTTAAGAAGAACTATCAGAACCACAGTAGAAAAGTAATTTGTTACAAGTAAAAGTGCCATATCAGAAACTGTGGTTAAGTAAAAATGTATTTGACATCTTAAGGAAATACATGTTTTTGCTTTTATAAGGAGAATTACATATTCCTTTTGTTGCACTAGAGGGAGATCTGTTTTCATAAACATAAGTATACACCCAGCAACACATAGATATAGACAATACATAAAATCTTCATCTCTGCATTCGCACACTCAAGCTCACAGCAGTGTCAGCGAGGCAATTTGTTTAGGACTGCTATGGCAGAAAGGACAAATCTCCTGCTCAAGCAAAGTCTTCTCCATTTTAAAGTCTTGTATCTCAAACCAGATGGAAGTAATGTGAAGTGTTGACTGAGGGGGTGATCAGTGTCATTTGCTATTGTAAGTGCTAGGAATGTGATGACTGTGTGCTTCATGTCTGAGAGATTGCGTGTGGGAAGGCAGATGATTTTGCAGGCAGTGTGTGTGATGCAGCTCAGTTTGTTTTTGTGTGAGATGATGAACATGGTAAAGGAGCAGTACAGCAGGCTGAATTGTGCTTTTTGTAACAGACAGTGCTCTGAGTTTACAGATGTCATGGAGTCTTTGCTGTGATTGTTCATATATAGAAGTTGTCCTGATGTGATCTGTTCAGTTTTGCCACTTCCTGTCTTATTTTGAAGTCTTCCCTCATGTGTCAGATTTTACTTTACTTCCTGTGTTTTCCCACCCTTGTGATTGTCTAATTCATGTCTCCTGTGTCTGATTAGTTCTCCTCCCCTGCCTATTTAAATGAGTGTGTTTCCCTTTGTCCCTGCTGGTTGGTCCCTTGTATGTGGCCTGCCTGTTCCTTGTCAGTTCATAGAGTATTTCCTGCAGAGTATTTCCTAGATTACCTGTTTGTGGATCTGCACCTTGTTGGTCCCCTGGACCTTGCCTTTGTTTTTTGGACTGTTGGACACTGGTCCCCTTTTTTTCACTGGAGGTTTTGTTTGTTGTATGCACATTTTGATTTTGATTCTCACCAGCGTCACCTTCCTGTAAGTCCTTTCTTGCCTTACTTTGTAAAAGAACTTATTTGAACTGCCTCCGCCCTGCCTTTTTGTTTGGTCTGCATATTGGCTTCACTTCTTGTGGTTTTTCCTGGCCCCACATTATGACAGAAGTGATGTGTTGATCGAAATTGAGCTTAGTGTCTAGATATTTGAAGTTGCTCACCTGTCTTGTCATGGATGGGATGGGGTTCAGTCCAGTGTGGGATGTGTTTGATGTGTTGTTGAGTGTTTTTTGTCGTTTTTGTTTGTTTGTTTGTTTTGTCCATCTACCATTGTGTGAAGTGAGAAACAGAGTTTTGAGCTGAGAAGATTGATGCCACTCTCTGTGTGAACAGGGGTAATGTCTTTCTCTGCTGGGTGCAGTGGCTCCTTTTTACTGTGAGCTTGCAGGTTTCCCTGTTTCCAGTCTTTTTGCTAAGCTAACTGGCTGCTTGCTCTAGCTTCATAAATGGCATTGTTTTCATCAAAAATGCAAGTTTCCCAAAGTCTTGAATATTCTTTAGCTGCTGTGGGTGGTAATAAACAGCTTGCAGAGCTCCAATGTCCAATATTACATATATTGATATATACAGTACCAATACATCATATTGCATTATCACAAATGTAATCTTTATCTGAAAAGCTGTCTGACAAATGTAATGTGAGTAAAATGATCCATATTTTCCTCTGTAATGTTGAAGACTACAAAGCTTTGCCAAATTGAAACGGAAAAATATTGCACTTTCTGAAAATGTTGTACTTGAGTAAATTAAGACCTGTCTCCAGCCTCTGCTCTTGTTGCTGTACGCTAGCTAATGCTGAACAAGGTGGTACCACTGCAGACACACACACACACACACCCCCAGAGAAGGTTCTTACAGCCGTAATTACAGTCTTGCCACAGCTATAGGAAGTGGGGCGGCTGCGGGTGGGAACAGTGGAGAGGCTCCCAGCAGGTGGCCGGGACAGCGCACTGGAGAGAGCTCAAAATCAACCAATCTAGGGCCACCACAGGGCCTAATTACCGAGTGAACATGACTAATGATGAAGCTGAGCTCTGGTGCTGCTGCGTCCGAGCTGTACAGCCTTCATCGCCCCATCAGGCCGAGTCTCCCTCCCAGGTGGAGAAGCGTACAGCAGTGCGTGCACAGACCTCCCACAGCGCTTTCATGCTGACGCTGGCCAGTGATGCTTGTAGCATGGACCTCATAGTTATAAGCATGATTATGGAACATATATATATACGATTCAGTTTGTAGCATATGTAGATGTCCCTATGTTTTAAATTGAGGCAGATTTTTACATTTTTGAGCAAATCGAGAGGTATTATTTTCCGTTTCCACGTGAGAGCAGGTAGCCTATTTGCCACTGATAACTGTGGGAATGGTTTCAAGGGAAAGCGTTTTGCAAGAGAGAAGCAATCACTCCGCGCAGTGATACTCTGTTTGGAGATTTCCCGGTAGTTGGTCGCTGTGACTGATGGGAGTTACCCCCACCCCCCACAAGCCCATGTCCACAGTATCTTAGTTTACCTATGAATTATGTTTGACAGGTTGAATTTCTCCACACTTCACCAGGTTGTTCAATCAGGAAACTGTGAAACGTAAATGAGGCTCCCCTGGGATACAGGCTCAGAGATGAATACAGGAGGAGTACCGAGAGAGCAAACGTCATCTTTTATTGGCGAGATAAACGAGGCTGTTACTGAAGCTGCAGAAGTTTGAGGAGCTGTCCAGATGCTGAAAAAGCATCAGACAGCATTTCAACCGTAATAAGAGCTGGTGGCTCCAGAGGAACTAATGCAATTTTCAGATCAGGTGAAAATAAACTATTCATCCGTTGCGTGTGGGGTAAAGGTTCAGCTTATTCGCTTCATTTTATGTCGCGAATTTGAAGCAGTAATTTTACATCTGCACAGAAATCCGCCATGCTCTGTTCTGAAACCAAAACACTCAGAGATTTCACTTTAAATAGACGGCTTTGTCTCTCAAATTGTTTTTCCCCTGTTCATCTGCTCTGAAAATGCAGCCCAATGCCATATTCACGCCCCTCGGTGCTTATTTATTTTCTGTTAGAGGCTCTTAAAACCAATTTGGAGCAAAAATAACGATCCGTCCAGCCATAGATCAATAGCTTGAATCTGCAACGAGTGTCAGTCGCAGCCTCGCATGTAGGAGAATGCAGACAGGAGGGGTGGAGTTCACAGCTTTTACTTTTCAAACGCTGCTCTGGTTGAAGAGCTCATTCTGTGCCAGGAAAACGGCGGAGTTGGCGCTGATGCGTCCTGGCATGTGATCCCACTTTAGTCAAATCAATCCCCTCACTGCTGCAGCCTCCCATTAAACTTTCCATGCTGTTGCCCGTTCAATGGACAGCACTTAGGAGGTTTGCCTGGACCGTATCCGCTCCTGCTCGCTCGTCCGCTGCGCTCCCGCTCTCCACCGTCGGCTCTCCAGGTTCGGAGGGACTCACGGGGCTCGGGGAGCTGGCCTGGGTCTCCTGCACGCATGGAGGGAGACGTTATGGACAAGGTGGAGGCCACGGCGACGGTCCGTGACTTCGACCCTATCAGCGGGAGCATCCCGGCCACCAAAGTGGAGATCACCGTGTCCTGCAGGTGAGTCCACCCCGGTGCTGATGCCGCTGTGTCTGCGTCAGGTTTGGGGAGCTCCGCGCGCTTTTGGGTGCGTTTTGCTGAGAGAAGACAGTCCAGTTTGCGACAAGCAACGTGTTACTTAACATTTTGGTACTGGAAAACTGTTTCATATTACATTTCCCTCTGGAAAAAACTACGTTAAACATGTTTAACACTATAAGAACTCTACAAAAGGTAAAATGACAACGCTGTGAAGGTAAATCCTATCAGAGATCCATGCTCTGCTATAGAGACGCATTGACTAAGCCCACAAGACGTCAGTGGAATATTTGAGCATTTTAGAAATAAATCGTTCGAATTTTGAACCAGAAACGAACACAGAACATAATTAGCGTTGCGATAATGTCCAGAAATTCTCCTAATCACAGTCAGTGAAGTATTGCCGTCAATCTGGCAACTTTTACGCTTTTGTTTGTCTGAAGATTTTCGCTTTGACGTCGATCTATCTGTCAGCCCGTCTCGTGGGTCTACTGCGCTGTTTGTGTTTTGCGCGCGCCAAGTCGCGTGCCACATGAGATATCGACCGTCGTAGAGTTTGTTGGCGTGTCTGAGAGGTTTCCCCTGAGGCAGCGTGTCGTGTGAAGCTGAGGAACCGCTGCACAGGCTCCTCCAACGATAGGTGGAGAAACAAACGTGGAAAAAAATAAATATATATTTTCGCCCTCTTTGGCCATTAGAATTTAACTGAATCCCTGATCCTCTCCCTCCAAAACCTCTCTAAATACCACAAAGATGGCAAGTGCTTCGGCTGGTTAGGGTGGGGCAGCGCTGGCTGCAGGTGGAGTCACTGTGTACGGTATGCTGATGCAACATGAAGTGGCTCTACTTGTACAGATAGTACAGTTTTAGTTCACGTTTCTCATGGATATTGACGTTAATTTGTGTTTTCAGGGCCTCCTGGGCTGTGCATCATTTTGCCATAATCCACAGTGTTAAGCGCTTTGTAGCTCTGGGCTACATCAGCCTTATACGCATGTAAATGATGTGTTGCCATGTGCACTGCTGTTGCAACTGATTCCACAGAGATTTCATAAATTAATGCATGCAAGGCCACAGGCCAGAGATTTATTAAGCAAACATCCTGCTGCCATTGTTTTCTTCACTCCTCTCTCATCTGCTTTCCTCCCAAAATCTCCGTTCACTCATTCAGTTGTCTGGAGGGGAAACTGATTGATTGCCTTTCTTCTTGCAAACGCTGCTCTGTCATCCATTTTGAAATTCTGAAGTTGCTCAACAAACCCAACTTTGCTGCTGGCAGGCAGATGACCTTATAACCCATTTAGAATATTAATGAACAAGTCACATTTCAAAACAAATCTGTTAACCTTTGTAGAGTTGACAGGCTGACAGGATGGTGCAGCTATGGGGGGCGGGGGCCTGTTTAAAGAAGACCAACTGCATTAAATCCTGTGTTTATGTGATCGAAATGATAGAATTGTGTGTAAAACTGAGGCAAGTGTGTGTGGTGAGGATGTGTGTAAGGTTGGCGTATGGATCCGAGGAAGTGTGCTTGTTGTGAGCATTTTATCCATTGTAGGTTGTGTGTTGCAGCAGCTGGACTTGTGTTGTTTCCCTCTTGGTATACACTTTATTCACCCCTTAAACCTTCATACTTTAAGCTTGGATCTGTGTTGATGCCCCCGGGCTCTGTCGATCTGCAGCTCCCTTGTCTGTCATTAATGTCTGTCCAAACAAAGACTTGCTCCAGGACACAGTTTGATAGAGAAGAAAAATTCATCCCTGCTTTCACTGGGCCTTGAAACATTGTCTATTTCACATGCAAACACTTCAGGTCCTGCCTGTTCTTCTGTCTGACTTGTGGAAATTACTACAGTAGCTCATGTCTGACCTCTGACGACTGCTTCAACGATCAAACAGTGGACAGCTGAAAAGTTGGACACATATGAAATAAACAGCCACGCGTGCAGCCATTCCTCCCACTTATCAGCAAGTGTGTATTCGGTCCATCCAGTAGAAGCCAACAGAAACAATGGGTGTTATGTGGGTGAGAGGCGCAGGCTCCATAACACTGTGTAATTGATTTAGTAAGCCTGAAAGCTCTGAGGTTGCAGCGCACATGGAATTGAATTGCGGCATGTAGCCCTACAGGCATTCTCATAACCCTCTGCCAATATTGCAGCAAGCCCTCTGACAAACTGGAGGGACTGAAGCAGACACCCCCTTATCAAAACAAGAGCACATCGCTGTGATAGCACATTGTTCCCCCGTCTAAGGCTCCGATTGGTTTTACTCACAGGTCAGCCGAACCCACAGCATCTGCCTCTTAGCTGTGAGGGCTACGTTCCAGATAACGCTTCAAACTCAAGTGGCCTCTATGTGCTTTACCAAACACATGCCAGTGAATACAGTTCAGTGGGTTAGGGCCAGGCTTGATCCTGACTCTTATATGGCAGTAAAGAGTGTGGTCATTAGTTAATGTTTGAGCAGCCCTGATGAATATTTCATAAGTTGTCGATGTGGTTTGCTACATCATGCTTTAATTATGAGCAAAGTAGTAAATGTGAATCCTTCTGGATTGTAAAATGTGCCCTTTCTATATCTCAGCTTACCAGACCGTCTCAGAGTTCCCATGTACAATGACTTCAGGGAGATTGGGGCTTCAGCTCTGTGGTTCCACTGTGAAGAACACTTTTGGTAATGAATGTCAGAAAAAATGTGCACACTGACAAAAATCACAAAGCCCCCAAAGGCGCACAGATCTTCATTTAATGAATAGTTCACTCTGTGTTTCTATTCGGTCCATCGCAGCGCAGCTCCATGTACAGGATGTGTTGATTTTTAAATGCACTGTTTGTTGCATGTGACCAGAATGAGGGAACAGAGTTGATAAGCTTGACAACCCAGACAGAGGTTGACAAGTCTTATCAGAACATAGCAAGGGTGAATAAAGTCTTTCTTGCTCCTGAAACATCAGTTTGTGACATCATTTGTTAGATAGTTGCCATCCGGAGGAGAGTGAGGGGAAAGAAAATAACAAGGATTTGATGAAAAGCCAAGCTTTGGACACTGTGCTATTGTGAGTACGTGAGATACAATGACATAGTCCAACAGATCCACCAAGTGCAAGGACATAGCTTGAATTTTTATTTCACTGCCATTTAAAAACAGATCAACAGAGGGAACGTTGCAGAATTCATTGGTCCTTTACCACGTGTCAAAGCACACCACAGGTATGCTGTTAGTTAGTGGAATCGGCTGACAAAGCCACCCTCTCTTTGAATGAGCTCAGCCTCCCACCTGACCGCTTGAACGTCGAACTTTATCTGCTCCCATCATCAATTTCATCAGGACGAAGTTGCTGCATCTCGTCCGTCCGCTTCTCTTCTCTGCTGTTGCTGTGGAGCTCTTTGAAACCATTCATTTGCTGTGATAGATTGGTTAGAGTAGCACTGCATCCAATCAATGCATTCCATAGCTGGGGGATCTAACTCAACCAGGCCACTCTTCTCCCGAGGGATTCATTACCTGGTGAAACACACCAAGAGGTCACATGACTGCCAGCATCCTGTGACAAATGCTCACAGGAGAGGATCCATGGTGCACAAGGCCACTGATTGCTGTTCTCCGGGGTCAGTCTGAAAACTTACGGCATGCTTCTTGATCCGAAGTCTTCCTGAGGCAATCATTGCAGCAGAGGGGGGAGGCCTAATGAAATCATCAGAACGATTAGGATGTGTGGCATCGCAGCTCGATCTGTCAAAAACAATTACTTGAGCAGAGCAATTGGGATTCAAGCTGTGTAGCAACCTATTGTTTATTTGAATGCGTTGTTATGGCCTGTAACTCTGCTGCTGTTTTAGTGTTAATAGCTGCTGTAGCTGCTGAACTCATTCAGTCTTGGTTACCCATTCAATCAAACCCTATGGCCTGGTTTTCCGGTTGAAACATCCCTTTGTTTTGCCCCAGCAGAAAGCAAGTCTGAATTGAACTAGTTTGCATTGTGTAAGAGCATAAAATATTAATTAAAGATCTCTCTGGGTAAGAGAGAAATTTCAATTTGCAGTGTTTTTACTCTGCCATTATTTGCATATCGTCTTCTGGGTTAAGACTGACCTGGAGCGAGCTCGCAGGATGCAGGATGGCTTGTGTGTGTGAGTGATGTGTCGCATCTGTTTTGGGGATCGAGGCTAAGAGACACAAGGCTGCCAAGAGGAGGCAGATTTTAACTTATTTATTTATTTATTTTTTCCAATTTTGGGGATGTTAAGATTGCAGCAGGCGAGTCTCGCAGGTCGATGAAGCGGATAATTATGCATGAACCCCTGACACAGTGAAAATGAGTTTTGATCCCAGACACTTGGCTTGTGGTTGTGTCAGAGTTATTAATATGTTCTCATTTGGGATGTATGACATCCAAGGGGGATCCCATGGAAACACGGTTGCGGTGCCATGCCAGTGGTTTATAACACTCTGCATGTTGCCGGTGTCATCTCAAAGTGTTGATCGTAATGACAGCGAAAGTCAAGACTGCTTTGCAAAGAGAAATCAAAGCTGCACCTCTTGGCTCAGAAGTCAAGCTGCTTTTGTCACTTTTCAGAGAACCTGAAGGGTCAGCACAGTGTGTTAGTGGATTTCTGTGTTGGGGGGATATTTGACCGGCTTGTCTGGGAAATGTGAGAGCTGGTGGCAGATTTGTACAAAATGTGACAGGTCGCTCAGTGAAGATTTCACCACATTATGTTGCATTTGTTGAAGGTCTCTGAACTCAGCCGAAGGCCTGAACAAGTTACTCATTGTAGGGTTATTGTTATTTCTTTAGACATATCGGAGTTAGTAATTTTTCTGTTAGATACATTAAAATGGATTTGTTATACATTTGCTGAAAGGCACATTTCTGACTGTGTGGGTGAGAATGAGTGTGTGTGTGTCTGTGCTTTTGCTATAAAGCTGTGTGTAGAGCTGAAACGTCAGGTTTGATAAGTACAAATACAATTAATTTTCTCTGTAGGGAAATGGATTATCAGTCAAAATGTGTGAATCGTACAAGATAAACTTAACCACAAGCTACAAAACTGTGAAATGATTACAGGCTGTGTGGAAGCTGCCAGTTCCTCTAATTTCAAGTTTCTTTTTTGTGTTAAATGCCTTCAAACTGAACATGCAAAGTCGTATTTTATTTATTTATTTTTTTACAAGTACATGATATGCTTGATGTTTGAGTGGTTTCAGTTATGTTGCTAGTTGAGTGAAAAACTTAAAAAATAGAGAATTGTTTCATGTTTTCTGCATTCCACTATCATGCTCGGAACAAAAAAGTAATTCAGAATTTTTAGAAAATTACTGAAGTCATGAATGCCACATCAGTGGGTTTGTTCAAGTGGGCACAGAAAAGAAGGGAAAAGCTGCAGTGCATCATTGATTTCCACACAAAAAAATACCCTGGTCGATGAACAAAGGTGCTCTTTGTTGTCAAGGGCCTCGACAATCCAAACAAGAGGAAAAAAATCCAAAGCACTGTGAATCCTGAGAAACAAAATGGCCTTTAATATTACATGACTGACAGGCCTTTGTCAGGATGTTGAGGTAAAACAAACACAGACACTTAAGTAGCACATGACATGACACCAATGAGTTACAGAAGCTAAGAGAGCCAGATGGCTGCCGCTGACTTGTTTGAAAATGGACAAGCCAAAAACAAGCACTGCCCAGCTCGCAGTGCATCACCCACCAGCTGGAATGTTATTGGTCCGGTGTGGCCCAGTGCATTCTGGTTGTTGTAGGCTTTTTTCTTTTTTTTTTTTTTTTTTACCTTTTGAGTGAAAGGGAATACCACACACCTTTTCCTCTGTTTTCTCTGGTCATGTAGCAAAAATATTTCTACTGCATAGGCATCCCAGTTCTATGAAAAGGCCATATTTCCAGCGTAAAATACTTCTTTAAATATTTATTTGGCCATTATGAAAAACCTTAAGTGCTCGTAGGAACCGCTACTGCAGCTTCCATCTCATGAGGTCAAAAGAAATGGCAATTATCGTGAAACTGAACAGGGTTTATTTCCAGCCCAGTGGTTACATTTCAGGTCAATAAGTGTTTGAGTGAATAGGTGTGTGTGTCATGAGGTGGTCATGCCTCTGAGTACTTACAGTGGTGGTTAGTGTTCGTCAGTTCATGCTCATTACCACTTACCACCACCTACCTGCTATGTGCTGCTGTCACGTATCGAGGCTCAACACGAGTCCACTACCAATTAGACGACTCCGTTTCTCTCTTTCCACTCTATATGGTACTCTCGCAGCTATCTCATCCTTCACTAACATCAATTAGTGTTATCCCTGAGAACGGCATGCTATATCATCATGATCGCTATTGAGATCGACCCCGCTCTCACACTCGACTGAATCCACACAGAGTTTCCTCTCTCTGTCTCGATTCAATGATCAGTTACTGTCATTTCAAAGTCCAAATATGTATGAGCTTAGAAATGCTTTGCTGTGCCTCATTCATGTCCTAGTTTTCAGTTTAACGTGCTTTACATCGCCAGTCTGTGAAGTGCATGGATAGTGTGCAAAGATATTTGTAGCTTGGCATTTTTCACATGGAATGGAGAGATGAGGCGAAATTGGTGTGAATTCACAGTATGCTAAGTGCAAAGTGCTCGACCAGCGTTATAGCAGCTATATAGTATCAGTGTGTGGATCTCCCTCAGCTCCTTACAAAAAAAACAAAGCCAAAAAAAAAAAAAAAAAGATCTTTCTTTGCACAACCCCGAGCTGTTACAGTGTGCAGTTAACAGCGATATTATTCCTTGGTCAGACATTAGTCACACACCAAAAGCCAATCTGAAATAGGGAGTCACAGCGTATGTGCATCCTCATTTATTACACTAAGGAGAGCGGTTTTATGGCTGAGATTCTGTCAGTGCTGGCGAGACGGCCGCCCAGGGAGCGCTCTGCTGCAGGTATTGTCGACCTGGAGAGATCCCAGGTTGAACAGAAACTGAATAATTAAACAGATGGAGGAGAAGAAGACACCTGGTGCCATCGCAGTGAAGGTCAGCAGATGGGTCTGTCATTAATAAAAGGAGCAGATTGCACGTTGAATGTAATGCAGGGGACTTTGTGAGATCCAGACAAAAGTAATATTACTCCTTATCATCATCTGTCATCAGCCGCAGATTCAGTTATGCAATGCAAGCAGAGTTCATTTCCATTGACGAAATGCGGGAGTGCAGGAGGTTTTCAGTTGTTTTAATTTGTTTGTTTTAATTTCGGCTGTGGTGCTTCTCACACGCCCATATCTGATGCCCTTATAAGCCATGCAGATTTTAATGAAATACAGGAATACCCTTTAGGAAAAACTGACTATTTCAGTCTAAGTAATGGAATTCCTCCAGTCTGTAAAGGGTCAGCAGACCTCTGCAGCAGCATTTATCTCCCCTGTTTAGTTCTGACCCTTTGAACCCTGAGAAGCTGCTTATGGGTATATTAGACAAAAAGTGGACCTACTGACCGAATGGTGTGTGAGCAGAAAGACAATGTCAGCCCTCTGTCAAAAAAGAGGGGGCCATAGGGCAGTAGGGAAAGTGAAGTGACAGCATCCTTCACTTTGTCCTCCCAGTCATCTCCCATTGTCTCTAATGTAATAGAGATGAGATTTTCCTTCCTCTATCCAAGTCAGAGACTTGACTTTCAAGCTTGCATTTGTCGTGTCCTTTTAAGAACCAATGAGGCAGCAGCTCATACTGGAATTGGTCCGCAAGATTCAAGACTATTTAAAACCACTTTCCACTGAATTAGATGCCATTTCTCCAAGGTGCCAATTATGATTTCCGCAACTCTAAGAAAGTGGAGCAGAATTAAGGGACTGCTGACAATAAGGCACTGTGGGTGCAGGAATTAGTTTAATAATCAGCCACATGGACTAAGGAGCTGCTGAAATATCTCCAGGGATCTGACCGAGAGGGAACAAGTGCTCCTCATATATTCTGTTAAATTAGAGTTCAGCAGCCAGCCATGTTTTAGAGGTCAAACCTCCTTTACATTTTTCACTGTAGTGGGAACATTTATCAATATTTTAGCTAAATTAAATTACTTTTATGATGCATTTATACAGCCAGAGAGAATCTGCACATTTTGATTTCAGAGCATGTTTTGTTTGGGCGATGTTAATACAGTATGCAGATTTTCCTTCTAGTGTCTTATTAATTAAAGTGTGCATAACTAGTAACTACAAGCTTAATTCACTGATAAATAAACAAACATTACTTTGTCATGGATGATTAGATGGAGAAAAAAAGCTATTAAAATGATATTTGAATTTCGTTTCTTGTGGTTTTGTTTGTTCTACATCTAATAATGCACTCCACACTCTTGCCTCACATGTGATGAAATATTGAATCCTCCAGCAACAAGAGGAGATTGTTGCACTTGAGTTTTAACGAAGGTGGTGAGATCAAGAGGAATGGGAAAAGTTCGCAATTTTCATTCACTTATTTAAATTTAGATGGTTGAAGTGATCTCTGAAGTGCTACAGTATGAAACAAGGCTGATACACGAAATGTAGTGTGGATGGAAAGTAGCTGGATCTAATTACTTTTGTCCTACTTTCAATGAACTTCATCTTCATCAACAAACTTTCTCCACATCAGCTTTCGGGATAATGATCTTCTCTTATCCCACTGAGATTTGAAGAAAGAAGGAGTTAACTTTAGAAACAGGCAGCGTTACTTCAGTGAAAGCAGACGGATTATCTGAGATGTTAATACCCATCCTGCGGCGCCGTTGTGTCTTCCTTGCCCATGTGCACAGTAATATGGTGGATTAATTTGTATTGGTGTATAAATCTGTATACTAATCATTTCTTCTTAGAATGAAAATGTTCTGCAAGAGCAAAGTGAGGTTAAGTAACTCAGATGAAGGCTTGCAGTAACACTCTGTAGAGGTAAACTGGGATGTCATGTTTTCCTGCTCCACGTTTTCCATGTGGCACGTTCCCTCCCGCGTTAAGAGATGGGATGAGGTGACTGACAAGCTAATTGTTGGAGGTAATGGATGACAGACAGTAACGGGTGGATACAAAGGGGCAGCTAGTCATGGAAGCCTTTGTTATCTCCAATGATAGTTACATTGACAATGTTCCAACTGTTGTCAGGTCAGCCCAGGGCTAATACCCAACAAAGCTGCATCTATTATCCCCCCACGTATCCCTGTGACACAAGATTTTTTTGTCCAGGAACGTAGAATTATTTGTACATGAATGATGGGATGTTGCTTGGATTCACTCCTGAAATCTCATCTATATTCATTGAAATCCTGCTGTCCCCTAAAGGGATGAGGATTGTTCTGAACTTCGAGTCATTTACTGACACTGCTTGCAAATCAGGAACCAGAAACAAGATATGTATATATATATGTAGGCTTTTGCATTATAGCAATATGCCAATGAGATCATTGGGACCATCTGGAAAATGTCTCATGTAAAATGTTGAAGTGATTGATGGTACCCTCTCGTGTGTTTAGGTAATACCTGCTTTATTGGGTCTTGTAAAGTGACAGAAGGGTATGCTAAAGGGAATGACTCGAATTGTCAGGGAAATTCTCCAAAAACACAGAAAATCCAGTTTGTAAGAGGCTAAAAATAAAGAATGAATGAATAATATTACTGCTGATTGCGGCTCTTATCTTGAATGAGTCAACGAGCCAATCAGAGTTGCCTGGCTGCTTTAAAAGGTGTTGGATGATGATCAGTGTCAGGGAACTGGATAGCTCCTCCAAAGCCAGCAATTCTGTGCTTTATTTTCAGGTTTGGAGGATTTCAGTTGTGTGGAAAGCTATAGTTTTTATCCTTATACACAACAGTAGCCTCTTTTCTTTGATTGCGGTTCAAACTGAGGGAGACCGAGTGGGAACTGGTCTGAATGAAAGCGACTTGAATACACACAGTGCTGGACAAGGACTGGATCAGACTGATACTCGTAACATTATGACCACATGAAACACTGCAGTGACTCCAGGATGCTGCCAGGAATGCTACATGAGCTTTGAATCTCATCCTCACACACGGGTGCATACTGATGGACCTGTACAATGTTGCAGTGAATGGTGAAATAAAACAGGTACTTTGTGTTGTGGCTTGTTGCTTTTTGCCTGAAGCCAGAGTCACTGTGAGGAAACAGCGAGACTCCTCACCTTCATTGTGCGATACAAAGCTGAGAAAGAGCTGATCACAGGTTTCTTTGTGTTGTCATAGACCTACTAAGATACATTCATTCTAATAAAAGTTGCTCACTTGGTGGTAATTGTGACTCATGCCTCATATGCATTACAGCAGCAACTAACACATATTTTCATAATCATAATCATAATCAATTTGTCATTTCCTTGATTGTTTTGTAGTGTAATGAGCCAAAAGTGATTATTTGTTTTGTCTGACCAACAGTCCAGAATACAGATATATCCTGTTTACTATTGCAAGACAAAGGAAAGCAGAAAATCCTCGCATCTGAGAAGCTACAACGACCAAATTGTCTAACAAATTTGCTTGAAAAATGTCTTAAATGACCAGTTGCCCATCAAAGTAGTTAATGGCAAATTGTTGCCATATCATTGCTTACGATCAGTTATTTGAATAATTGTTACAGATCTAATTAGAGTCCTTCTCTGGCTGACCAGGTTGACTCCCAGCAAATGTGGATGACACATACAGAGTATTCAAGACTCTGTGACTCAAATTCTGACAATACAAAGAGTAATTGCTGTATCATTTTCATCATTTCTTACCTTTGTTCTGTGACCTCTTGGTTTTGTTCCCATGGTCCCGTTGAAATTAGGGGTCTGTGATATGACCTAAAATTTTGATCACACTATTTTTATGTTTTTCATTACAAAAATGAAAAGGACACTTCACTCGAAACAGTATTCTACCCCTTTTCACCTCTTTTCTTTAACAATGCAAGGCAACACGTCTTAGGAAAGAAAAAAAAGAGGCTGCGTTAACCTGTTCCATAATGTAGGTTAATAGGTAAATGTAATGTGATTCATTCTCAGTTAGACAAAGGGTAGGATTATGCATCTCAACAATATAAGTGCAACAGTCAGTGCGCCATGTATGCATGCAGCAGCAGACGCACATGGTGACGCAGCACAGAGCAGAGGAGGCTTTTCTGTAACAACAAAACCAGCTGAGCTTGTGTTGCTGTATGAAGTGTGGAGATAACCTTCGTTCTGGCTATGTGAGACAACGCAAAAAGCAATGTGAAGAGCAGTTTCCTACATCTAACCAGGTAATCAGTAAGAACCAAAGTAACAATATCACCATTTAAAAACCCTGTTTTAAAAAGTTTGAAAAAAAACAACAACTAGAAACAGAATGTGATGATTACAAAACACGTAACAATTACATTATTTGAAAATTATATCTTTATTTAGAATTCAATGCCAGCAACACGTGTGGAAAAAGTTGAGACGGTGGCAACAACAGACTGGAAAGGTGATGAAACGCTAAAAGGAAACAGCTGGTGGAAGATCTCTCAGTTAATCAGGTTAACTGGCAACAGGTTAGGCACATGATTGGGTCTAAAAAGAGCAGCAGCAGTCTGTCTGAAGGAAAGATGAGGAGGGGTTCACCACACTGTGACAGACTGCGCTGGCAAATAGTGCAACAATTTAAGAAGAATGTTTCTCAATGTAAAATTGTAAAGAATTTGGGGAGTTCATTGTCGACAGCACATAATGAAAACATTCAGAGAATCTGAAGAAATCTCTGTACGCAAGGGACGAGGCTGCAAACCAGTACTGGATGGCCGTGATCTTCAGGTTCTCAGATGGCACTGCATTGGAAACAGACACGATTCTGCAGTGGACATCACTGCATGAGCTCAGGAACACTTCCAAAAACCATCGTCAGTGAACTCATCGCTGCAGCCACTAATGCAAGCTGAAACTCTACCATGTAAAGAGGAAACTGGATACAAAACAGATCCAGAAACACCACCTTCTCTGGTCCTGAGCTCAATTTAAGATGAACTCGTGTTGTGGTCTGAGTCAAAATTTGAAATTCTTTTTGGAAATCATTGTTGTCGCGTCCTGGAGGCTAAAGAGGAGACGGACCATCCTGCTTGTTATCAGTGCACTGTTCAAATGCCAGCATCTGTGATGGTGTGGCGGTGCATTTGAGCTCATGGCATGACTAACCTGCACATTTTTGAAAGCACCATTAATACTGAATGACATAAACAGTGGAAAATAAGGCCACAAGCTTAAAGACAAGTGCAGAGCTGGAATACAGCTGCATATTTTGGATGTCTTTCAAGAATGCTTTCATTTTTTCTGTTTGCTATGTTTTCCTGAATGACTACACTTATGTGAATGAAAAAAAATGTGACACGCACATGCCATGACTGTCTGTCTTTTGTGTGTTTTTTAAATTCATTCGGATCAAAGAAATTCAGCTCTTACTCAAAGAAATGTAGAGAATTGTTCAGCCTTGGTGAAGGTATGCGCTCTCCCAATGCTTTGTAGTGAGTAGTGCCCGTGTTTTCACTGGCACTGCAGCCTGTGTGTCCTCTGTGTCCTTTCACTGAGCTTTAATGTGCTTATTGTACTGCTCACTTCGAAATGAAAACTCAAGGACACTGTGGTTTATGTGAAATTAAGTGTGGAGGTGAATAACCATGCAATTATTTTGTTTGCGAGTTAGCAATTTTGATTTTGAGAGGAAGCGTTTAAATATGGGTACAAAATGAGACTTCCTGCCTGTTACTTAAAAAAATCCAGTGAAATGAATTAGACCTTTATAAGCACATGCTGAACTCCAGTGACATTTTGGTGTTTCCTTCTCCTACAGGAATCTGTTGGACCGGGACACTTTCTCCAAATCCGACCCATGTAAGTTCTCAGCTTTTTTCGATGCTAATTGCAGCTTAGCTTTCCCTTGCTCGGTGTCACCTCCTCTCCTTTTGTAACGCTTTACTTTTTACTTTTGCTGAGCTTAAGTTTGATTCAGTTTACTCTGCTCTTTCCAAGTGTTCATTCAATAACTGCATATCATTTGCACAGTAATGTGACAACCTTTCCTCATTGTGAGCTACAGAAAGTACCTTAATACATGCAGGGTTTAAACGCCAGCCTTTGAATGCAAATGCCTATCTTCTGGTGAGACACATGGAGAACTGCCATAAAGGCATTTTCTTTGATACTTGCTGAGGGATAGAAAATGGAGGAGACATTTAACATAATAGGGAGGAGGTTCAAGCCCTTTGTATAAATAAGCTACCAGGGAAATATCACACTCGCCCTGTTTTTGATCGCCTGAAGATGAACCTTTGTGATATACGACAGATCACGTAGCGCTCGCCAGCCTCGGCATTCATTTGAAGTCGCAAAATCAAATAGGAATCAGGAGAATCCCACCGTTGAGAAATTGTGTTCTGATTGCATGGCTTAAACTGTGCTCCAGGAGCCTTCAATCTTGCTTTAGAGCTTTTGTTCTTTTGCACGTGGACATCGCACGCAGAATTTGATGCAGCGCAGCATCATCAAACTTGGCACTTCATTATGCTGTCAAGGCGTGGCAGGATAATTAATGATGAATGTCAGCAAAGAAGGAACAAAACAAACAACATCTGAAGGAGCAGGATGCTTGATTGAGATTGCTTAGTGACAATGTATTCCTCTGCTCTCTTTCTCCCTCCTCCTCCCTTCTCAGTGGTTGTGTTGTACACGCAGGGTGTGGAGTCCAAACAGTGGAGAGAGGTAAGAGATCGCAGCCGTCCCTCTGTCACCGTAACTCAATCATCATGTCTCCTCTCCATGACAGCCCGCTCTCTGTTTACAACCCTGTCCTCCCCTCCTCTCTCTCAAAGTAAATGCTGTGAGTGCCAATCATGTGCAATTGATTGACCCCGCCAATGGCTGTGCGCTGGTCAGCACTGTGTTAGCTGTGACTGATTGGCTGATTAAGGTGACAGCTACTCGTATCAATAAGGATTTGCCTCTGCGTCAGAGTCCCTTCTGACTGTTGGCCACGGGGCCTTAATTAGACCAGGGAGGCAGATCAAGCAGAGGAAGGCAGACCCAGAGGCAAGACAGAGGCTCCTTCTGGGATTATTTGTCCCTGTCTCTCGCTCAGCGGATGGACATACAGAGAAGTGGCCACTTAAATCACATGTAAAAGGGGAATATTTCATAATTCAGATCCGTTTTTTGTACTCTGATATCCCTTTTTGTCTCATGTAGCCGGCCATTCATTGTGATCATAAAACACTGTGTTCAAAAGGTAAAAGCCAGCCAAGTCACAGATGTACAACACAATCAATACTCTATATACATGCTGCCTAACAGGAAGACAGATACTCTTCACACTCAAATCCTTTCTGATTGAATTTGAGTGCTATGTTTATTGACTCTGCAGAGACCCCGGTGTCACACCGGTGCACAGTGGTGTGACACACCAGATTAAGAGTTGCAAACACTCGGCTCTAAGATATAAAGGTGGGTGTGGGCTCTGAAATAGGGAGGAAAGTCGAACACAAGAGGTTTTAGCATTGATTCAGCACAGGTTGATAATATTGATTTCAATGTAGATGAGAGACAGGAAATCTCACCTTTTATATGGCAAAGCAACACACATAAATGTATGTAACAATAACCATAGCCTTAACCTTAACCTTATTCAAACACCAAGTCTCAAAGAAATTGTTTTGAACGACTCATTTTTTTTCCCCCAGAACTAGATGAGAGGATTGAAACCACTCTCATGTCTGTGTGGTAAATATGAAGCTTCAGGCAGAAGGTGATTAGCTGAGCTTAGCATAGAGACTGAAAGCACGGCTGAAACAGCTAGCATGACTCTGTCCAAAAGTAAAAATATCTGCAAAAAAATCACCTCTAAATCTCACTAGTAATGCTCAATATGTTGTTTGTTTCAACCAAAAAACCAATTCAAACCAAAAAATTACGAGTTACGAGTCTCAGCTGGTTGCCTGACAAGACTCAAGATACTCCACTGTGTTATCAATACTTAACATCTACATCATCATCTTTCAAACAGCGTTCCCCCTCTCGAGGTTTAAAACTCAAACATCTGGGCCTCACAAAGACCTTTAGGTAGAGTGACCGATGGATCGGTTGGATGTTTGATCAATTGTTTAACTGATTTGCTGATTAACTGACTGAGCTGGGTATTTCGGAGAGATGACAACTGCTGGAGAAATGGTTTTACTGCTTTACTTTAAAAAATCCCTTTTGCAGTGGTAATCAATCAAAGCTAATAATACTTGAGCTCGGTGGCTGGTGGGAATTTTTGCAATCAGCTGGCTTTGACTGACAGTCAAGCATACCTCGGCACTGGTGGCAATGCCATGATATTCCTTTAAAAAAAGCCAGAGTAGTTTTTCTGATTAGCATGCAAATGTAGACAAGCATCAAGTGCAGTATTCAGGCAGGAAGAGCCTCCTACACCTGTCACCTCTGGTTACACCGCCCCACCTCGAGCTTACAAACTGTGTGTGCAGCCTGAGCGTCTCCCCCTGAAAGAGATACGGGCCTGTGTCTTCAGCGCAGGCGACAGCTGGCTTTGTGAGCAGAAGAGTCAAGCTGTGCAGTATTGATAAAGCTAAGCGCCTCTTTTTCCCGTCTGTCATGTAATGTGTTTTTGTTCTCCCGGGACTAGATATGGTTGGTCGGAGCACCTTTCACCGTGCCGCCAACCGTTCTTAATCCAATTACTCTTCCGTGGGACGTACTCCCCCCATCGGCTGCTCCTCCGTTAGAGAAGAGTATGAAAACAAATCCTTGTGGATAAATTGTGTTTTGATTCCAGGAGGATGCCTTCATCAGCTCTTCTTGACACCTGTGCCCCCTTGACTAATTTCTGTCAGCATCCGCAGTCGAATATATTAAAACTGTAGCTGCAGCCCAACAGTCCCCATGACTTTAAAGTCTTAATCTTCAACTCCCTCGTCTGTAATTACTCCTAATGCATGACAGGTTTTTCCTCTTTCTTCTGCTTTCACCTAGCGGAGCAGCTGACACAATATAACGTCCCTAAATTCACACAAAGCCGGGCCTTTCATAGACGTTAATCTTTGTACTAAGATGAATTTTCTGACATTGCAGCTCACAATTTATCCTCGTTTGGATTATTGGAGGCGAAGAAGTGCACGCTTAAAGTGCCCAGATATCCTGGGGGGTGGTTGATAATTAATTGTAGTGCTTTGCAACTCTGACTGACTGTGGACTTGCCAAGGTAGGAATAATGTGTGGATTGGGACTCCTGTTATTTCCTCGGGTGGTTGTTCTTTACTTTGATGCTGATTCTTCCTTTGTTAAGTTCTGCCTGAGACCAGAATTGAATATGCTATCGGCCCCACGCTGCCACATTCAGCTCCCACGGTATCATGAAATTGGCTCCTGTTTGCTCGGTGGAACTTTCACCTGTTTGGCATTTGCTGGATGTGGCGCTCTGGCACTTTCTGACAGGGATGGAGAGGAGAGGTGGTGCTATACAGCAGTTAAACTTTTATAGGCTTAGACACACTTTTATGTTTGATGGCAGGTTACATTTCAGAAGAGCCACCTGCTCAAACTGTCATATGTTGCACACAATCCAGCCTGACTTGCTAGCACAGGTGTCCATCTGTTAAAGGTATTCCACTGCCAGAGCCTTACTCTGTGGAGCTCCCCCGTTATGTCCCACTTCGAGCTTTACCCCCACTGGATGTAATCACAAAGGTGTGAGCCTGTAATCCTGCTGTTTCATCTCCTCATTAAGCCCTAACACTGCTATTATTAATTCACTGTGTCAGTTGATGGTAACACTTTCTACTGGGGAGCTTTTATTTATGCAGCTCAACATCAGTTCTGAATTATTCATTTTGGATACAATTAATGTGCGTGTGCGGAAGGTGCAGATCCTTCTGCGTCTGTTGATTTGTTTATCAGCACATCGGCTCATCAGAAGGTCTTGCTCTGTAACACTGACAAATCTGTGTCTGCGCTGGCGGGCTCCCATTTTCTCCTTAACGCCAGGGAACAGGAGATAGGTTGCCATCTTCCCATCATTTGTGACAGTTCCCCCGGTGTGGAGACAGAATGTGAAAGTCACTGTTTTTCTCTGCTTTTGTCTTGTCACCGCCCCTCCATCCTCCTCAGCCCCTTGTTTTTTTTTTGAAGTGGCTCTGAGAGCAACAGTGGTGTTAATGTGATATTAATTAAATGAGTGTAATTGGACTCAATAAAGTGCTTTCCTCAGGCTCGCTCACCACAGTACAATGAGAAGATGCGAAGAAGAGCTGACACTGACTTCTGTTAATCAAATCTGAGCTTATCCAGAGCTGCGAGTTCAACACAGTAGCCGGGGGCCGATCGAGGGGGTGGGGTGAAGTAATGGAGCAGTAGATGTAGTTTCTGTGTGACTGCATGATGTACTGTCTCAAAGCTCTGCGCTCAAATCTTCCTCATCTGTCTTCTTTTTCCCTCCCTTCTCTCCTGGTTCTGATCTAGTTTGGGAGAACAGAGGTGATAGACAACACGCTAAACCCAGACTTTGTCAGGAAGTACATCCTGGACTACTTCTTTGAGGAGAAGCAGAACCTGCGCTTTGACGTGTGAGTTATTCCGTTTGATCCGGTCCTCTGAGGACACACACCGCGGTGCCGCCCTCTTCTAACCCAGTCCTCCACTTCTTCCTTTTGTCTCCACCACAAGCTACAGCTTCTCTCTCCTTCACCCCCCCCCCCCCCCATCTCTCTCTTCACCCCCCCCTCCCTCTTTCCTGTCTCTCATTTTCTCTCACCGAGTCACTTTTCTGCTCTCTTCCCTCCCTTGTCACCAGCCCGGCACTCTCCTGAGGAATTATTCATCAGCGCAGTGTCTCAATACTCATTCGTTGAAGGGAGATTGGTATAAGGGTGATAAATATTTCATATAAAGTTTTATCCTTAATCTCCCTGCTGCTAAGCAAGGCAAATGTCTGAAACCAAGTCCTATAAAACTCACAAAGACCCCCATCCCTCCCTCTTTCACACACAGCTGCCGTCCTCCTCAGGAAAAGGCCAGACTAGTGTGCGGGTCAGGAAGGTGCTGTTTCATTTTGAGAGCTCAGAGAACAGAGTCAGGATCATTTTCCTCCTCTCTCCCCCCTCCTCAAGGAGAACAGATATGCTTCCAAAAATCTGTCCTTTTTTTGCCTTTTTTCCTCCCTTCAAGCTTGACGTCCCCGGTGGACTATCCAGGACGGAGCTGCCGGTCTCTGAGGATTTTTAGACACTTAATGAATTCATTTGGTGCGTTATCATGATACGACTCTGGAACAGGAAAGGAGGGAGTGCATCCCCTCACAATTAGTGTTACTCATTTACATCTCTCTTTATCACAGAGGTGGGAGCCAGGGCATACTGAGGTTTAATTACTTTTACATTAAGTTTGACTGGCAGATGCTCAAAAACTTTCCCTGCATTGCTAGATTGTTTCAATACGATCCCCCCAGGCATAGCACGGAAATTACATTCATAAACTATAGAATGACTTCCTTAATTAACTGTCACATTATTGCTTACACTTTTTTTTTTCCATCGGTCGTTCCCTTTCGCTCCCTCAATGACCCAGGTGTGTGATTGACAGGCAGAAAATGTCCACGCTGCAGCCAGTATTCTTTTATGAGAGTCTGGATTCATTTGTTAGCTCTCATGATGCTTTCCCCGCGTCTCTGCCCCTGTGATTTGTGGCCTCTTTGTGATTTCAGGTATGATATTGATTCTAAAAGTCCAGATCTGGCAAAGCATGTAAGTGAAGATCTTTTCTTGGTAACACTTCATATTAAGGCACACATATCCACCCTTAATTAGTTGCTTATCAGCATGCATATTGGCTCTTTATTAATCATTATAAAGCACTTATTAATGGATTATTCTGGGGTTAGGGTTATTAAGGGTTAGTGGCAGGTTAAAAGCAACTTCCTTACTACAATTAGGAATTGTGGGAAAACTCTTAGATGATGGCCTAGTAGTTGTAGAATATGGTCATGCAGAAAAAGGGATTAATCAATGGTTTTACAGACTAGCAAAGAGCCATTATGCTCATAGGCATGTTAATAAGCAATTAATGGCGAATATGTGTACCTTAATATAAAGTGTTACCACTTTCTCTCTTTTTTTGTGGATCAGGAGTTTGACTTCAGACTTGATCCCCAAATTGGTTTGAACTGTTGGTAAAGCATGTCTCTGATATGTAGGTTTTATGCAAACCAAACTTTTCGGCATCCGAATGCTCAAATATATTTTGGAAGAATGAGTGAATTATGCTTCACATGCCAAGATACTGGTTATTGGTCTGTCCCTTCCACCTGCTTCAATTTGTAGAGTGAGGTATTTTATTCCTCCTGAGCCTTAATAATCAGTTACATTTGCATCTGGCATACCTTCACTACCTTTTTTTTTTTTTAGGAATGAGAAATGAAGCATTGCACATCAATATCAAAGCTTTTCGACACATTTCCCTGTGTGCTCTCTAGTGTCGTTTGCAGTTTAGATTACCATTTCCAAAGGCAGCATACAGTTCATACATATTGACAACAATATACATTTATTCAAATGGACACTTTATTGAAGAACATACATTCAGGTGAACGACCCATCGAGGTGAATGTATGTTTATGCTGAAAGCTTTGATAAATAAATTCCCACTCATGACACATGAAGAATATATTTGCAGCACGTGGTTTGCATACTACCCAAATCTCCATCAGTAGTTACGCTTCTGTTGCTGTGCTGCTTTAATGTTGTGTTTTTGCATTGCGCTGCATGCTCTGGAAACAAACTGGTTCTTGTGTGAGGCTCTTTGTGCCTTCATTGCTTTCCCTCTTTCATGCTCTTTCACTTTTTTCTTCCTCTGAGACTCTGTGACTCTTTACCCTCTGCTGTTGCCATTCTGCCTCTCTGCTCTCTCACATATCTGCTCTTCTTTCTTGCACTTGGTTGATGACAGTCTGGTATTTGAGTCGTGTGCCTTCTGTTCCATGATATGCTCTGTTGTGTCACTGCTGCTGCCTGGTCTCTCTCTCCTCCTTCTCCTCCTCCTCCACCTTGGAAGCCAACCGACTTTAACGTACGTGTCTGCCTCAGACGTCCTAATTTATAACCGTACAATGTTTACGACAATGCTAAATCCTCACGACTCTCCTTGTTACCCCCGTGATCCACCTAAACGTCCCCATCCTTTGCTCCACACCCACGTCTCTCTCCATTCCACTTTGTGCTCCCCCCCATGGCAGGACTTCCTGGGACAGGTCTACTGTACACTGGGAGAGATTGTGGGCTCACCTGCCAGTCGCCTGGTGAAACCCCTAGGGTGAGTCTTCATTTTACTGTGTTCACTTTTTTCCTTTTCTTTTCCGCTCAAGGAGACAAACAGAACAATGTTAACTTTGCGAACACGAGTTTGCAGATATGATCAGGTAATGAAAACTCGGTGCCACCTCTCAGCCCGTTCAAATGTGACATGTTTCTCCTGCTGGATTTCACACACTCCAGCAAAGATGAGGCGGTGATGAATATGTCTGCCTTCTAGAGTCATCTGTATCATACATTACGCTGCAAGATTAGACCCACATGCTTGGATGGGAATGGGTAATTGAACACGACTGGGGGCTTCCTCAATGTAATTACCGTCATTAGGGAGGTGATCTAGCACAGAGACTGGATTGAAGTCGGTGTGATACACATGACACTGTCAACTCTGCTTCAAACTAGGAAATATGAAGCCCTGAAGCCGCTTGCACCCACAGTCGTGTGCGTAGCTCTTTGAGTTATGTGTGTCTCTTTGGCGAATTAGAAGGAGGGCCTGACCAACTACAAAGCTTGTGTTTGTGTGTGAGACTGTGAAGTGCAGTGTGTGTACCTTTATGTGAAGTACGAGGCAGTGCTGGCCCTGGCAGTGGGGGGTTTGTGTGAACAACAGGGCTTTGGTGTCGACCATGAACTCTGCCAGGGACTGGTGGCTGTGGATTACAGAGCTCAGTGCCCTTCAGTGCTGAATAAGAGGATGAGCAGGATCAAGAGACAGTGTTCACCACTATGCTGTAAACTAGGCTTCACTCCCCACATCAGAGACAAACAGAAGGCTCAGGAGCCCCCAGACAGGATGGACAAAAGCATCGATTCTGCAGCGTCAGCGGGGCACCTTGATCTCCGCTGAGACTCTGCACTGATGCAACACCCAATTTAACTGCAGCAGAGGGTGATGATGATGATACGGTTGTCGTTACAGTCGTCACAGTTTACTGAAGAAATGAGCCCTTATGAAACTTGTGTTGCTGTTAACAATCCCAATAGCTTTTATGTCAGGGAGCAGCAATTCAGAAACACAGGGAAAGTATAGGTTTCTTCTGAGTCTCTTTTCCCGATGACATTCAGTTAAGGGTGCAGTTTTATTCAGCCCTTCCTTTTCGGAATAGCCCAACAGTATCCATGGGTAATGGAGATTTCCTCCCCTCCTGTGATAGACGATAGCTCAGAAGTTGTTTAATGGTTATGTGCTCCATTTCCTTGTCATGCGCCCTGATAGTGACAGTGCCTCTCTGGACGGGAGCTTTGAGGAAGGGCTCCCGCAGGGGCTGAGGAAATCTGTTAGCCATGCTTAAACGAGCCTTCCCAAGGCGCACTGCATCCAATGACCTGCTTAAGAAGCACATCAGCACCCCTTTCCCTATTTTCCACACTTCATCTCTCATTTATTCCTCCGCCTTCCATCCACCAGATTCTTTTTTCCTAGTTTGACCCCCTTTCTCTTCATTGTGTTTTCTATTTCTTCTTGTTCCCCCAAACTTCTCCCCCTCTCTTTTGTTCTGCCTTCATTTTGCTCCCTCTCCTCCATCCAGCACACACACACACACACACACACACACACACAAATGTGTTCCTCTTTACTAGTGGGCACATTTTACTGTCTTATCCTAAGCAGCACCTACCTATGCCTTAAACCTACATCTGTTCTGCTTTTCCACCACAGGCAGTACTGTGGGTGGGGTTGTAAGCAAGGCTTTGGGCATAACCCCCTTCACTTCCCAGAAGTTGGGGAAAGTACAGACAAGACTTTTCTTGGTCTTCAGAAGCTGCAGCATTTACTAACTGACTGCAGCCTTTACTGTACATTCACTGCCAGATTGACAACTTTCTGCTAACCATTTCCTCCACTCCGTTCACATCCACCATCATTTCTCTGCCACCTTCTTGCTCATCCACACACTCACACACGATGCACTGAGCTACGCTACTCTTTGACAAGAACACAGTGGACACTGAATGATGTGTGCTCTCTCTTCTCGGTGTGTGGCTGTTTATTGCAACAAAGGAACAAGATTTGTTTGAGGAAAGGCTGCAGGCAGCAAGGAAAAAACAAACACATTTGGAGTTGGGAAATCCTATATCAGAGTGCAGATGATGAGACGACTCTGATGCTTTCTGACCAATCAACAGACCGTAGTGTTTCCAGCTCTGCCTTTAAGTACTGGAGCAGTGTGCGAGGGACCAGAGGGGTAACGAAAAGAAGGCACAGAATGGAGTGATTCTGTTGGTACCGTCCTCAACTCCTGACAATGGAAAATAAGCATTCTAGTGGGTAACGAACTGAACTGAACTGAAATGAAATGTACTACGTGGTGGAAACGTGGCTCTACTCATACAGTAACCATAACCGCAACATACCTTGCAAACCCAACTCAGAAATGACCCGTCATAACTCTAACCTTCACCTCAAAGCCGAGTCTTAATATTAAGCATAACCACTGCATGCTCAACGTCAGACTTTAGCCCAAACCTAACTCTGCTTTAATATCAAAGAGTCTTAAAAAATATCTAGACCGCAAAATATGTGATTTACTTAGTGAACACTAAATTTTGGTGTGAAAATTGGCATGTATGTGCAGTATTCATCATGTATTCAGTATTCATCATGTTGTGGGACTTGTTGTATTATTAACATCATATTATTACATTGTGATGATTGACGCACACACACACGCACACACACACACACACACACACACACACACACTCCTTTTCATGCATGCAGAAACATAACCTGCTCCTTGCGATTGGCTCAGTAATTTAGCTCAAACCTTTCTGAATTTGTATGTTCTGTGCACATGGGGACAAACATAATATTGTGCCATTTGCCTCCAGGAAAATTTCCACTTACAGACTGCACAGACTTATTTGTCTTGGGGAAAATAACAGGTTGGATGAGATGTATGGCTTTTCCTACACGCCTTTATTAAGACAGAAATGTTTGCCAGTGGAAGGAATGTGAGCTATGAGGCACTGAACTGATACAGTGGCACAAAAATCCTTTTCTGTTTATAATCTGCTTTTAATGAGAGGCATGTATCAATGTTATTGGTAGCTGAGGGAGTGCTAAGCTGAATGATTGACTGATGCAAGTGAACGGCATCTTTTACTGAAAACATGGTAGCTGTGACGCAGCTCTCGTGGCTGTTATTATGTGCATAGCCTGTGGGAAGGAATCATGATATGTGTGTATAGGTAACACGGTAATAGAGTTCATTATACAAATGGAAGTAATCTTTTCTGTTGAAATGGTAAATTTTACCACACACTAGAACATATGGATGCAGCACACCATTAGCATGTTAAAGCCATTAACGTACTGTGACTGACCCATAAACAATAATACAGTGACTGTTGTGGTTGTACCCATGGGGGCCAAGGGAGGAAAGCAAAGGTAGAAATATAGAAAATGACTATCTTTTTGTATTTCCTATGTAAAGCATGCATGATGAGTTGAATAAATTGAGAGCCCTAACGCACATCAAAGGCTCGACTGAACTGTATCCCACCTGTCTGACCCAAACCATCATCAAAAGGAATAATCTTGTCTTCCAGTTGTTTCTACAACGCTGCACATAGAGCGGTAACAGAGTAGAAAGTTTAGGAAGCACAAATGTGAAGTACAGTAAATACCTTTTAGTGCACTTCATATGTTTTTGAAGTGAAAGTAAGATTTGTGCTCTGCTGCAGTGTCCCCTGGATGTGGAGGTGCATGGGAAGTTTGATGTAATATGGATTTTAAGTCATTGCATCTGTTTTCCGTGCGGCAGTGTACTTTACTGTGTTTTCTGCAAGTCGTTAAGCCATAAACTGTTTGGATGTGTCTGTAAAGCTCAGAGGCTGCACCACAGTGGTACTTTGAATGCAAGACTTCAAAGTCAAAGGCCAAGCAGAAATTAGATTTAAGTGAGCCCAAGGGTGTAACTCGGAAATTAAACAAAAAAGAAAAAAACAGAAAAGATGAAAGTGTAGTTAAACTGATAAAAACCGACTTTATTAAAACATGGCAGATTTGATAAAGCAGAACCAATATTTGATCAAAATCAGAAGAAGCTTTATTTGATAAACATCTTTTTTTTTTTTTTTTTTTTTTTTTTTTTAAATCACATCTCGACTGTTAATCATTTGTTTTCTCTGGTGTGGGAATTTATGGCTTAACATGTGCAGTGGCCAGTGGGTGACGGGCAGGCTAATGTCTGAAGATACTAATTAACCTGTTTTAAATACGTGCTATCAAGACACCGTCAACATCAATAAAGCGGCAGGAAGTCTTGAGAGACTAGTAAACAAAAAACCCACGTCGCACTGTTGGTGCAGACCGGAGCTCCAAATGGCTCCGGACTGGATATGTAACATTCAGCTGTGTGATGAGGCCTCAGGGAAGGAGAAGTCAGAACAATCAGCGCTGACTTTTCAACATTAAGCTTTGATTGACACGCTGGCTGGTGCACATGTTGAATGATAACTGCTCACTTTTGGTGCAGACAGTGAACAGCCTGAGAAACGGTAATGTTTTTATAATGAGGCTTGATTCAAATCAACCATGTTTTCAATACACTGATTCATCTTTAAAAAGTCAGAATGTAAGATATCTAAAAAACCGCTTTCACTTCTGGAACAATTTTATCACATTGAATCAGTTCAGTGTAAAATTGAATAATCTTCTAATACTCTCTCAAGCTCTCATCCTTGTCTTCCTGCTGAGGACTCGTCATCATTTCAGCATTGTATCTATGCACATACATCTCTCTTTGCTCCCTATAATTGAGCTTTAGACAAAGTATTAAATACAGCAACACCAGTGCAGTCTAACTCAATAACAATTCAGTGATACTACGTCTCTGAAACCTCTGATATTTATTGAGACTGAGTCAGAGCTGTAGATGTAACTCTATGGCTATTTGAGCAACAGTTGTGTGTTTCTGCTGCTCACAGTCTGTTCGATCAGATTTTTTATTCTTAATCCTTGTTTTGCTGGCAGGAAAAAAGAGCAACAATCATCACGGACTCTCAGAAAAGAGGAAACATTCCCTGAGAATTAAGTGACTTAGTTACTGTTGCCACGCTTTCTTTCCAACCTCTCTGTGAAAATGATGGCAGATTTACCAGTGTGACCCATAATTATTTTGTAAACAATGGGCTTTGAGTTCATACAGAGGTAGACAAAAGCATCTTATTTGTTGCCAGGACTGTTGATGTTGCCACCTGAAATAACAGCTGTGGTTTGCAGCTATAGCTACTTAATTAAGCTGACAGAAGCTGGCTGGCAGCTTCCTTGTTTTACAATGATGAATCCTGTAAAAGGGGCCTTGAACATAAATGTGGTGGCTACATAAATTGCATGATATTGTGCTAAAAGACTGAGGCTAATGTCACATCCTCACCAGCTGATGGTCCATGTAGGAGATATGGAAACACAGAGGTAGCATTGCTTTATAGCAGTGTAGAGCATGTTGACTGGAAGAGACTGTCACAGATGGAAAGCAGTGTTGAACAGGTGGGTCTTAAGGGATCTTTTGAAAATGGAGAGTGAAGAGGAGTCTCTGATGGCGTTTGGGAGTGAGTTCCAGAGGGATGGTAGTGCTTGGTCACTGCTACATGCTAATATATGCAATTTATGTTAGAAACAAAGAGACCCCATCGAGACTCTCTTGACTCACCACTCATAATTTATATGGAAAAGTCAAGTACATCTTTACAATGTCATGCTTACAAGATGTCAAACTGCTGCTCAAGTAGCTGAGCTGTATGACTCACCAGAACTTTACTCAGAGAAAACAGAAGCAGAGGGCATCACTTGTCTCATCTCTACTTCAGAGACTCTCAGTTCCTTTAAAGTTGTTGGTTAATGTAGTTGGCTGACAGACTCGAGGGTACACAGCGGCCGCTCCTCCAAGATAAAAAAAAAAAAAAAAAAAAAAAATTGCTGCAGGTTTAAATGAGTGGGAGTGCGAGTTCATTTTTTGGTGAAACTAAAAACGAGTCCTTGTGATACTGTACATGCAAAGAGGGAAGCAGGTACTGTGTTTCTTTGCCCATTTAGCCCTCTGTATGCCCGTATTACTTAACTGGGAGGTGAAGTGTTTTAGACAGCTTACAGTAATCAGCATCCTCTGCCTCGGGACATCACACACAATTAGAGCATTCTGCTGCCTCGCTAAATGCCAATTTGGCCTCCAAGGCTGAGCACTAACAAGAGGTCCCTCTCTAATAATGTGTATACCTGCTTAGGTAAGGAAAACCCAACTGTGCTGATTGTACAAGAACCCGTTTTGTCCATTGAAACAGGGTTTATTAGGTACTATTTTGGTTCCATAAGAGGCGAAAGTCTCCCTTCTCAGCAGCACAGCTCTTTATCACCTGGCCATCCCACGTTCACTTGAATTGCTCTGTTTATGACTCCTCAAGGACTTTGGCGTCACACAAAATCTCCCCTTTTTCTGCCATGAAAAATAAACGATGATTTAATATGTACTGTGGTTGTTAAAGGTCTTCGTTTGAAAAGACTCTGTCGATAATAAGGCAATACATTTTTGTCTTCACGCTAATACTGGAGGCCGCTGGTGCAAGAGCAGGGAAGGGCAGCAGAGGTTTTAACTCTGCAGAATAGCTTAGCTGATGTTTTTTGCTCTCAGAGCAATGTTCATTTCAGTCTTGGTCACGCGCTCTTGTCTGCTGGAAAGGTGAGAAAGCCGCATGAAAGCCTCTGAACGAGCAATCTGCTTTCAGTTTAACACTCCCGTGTTGTTAATCTATTCAGCGGCCGAAAACGATCTGTCGCCACGCAGATTGCAATCTATAGTCACCAGTAACCGCCACAGTGGAGGTCAGGGCAGCCCACTGTAACATGATATGAATTCCATTACTGGCCGCCCAGCACCACGTGAGGGGGCTAAAGGTACCGTGGCCTTGTGGCACAGCGGGGATGAGGCAGAGGAGAATCAGCTGTGATTTGATGTCGAGCTCCCTGAGTGGGAAACTGCGATAAAATGCGACTTCACATCATATGTGGAATAACAAAGAGAGCTGGGCGTCTCTTTTGGCCTCTGATAGGGAGGGATGTACTGTTCTTGCATGGGGGAAATTGAAATGGGCTCGTTATGTCCTCTAGAGAAGGATTTTTCTTGTTGGCACGACAGAACAGAGGGAAGGAAGTGAACGCTGTCATGACTTTGAATTTTAGCCTGTAGACCGAGGCAGGAAGTTTCTCTCTGATTGGCAGCTTCTCCTAATCCTTTCTTTCCCTGTCAAAACAAGCAATTTTTAGCTTGCAGGTGGTTGATGAATGGCTCATTTGTTTAGAATCACAATAAATCAAATGTTATTACAGTGATTAAAGCCTGCGCTGTAATTTATGTAATCAAAACGTCAACAACGGTCTCATTGCATCACTACACGCTCAGAAAATGCAATACATTTAAAATTGAATGGTGTTTCATGTTTAGTGTTCAAAATGATCAAGCGAGAGTGAACAAAATTCCCATAAATAACCAGATTACTGCCGCGCATTGAGATACATCAGTGGGATACCTGAGATATCTAGTGAACAGCGCAGCAATAGGTTGCACAACATGTCTGCAGCAAAACAAAACAAAACAAAACAGAAAAGGATGCAGGTTGGTGACAATGTGGTTTCATGTCTTGCGCCTCGTTTCCTCGTTTGCACTGGTAAAGAAAGTCGACACATTCTTTACTCTTGGTTGTTTTGTATATCCGTCTGACATTTTCTGCGCCACATTTTTTTTCCGCCCCATTTACTCGCTTTGTGCTCATTCTAACAAAGCTTCAAAGAGCTTAGCACAGGTTGCCTGTAGCTACCTGCTCTAAACGCAAACACCAGCTCCTCTCACAGCACCAGCTTTCTTTTTACTCTCGGAGAAGCACGCTTAGGTATTCTGGTGTCCTTTTGAATTAGCCAGTGCTCTTTTCATCCTTTTTTTAATCCTAGTGAGGTGAGGGATTATGGATGCTTATCAGTGTATGAAGATCAAGGGGATTAGGGGTATAATCCCATTTGAACCCACATAGAGTTTTGTCAACCTTGTCTAATTCTGTTCAACTATGATCTGCCCACTGCCCCAAACGTTTACAGTGGCACAAAGCCAGATTATCTGTCCATCCTCCATCTCTGCTGCTCTTTCAATCAACTCAAACCAGTTGGATTTGTTCATTTATCCGTTGCCCCTTGTCAACCGGAGGGATTCATTGGATTCACTAACTTGCTCAAGCTCACCGCGATCAGTCATTTGTGCAATGAACATTATCCTATTTCTTGTCTTAATACACTCCACCTTCCCAGATAAAATGTTTTAATTTGGCTCTCCTTAAATGTGAAATTGCAAAGTAACAGTCCTCCTTGCATGATAACACTGCAGTCGGTTTTGTCTCCTGGGAATATGTGCAGACCCACCCTTCAATAGCTGCAGAGTGAAAAAAAAAATTATTTTCTTCCTCTTGGGCTCTCACTCATATTGTTGAGCAGATAACCCTCCCCCACTCTCATATGCGTGACACGTTGCAGCGTTGTTAAATATCAAGACCATTCCTCATCCTAATGACCTAATGTGAACGGCATCAACAATTGCTTCCTTCTCCCTCTTCGGACTTTAATCTCACCAACCTCCACCCCACCTCCGTACTGATAGGCAACGGAGAATACAGGCATTGTGAATCACCATTTCACGACAGCAACTGCCTCTAGATGGGAAATTATAGAGGCCATACATCGAGCCTGAATATCCATAATATAATATGTCGTGCGCGGTGATCTTTGATGCTTGTTTTTTGGAGGAATAAATGACTCGAATGTGTTCTCCCTTGGAAAAGAGACCCAGCATTCTCATCGGTATTCTGCAGAACTGCAGTATCAGAAACTTTGGCCAAGTAATTGTAGTGATGCTGAAATATGCTGCTTGATCTCTTTCCATTCAGCTGATCAAACAGGGGATCTGTCAAGGCAGCTGTGGTTAACTCTGTTTCAGTGTGAGCTAAGAGCACGACAGCACTTCTTCCTTCCATTTCTTTCTGGGGAAAGGAAGCCACTCGTCTACAATGCCCTGTCTCACTTCTGTCTCTACTTGTTTGTTTTCTTTATGAAGTTTTGTTTGATCCTCTGGGTTACCGTTGAAGAGGGAGAACAGCAGAGGAGGTAGCCTCACTGACATGATGCTAATATGACTGTAAATGTGAAGCCTGCTGAGGTTTTCAGACAACGCCAATACACATCGTGGACTAGCATTGGATTGGTCAGGACCATATGGTGTGGTGTCTGTTGAGTGCCAAGGGGAGCCTGTAAGTGACTGTATGAATTATGGAGAGTTGTGAATGGTGTTAAGTACCACAGCTACTTAGCATGTGGTTAGTGCATTCACTGCTCTCCTGCATTGCTCAGATGCTCGAAGCCTTAATGCCTTTATTATATCACATTAATCACTCACTGGAAGCACAGAAGCCATGGATGATAACAGGCTGTCATCAGTCTTCTCTGAACAAGACCACCTCATCAAAACTATCTGAGTGTCTGCACTTCGCTCACTGAATTCAGATGTCATTATTGCTTCTGCAGAGTGATCTGTTCTTTACCATTGTTCCTCTCGACTGTAAGTTGCATTGAATCTTAAATGAAGTAATGGAAAGAGTTTTAATTGATTCTTTAATCACAGCCTCGATTCCAAAACGGCTGGGACGCTGTGGAAAATGTAAAGAAAAACAGAATGCAGTCATTTGCGAAGGCGACAAAGTGTTCCTGAGTTCATGTAGTAATATCCTTTATACAATCATGTGTTCACAGTGTCCCTGCCTTTTTGGAACTGGGGCTGTGTCCCTCTGCCCATGTGGAGATGGGATGGGTGAGATGGGACGGTGTTGCAGCCCTAGACAAAAGTAATAGAAAATTATGTATTTTTTACTTTGTCACTAAAAGTTGTTGGACAGTAATTACATTTAAGAATGCACTTGAAATCATGCAGAGAAAGCTAATCTATTTGTTATCTAACATAATTGAACAGACACCCTAAATCACTGGCACAGCATGAAATGTACGATGTACTGATGCTTTTGCATTATTGCAGGCTTATCAGTAGTGTGGCTAAAAATCTGTCACGGCTGACACTATTAACTAAAGGTAGCAATCAAAGAAAGATCAAGGTGTATTCAAATGGAAAGGGATCCTCCACTGGAGAGTATTTACGTGTAGATGTAGACCTGTTGGACTTTTTGCCTCATCGTGGGACTAGAGGAAAGGTCAGGGGACCACTAAAGACTGCTCGCTTCGGTCCAATACTGTGAAAAGTCAAGTAGACCTCAATGAAAGCAAATGATGTAGATTCAAGACTTGTCTACTCCCCAGCATGCTTTGCATGGTGCCTAATATCAGTTGATATTAATGAACTTCAGAAGAGAGTGATTGTGATGCAGTTCTCATGTATCTGAATTAACATGATCAGATGTTGCTTCATTGTTAACGTGAATTAGTACGTGAGATGAAGCAACTGCAATGCATGGACATTTAAGCAAATGGCTCTTCCTCAGTCAACACTGAATCATATTTGTGGAGTTTGTCAGCAGATGAGCCTCTGCAGGAGTGCTCTTCATTTTAAATGTATGACCCTGCTTCCTTGCTCGTTAAGTGGTGCTACGTAATCAAGTGCAGAGGGGAAGTGAAGGAAAACAAGGCAAACAATTACTGAAACACACCATTGGATTCAATATTGGAATATGAATGTCCATAGAAAACTTAAAATCCCCTCGGGCAGGTCATACTCGGGCTAATATATAACACTATCAAATTAGTGAAATGATCAAAGAAGCATAGCTCATGAATCCTGATTGCAGAGAATGGATCAGAATAAAAGATTATACATATGGAGGAGCAGTTAATGCTGGTAACTGTTTGCACAGGGCTGCTGCAGTTAACACCAGCAGCTGTTTACTAGTTAAACTTGACCAAGATATAATCAATATGGCTCTTAATGGTCATTCTGTCATATTAACACAATAAAACTGATAATGATATAATTTATAATGTAATTCGATTACTATCTGTGTGTTAAAGTCTTCACATAAGCACATCCTTAATTACACTGTTGCATCGAAGTGGCACTCTTCAGAACTGTAAAATGAAGTCAACATGAAGTGCTGGAAACTGCAGTTCCTCCAGTAGCCACTTGAGACATCAATCTCCATAAACCCCCTGGGAAAAAAAAACAAAAAAAAAAAACAGTTTTGGTCTCCATAGCTACTTTCCTCATTCATGACAGCTGTGCACGGGGTGAACTCATTGGAACTATATTAAGACTTTAAGCTATTCACAATTATGGGCATGTAGCTATGAGTAACAGCTAGCTCCAGGCTTCAGCAACCAGGTTTCATTCAGCCCGCCTCAGCTCAGTCAGGACTGCCAACATGACAAAACTGAAGTAAAATACAAAAAAGAGAAAGACATATTTCCCATTATACAGTATGTAGATGAGTAGATGCTTGATGATGTAACCTGAAACATTAATCCTGTCATGTCGTTTTGTTGACATGAGTTGGTTAGCTGGGGATCGTCCAACTGTTAAGCATCACAGAATGCCTTAATGGTGTATGACTGTAGTAATTTGAATGTTCAAATGTGTGGGTAGCAGCAGAATCAGAGGAGACAAATATGACGTATTTACATGACCAGCTGATTAAAGCTCATCAGTTCCTCACTCAGTCAGACTGGAGGCCTTGCTCAAAGCAGATAGCACAGGAAGGAGGACCACAGTGCTGCATTTCACATAATTTCATCATCAAAGCATTTGCCCACTGAGGAACCTTAAGCGAATGAGTGCTGAGCGAATGAGGCCTCTTGATGCCGGACACTTCATATCACCGGCACTCATATTTCAGTACAGAAGCCGTGAGAACTGGCAGAAAAACTGTTGTTCTGGGCAATAAATATGAACTCACGCGCCCCAGTTAAATGACAGGAACTGTATTTATCCATTCTGTGCTTGCTTGCTCTTCAGGTTAACTAGTCATTGTCAGAGAAAATGCCGCACTCAATAATGCATGGCTAATTTAAAAGACCATTGCCCTTCTGGTACCTGCTCTTGTCTCAGCAGCAGAGATCAGAGCAGGATGGTGCATCTCTACATGCCTGCAGCTGATATGTAACAATCAGTGGATCTCACTTCCCAGCTTGAACAGAGAGTTGATCGTCAGCGTGGCCCGAGGGAGATAACTTGACCTGAGGCATGTGCAGGGTTTGCTGGCCTCGTTGGAGAGGGGTTTACTGGAGTCGTCAAACTGCACGGTGGCGACTTGGAGCAAAACATAAATAATTCAAGGACAGGTAATTCACCTTGAGATTGGTCTCCGTGGAGCTTGAAGATGGAGAGTGAAGTATGCCTGCCCTCTCGGAGTGTGATGGCTTCATTTTACATTTTTCCTCATTAAAGGATGAAATTATGATAGTTGGTAGATATGCAGCGTTTGCAGCCGCATGCTTTTGGCCAGTGGATTTATATTGATGCACTGATCAAAGCTGACACATCAGGGGTTACAGCTGCTTTTATGGAGCATTACATGGTACGTATTGTGGCTCTGGGATCCCTGAGAGAGGCCAACAAAGGTTAATGGAAGCACCCTGTACCATATCTCTTAAAATCACTACAAACACTTCCTCCACAGGCAGATAATAAAGAGGAGACCACACTCTATCTCTTAACAGGTCCATGATCATTCCCAGTACTGTATGTTCAGCCACTGCAGGTTCATGCTTTAGATTATCTTTGTAAATAATGCAAGCTTCTGCTGTTTAACTCAAAGACTGCCTCCCATTTAGCAGTACGGAGTCCAGTATTACTTCCACACAGATCGACTGTCACAGTTTGATGAGGATCTGCTGCAGGTCTGACCTTCTAATGATTGTCCTCCTGCTAAGGCCACAGCGGGGCTCTTGTGTAATTTCCTTCTTTATCCACAAAGATGACAGGAGTGTCCGCAGCTGGAGTGCTACTGTATGATTGGAAAGTAGATATGCTGTCTTGCTCTGAGTTGAGCGGAATGGGCTCTGACTTCTTCTCGGAGCTTCAGTGGCTGCAGAGAGTTGGTGAGATTGGATATCAAAAAAGTCTCATTTTGCACTGCTTCAAATAACATTTAGGGCAAACTCTGGAGCGATGTTGTCTCTATTTTTGTCAGCGCCATTGTATTGGCAAGCGGTGATGCATAGAAATGCAGACATGCAGGGAACCTCTTGTTCGCTGCGACACATCTTGATCATCTGCTGGAGCGGGAATCAGCGGTAAACAACTGCAGACCTGCAGAGCTTTAAAGTCTCAGTGCGTGCTGGCAAATAGGGATCAGAGGAGTTTCATGTCTCAGCAGTTTTATTCGGCGTTGTACTTAAAAACTCAAGAGTCAGTATTTATAACCTGCTTTTGGTTCAGTTACAGTGGTGAAACAAAAGAATGGCTCATTAGAGCTGTCAGACTGTCACTCTGATGTGACTTCAGCATTCTGTAGTGTGTTATTGGATTAAAGCTGTAATTTTATGTAAAAATACATCTGTTATCAGCTTGCCATTTGTGTGCCTGTAGCCTCATGAATGTTAATTTTCCAAATTATTATTATTGCTCTCTGGTGGAAATGACATACAGGAGGTGAGGAATTTAAAGTGTTGAGTAAAAATGAACGTCTGCTCCTCAGGTGGGCTAACTGAACTCACCAACAGGGCATAAAGCTGCTGTTAAAACAACCGCCACTGAGAAACTGAGATCTGAGGTGTGTCCAGTTGAATGAGTCCATCACAGTCACAGTGAATGATATCTATTTGTTTTCACAGCGGCATACCTGGGAAGAAATGCGGGACCATTGTCTTGTCGGCGGAGGAGCTGGGAAACTGCAGAGTGAGTCAGCTTTAATCAGTATATGTTTTGATTTGCTCACAAAGTCAGTTTCATAATAAATGTTTTTCTGTGTTCACTGATCTGATTTGAAATGGGCCCTTTAACAACGGTACATTAGCGTTTAATTGAACATATTCACGAGATTATGGCATGTCACTGTGAAATTATGTGACACACAGCAGGGAAATGGTGCATGTTGTTTAAGTCACATAATGCATGTTTAGCAATGTCCCTGAGCCTGCTGTAGTAAATTGGGATGTTTAATAGCCTTGACTTCAGTAAGATATATTATATCATAACTGTCCTCCATTAAACCAGCAGGATACCCGTGTCACTGTGCAATTGCGTTTGCCATTTGGAAATTGTGTACATAGTGAATCTGCTATGAGTTCCAATGGCTATTTAATGAGCCCGCCTGCATTCCAATCACTAAAACAGACATTTCCTCCGATGTGTGGTGTGTTAATCCATGAGTCTGCATTAATAATCTGTGTCCACTAATGCCCATTGGCTTTCTCTCCGCACTGCCAAATGAAGATAGTAAATAATCACATTATACTGCTGCCAGTGGAGCAGGAGAAAGTAGGAAAACTTATTGGCCAGAACAACTGGCCTCCCTCAGAGGCTATAAAGCAAGTCATTGAACTGCAACTATTGTATAAATGTTTTATAATATCCTAATGCATGTAAGCATCTAATGATCCAAAGCTTTGTGTCTTACAGCCATACATGTTGAATGAAAAGCATCTGCTTTAACAGCAGCTGTGCCTGACTTTGAGGGGTTTTGACTCATAGCATCATTCACTTCCTGACAAACAAACAGCCTCCCATGAGAGTGAGACAGATAAGCCATGCTGATAATAAAACTGCCATGATAACCATTACTGATTTGGTCCTGGCTGGATTGAAGTGCCAGTGCTCAGTCATTGAAAGGCTGCTGTGAGTCATCAGGTGCACTGGCTCTGCCACGATAGGAGTTAGCATAATCACTGCAAAGCACCACTTCAAGAAGCGATCTTGTAATATAAATGCAAATGATCATCACTGGTACAAATGACCGCTTCCTTTCTCCCAGACTCATTTAGAGAGACATACTTGACATGTCACCCCGGACCTGCCCTGTTTACACAGTAAGTGTGACCCTGGATGGAGATGTGTCAGTTCTGAGTAAAGAGCAGGACAAGGCATGTTACAGTCGAATAGTCTCAAGACCCTGCTGTCAGTACAAGTTTCTCACCTGTGAATTCTCGCGTTTTGGAATTGCTGCCATCCATTTGCTTGGTGTTTATTCTATAATCCAACTGTGACCAATTAATGGAGGCAGCAGAGTTGCTCCTTTGCCTGAGGTAAATGCCGCAACTCTTGTCTGGAGGAACGAAAACCAGCAGAGCAAGAATCAAGTCTGTAAGTTCTGCGGGGACTGTTAACCGCGAGGTGGGTTGGCTCTCACCTTCATGAAGGATTTGCCAGGTATCATTAAGCAGAGCAACCGCCTCTGCATGGATCAAAGGCTTCCTCTTGGCTGTCGTTATCTCTGGCACATATGACATGCTGAGCAGTCGATGGCTCTCCCTCAGATCCTCCTCGCAGTCCAGCCGCAGCTCTGGCTGATTTAAATCGAAGTAAACCACACAACACTTAACATATGACAGCAGTAAACCACAGAGAGGTTTTTTATTTGCTTCATTTGCTTTGGAGCTATCCGTTCCTGTTCTAACCAATAAGTACTACTGACTTTTTGCATTGTTCTTTTGTAGTCCTGAGATGGAATTGAGCTTTGTTACGATTTTTCTTATTTCTTTATTTTCCTTTTTTGTGCATATTCAACACTGTTCCTCCGTTTGACAGAAATCCTTCACTTGAGGCCTCCAGTCAGAACAGACACACACTGGAATGAATGGAGTGATGCATGAAGCACACAGAGGAATGGTGTTAATTTCTCGTTCAGATGATCCTCTGGCTCATGATTCATTTGGTGATTCACTACAGTATCACATCCCGAGGAGGTCATAAGCTGATGTAACTCAAGTAATGTCTGCATTGCTTCGTATTCCTTTGAAAGACCAGTCTCTCTGAAAGCGTCAGTGTGCGTTGCTCTGCCACTTAGGCCATGCAGCGATATCTTGGTAGAACAGAGAAATGGACTCAGAAATGCACTCAGTATTCCCCTGCTGCTCTTAAGGCTCAGTGGCAGAAATTAATGTTCTGCCTTTTTCCCCACTTAATGAGAGAACACTGCTAGGCACCAAAATGGGTATGTGTTATCTGTGCCTAATGAAGGCTTAAGTCACTGTGTTGCCATGATAGTGTAATTGTAGAGGCCGTGTCAGGGCTAAGCAGGACAGTTCCTGTGCCGGGCGTCTCTATTTGTAAGAGCTTGGATAACTGACCAAAGCAAACTCCTCTAACATACTGTGTTGATTTAAAAAAAGATACACAAAATGAGACACAATGGGAACTTGGAAAATGAGATGTTCTTGAGAAAAGCCATCTAGGGAGAGCTTGACACACTTCAGGTACAAACTGCACTGTGGATGGCTCAATAAATTGGCTGATCCAACTGCACAAATTGGAGAAAGGCAATCTTCGAATAAAATGCTCTCCATCTGTATTCTAGAAGTGGTTGAAACAGATAATAACTGAAAATGAAAGTAGGGAATAAAAATAGAGCAGATATACAGCCCTGCTTCATTTGGCCACCACAGACTGTTTTAATCATCTCTTTGTCTCCGCCGCAACATTTCCACAGTGTTGACTGGAAACATAAACTATGATCGGAAACAACGGAGATAATTACATTAGCTCAATTTTCAGGAGCATGTGAGACTTATTTTACTATATATTTATGTAGTGGCATCCATATTTCTCTCAGCAGATGGCTCAGAGGTAGAAGCTGCCCTGTGTCTTATCCAAGGAATTAAGTGATGTGATGTGGGTTAGTGAGAGGCTGGCCAGAGGCAGAGCGCACCACACTGATGTGGGTCAAATAATCGATAGAGGCCCTGCCCAGCACCATGCTGAGTCAGATCTAATAGCTGCGCTTCAAAACCTGAAAGCCCGGGAGACCAGCAGGGTAAGAGCAGCTCTTCTTTTTGCTAGCTCAAGGCTCTGAATGTCCTCTGGTGTCGTGTCTCTCTCTTTATGATATGATGATTAGACACTTGACTTGCATATGCATTATGTTGCAAGGCTAAAGGGTTTTACAAAAAGACTCACAGCACTGAGATTAAAGCTGTGAGTTATGGAGAACGCTTTGCAGAGTTTCTTCTGATGTGGACCTTTACCTTGCCAGTCTGTGCCCACTGTGCAGCCTCATTATTATACAACGCAGACTAATACCTTGACCACAGGGAGAATATCTGGAACCAAGAGCATTATAGGGCACGTTCATTGTCCTTGTAATGGCAGTGCACACTGAAATGCTGCCTAAATGAGTATAATTATGGCAATACCAGCCTTTCTAATGTATCATTAGCTGCACTCACACCCTCCACATCCTTTTTGTACACAGCCCTCCCTCCTCCATGTGCAGGGTTTTAGAATCCATTTCTGTTCCTCTGCATGGTCTCTCATGTTGCCACGATTGTATTCAGCACAAGGTATTTTCAATTTGATATCCTTTATCCTATTCGCTGTTGTTAAGCACGAGTTGCATAATAAAGAAATGGTAATGAATGCATTTGCAGGTTTCGAAAACTGGAGCCCACTGGCTGGTTTCGCTCTGCTCTTATTAGGATTCAGTCAGCACTTTGCTTTTATTTGGTGCTTCAGTGCTTTTATATCTTGGCACACAGCATGTATAAACAAACAACAGCAGGCAAACAGAGGCAGGAGCATGGATTTACAATGTCCTTTACTTTTTTTCCCCTCCTCCCTTGTTTTTTTCTCTGTCCATAGGATTATGCCACCATGCAATTCTGTGCCAACAAACTGGACAAGAAGGACTTCTTTGGAAAGTCTGACCCCTTCATGGTCTTTTACAGAAGCAACGAGGATGGCACGTGAGTCATGCTTCTGCTTCTCACTGGGTTTTTCATTTCAGTTTATCAAAGATGTGCAGGAGGGCGTAGACATCATAGAGGAAGGTAACCAAGGTCGATAGAATTACATTGAGATCCCTTGAACTCAGCGGTATAAAGATAAATTCATGCAGACACGGTCTTGAAGCAAAGCATAGTGGAGGTTTTTTTTCACTGGGCTTTTTTTCCCTCAGTCTTTTAAGATTTCAAATCCCTGTCAACCTGCGTCTCCAGGTTCACCATCTGCCACAAGACTGAAGTGGTGAAGAACACGCTGAACCCTGTGTGGCAGCCCTTCTCCATCCCTGTCAGGGCGCTCTGCAACGGAGACTATGACAGGTAGGATGAATGACGATGCACAACAAAGCCTTCTGCACGCTCACACATGCTCAGAGTGTGATTTTCCAGTGGAAATCAAAGCCATGCAGAGTTTCAATATACCGTGTACTTATTTTGAAATGGGTTTGGTGCGCGTCAAATTTAGACACCATTGATTTTCTACCCTTATTTTATCTGCTGTTGAAATAGAGAATTATCACAAGCCTATCTGTGCCCACATGCTACTTTGCCAGGCTGTTCATTGATTTGCCCACAGCCGGCTGGAGCGTTTTCAGAGCATTTAAAGTTTCTGATTGGCTGCTTCAGTGGCATCTCCTATCTTATCTGAATCGCTTCAGAGCAAAGGGTCTTGCAGGACACCGGAGGACCAGGAAGAGTTTTGGCAGGAGATAAAAAAAACATATGGTGAGAGAGGAAGAAAGTGAAAGGGGGAGGAAGGTGGAGGAGTGGCTGGACTCGTCATTCTATAGATGCTGACTGGTGGTTGGAACAATAGAAGAGCCCTGTTATGTGTGTTTGTGTGTTTGTGCAGAAACACGCACCCAGACAGCCGTGTTGAAGGTGTAGAAGTCGTCAGGGAACATGTCAAAGCTCGCCCTCTCCACCATGCAGGGTGTCAACAGGGGTTCTTCCCTTCGATCTCGTCTCTGCTCACCTGGCTGGTGAAGCTAATTGGGTCGGACAGATGGACTGGAAGCATGAAAGACGTCTGATTCCCTTTGAGGATTTTGATGACAAGAGAAATCTGCAGCAATTTGGGGTCTCCCGGGCATTTCGTGTGAAATATCTACACAGTGCTGTGCTGTGTTTTTTTGAAGATCTACACAGCTGAGCCAGTGCAATTTTCATTGTTTTAATTCATTACTTCTCAGCAAATCAAATTTGAAATTATGTTTAAAAACATAATGGACTTGTAATAATTGCAGTCGGCCTGGTTTTGATCCAGACTGTTTGCGCTGATTCTGAGGCTTTGCATTTCTTTGACATGGGAACTGTTTCTACTTTATAGATAATGCAGCTTTCACTGACTGAGTCGCTGTTATTTTTCTTGTGTTCTTTTAAGTCAAGTCAATTTAATGGCCCCAAATTTGCCTCAAAGTGCTTTACAGTCTGTCCAGCATGACACCTTCTATCCTGTAGATCCTCAATTCAGATAAGAAAAAAGGGAAGTTCAATCAGGAGCGACTGAATGAAGTGAATGAAGTCTTTGGAGCTTTGACTCCACAGGGTGCAGACACTGGTGGTGGTGGCTGATGACTCTGTTGGCTGATGAGTACAGCTGATATCTTAATTGACAGCCCCAGACAATGACAGCAAAGAAATTATGAATGAGCATGCATGAGAGGAATGAATGGGGGATGGTATGAGAATTAAGCTACAGGCTTAAGCATGCAAAACAATAGTATCCCTGACTGACCTTCCACCAGAGCTTCATAAACCTCAGGAAGAGCAACAAAGATTCCTCTTCTAGGCTGCTCAGCCATGCAATAGATTTTGTGTGCACAGAGTAGACAGAAAGAATATTTGTGAGATAGATTTCTAACATATACAGTATAGATAACATGGACCCGGGAAGACCTCTGCCACAAAGACCGGAAAAAAAGACAGGCTGCACATGCACACAAGAGGCAAAACCCAAGAATGTTGTTCACACAGAGTCTGGAATCGTGTTTACTTCCGCTGCTCAGTCACGTCTTTCGGCCTCATGTAAAAATCTCTTGTAATCTTCTGGCTTTAATAGCGATCAGAAAGTGAAATCTCTCCCATTTCCTCTCAGACGTGCAGTGGTTGCAGGAAACAAAAGAAAATTGATCTGCAGAATCTTTAGCAGTAGATTTGATCGTGTCATGACCGTAATCATTAGAAAATGACGTTAGAGAAGGCTGATGTTGAATGACACATCACTGGGGAATCATCTGCCACGCTGCTTCTGAGAGTCAAAACACATTCGATTTTTGTCTGTCAGTCAAGAGTACCAAGAAGATTTGACTCTCCCCTCACTCTGACTCTGAAATCTGACTCTCCAGCGGTGTTGTTTCAGTATTTAGTGTGAAAAAACAACTGCTTTTAACACAGATTCACAGGGCGTTATCTCTCTCTGCACCATATGGATTGCACACGTTTGTTCGGAGGGGAAATATGTTACATGCCAACAGAATGAGTTCAGGTCAGGATAACGGGGCAGCCCTCCATCACCTTGCCTCCTCCTGGACCCACTGACGCATGATTGACAGCAGCTGATGGGGGGAGGGGTGCAAACCACTAACCTCTCCATCAGATCAAGAAGACGAAAGGAAGCACTTTTCTCATTCTCAGTGAATTCTCTCAGGCTTATTTATTTGTTTTCTCGCCTCCAAACTTATTTCGGGAACTTGCAAAATACGCTCCCTCCCGAGAAGTTAGGTTTCTATCTTTGGCCTGTGCAGGGAAATGCTTCACCCAAACTTTTGGCATCTCCATCAGCCTGTTCCCTCTTCTGTGAGAAACACAAACGCACTGGTAAACAATTCATTAAAATCCTTGATCGCAGTTTACCAACCTGCCCTAAAAAGATTTGCTTAGCTTTTTTTGGATGCAAGAATGACAAAAAAACAAATATTAACAAATAAATAGTTTATTGGATTTGTGCAGTATTGGTGTCAATCTTGGTTAAATGATTTGCCATTAGCTAACGTCTCCCTTCAAAGAGGTAACTAACTCATTCATCATCAGAAGGATGTTTGTGTCTTTTGCATGCAAAACACAGAGCAGGCTCTTTTTGATTGATTTAATTCAGCCCTCACTAACAATTAATGAGCTTTAATAGCTTTTTTTTTTTTGCTACGTCATTTCAGAAATGCTCTATGTGAAGTTTCCCTCAGAGGACATTAAGGTAGTGACTCTCACAAATAAGCTCACAGAAGCAAACGCTTCCCCCTGTCTTTTGATGTGTTCTACAGGACAATCAAAGTGGAGGTGTATGACTGGGACAGAGACGGGAGGTAATGGCTCCACGCGCACACAGACGGCAGTCACAAGACATTCAGAATTTATGCAGTTCATGAAATCTTTCCCTTGCCTTAGCTCACTGTCGCTCCTTTAACTCCTCCATAAATCACATTTTCAGCACATTCACATTATTTTCCCCCTGCGCATGTATACGTGACTGCATGAATGAGCAGCGTGTGATGCAGTTTTTTCTTTTCCCCAGCCACGATTTCATCGGTGAATTAACCACCAGCTACAAAGAGCTCTGTCGAGGTCAGAGCCAGTTAAATGTCTACGAGGTGAGTGGAGATAAAGACAGTCGATGCTGTTATCACCTTCCCTGTTTTCCCTCAGAGCTCATTTATTTAAAACACTTAACACATTCATTTAGACTTATAGTTGAGTTCTGTTTAAAAGCTTGTTTTAAGATCACAGCACTGTCGAGAAAAATGGTTGTTCTAAATGTTGTGTTGCTTTTCCCTGCTGTAGATCTCTCTGAGCATACTGTTGCTGGACAGAGCTGTGATCAACTTATTAATGAATGAAGTGTGGATGCACCTTTGGCATAAAGGTTATTCTGCTAGGGCACAAAAAAAAACAAAAACAAAAAAACAGATCAAAACCTAGCCTTCAGTTGTGGGTACCAGTGTGAGAAATTACTTTGATTTGAGAGTAAATCAGTGCGCCCTTTGGCTCAGCAAGGTCTTGTTATCCGAAGTTTAATGACTTGAGAAGTCTGTAGTTGTTTGAGCCGGAGTTGTGGCTGTTTGAGATTAACAGCTCGCCTGTTCTGTCCCTCTTCACCCTACACGGCATAAAGCAGGAGAGTTGAGAGGTGAGAAGCAGTGCAGCAGACCAGATGAGGAAGGGTGTTTCTGTGGTGAGAATACAAATGGGAAGGCAACAGACGTTTGCTGCTGATTAGAGTTTTTTGGATAGTCCTTGGAGGTCCAGAACAGGTATTACTGTTAGGCACTGGGAGGCTCCTATCAGCCCCTGCTCATTAAAACACTTGCCATGTTACATTAGCCTCTGAATTAGTCATGGGGGTGGCTTAAGGAAGGAACAGGGACAGTGAGGGGGGGAAGAGCGAGAGGACGGTGGGTAGATGATGATGGGTAAGGAGAGACAGAGTGAGAGAGAGAGACAGAATTAGTGAGTGGCATGCAGAGTTGTCCTTTCACACTGCTGACATGGCAGAAAAAGGTGCATCCATTACCCTTCACCAAACCTTTATGTATTTTAATTGGACACTGAGACACAGTTTCTTCGTGCACTCTTTGTCAGGTCAGTGCCCTTGAATCAGTTTTAAGATGTGTTCAAAAACTGTGAAGCTACCTTTGCACTGTTGACAAATACCAAATTTGAATAGGTCACTGGCCCGCAGTGTTCGACTCTTTACACATTCGTGTGAGCTCAACCTGACCTGCAAACATTCACTCCGTGAGCTGAGATGACGACAAGCTAATGCTAACGGAGGCTGGTGTAACTGAGGGCGATGTGTGCGTGATGTAATGTGAACCTGGCAGCTGACTGAGTGATGGCCCATGGTGCTATGAGGCATCATCTGCATTGGAGGAGTTTGAGGAGTAGCATCAGAAACCGCTGAGGCAGAACGGAGGAATGGAGCCCGCAGAGAGGAGGAGAAAGGAAGAGAGTGGGACACTTTATTATACAGCACAGTTTCCTCCAGGCTTGTGCTTTATGTTTGTGTGCAGACCCATAGAATAAGAAATAGATATATTTGACCTTGATGGCTCACTGCTGCACACACGATTTTGGCTGTTAGCTGTAAATGTAACATGATTTAAAGGAGATACTGTAATCACTCATCGTCAGCTATATTTGTGTATTTTTGTGTATTTGCCCACGTTACGCATTACTCTTCACCGGTGTATTTGCACGCTTTGCATTGATGTAACAGCTGGGCCAGAGACATGTGTTCCACCATTCCCATGCTCAGTAATATGCATGTGAAATGTGAGGTGCAGTGCAGGTGCTCATAAAAATCCCCCTGAATAATCTGCATCTTGCTGCGAGGCATGATCAATGCTATCTCATTCTCACCTACTACAGTTATTGGATTCAGTCCCTATGCTCCATTACCCTTACGGACATAGAGTAGGAGGACAAAGATGTTTTTATTACTCGCCCAAGGGTGGATAAAAAGAATTGTGCTGCAAGTTTACATTATCATTCTCCTTCTTTTCTGCTCTGCCTTCATACCAGGTGGTGAATGCCAAGAAGAAAATAAAGAAAAAGAGATACATCAACTCTGGGACGGTGAGTCTGAGTTCTGAGATAAGAGCAACCCCCCTGACGCATTCACACCCCTGCCCTCCTTCGCTTTTGCATTCATAGGGAAGTTTCCTCTAAGTGGATTGCATGAGGCAGTTCAGCTCTTTTAAATGTTTTTGTTCCACTCCCAGTCTCAGAGCGTATGATCCAGACACTGAATTTAAGTAGATGGGAAAAAATTCCTGTAACCTCAAACAGGGTGAACAACCAAGCCCATGGTAATGCAGAAAGAGACTCTGGCCTGTGTCCTATTAGTGAAGAGTCGTGATGAATGTTTATAAATGAGCCACAGCTTTGTTACTGCCTTAGTACTTTGGCTTGACTCTGTAATTAAAATCTGTGACTAGTTATCCATCACACTGCTCATCCATCGGTGCACAGCCGCAGTGACTCTAATACTAATACGCTGCCCAGATGTCAAAATCATTCTGCGCAGATACGTTAATTTGTGGGTGGTTAGCCCAGAGGTGTATATAATGTGAACGTTGGTAGACTTTGCTCACTTAATTATCATGGATGAGATCATTTCTTTGGACCTCTTTGTTTTTTCCTCAGGTGTCCCTGTTGTCATTCAGTGTGGAGTCAGAGCACACCTTCCTGGATTACATCAAAGGAGGGTGAGTTCAGAGACACTTATCTTGTTGCTGTTTATAAGAATAGACAGTAAATCTACATATTGCCTTTGTGCCAGGCACCTTAGGGCGATTACACAGAAACTCCTGACAACATATAATTTAAGTTCCCCCCCACTCAGACATGTGTTTTGTTACTTCACGGGCATGTTTGAGCTTCGCTGTGCAGAATGATGAGTTTGAAGGCTGTTTTCACATTCACCTGCTGGAGGTGGAAACTTTCGCTGCGCTCAAGTTAAGGTGTGTATGTACCAGCAAGATTTTCAACATCACAGCTAGGTTGGAAGTCAACTGTAGTTAAGTATGTGACTCCCACAAGTGTGAAGTGGAGACTTGAAAACCTCCATGCACATACACCAAGAATAGACTCAATTATGTTGGAGACATTAATCACCTTTATCCTATTCAGCATATGTCAGATCCATAAACACAACAACAGTCTGTCACAAACTCCGCAACCTCTCGCTTACTGTTACGGGTAAATTTAGCTACTGGTTACGTTGATATCCATTATGTGCTTGTGCTCTGCGTACGTAGCCCATTGAAGCTGTTTCAGCACCATTCAAATTGAAATACACCAGGGAGAATGGAGGACGTGTTCCAGTGTGAACAGCATGTGAAGTTCTCCAGGTAGAGCCTCTGTGCAACCTTCATGTCATATTACAGTTACTGTACGTCTCCAACATGTAAATAGCTTTAATGTCGACATGCATGTAATTAAGACTGGAGACACCCCATGTGGCTCTTGATAATACAGTGTGTTATTGTGTTATTATGTGTTATTATGGACCGCATTTTAAGTCACACATGACCAAATCTGGAATCATACAGTGACCTTGATGATGTGAATGCTTGCAGGTTGTTAACATGGGAATCTTTTCCATCTCTTTCATCTGTCTCTGATGACATGAACACAGTATTATACTGTCCCAGTGTGATGGTGGGTGTTTTCATCTTGCTGCTAGCATAAACATCACACAACAACCACCTTGTCCTTGAAGACACCCAGACTCTTGTGAGAAGCCCAGGTTCATTTCATGAACTAACAATCCAACAGTTTTTCCTGCTGATATGCTTTAACTGCAGCGTGATATAAAATCTGATTTGTGGGTGTAACATCAGCCTGGTGGTCTAAGATGTGGGCCACCTAACTTAAATGGGCCTGGTCTGCCTCTCAACTCTCTATTGTATCACAAAAAAAAAAAAAGAACTGAAAAAACATGAAAGGTTATATAATCCATTATGTTGCCTGCTGGTGTATTTTTAGGAAGCCAGCGTGGTTGACCAAAAACTCCACTAGCAGCTTCGGTACAGCTGAAAAAACTGCACACCTGGAGGCAGTGAGGAGAAAAAACACGCTTCACTGAACTCATTCTGTAGCTTCACCTTTACATAGATACAATACTAGAATATCAGGACATGTTGGGAGTTACATAGTCTGAGACAGACAAACAGCAGACAACATAAGTGAGTGTCAACATTGTAAACATGTCATCACGGTGACTAATACATGGAAATAAGATAGAGAGCGCTGAGAGATTTAAAACAGCAGATTTAAATGCATTACTTCGGCTCCCCTGCTACCCATTGCAGTGCAAGCACTCATCCACGTTGTCTTCGGTTTCACTGTTGACTGCGGTTACTGGCTCGCCTGGAAGTTTCCACATGTGTGAGTGAAGCGTGGCCCCAAAGGAGACAATCTTGTCCACATTCACAACTACGGTGTCAATGAATATGAATGACTATGATAAAATATGGACAAGATCTGAGAGCTTCATTAAGGGGCGGAAAACCTGTCACATATGGAAATGTCTCTCAGTGGATCAGTGGCTGCCCTGGTTTTAGTTTTCTGCTGCTTTGCCACTGATGGCTGAGTGTCCCAGATCTGTCCACTTGGTCTCGCTCCAGCTCACACAAATGGACACACACACACTGTATCTACACATACACCAAGTAACAGTGTACATCCCTTACCTGTGTGACATGTTCGCCTCTGATTTAATTTGTCCTTGAGACACTGAAATGGAGGCAGGACCATAGACAGTAAGTGCTGAAACACTGTAGGTTCAAATAAGATATATATTTCAGTTACTGGAGTTTTGAGTTCTTTTGTTGGTACATTTATCTTCATTTGATATTCACAAAAACTCAGATAAACACTTATCCGAGTTGTTAGTAGCCTAAATATGAGCACTGGGATTTACTGATTCTGGGGCATGTACGTACTCACAGTATGAGATAACACACTGATCATAAATGCGTGGGATATTAGAGATTTAGCGGAATAACAAATGTCTGCAATCAGTCTGTCCCAAATGAGCCCTTAAAATAAGACAAATATGTCCAACAAACTGTTTTAAGAGCACATTGTGCCATTTTATTATACTTTCATACACCAAGTGATAAATATCTATAGAAAGTCAAATTTCATGAAGGGAAAATCCAAAGAAATATCACAACATAATGAGCTGTGGATGGAAAATTCATGTTTCTCAAATACAGGGAGAAAGGCACCACCGCTGAGCTGTTGATCAAAGATGTCACCATCAAAGATCCTGCCCACATTTTGGACAGATGGCTTTACACAGAGCGGCCAGAGTGCTGAGAAAAGTATACTGTAATATGTACAATAGACCAAATCCAGCGCTCACCAAAAGAAAACATTTCCTAAAGATGGAGCTGCTTCAAGCGCTAACAGCTCTTATTGGTCGTCTATGTGTTTTTTGCTGTTTTACTGACTGATTAAAACACACTGCTGCTGGTGTTATTGAGCCGAGGGTGAGCCTTCTGTTCATTAATAAACCAGCAAGCCTCACATATTTATAGATAGTTCCCCAGAGAAAGGCTCTTCTCAGGGGACCAATTTGGACTTTATCCAAGCGGGAGAACATGTGTAGGAAGGATATAAAGAAAAGTATTTATATGACAAATGTTCATCTTTTTTAACGAGAGGTTCAACCTACATCCTGCTGAAAGAGCTGCTTTATTCGTAAGTGCAGCTCCCGTCAAAGGCTGCACACGTTTAGCTTACTTTTACTTAAATCTCTTGTTACAGTTGATAAAGTCATTTGTTACTCAATCTCAGTTCTGTAACTCAACAAAGCCATCAGTTTGATGCTTGAAACAGCCGTTCGTCCATCAGGATGAAAGAAAAGTGGTCATCTTCACATGAAACTGTTTCAGGTCCAAATGAGAGAGAGATTACGCCGCTAAGTAATGTGACACAGCACGGCGAGGGGAGCATTATGGAGAGAGGCACTTGGACATGTTAAAGGCTCATCAGCTCTTTTGTTTGGTTTGAGTGTTGTGCTTGCGAGAGAGAGCTCATTTACTTTAAAAACACTCATCATCATCATGGCAATTTAAAAAAAATATGAATCCCTGAAAGAAAATCGCTCCGGCATCTGTGTTGTGATGTTTGCTCTGGAGCTCCTTTAAATCATCATGAAAGACTTGCCGCAGCCTCTGCGCCGTCTGTTGTCATTGTCTCCCTAATGTTTTTCTTTGAGATGTGATCTCAACAGTGGAAATCCTCGTGTATTAAAAATCACATGAGGGGCTGCAGAGATAAGATTTGCCTGGAAGATACTATCAAAAACATGACAGTTATGGCAGATGCAGAATGGGTCAATGATAGTTAGTCTTATCTCCAAGTGTCTGTGTACTGTAAGCCAAGTCGATCTCTACCTTTGTATTTTCATGTTTTGACTGAGGCTCTTTTTGCGATAAACTGTCACCTTGGTTTTTGTGCCAGATTGTCTCCTGACGCAGACCATAAACCAACTTAAGTGTATTTTTTGTGGCCGTTAGACTGTGCTGTCAGACTTCATTTAAGAGTGATTTATCGATGTAAATATTCCACATGCAGGTGATTTAAGGCAACATTAACTTTTACTCGTTATGTTAATTAATTGACTTACACCCACAGCACCCAGGGATTCAAGAATTGCTCACACATTCGCTAATAATATCGATTCTTCATGCAGTTATTTTTCCATTTATTAATTCCTGACTTCTTTGTCTTCCTCATACTCAGCCTGGTATGTGCACAGTGGCCTCTCAGAGGATTGGCAGTGCTGTGAGGCTGATGACACACTGAATCACTCCATGTGTTGCATCCTTTTTTTTCTTTTTAGACTATCTAACTATGACCTTGTTTCAGTTATCCCTGATCTTCTAGCCTTGTCATAAAACATATATAGACTTTGACTTAAGGTATGTTGCTTGTCATTATTATTATTTATTTTTTTTTTTTTACATATATTTCTATAGCTTTTGTTTTTCACATACTTGAATCCATTACAGTCCCAACCGTTCTTATTCATCATTCTTTACCTTTATTTGTTCAGCTTTTTCGTCCTTGTTCTCAGCTGTGTGTCTGTGTAAGTGCACTGAGGAACATCAGGGGCAAATTCAGTGAATGTGTGCATATACTGTAGTTGGCCAATAAAGACGTGAGCCATGAAGCAAAGGTGCTCATTCAACTTTATGGCTGTAGATTTAGGTGCTCTTGGACTGTACAGGGTTGCTGTTTCCAAAAAAGTTGGGATACTGTGTGAAACGTAAATAGAAACAGATGAATGCGATGATTTTCAAAACACTGAAAACTCATATTTTATTGATAACAACACGAATGCAACATACCAAATGTTGATGCTGAGAAATTATTGATGCTGGCATCAAACTCTAAGCAAGGACATTATTTTCAGTTCATTTGATATGTTGACTTTGTGCTGTTTTCGGTTGAATATGGGGCTTCAGTGTATTGAAAATCATCACATTGTGTTTTCCATTTACTTTTTACACAGAGTCCCAACGTTTCTGGAAACTGGTTTGTAGTATTTTAGCTGCACCTAATATCCTGGCAACTGATTGTGTTTATAATATTTTGGTAGATGTACGCTGATGTATTATATATTGTAGTATTTTGTGAGGTTTTTCTTTCATACAGTACTGAACACCACACCTAGGATCCAATATGTGTAACATCATTGTACAGTATTTTATTTTCGAGATGTATTGCTTAGTTTGTATTCAAGCGTCCAGATGTTTCTTTTATTGTTTTTCTGTTTTGCATCTGCTGGATGTCATCATGTCGGTGGTGTTTGGAGGCGTTTCTCAGCTCTGGGTGGCCTCTATATGAGCTGACACTGGCACTGAATCGAATCACCTTTTTTTTTTTTTTTTTTTTTTTTTTCTTTCCTGAAGAAGGCCTACAGTGTGAGCTAAAACATTGATTCATGTAATTGAAAATAGAAAGATTGTGTGTGATTTATGAGTATATGGCTTTCCCTTTGGTCCTCTGGTGTCTATTTATGAGCCAGCAGCTCGCTAGAACACCATCTCTGAGCCATTATACGTTAGATATACAAGCCTATTACTATTTTAAGATATTATTTGTGCGCTGCTGTTATCCAATAGATATCCATGATCTATTGGAGCTACGGTGGCTTAGAGATTTGTGATACAGCTGTAACGATATCATTTCACTGTCAAATCTCCGCATTCATAAATAACCTGATTACCAAGTCAGAAAAACAAACAAACAACAACAACAACAAAAAAAAGAAATTGCATTTAACAGACTCTCTGCTTGGAGCAGATTGCATGACAGACTGATGAAGAAAATAAACAAGATTACTAGTGCTGGCAGTGGAGGGATGAAATAATGAGCGTGCTGCTTATCCATGATGGGTAAGATTAACTGTATCCATGGAAAATGAAACACCAGACTTACAGTGTTTAACTGAAGAGAGTTCAGGAAAAGCAGCTTCTGTTTTGTTCAATTAAACTGGAAAACCTTTAGGCTACTTTGAAGTCTTATCAGTCTTTATAGTTAGAGCCTATTCTCCACTAAGCATTCATCAAGTTCCGTCCCCTAATAGCTGGTACTGTCTCAAAGGGCTTCACAGCATCCACACCCCGTAACCTTAACCCTTCAACTGAGGATGAGGAAAACTCATTAGAAACAAAAACATTTGTCCCACTGGGACAGTCAAACATGCAGAGGGTGTTGGGAACGGGCCAGTGAAGATTAAATGTATGTTTCCTCTAATGATAAGAAGTTTTAATTGGCTAGAGAGCAAAAAATACGATGTGAGCCTTCCAAGCGAACAATTTATTGCACATTTCCAACAAACACATTCTCTTAATGTAGTGAATCCTTTCGTTATGTCCTGCTCTTACACTGATGTGATGATTCTGGTCAAACGTGACTGCCAATATATATGTTATATAATATGATATATATTTTTCAATCAGATTAGGTTTGGTTCTGCCTTTGTTGATATTTTATGCGTTCGCATCTGCAGGGACAAAATTTGCAATTTATGAGTTCTGGCACAGAGCACAGTCAGTGTTTGTCCAATGGATGGCTTAGTTTTGATTTGGCATCTGTACCACTGTAGCTGGGCGAAGGAGATGGCTTTTCTTCAACTCATATACAAAAAAAAAACAAACAAACAAAACAACTCAAAAAAAAAGAAGCTAAACCCACATGTCTGCCAACCCAGAGAGATGCTGAGAAATGAGCAGAAGCTGCATCACGCTGCATCACCCCAGATTTGGTATTTTAGATTTCTGCTATTGATTCCTCTCATGTGAGTTTGCTTTGCTGCTTCTTCCTAACAGGTGATAACTAACATGATGCATTTTTGATGATTTTTTTGAAGCAGAGGGCAAAAAATGCAATTTCTTCTCCAGACGCACCATCACATCCTGACTGGTTTCACACTGAATTGGTTTTTCATAAATTTTCATTAGCGTTCAATTGGAGGAGAGATATAGTCAAATAGAGGTAATTAATGTCCAAAAGCCACATACTGCGCTGCTTCTGAGAGGCTAATGAAAGATTTATATTCTTTTCATCACATGTTGAAATGTTTCTTTTTAAATTAAATCTGCAGTGAGATCAGCCGTGTAATGGCTTGTGCGGAGCCTATATTGTGTGAAGATCTTATTAAGGTTTAATAGTTTCATCTCAAAGTATCCTGTTGTCCTGAAATAAGAGAAATTGATCCTGTTTTTTTTTCCAGTTTCATTTTGGTTTGCTTTGTGGTCAGACTGCAGAATTCCATTTTCACAGGAGCACACCATTTTCTTTTCTTTTTGTGTTCTGCTGCCCTCTGATATTCACTGATTCTTTAGGTATTTCTCAGTCATTCTGCTGCCAGGTTGTATTTCACTGCATGCACAGTGGTCTGTTACCTGTTCACCTTGCAGAAGTACAGCAGAGAGGTGGTGTTGATGTTAAAAGATTTCAGTGTGCCGGACGACTCAGTTTGGGTGTTTCATAGTGACATTGGACCACTGTTGGTCCTGCTCATGTTTGAGTTTACAGGGAAGAAAAGGCAGAACTCTTCACTTGGAATTCATGTTTGACACAGTTGTGTTGAGCAGTCACTCTCGCCTTCCCTGACCTTTGTTGTACTTTGTTTTACAGCCACTATTCCTGCCACATACTAAATATTCAACAGTGAAATTTCCATTGGGGATGGGGGGACACGTCCCCGCCGCTTTTGAAAACCCTGCTGTCATCCCCCTCACTTTTATACTTTCAGGTTGATTTTCATACTAAAATCTCTCTGAACATTGTTCTCCCACTGAGCAGCCACCAAAGTCCAGCTGAGAGAAGATCTGAGTTGCTAAAAATGTTGATATTTTCCTCTGAGTAGCTGTCAGTTATTCCAGCAAAGCCTGTGCCTGATGGACGTTTTTTTTTTGCCTCTCAGGCTACATACAGGCTGCCCTCCTCCTGCAGTGATTGGTGGTGGTTTTGGGCCGTATGCAGCCTTAAAGAGTCACTAACTGAACATTAGTCAGAGATAAGGCAGTAAAGCACAGTGTGCATTGTAGGGCAAATGAAGATCAGAATGTATCAGGTATCTATCACAGAAACTAAAAAGGAAATTTTAAGATTAGTGAATTAATAAAACAGTGTTTACACAGCACTGCTATTTTTAGACTATATATATAGTAAGAATAAGTACATTTTATGATGAAGAAATAAAAATCTGTATTTATGTTTAGTGGACTTCTGTAACCAAACCGACAGCTTTGTGTATATTTGCCTGCATTTCATTATAGTGTGCACTGTGGCAGTCAGCTCATTGATGTAGTCAGGGTTTGGCAGATTTCCAGCACATACTGATGAGGTTGTAGGTGTACTGTTGCAGCAGTCTTTGTTTTACATTACATACAATACCCCATCCAACTGAGATTGCCAAGCCTGCAGGGACTTCACATGACAGAGTCTCCTGCCATATGGTGTTTGTCTAACTGGAAGCGAAAAGTCAATACAACACTGATATGTTTGTACCTATTTTAAGCTATTGCAGTGATTCAAGGTGATACGCGGACTGGTTGTGGAACTGCCGTTCTAACGGAGAACAAATCTGAGGGAAGACGAGATGTTGAGCGAGTTAGTGATGATATGAAAGGACAGCGTGAAGCCCATGGGGAATTATTGGACTGCCTGTTCTGGAGGATTTGTACTGAATCAGGTCGGAAGAGGCCATTTAAAGGCTGGTGTCAGATTTATGAACTCCTGATCAGATGTAGGAAATAATGATGGTACATTAATTTGTCCACAGAGCAATACATCACTCACAGAAGAGTCTAAAAAATGAAAGATGACTGAAAGATTACCTGCTCTCAAGGACTTTAGATGTGAGGATAGCAGGGATAAATATAGTAACAGCAGAGCAGCCAGCAGCCAGTGGTTCTTTGCAAGAAGACCCACAAAACAGACAATACTGCAGCATCAGTCAACATCAATCCGTATTGACTTTTTAGGCTCAAAATAATTTGTGAGTTCAACTCAAACAAATCCCCACTGCGCGTTACAAGTGAAATAAAGGGGGGAGAAAGCAAGCTCTGCAAGTCAGTCAATTGAACACAGACATATGTGTGACGGGCAGTGTAGCTCTTCCTGCAGCAAGCTGCAGACAGATAGCAGTGAATACTGATCCCCGGAGGGCCGTGTGTGTGCATGGTCTGTTGGTCTGTTTGTTTCACAGCACTTTTCTCTAATAGAAAGGGACACAACTGATTTCTGAACCTGTTCATCAGTGAGTCCTAGTGGAAAAACACTGTACAGAGTGAGATAGAAGGATAGCAGAGTGGAGATGACAACTCTAACCCCAGCACCAGCACCGTTGATATTCCCTCCTTTGCTCTGACCACCTTATCTAATAATGCTTGAAAACAGGCCCGTGTTATTTTTCATTCAGAATTGTCCTGATGCTCAGGTGACTAAAGTGGTGTAACCAGGCTTTGCCCAATTGAGACAGCTAAACAAGATCAGGCAATTCCTTTCCTCTGTAGACTTAGAAAAGGTCATCCATGTTTTTATTTCTGCCTCATTTGACTGTTGCAATGCACTTTATTCTGGTACTGGCAGGCGAAATCATTAAAAGACTGCAGCTGATAAAAAAAAAAAAACCCTGCTGCCAGGCTTTTAACATGTACTAAGAGAGACAACCACATTACACCAGTCCTTGCTGCCCTTCACTGGTTACCAGTGAGTTTTAGAATTGATTTTAGGATTTTACTGCTTGTTTTTCAAGTCTTGAACGATCTTCCTCCTGCCTGTGATTTGCTAACTCTCCCAGAGCCTGATCGCTGCTTGAGACCCTCTGGCAGGACTCTAATGGCTCTAAAACCTGGACTCGTCAATTAAGGATTGTGTTGTTTGTGCCCCACAGTTGTGGAAGCCCCTTCCTGGAGATATCTCTTTTTTTAACTTATGGTATATAGTGAAATTATTGAAATTATATTATCTTGTTTATATCATCTGGATTTTATTTACTTTTATCATATGTTTTTATTGTAAAGCACTTTGTAACTTTGTTTTAAAAAGAAGATACTTAAATAAAGTAATTCTTATTATTATTATTAACCCTGACACCAGTCCAAACCCTAGTCCTAAAAGGATGACAAGGGATATCTAACTGGGGTGCAGTGCAGCTGTTGGACCAAACGGCAGAGAGGTTTGAACCACTGGCCAGACAGCGCCGTCAAGATTTTAACCATATTACAAAGTGACTTCCGTGCCTACCTCAACTGGTATGAGGCTCTGTGGATAGGTATAGTTTTAGGTTGGGGAAAAATTGTGATGATATAAGAAAGTCAGACCTGCTACACCCTCACACACCCCTACGACATTCACACACTTTTTGCTTTGTAACATAAAGAGCACGCTACTTCCTGCACTGGCACTGAGTGTCAGCGTTGGATTTAAGTCTGGAGGTGACTTCAAACAATTCTGGGCGAAATTCCTAAAATACTGGGCTGAAAAGTTTTGATAACTCCACCAGAAAAGCACCAGACATAACTGACATACTAAATTTCTCTAGAAAAGCTCCTCAGGTGATCCGTCGGCTGGTGAAATCTGTCAGGGTTTCTAGTGAGATCGACTCAAAGGTGATATCCTGTAAATCCTCCTGGAAAGACCCTTTCTGACTCCTGCCAACTCTGGATTATACTGAGTTTATGACTCGGGAGATGAGGCATGTCCTAGGTGATCAATAAATACCTATTACTAAAAGATCGGGCTATTCAATTCATCTGATTTTTCATATGCTTAATAAGTTATTGATTTATTCTGTAAAATATGAGGAACTGGTGACAAAATGCTCATCGTGATTTCAAAGAGCCCGGTGATGTTCAAATTGTACCAATAGTCCAAAACCCAAAGATATTCAATTTATGATGGAAACCAGAAAAAAGCGTTAAATTCCCTCCTTTGAGCTGGAAATGAACATTTCAGCTTGATAAATAATTATCACAGTTGTTGGTTGATTAATTAACAGCACTACTAATTGTACCTCCATCATCGACTTGTACAATCAGTTTAGTGTTTGTGCGTATTTGAGTGTCTTGTTAAACTGAGTGTGTGTTTTTATAAAAGGACTGTGGGTTGTCAATGGATTTCGGCTATTAGTGGTATAAAGTCGACACCGGTCAACGCTGTGTCAAAGTCAAAATCAAAGTCAAAGTCCCTATAAACAGATGAAAGGAGTAATGGATTATGTTGTGGGTACTTCCACTTAATGCAGAGTTTAGCAGCTGCTCTCTCAGATGAACTTCCAGGTAATGCTCTCATGACCTAATTGGCAGTTTGACTGACAGTCCTGCACTCTGCCTTCACTCGAACTCACCACCTTGCTTCTCTAGCCAAACATTCAAAGCTAAGCATAGAAATCAGTAGAGACTTTCAAATTCAGGCTGTATGCCATTGTAACAGTTCCCCTTTGTCAGCTGAGCGCTGCAGCTCAATGCTGATTAATGAGCTGGGGTCAGAGCCTCCCCAGGAGGAAGTCGCCATTATCTTCAATACTATGCTTGTGGGAATTTCTGAATGGAGGTGAAGTCAGGAAAGGCAATCAGTGTTAATCACAATGAAAGAGCACACACTTTGATCTAAGCCCCCCTTCCCTTCACTCTTCGTTTGTCTCTCTGGGGAAATGCACAAACCCAGCAGAGACTAGTTAGGCCGTGTGTCGTTTCTTTTCAAGGTTTTGGCTATCATTACAGGCTCATGAATAAAAAAATATGCAGCAGTTTTTGGGCATTTTGTGAGGCTGCTTTTCCAGATTGATGCAGTGAATGGAAGACCTCAAATTTTCCATTGATCGTACAACAGCTACCAAGTGGAACAAAGACAATGATGGTGATTACGATGAGGATGAAGGTCATGATGGTGCACGGTGACTGCGCTGCACCATCAGGTGCACAGTGTAGAGGATTGTGTAAATGTTCATATATGGTGAAAAGACAAGGTAAACAGATTTGGGATTATTTCCTTTTTCCAGCACTTGTGCCTCATTAATAATCATTAAAGCAGCTGCAGCAGCTCAGTACGTGTTTATGGAGACCATGTGAGAAATTGATCTGCCTTCAGTAATGTGTGTTTGTGTGTTATTTAAAGATCAAATACGTGCTTCAGATGCTGTTTGACCATCAGCAAATGCATGCTCTCTGTTTCATCAAACTGAATAATAAAAACCTGATTAGATCCAATGCTGCACAGACAGTGAAGGTGTATCATCAGCTCTGTTTGGGGTTTTGATATGTCACCCCTCCTCTCAGATGAGAGGTAGAGCAGAGAGCACAGTGAAACCAGAGAGAGCCTCATTAAACTGAGTTTTCCTGCCTCTCTTTTGTTAACAGCATCCTTTCCCCATTTATCTGTTTCAGGACTCAGATTCACTTCACAGTGGCCATTGATTTCACTGCATCAAATGGTGAGTGTTTTGACTACCATCACCCTGTTCTGCTTCCATTTCCGTCCTCTGATGTATGACTGTGGCATTTTCCATGAATCAGGCAGGGGCCTGGAGTTCTCTAACTGCTGGTAATAATAATTTTTCTTGTTAAGCTTTTTTATTGAAGGATTCACGTAGTCAAGTATGTGTAATTAGATTTTTTCAAGTGGACAGCGAGAGCGAGAGAGAGAGAGAGAGAGAGAGAGAGAGAGAGAGAGAGAGAGAGAGAGAGAGAGAGAAGGCATCAATTATAAGCTGCATTTAGAAAAGGTGAAATAAAATGTTGTATCCAGGACAAAATACAAGCAAACACTAGGCTGTGTACTTAAGGAGACGGCTCAAATACCACATTAGTTACTGTAGTGACATGGTATATTAGCGAATAGCTGTACACATGTAGAGATACAGATTGTCATCTATCTCCCCGCTCCTTCTCTAATCCTTTACCTAATGACATAACCTGATGCACCAGATGGTTTGTTCCACAGAACCATCTGGGAAGTTGTCCATAGAAAGTGTCTGGAAAGGGTCGGCGCTTTCAAAAAATACTTGGCAGGTGATTGGATGAACCATCTGTCTATCGCCGTCCATCATAGGCTAACTTCAACCAATCAAATCAATGAACCATATGATGTTTCAGGAGTCTTGCTGAAGCCCATCTGGAGAACAGTGAAACTATGTTTTCCATGGAGAAAAGCCTTCGGTTTGTTCTTCGCTCCTCTTTCAATGAGGAAATACTCTACAGTCCCTTAGAGCAGTGTTCCACAATTCCGGTCCTCAGGGACCCCTGCCCTGCATGTTTTAGATGTGTCCTGCTCCAACACACCTGATTCAAATGAGTGGCTCGTTATTAAGCCACTGCAGAGCTTGATGACGAGCCGATCATTTGAATCAGGTGTGGATCTGAGGAACACTGCCTTAGAGAGTTCTGACTTTTGTAAATATCTGCTTATTCTGAATTTGATGGCAGCAACACATTTCAAACATGTTGGGACTGGAGACACTAAAGACTGAGACTGTTTGCAAATGATTACATTCTGTTTTTATTTATATTTTACACAGCGTCCAACTTTTGGGATTGTCTGGGTTGTAATTTGCTCCACCTTTACCGGGTGGAACATAAACATGACCTGAAACATCTGAAATGGGCCATTCTGCACTATTAGTACTTTTACTTTTGTGTTTAAAGTATATTTTGATGCTAAATTTTCAAGGTAGAAGTATTATTGAGAGTATTTCTACACTCTGGTTTTGACATTTATAATTCAGTAAATGATAAAAAATACTTCTTCTACCTACAAGCAGTCAATTCGTAGCCTTCATATACAGTCAAACATGTCAACGTGACCGTTCTCTCTCTTCTTCCATCGAACTGCATGTGATATCTTGACTGCTATTGATTCATGCCAGTATAAGAGGGAATCGATCCAGAGGTGTTAGCAATGTCTCCACCTCTGTTTCAGAACATCCAATTTAGTCTTGGCTCATTCGATATTTCTCCAGTTGCAGCTGTCATTTCAGTCTTCGTCTCATGGTTTGCATCACTGACTCTGACTTCTCTTGTCTTGGAAGGAAATCCATCCCAGTCCACTTCACTGCACTACATGAACCCGTACCAGATGAATGCCTATGCCATGGCCCTGAAGGCTGTGGGAGAGATCATCCAGGACTATGACAGTGATAAGATGTTCCCTGCCCTGGGATTCGGTGCTAAGCTGCCCCCTGATGGGAGGGTCTCCCATGAGTTCCCTCTGGTGAGTAAACTATGGGGTTATTTCAGATGTTATTTCAGGATGTAATTCATCATCAGTATTTTTAATAGAAGCTAATCTGACTTTTTGTGAAAACACTTTCTGGTCCTTCCAGTGGAGCTTATCTGTGTGTGTGACCGCTTGTTTGCGTTTTCATGCTCTCTCTCTCCAACATGTATGTATAAGTATGTTGCAATATGGATGTGTGCATTTTGAGATGAATGCTGCCACACCTCTGACATGCATAATTCAGAGTGAATTTCATTTACCTTTTATAGTGCAAATTAGGTTCTGTAAGGCTGAAGGATTCTTAAATCAATTTGGCTTCTCTCAGCCAGCTAATGTGCTCTGGCTGCTGCATAGTGCAGCCTAATGAGGAGTCTGTCTACAGGGTAACGTCTGCATCACTCCATGTTTCCATTAAAATTTGCAAATTAAGATTCATCTCACCATATAATTGAAGCCTCATTCTTTCATGCTCTGGTCTTGTAAGTGATTTTTAAAGTAAAGTTACAGTCTTGGCTGAAATATTTGTTTGGTTAGAAATGTGCCTCAAAGGAAGAAAGCTTTGAAGCAGTGTCTGACAAGCACATCTCTGGAAGTAAAGAATGTTTCCAAAACGTCAGTCAGCCCTTAAAGAGTAACTCCAGGCTCCACATTTTATGATGAAGAAGCACTAAACCTTAATGGCTTTCAAGATACAAGTCTGATGAACACGTGGTCAGGTGTAGCCTAAGAACACACCCAGCTGCTACATCACCTCTGCACCGGGTGTGGAACGAGCTTGTAGTCACTACTGCTTAGACTGATGTCTTTTCCATCCAGATTCATCCATAAGTGTGTTCAGCCTGGCTTACCTTTGCTTGAAAGCAGTCCAAATGTTGACAGACTTCAAAGCTGTCTCACTTACAATCTACATTCAGAAATACAAAATGAAATCAGAAAACACTACACAGCACACCTGGCTATACACTGAATAGAAATACATGTCTTTATTGAACACAAAGACCTAAACCACAACGTAGAAAACACGGATGGTATTGCGGAAATTGACAATAAAAAACGGAATCAGCTGTAAAACGCAGAATATTGTGGAAATTGCCAAAATGTGTATGCAAGTTATAAACAAGCATTACAAGTGTTTTTTCACAGTGTTCAGGCTGAGTGGGGAGAAAAAAACGATTCAGCTATGTTTCGGTGCCACACGCGCACACACACACACACACACACACACACACACACACACACACACACACACACACACACACACACAGGGGCAGTACGCTAGCAAGAGCTCATCACTTCAACAAACTCTCAGAAGTGTAACCACATGTGCAGATGAAAGTCCTGAGTGTGCTGAAGACTTAATGGTTGTATGCGTAGAGTCAAATATTCTACTGGGAAAAATGAAAATGCTGTTTCTGGTCAAGCGCTGTAAACAGGGAGGAGCTCGAATGTGAGAGTAGTCTCCATCAGAGCTGCTTCCCTGGTGCCTTCCAGCTACATAAGGTGGCTAAGGATCTGTAGAAGATCCACTGGACAAAAAAACAATGTTGTGTTACATCAAATTCAATGATATTTATTACATTTAAAATATTTTCTGACTGAATTGTGGATAATTATTTGAAATATTATTGTTCAGACACTCTTTTTGATGACAAAATGTGCTCAAATAATTTGGAATCTTGAAAAAATGTGAGCAGATTTCATAACGGCCTAAATTTTGACTGAGAAGAGGGGAAAACTCTGCTTTTCAGTCTGGTATAAAGTTACTCAATAACTTCTCTCATAGCCATGTTATGGCACTACTGAAAGACTAATTGCTGTTTACATCAGCTCTTCATTGTTCTGTCAAGCCCTCTGGTATTCCCAGATTAGAAAAATCTAATAGAAAACTAGGCTGCTGTTGTAGTCCCTGCACCATTCATGTTTCCTTTTTGTTTTTCTCAGAATGGCAACATTGAGAATCCGTACTGTAACGGCATGGAGGGGATTCTCGAAGCTTACCATCAAAGCCTTAAGACGGTTCAGCTGTATGGACCCACCAACTTCGCTCCTGTTGTTAATCATGTGGCAAGGTACATGCACAAATACCTGTCCCAGTGAACATCACAGGGCACAGCCGTTCATTCCGTGAGAGTCGATCTGTAAATAATCTTCAGCGGGGAGACGTGGCTCAGAGGCATTAAGACAGTGAGTGAGGGTTTCTCTATGGATTCAGCAGTAATGAAGGGAGAATAAACAATCAGCTGCCAGGCTGAGATGAATAGAAACGGTATTCAGGCATATGCAGTGCAGATGCTACGTTGCTTTCCAGACATCCAGTGTGGTGAGAGTTTAAAGGTAAGGTGGTGGGATTGGCAGGGGACTTGTAAATGAATTCACGTCATGTAGCCTTTCAGCCACTGTTCAATAAATGAGCTTTCCTGTCAGTGTGGCACCACATGCTTTAATTCACCAAGTCAAACTTCCTGCAAACGGAATTACTCAAAGTGAATTTTGTCGGCTGTGTCTACGAGTGGGGCTCCATCACATTAAATACACAGCAGACACGATTTGTTGAAAATGGTCTCCTCAAGACCAAAAGAGTAGTGAAATTATAACTTGAACGCAGCTCTGTGCACTTTGGGCCTGAACTTGCATTTCAATTTCCTGCATTTCCCTGTGTTTCTGGTTCGTTAACACTTTACTTTAATCCCATTTAGCATTTATCAGCACCATATGAACATTTAATACACAATAATGTTGAATGTCGTAAGCAGATATAAGGACATTTATAGATATTAAGACATGTTTATCAATGTACAATAATTGTGATCAGTTACAACTTTTCTTATAAAGACATATTTTATATTATTACAGTTGTTTTTTATGCTGTCACTTATTGTCTGTTTATTCACCAGCCTCCACTTATGTGTGTCCACAGGAGGATGTTGTAGATGTTAACAAACACTTAGATCTGCTTACAATTATGTTATCCTGTGTTATAAACCATTTAGTCTGTTAGATTCGATTTTGAACATTTTACTATCTTTTTTACTTTGACTGATGCCACAACAGCTGGAACAGAAACATGTCCTCTCCCAAAACAAGAGGAGACACACAGACACCCCGTGCAGTCCTGCTCACTACCCACACATACACACAAGAATAAGGAAAAAGTCCAGACCAAGCACAGACCTCTTTGCATGACTTCAAGGAATAAAAATAATAAATAAATAAAAATCTAATAAGGATTTTATGCCCAATAAAAATGTCACATTATGTCTTTGAATAGTGTGGGTTGAAAGCAATTGGGGCCTTTATGCATTTATGAAACTACACTCTCTACAGTCTCTTTGCCTAAAGGGTGCACTATAACGAAAAGTGCAGTAAAACTCAAATACTGAAAATTATTCACAAAGATGTTGCAGACCATTAGAGTGTCTCAGCTATTCAGAACGAGTGAAATAGGTCATCCAGTAAACCAATGATGAAAAGATAAAAGTGACTCTACACGACCAGAAACAGATGTTAACATTGAACGTTGAGCAGTTCCTGTTTTTTAACCGTGGGTCGTGCATGAAGCACGAGCAGGGAGCTGATTCGTTAATGAAAGCGGACAGTGTTCTGAAATGGATAAAAGGTGATGATGTATTGGACACCAGATGCACAGTATGATGTTAAATTGCTGATATGTTAAATGCGTCAGTTCTATGTTCTCATCTATGGAGGAATCTAAAGATGTAGACTATAGTACAGTATCATGTTCAGTGCTGCTGTTATGACTCAGCAATGTGGTCATATGTCTCCAATGTGTATGGCCACCGTTGTCAGGGATCAGATGAGGAAGACAAATGTCTCTTAAATCTCCTAAACACTGGTCATCACTCATGCCTTTGTCATTAACTGGGCAGGCACTTTGATTAAAATGTCAGCACCTCACAGTCAAATTTACCGGACTGAAAGTGCGAGTGAGGGCCGACCTCTGACCTGTCCTTGGCCCTCATGGTGATCTGCCACGTTCTTCTCCCCTCCTGCTCATCAAGTCTGGTCAGTCGAGTGCACAGCAATCAATACTGTTCTGAAAGAATAAGACTGCAGCACTTGCATAAACAGTTTAATAAATTATTCATAGCCAGCAGCCAGCGATGGGCGATTGAAACTAGGCCACACTCACTTTGGTGTCTCTGATGGGTTTCGTAACAGTGTCTGGATAGACCTCTGAGACGTGAAGAGCTATGCAACATATTTTACTTCTTTACATGTCTATATTGAGCTTTTGTGTCGTATGCTGGGCGGAGGGGGAGTTCGTGTCTGAAGATCTGAAGTTTTTTTTCGTAATCTGTGACACAGTGGTTTCTGCTCTGCTGCTCGTACATTTTTCTCTCTGCTTGAGTTTTCTGTGAATCCATGTAGTCTGCACCTGTTTTCAACTTTGCATTAGTTCAGCATGGTCTGTGTGTCTTAAACCGCTCGGTGCTGACGATTTCTCTGTTTCAGGTATGCAGCAGCAGTGCAGGACGGATCTCAGTACTTTGTCCTGCTCATCATCACTGATGGCGTCATATCCGACATGGCTCAGACCAAGGAGGCCATAGTGAATGTAAGTGCTGCTGTGACACTGTCTTCACCTCTCTGTCTCTCTCCACTCTGCAGGACGCCGGCATTGCAGGTGCTTTTAGCGTACCGTGGCCCTTCTCTCGAGCTTTCTGTTACTTTGAGGGGTTTATAAGCCAGTGGCAGTGGATTCGAGGATTTATGGGATGTTTTCTGCTCCACTTGTCTCACCCCCCTGTGCTCTATTTGTCCAATATTTTTCCTTTTTATTGAGACCCTCAGGGGGCTGAGGGGCTCAGCTGAGATTCACTCCCAGTTCAACAGGTTCACTTTATTAGAGGCAAGGGTCCGCTGCACTATCTTGGGCACTGTTTTGGTCAGATTTTGAAGTGTCATTGTGTTCCTCTTAAGCATATGCTGTGTGCTGCGTATGTTTTGTGTCAGAGTTGGAGTATTGCTGCAGTGGTGAAACACTCAGTGAGTCGTCATCGCCCTCACAGCGACACGGTGCTCTGACCCCCAGCAGACTGGGTTTAAAGGGAATTTGCGACTGTTAATCAAACCATTCGAACAGCCACACCTTCCTTTTAAGATCTTGTCTGCTGCTCTGCACTGCTGAACCCGCCGTGTCCTGCTGCCACCTCCCGCCTCTCAGTTTGGACTTGGCTACTCCTTCCTCTGCCCACAGAGCAAAGGACTGAATGACCTGCTTCATTTGGCATTTAGCCATCCCTTTGAGATGAATCATGATGAAAGAGTTCTGTGCAACACTCGTGTCTGCACTTTTGGTTTCTTACTTGTGCTCTGTGATGCTGTGGTTTATCTTTAGAGATGTCTTAGAAGATTGCACATAGCAGATATTTATTGGTCATATTACAAGTGCTACTACTGACCAAACTATACTAAAGTCAGTGTTTATCTGGTTTCCCTCTTCCCCAAACCAGCACATCTTAGCCCTTGTTGACTCATATGTCCCCACATCTAACAGGACAGCCTCTGCAGCCATCTTTCATTTCATGTTTTTCTTTTAGCTCCACATTTCATTTCAGGATCTTAAATTATAAAAGAGGGTCTCTCTCTGACCTGCTTGGTCAAAATATGAATTAATTTGTGCCCAGGTATTAGATTATGTCCTCGGGTGGCCGTTTGTTGTGTAGAAAGGAGAGTGGCTTGACCAGTAACTTCATAAAATCCATGAATATTTTAAAATTTAGAGACACTCACCTCTGCATTCTGAATCGAAAAAGCAAATGTTTGACCTGTCCAGCCAACTTTGGACTTTGACTAAAAGTTGTGTGCCAACTAGAGGAGATACTGCCTCTGAATGTACTTATCTTGTCACATTTTATTCTTTTTTTTTTTTTTTTTAAACCAAATTCCCAATCAAGCCAGCAGGTTAAATATATGTTATTACAATTAACTCTGTCTATGTACCCTGGATACTGTATAATCTATTTCTCACTGCTCTCCTGATTAATCTCTTCAACACCACAGTCATTACAAACTCTTGCTGTACAGCCAAACTTTGTTTATACTCAAAGAACCCAGAGTAAACAGAGACCAGATAGGCTCCCTTGATTTGGGGGAAATGTGTATTAAATTATGCATGAGAAATCTAGAAATGCTTTCATTTTTATTTAAATGACTCCTGTAACTAAACCCCTCCCTGAGTTCAAACTTCTGCTTCACTCTGACTTTATGAGGGAATTATTGGTGAATTTTATTATGTAAGTACAAGCACAAAGCAACGTGGGCTGTTAGCATTTGCACCAGAAACATCTTTCTACCAGAGACACAGAAATTATTATAGTTTGAATCCTCTTGCCTCTCAGTTAATGTAAACAACGGGAGAGAAAAGCTGGTAAAAAAAAAAAAAAAAAAATCAATGAAATGCTTATTATGAGAACAGGTAGCTATCGGTGTCTCTATGTTTATTGTTGTTCTGTGCAGTGAGAGTTATGAGAGTGTTCATACAGATTGATGGAGTGAGATCCCCTGAGTGACTTTGCATTACAGGCAAAGTAACAAATGATGTAGACTGAATAATTCAGCTCTGGATGGAGAATCTGATCTGGCATTTAGAGGTATGTGCTCATGGGGTCTTGTGTTGCTGGAGAGGGGCAAACAGAATGCATGTATTTTGTGTGGGAGCAAGAGGTCATGAGGAATGAGTCTGGTGTGGGGAAGATAAAATGGGAAAAGAGATGGAGGGAGAATAATGATAGTGAACATGGAGGGGGTGGTCCTCCTCTGTCTATTTACTCCTATCTGTGACAGGCCTCTCCCCTCGGGAGGTTTTTCCAGGAAAGCTGACCTACTTTTACCCCTGTCAATGCATTTCTACCACAAGCATACCATATATCATTCATTCATGTTGAAGCCTCTACATTCTGCACATCAGAGCTGTGGTTTAGGTTCATGCAGGGGAGAAACCTGTGTACACCTCAAGCCGTTCGAAGGCTCAGCCTCACTACATGTTCATAATGCAGGTTTAGGTTTTGTTTACATTGGAGTTAAGTAAGCAGGACATGTGGCTTTTCTGCTCTGATGCCGACAGTGTTTGAAGCATTTCTATACAAACACATCATGAATATATAATATTAGACTGAGTGATGTCAGTGTGTAGGATACAGTAATCATATTTTATAAATAAAGAGTTCGACCTCATGTTTGTATGTGGTTTTTTTACTTGTTTTTTTCTTTTTCTGCTTATTTGTGAAGTCCAGAACATTGAGTAACTTTGTATACTCGGTATTCTACATTGTAAAAGCAGTAATAGTCTACACTGTGTAACAGTTTGCTCAAATATTCTGATGTTGTAACAACCTTGGGGCCCCTGAGTTGAATACCCAAACTATGCAACATTACATGATGTGAAAAAACTGATGAGACTGTTACGATGCCACGTAGGAGGATGTTTATATTATTTTATTGTCTCCATTCTTGTTTCTGTCTCTGGCGTTTCTGCAGATCTGTGCTTGCAGATTAATTGCTGACTGTGCAGAATGAGAAGTGTGGTGTGAGAAAGCCTCCAAATGCTGATAAAAAGTCTGATGTCAAGCCTTTTTCAGAAAACACAGTACGTGTTCCTGCAGGCATCTGAGTGACAAGTGACTGTTTGTTCTTCTTGTTCATGACAGGCAGCTAAACTCCCCATGTCTATCATCATTGTTGGAGTTGGCCAAGCTGAGTTCGATGGTGAGAACAGGAACTGAAGTTCTACAGGGAACAAATGTGTAAAAAAAAAAAAAAACAACCAAAAACAGTGGAAACCAGTTTGGTCTGTTTGCATCAGGGATGATTTGTTTTACTCAGGCTTGCCCCAGAGCATGCCATGATTGTGCATCTTTTCAATTCATAGTGTGAAAATATTTTTTATATAAGATCGTTTTTCATAAAACATCTTTTCTCTGCAGCCATGGTGGAGCTGGATGGTGATGACATCAGGATTTCCTCGCGGGGGAAGTTGGCAGAGAGAGACATTGTGCAGGTGAGATGTTTCTGTCTCACTCTCAACTTCTTACGGCTTCATTTTTGCCCCTTAAGTTGTCATGCTTATAGATGGAACATTGGTTGTTACAAACCAAGACATCTCAACTACAGCCGGAGAGTGTTGAAATATGGTATGGAAAGTTAGATGTGAGAAAATCACCCTATTTGATTTCCTTTCATCTTGTGCTGCAGTCAGTGCAAAATCTGACTGCAGCACAAGATGACAGGGAATCATCTTGATACACACCTTGAAATTTATTAAACATATTCACGCTGCACAGAGGATGAGCCCCTCGCATTTTGGACACTCCAGTAGTTTTCTTATCCACACCCGACACTCAACCCAAAAAATGAACTTAATACACAAGATATCAGAGGAACACATTATGATTAAACTTCCTGTACGTGTTCTTTATCCTCAGAGGATGGGACCCCAGTGCTTTTTGGTGACCCTTTGTCTTTTATTCTTGCACCACAGTCAAGCTAAAATGCAAACTTTTTTGAGATGAATGCTAATAATCTAATTGGCAAGTATGTGGAAAATTAGTGAATAAACTCCTAATTTTTTTAAATAACCTTCTGGCCTTTCGTCGAGCATCAGCATCGGCTAGTTCTCTAAAGCATTAAGGGGTCATGAGGATCTCCATGTATCCCATGAGTACATGCTTCCTCAAAAATCACACATGGAGTCTATGGTGGCTCCAGACATGCCAGTAACCGGATGTGCCAGATGGGTCGCTACACAGAACCATCTGTGAAGTAGTCCATGGAAACAGTTTGGAAAAGGGCAGGCACTTTCAAAGAAAACTTGGTGATTGGATGAACCATCTGTCTATCACTGTCTAACTTCTGCCAATCAGATCAACAAATCACATGACGTAAGTCAAACTCTTGCTGAAGCCAGTGGAGAGACTTCAGAGCCTTTCTTTGTTCTACTCGACTGTTCTGATGTAACTGATGCTACAGTAGCATCTCGGCTAACCTCTTTAGGAGCCGCTCGTAGCTGCCAGTAGTTCCTCATGGGACCCTGATTGGTCTGAATGACTGTTTTGGCTACAAACACATAACTTGAGGCCTGGCAAGATGGGTATCAGCCCACATGATCTCATGTCATCTTGCGATCTTGCGATCTTGTGATCTTGCGAATCCAGCTGTCTCGGGTAAACATGACGCAAGGCAACCTCAAGAACTGGTTGGTCGGTTTGGGCCGCTTGTGTTTTCTCTTCAAAGTTTCTGATGTTGGTTGAGATTGTTGTGAGGATGGCTTTCAGGAACTTCAGATATCAGCTGTATTTCAGGAACAAATGTCTAGCGAAGCCATCTCCACTGCAAAGCGATTGCATGGCAGCAATGAGTAATAAGACAAGGCGAAATAGAAGTTACCTGAATGTAACTCCTGTTAGGTGAGTGACTGTGTAGCCCAAGTTGCTCTATACCACAAACACAGCTTCTGTGGAGGATTAACACAAAGTACAATCTGGGCTGATCATGTCTGGTGCATCCAATTGGTGCTGCAGTGAAGCTATCAGTGTGTGAACTCTGACACTCATCTGCTGTTTGCTGTCATTTGTTTGGCCTGGTGCTTTCATATTGTCAGGTAATGGGGACGATAAGGGCTTTACCTGTTACATACATGATGGTTCTTTTCATAAAATCACAGATTTCTTTCCCATGTCACAACAGTTTGTCCCGTTCAGAGACTACATGGACCGCACTGGCAACCATGTGCTGAGCATGGCGCGGCTGGCAAAAGACGTACTGGCGGAGATCCCTGATCAGCTGATCTCCTACATGAAGAGCAGAGGCATTAAACCTAACCCCGTCCCACCGGCTTACTCGACCGCCGACCACCCCCAGACCAACCCCGTCTGAGCCACACACAGAGCTCCACGCTGGTGTGGGCAGGGTCGGGATTGATGGGAATCCGCCTCCACAATGGGAAATGGAAACGCTTTCGAGGCCCTTTTCATAAATATTAATCCAGCTACATGAAAAGATGATGAGACTCCATTTTGTTTTGGAGCAATAAGACTGTTTTGGGGGAAGCTGCTGATGATCAGGGAGTTGTATTCTCTCTAAGTGTTTGAGGATGAGAGCGCTGAGAGGAGTCCGGCGTTAAAGGGAGGTTTTAGTTGTTTGCTGTCAAACCTGTCAAAGTGGTGATGTAATGGATAGCAAGTAAACCAGTAGAGAGAGCCTGTTTGAAGGCATAAATATATTAGACTGTGCCAGTGTGTATCATGTTCGTGATACCTTTTGGAATCGATGTGTGTTAAAATAGGACATCATGTGTATACTAATTTATTTATTTATTTATTGAAGAAATTATTTATTCCTTTGAGGGGGTTTTAAGGGAGGGAATTAAAGTCATATTTCCCCTGTAGTTTTCCATCTTATATTTTGTGACCAGTGTAATAAAAAAAAATCCCCATTTCTACTTTGATAAGGACTGTAATATAAAAGCATGTGATAAAACCTATTAGCAGTTTATGAACCAGTCTCATTGATGGATCATTTTTGATTGCAAGCTGTTATATAGAGGACCTGCTGTGAGCTGTTGCCATACTGATTTTCCAGCATCATGTCTTATACGTATTTCTAATGTTAGTATTACAGAATGCACTAATAACCATCCAAATAAAAAGCACAAAGGTTCTAATGTTAAAACCCAAGCTGAAAACCATTATTTAGAGAGAACCGACAGCTACCACAATGAAAATAATGGAAAGGACCCGACATTATGTTATTAGGTCTTCCACCATCATTTTAAACACGATGACAACAGGAAGAATGTTTATAATGAACCGACTATACTAATCTCTTGAAATTCATTTATCATAAACACAGGATTTGTACAGAAACATAGATGAATAATTCAGAGCACATGCTCGCTGTCCCTGTCGCAGAGAGGTAAATTGTACTGCGTAAGTCATGCTGCCATGTCTCATTTGTCATCTCACTGTTTGTGTTTCTTTCCATTATATTTGTTGTGGTTACCGTTATTGTCTGGGATTCTGCTCGGTACTTTTAAAGGACCCTATAAATAAACTTTTGATGTCAATTAATACCCATTTTAACAGTCCCTCCTCCCCCGGGCAGGAGTATGAGATATTTTGGCATTGAGTGTTTTTTAAAATGATCTAAAGAAAACAACTGATTGCACAAAACAAAACAAAACAAAAAAACAGTCATGAGAACAACTTTTTTTGGTTCATTCTGTGTCTTGTGTGTACTTTGAGTTTACTCTTTCAAATTAATTGAGTGTTTCCAGAAAACACTGCTTTACACTAAAGCACAACAGCCCATTTTATAACAAAACATTGGGAAACCATATTAATACCTAAGATACACCTTCAGAGTTTTGTTACCGGATTTAATTCAAGCAAATTTTTTGATCTATTCACATTTGTTCGCTGCATTTCCTTTTAAGTGACTGTGTACGAAGTTTGTACAGACAGTTACAGCCATTGTGGCCCAGTTGTGGACATCCTGATTTATCTATTTCTAACGGCCATCATATTCATTAGTATCTATCAGTCACTCAATATCTCGATCCAAATGTGCCTATTATATGGAAACATATCCAAATTCAGTTACCCAGGTGTTAACTCTGCCAGCAGCAGCAGGTCTCATGTTCAACATGTACACACACGAAAAATGTTAGTGATGATGAGACTGTTGCAGGACGAGGATGAGGACGCTGTCTCAGCCGGTGTTGTGTACTTTTTATACTTACAGCTCTTCACTAATGATCTTTGAAATAATGGAAGTTAACAGTGTCGCTGAGCCTTGTTGTACAATATTCAAAGTCAAGACTTGTTTACAATTCAACTGTGGCTACTTACATTGCCTCAAGGAAAAAAAAGTAAACATTCATGGGTTTCATTAAGAAGTGAGTTTATCTTCGGTTTGTTGTGCTTGTGCATTATTGGGTCTTCTTTAGTACGAACTGGGGAACTGACATTTACAAAGTCTCGTCGTGTTGTTCTCCGAGAAGGTGAAGCTCTGATTTCTCACTGTTGATGTGTTTTGTTTTGTGCTTCGTGTGAGTGTGTGTGTGTGATTCATGTCGCTTTTCGATCTCAGTTAGCCGTTTAATGTTCTTTGACTCCCATTGCTTTAGTGCTCTCAGAGAGAAGATAGAGACTGATGATACTGCAGAAACTCAGTCCAGAGACAGTGAACTCCTTCTGTCACGCATTCATAGTTGTCTTTTTTCTTCTTCTGCCTTTTCTTTTTAATTTTTCATTAGTGATGACATTTCTCCCTCAGAAAACAAAGCAGTGTTTAATCTGCTGCCAAATTCACTTGTTTGTCAGAAATGAAATGAGGCCATTACGTTTAATTGCATAACACACATGAATACCAGAATACCTCTACAGAAAGCCATTTAAGCCAAAAGGAAATAATTATTATACACTGAATATATTTGTTATGAAATACATTTAAAGGAGTATTATAAATGACTAACTTAAATATCTGATATATATGTACTTTAACCTCTTTGAATTCTACTTTTTAAAGATATGCTTGTCGCGCTTTTCGCATTTTCCTTTTAACAACAATCAGCAGCTAATCATTACTCACACATAATTAATTTGGAAAGCCGGTAGTCAGCATCAGCATGCAGCTCATATACTGTGAGTGTGATTGCAAATGTCTGTGAGTTGAAGGGTTGAAATTAAAACATGAACTGTACTTGTGCCCCCTTTTCAGACATTTTCATTAATCAAAATCAGTTAAAAGTAGGATTCTAAGATTATAACAAGCTGAGGCCTATTTCTTCCACAGGGAAACCAAAATACCAATCAGCAACTATGAAATGAGCACAGTAATCACACTTATGCAATCTTTGAACATCCTTTAATACATTTTGAAGCCTAAAAGATGTCTTTCCAACAATACAATTCTTTATTTTCTCTCGGTGGAAATGGCTTTATAATCCCTTCATTTTTGATTTTCTTTGAGGCTGAACTCTAATTATGTACATAAGCCCCGTATAAAGGATAATTATTGCCAAAATGTGTTCAGGTGTTGAACTTGGCCTCCTTAGAAAATGTGCATGTTTGTGCCAAAACAGCAGGAAGTTTGGTAGTCTGTCTTCATTTCACCTGATTAGTGCATCTGCCATGTGTTTAATTTGTTACTTCTGATGTTATTTAGAGATAACATCCACCTCTAGCATGTTGCATCTTTGGTTTCTGTCCATTCAGTTCCTATGAGACACATACTGTATGGGTTCTTCTTGCCACTACTCCTGTTTTATCCCAGGTTGTTTACATACCTCTTGGTCTCTGACTTGCATGCTGAATAATTTCCAAACCAGGTGTTGGACATGATATTGTCGTCATACTGTGGTTTGTGAAATGCTTTGTAATGGATTGCCTTAACTGAAAATTAATAAAATATTGACAACTTTGGCAGAATGCAAGCTGGGTTTTTGTGTGTTTGGTGACTTTGAGATGAAGCAACTAAGATGGAACTTTGAGCACTTAACGCTTAATCTTAAAAGAACATCCCACTGATTTAGCTTTGCCCTCCTATAACACTGTCGGACTCAACGGACAGTTTAAACAAGGATGAAAGTCAATGCATCGGAACCAGAGATATCGTACCATTCATTCCTATGCTAGTAGCAGTAAATGTAGCTTTGAGCCTGAAGCCTCAAGCGGAGACGAGGAGCAGACTATGGAGGTCTGTTGAGCTCACTTCTTTCTGACTCCACAACCTCAGATTTAATTCATTTTCAAACTCATCGTCTTTACCCCCAGCCGACATTGATTCGAGTGACACACTTCAGTTGCAGCTCCCTCGGGAGCCAAACAAAGGCTTTCTAAAACTTTTTTCCACATAAGCAGTGATACTCCCCAGTATATGTATACAATAGGGGCTTCAATATTCGTCCATCCGGTACCCTCTGATATTCATTTTATCTATTTCATTTCTGTTTTGGGGAACTTGGTCATCAAGTATTGAGTTGACTTGAATCATTTTTTTTTCTTCTTAATTTTAATTCAGTTGAAAAAAACAAGTCACAAGTTGCAAAACACTTCGTATTTGATGTGGATCATTGTGTTTTGAATTAGCACTGCAAGGATTTCCCTTTTTTTTAGGGATAAACTACTGCAAAATGGATTGAAAATAAATTACGTGAACAGGTAATTTAAGACAAAGATGCTGTTTTTGTTTGATTCTTGTGGGAGGATACAGGGCCCTCATGATGAGGGTCCACATAAAGATAAATCAATGTGCAAGCTGGGGGGGGGTCCCTTGTGAATGCATATAGGGCATTTTGTGTTTTCCGAACTAAAATCTTGTCTGCTTTGTTGTGTAAAATCGATGGCTTTAAGCTCAGCTGTCTACACTGTCTACAACTTCATTTCCTTGTTTTTTGATAACTCTCAGTGTCAGGTCATACGTTTGAAACCTGCTGTCATGAGATTTTTTATTGCGGTTGTTTTGTCTTTCTTACTTTCTTTTTTTGTTGTGGTTGTTGATTTGTATCTACATATCTCTCCCTCTGAGAGAGACTGGTGCCCAGGCAACAATGAGCCTCTTGCAGAACGAGTTCCCCTTTGTAATGTGTTTTTTCCCCCAATGAGATGCACTGCTGACAAATCAAGATGTCCACCTGGGGAGAGGGAGGCAGCAGCTGGAGCCATAAATTACCAGCCTAAGATAGAGCCAACATCTCCCATGCCCACCCACTTACTGCTCGAACAATAACCATCAACTGGCAGCCAGGAAGAAAATCAACAGCTAATGACATAGAATTACCCCCTTCTTATATATAACATTTCACATGTATAATATGCAAAAATCACTTACAAGAGAGTTCTGCTTAGAACTAATTACACCAATTACTCTAGAGTCCTGGCAGGCAACATATTATGAGCCAAAATGGATGTTGAAAAATCAGTCTCATGGCAAGGACAATTAAAGGAATAGTTGTGTGTTTTGGGAAATATACTCATTTAGTTTCCTGCCAAGAACTAGATGAGAAGGTTGATACCTCTTATGTTGCAGAGAGTGTATGAGACAGTAAGTTACAGAATGAACTCATGTTTGTTTAGGAAGTTGGCAATGCAGTAATTTGTGAAAGGTTTGCCTCTTTTATACTTTAGATACATATTAAATGGGAGTTGTCTTCAATGTTAAACAACCACCTTTGCTGATGAAAATCTATCTTGCATGTTCAGGTAATAAGTACATATATAGCCTAGATATGGTGGTGTTCATACATTTTAATGTGGAAATGCTCCACATTGTGTGTCATTTGTTGTAGCTTACGACATCTGATTAGGCAATGAAATGACACCAGCACATTTGTGAATTAATAAGGTCTGCAGGCAGTGGGGTCCGCAGCCACCAAACGCCTCTCTGGACTCCTGAGTGTCTGTTTTTAATCTGTTGAACAGGGCACGGAGGGAGGTGTGCAGAAGCTATTCCCACTCTAATCAGAGATCAGGGTGAGCTGCAGTTTCAGTATTGACCTGGAAACCAACCAGAACTAGATCTCTTCCTGGCATGTCACAGCGCTGCCAGCTCTGCCCAATTAAAAAGCCTCCAGCTTCTCCAGCGGTAAGGTAGGCTGTTTCATGCCTAATGGTGGGTGGAACAACATCCACCAATTTGTAGAGCTCAGACCAACTGAAAAATGTGTAGCTATTTCTTTTAAGATTTGGATTTGGAGTTCGTGGGAAGGATTGTTACGGCTTCCGACTGACTGTTTGGTATGGCTCTCCTTTTTAACCTTTCTGCTTTGCTGTTCAGAATGAACTCCGCTCACCTCAGGGCTACAAAACAGGTCTAACTCACCACTGCGATTCACTGGCCGCCCTTGTTTTGGCCATAAATCATCATTAGGCTCCCGGTAAAGAATGATATTAGAAGAAGAATGAGTGAGTTAGCAGTGGAGTCAGAGTGGGGCTGTGGGTGGTTTCCCATTACCACCCATATGAGATAATACGTTGGAGATTTGTCAGCTAGGCTAGCCGTTCACATGGAAAATAATTGTGATGAATCATATTAATTAGCATGTCGGATTCACTGAAAAGAAACGCAAACACGCCATATTTCTTTCACCTCTTAATTTTACATTTAAAGTCGGGGGCACAATGGAGATGTTTGGTTTGTAATAACCTCAAGTGGATCAGATCAAGAACTATCACATCATCTGCCTCGAAGGCATGATGATTGACATTAAAGTGGCCACTGACCATGCACATTAATAACACCAACAAATACACAGTGGAGAAGAGCTGAGTAGCTGCAGTATGAGAGTGCTGACTTCTCAGGGGGGAGTCCGACGTGCTGAATATCATTACATCCTGGCAGAGTGAGCCTTATTTACTGTTTGCTGCATGCTGGAACAGCCTGTTCTCCCATAAAAATGTATTTCTATTATGGACAAAAACAGCACTGAAATTGAAAATGTCAGGGACATTTCAGTGATTTCATGTGATTCTACATGCCAACACAAACAGGAGGATGGTGAGAAGGTAAATAATCCAGTCTGAAACTCATCAAATCAAAGTCAAAACAGTTTTAAGTGACCACTGCCTAAAAAAAAGAAAATTAATTGGCACTTTTGATAATCAATTATTATTTAAGTCAAATTTTCTGTAGAAATGGCCAAAATGTTGTGGCTCCAGCTTTTCACATATGAATATTTGCTGGTTTTCTTAATCTTTGCTGATAGGAAGCTGGATATCTTTGGCTTCTGAACTGTTTGGACAAAGCTAGCAGATTCTCCATTTCGGTTTTAGGAAATTGTGACAGGAAATTTTTACTGTTTTCTGACATTTTGTACAACAATTAATCAAGATCATCAATACTTAGCAGCTTAAAGACTGCAAAGGTCAGTGCAGCATCACAAAAGCTTTAAATAATGACAGTACTAAAAACAAAATAAGACAATTAAAACAATAAAAAAGCAACAATAATTATTGGTCTTTTGATTTTGTCCCATTGCTTCATTTTTTTTTAGAATAGTTATAGTTATAATAGTTTTTTTTATAATGGCAGTTGATCACATCAACAATTCTAAAACAACAAAACAATTACCATTATCCTTATCATTATTACCATTTTCCTTTCTGAGCTCATTCATTAGTGACTGTTTAGTCTACTACGCCTCTGCATTGTGATTTAATGAAGTGTTCGAATTGCTAAAAAATCCTTTGGGGAAAAGGAAGAAGAGTCAAAGTTTAAGAAGTGTTTTTAAAGAGAATATGAATCTTTTCAGGGACAATAAAAAGAACTGAATCGATCCATTGCCAGTGACTGTGCTGTTTGTACCTTTTCCTCTCCTCCTCCTCGCTCTGCACAGGTGAGCTACCTCTGATTGCTGAACGAGGTGCACCTGGCCGAGGAATGAAGCGCTTAAAAGCTCCTGCGCCTGTATCAGAAGACAGCTGATCTCGCTGCTTCTCAACCTGAGTTTTTGTGTCTGTGTTGTGTTTTGACTTTGTTTCTTTTGGTTGATGTGGTCGGTTGGTGTCTTGGTTGTTTCCATGTCTTCATGTCAATGAATCCCATGGATTTTGGTTGTTTTAAAGGCGTTTGCCTGTGATTGTTTTGGAGTGTTGTGCGCCCCATAGTGCTGCCTCAGGGTGGGGCGTAACAGCACGGACAAACAATGTATTTTGTCATTCGATATGGAGGGCTTGTTGTCAAATTACCCACAGGCTGAAAATAGAACATTGTTGACTTTCCAAACTGTAAAGAGCCTCAATAAATCTTCCAAGTGAAGGCTGAAATAAAGTGTAGATATGGGGAAAGAAAAAAAAGGAAAGATCTTCCCCAGCTCTCCTAAAAAAGTCAGACTATCCACCCTTTAGCAAAAATTAAAATTACAATACCCTCCCCTGCTTAGTAATTTTCCTATAGTCCCTTAGAACTGTGAGACTCAATCTCACGCAAATCAAATGGCTGTTACATCTCCGAGAGCTGATGCTGCCTGGAGCCATAAACCATTTCAGCAGTGAGCACCATTCCCTGGTTGATGCGTGCCATTTAGCAGCAAACCGAAAAGTGCACACAGTGCCCAGCTTTACCAGCACCGTCATGCAGAAAAAGGCTTTGGAGACTTCAAATAAGAGAAAGCAGGTGGTAGTTTCACATAGTGCCCAGATAATACGTCCTACACTGCCAGCTGCTCTCTCTGCATGTATTTACTACACACCTTAGATTACCTCTTCAGTGACTTGAAGCCAGGACTGTAATCTCTGTGGCTGGAGGGGAAAGGGAAGAAGAGGAGGCTGGCAAAAGAGAATATATGGGAGAGAGGAGGAAGTCGAGTTAAAGATGAGAGGGGCATCGGATGGGAAGGAAAAGCTGGCAGGTGGAGAGAAGACACAGGGAGAGGGTGGGAGGCTGGAACGAGGAGTAAAGGAGATTAGAGAGAGCACAGAGGAGGGAGAAAGAGTGTGCAGAGGAGGAGAGAGCATGATGAGTACAGTAGGAGAGAGGAGGGGAAGACTGAGCCCCCCTCCCCACAGGGAAGCACTGTCTTGTGAGTCATCCACAAGCAGCTGGATCTGGGCCCATGTGAGCCAGAGACACCCTCCTATGGTCTTATGGGATATTAACAAAGAGAGAGTGATGAATGACTGCTCCTTGGATGAAGAGAAAATAGAGGATGAAAAAAAGCCTCTCTGTGAATTCAAGGCTGCCTGATTGAGTCTCTTTTGAAGCGAAAGAATGTGATAAATGAGTTATACCGTACACTACAGTGCTGTCGTTCCTCGTGACGCTCAAAAGCTTGACACGCGCAGAAAACCCTTAACATTAATGATGAATCCTTTTCCGTTAATGTGTTTCCAGTATGAGGCTGAGCATTGTGGGGAAACTCCCAGTTTTTAATGATGGTTTGTGGGAAAGAGGGTCGCTCAGTAATTACGGGAGTTCTATGAAAATCACAAAGGAACAGCTACATTTCTCAAAATAATTGCCTTCTTTTTGGCAGCTTTTACCTCCGCTCCCCAAATCCTTCTTTTCTGAGATGTTTTGTGACTGCTGTGCTCAGTCTCATCCCTCCTGCTCCCGCTCATGATTGTGTATTTACCCCCTCAGAAGACACACAAACACACACACGCACACACACACACACACACACACACACACACACACACGTGTGTATACCCCCGCACATGAAAACACTGGCAGAGGCAACAGAAATAGCTGTAGACTGTGAGCAAAAAGATAACAGCCACTGCTGCTGTGTGGGTGTGACACACAGCTCAGCTCCATCGTTCCAACTCTCTGCGACAGTTTGGGAAAGAGGGACTGAGAGAAACCGCTACGAAGTGCAGAAACCACTGGATTTCTGATTGTCTATCCCCAGACTTGTGCTGCTCCTCTGATATCACCTACACTGAGCTCTGAGCTGGCACTCGCCTCCCACACAGCTCTGTCAGAGAGGCGTTGTCTTTGAAGAACCGTTAGACAGACTCAGCATTTTGAGACGTTACAGTGAAAATGAAATAAGGAATAAGGTTTTCTCTGAGGCCTGAGTTGAAGGGCCACTCCGTCACTCCTTGTTTCAGCCGTACCAAGTCAAGTGGTCTGCCGAGTTGATGCATTTGGTTTAACTTTTGTCATCCTCTGCTTCACGTCAGTGCAGTCAAGATGTGAGGCTTCACTGATAACTCTGCATGGTGCGTGAAGACTTCTCCAAAGCCAAACCCTGAGGAAAATGCATTCATTTGCATCAAGCGTTATTTATAACCCAGCTCACCCAACGAAGAGCAAGATGAGAAAAATGGCCTCAGGTTACCATAATCTAAGGTTGATTTTCTTTTCTGGGAAGATTCATAGCAGCGGAGTTCACTGTGTGACATCCATCATGCCGAAAAGCCACAAACATAGTAAGCGTGGTGCGACTGTACGGGTACCCAGCCGGGAGGAAATTAACAAGTGCAAGAATTTGTGTGGAGATCAAGTAAAAGTAGCAATACCTCATTAAAATACTCCATTACAAGCAGGTTTAATGGGATGTGTATTTATGTTTTTATGCTATCACTTGATGTACATTGTGTTTTCTGTGAGCTTGCATGGTGGGTTTGGTTGAAATGTCCAGCTATAATAGTCTGAATGCAATCGATCAAATGTGCTTTAAAAAAGAAAAACAAGAGAACAGTGTAAGTATTACAGTCCCACACAACATCTTCACATGAGCAGCCACAGATCGACTACAGAAACACTAATGAAGCCCATCTCATAGGGCTGGGCAACAATGTTTGGATGCAAATGGTTTTTCGAGGTTAAGGAAAACATTTGTCACCAAATGGCAAATGAAGGCAAGGACAAGGACTCGAGCCGTGTAGAGAGCAGCCACAGCTGAATCTTCTTCGTGAAATACAAACAGGAAAAGAACATGACCTCCACAAAAAGATATTCAAAAGGTTGGGTGGCGTTTAAGGGTTTCTATGAAAAGTATGTATTTTAATTCATGCTTCCATTACGACTGACATCACACTCACATTAAGGCTGACGGTCAACACTGAAGCAGGGTAACATCCAGATCACAAAGACATTCTGTGCAAATCCCACTCAAAGAGTCAAGGAGCTCATTGTGTTCCTCTCCAGCAGCAGTGAATCTAAGACTCCCTGTGATTAAGCGCTTCAACACTCACAGCAGAGGTTTGGTGTGCTAGCCTGTCATGTGCATTAACTTTTTTTTTTTTATTTGTGGGTTTTGAGGGGAGCCAAATTTTAGTCCCTGGTAACAGTGGAAGAATGTATTGAGAGCTCTTACTGGAACAGAGCTATAAATCACACAGCTGGATCCTTCCCTTCTTCTCTGCAGTGAAAGAGGGGAAGAAAAACACCCTGAAACACCTCAGCAGCAGTGTGATGCTGCGTGGATTTTGTTGGCAAAGCGCCCTTCACTCACCTGTTCTTCCTGCAGGTAAACTGAAATCTATCAGATACATGAAGAGGTAACCCGTTAATCAGATCACCATTGTAGATGCAAATATTTATTTGACGGGAGAGCTGAGTGAATAATAATAGTCGACTCTTTCTACGAGCAGTTTTACTCCTGGTGACAAGGTTTGGTCTTGCAGGTAGCAGCGTCCTCATGATTTCCACTTTGAAGTAATGGCGTGTGTGAGGAATCCATTACTTTAGCCTTAATACCCCGCTGCAATGCTTGTGGGGGTATGTGACACTCCATTTCCTTTCATTTCCTGGCTTCACTGCCAGGGCTTCATCTTCTGTCATAGTGTTAAAAAAACGGATTTTGTCCTTTTTTTTGTTTTTTGGGGGGGTGGGGGGGTCAAAAACATGTTTTCTGTTTTTGCAATACAAGTGCACTCCCTTAAAATAGCATTTGTGGCTGCAGGAAAAGAAAAAAGCAGAATCAAATAAAATATGCAGGAATCTTAATGCAAATTCAGTCTTGGGCATTGTCTCGTCCTGATTACTATTCAACCAATCTCAGGAGTACAAGAGCCCGACCCCCTCGGCTGTCAAGAAAGATTACAACTGACGATAATCTAAAGCACAGCGTCAGCAAACTACAGCAATCCATTCTTGTGCTCCTTTAGTCCTGATGACTGATTACCTGGAGTCCTGGTCCTGTACATGTGACAACCCTGTGCAACGTAACAAAGTACATTTACTCAAGTACTGTACATGTACAGGTTTGAGGTATTTGCATTTTGCTTGAACATTTTCTTTTCATGCCACTTCTGCTCCACTATGATTCAGAGGGGAATGTTGCCCTTTTTAGTTTCATTATTATTTGACAGCTTTCGTTGCTTTACAAATGATTTACAAATAAGGTTTTTGCACACAAAGCATACAGAGAGCTCATAGGATGCTTTAGTTTACATTAAATTATCCTGCAGTTTATACAAGTACAGCTGAATTGATTAGTCAGCAGCTATTCATTTTTCATACAAAAATGCATTTTGGCTCTGTGAAGATTTGCTGCTTAACACGGTGTTTTTTTTTTTATACATTATAATGTGTTTTAATTGTATATTCATATTTATTTTTAAATGTATATTTCTAGTTAAATTTATCTTTCAGATTTTGAGGTTTGGACAATATGAAGGTGTCACTTTGGCCTTGGAGTCACTGTGACCGCATTTCTCCTTTTTTCTGAAATTTTACAAACTAAATAATCAATAACTAATTCAAGGAAAATAATCATTAGTTGCAGTCTTTTCAAAATTAGTTCAAACTAGCTCCTCCTGGAACAGCAACAACAGTAAAATGCTGCTTACACATCAATACATCAGTATAATGATAATGAGCTATAGAAATGTATCGGTCACAGGAGACATATTTCTGCATTTACTTTTAATATCTAGTACATTTTTCCTATTATACTTACTTGTATTTTCACGGTGTGGTATTAGTACTTTTACTTAAGTAAAGGACATGAATACTTCCTCCACCAGCGGTCATCATCAGTATTCGTCTGCACACAGCCGACCCTGAGCCCGTGGCTGATTGTTAATCCCACATCTCCCTGCTCCCACATGCAGGGAAACCCCATGCAGGAGCCGGTCATTCATCCTTTATGAGCACAAGAGACTCCTGTTGGCAGCTCATGTCAATCTGACAACCTGCTGATGGTGATTTTATGATGTCTCAGTATGACGCCTTTGAGGTTTCTGAACTTCACACAGAGGCAGCGTTTCGAAGTGCAGCCTAATGGGACGTGCTAGGATCAGGGCCAACTAGAAGTGTTTATGAGATGGATCGATTGCACTGTTTGTTTAGAGCTGCTGCACTGCTCACGGTAAAGGCTGTTCTGGGGAGGTGATGAGGAGATGTAGTGTGTAACGGCAAATGAATGAGCCCTAGTTAGGATGTAGCAAGGCTATTAAAGCTCTGAGAACATGCCGTGTTCCAGTGAAGTTGCTGTGGTTCAGTTTTTTTCTTGGCCTTCTTCTCTTCACAGTTGGAGTGTGGACTCTGGTCTCTAAGAGATAATGGACATGTTTCATTAGTGGATGGTGGATGAGGATCTCTGTGGCTGTTACTGAAGGCACCACAAAGCAGCTTTCTGTGGTGGCTGAAATGAGTGACAGCTGGTCCCGCTCTGTAGTCTGGAAGTGAGGCATTCAATCTGCAACATTATACTCATGTAAACACGCAGTTTATGTACAAAGACTTAAATGGTCTGGGCTTGACGTTCACAGTAGCAGGTTTCAGGCTTCTCAGCTTGATTCTGTATGTGGTAATTTCTGTCATAGAACATTTTTATTATCTTAATTTGCAATATAACGTCAGCATGAAACGTGTGGAGGAACAGTGGATTTTAGTGAGAGCTGAATCATTTCTGCTCAGCAGGCTGTTTCCTTTTTTGAACCACGGAAATCAGACGTGCTGCAGAAACCCAAAACCCTAATTAAATGAGAAGGAAGGAAGACATTAATTAAAAACATCTCTGGAAATTTTTAACAAACTACTGCCATCTTAGGGGAGAATAATAGCATTGCAACGGGAAGCGCCTGAGAATCCTGAGCTGACAGGCGACACTGACAAAAATCTCTGTGCTGTAATGTTTAAAGTGAAGACGGGACACCAAAGCATGTTAATTTGCAAATTACAGGGTCATTTATTGAGTAAACAAGAAATCTGCATAGAACATGTATATTTACAGTTACTGTATTACAGTTTGGATTTCCATTTCCTTTACTTCACAAGAAACGTACAGAAAATGATGTGCGTCACATTTGGACATGGGTCTTTCTCGATAGTGTTTTGAATAAAATACAGCCAAAAGTATAATTTTCCCCAAACAGAAAAGGCAAAGGTGTGTGTACGAGTTATAGAGTGCTGTAGTCCAACAGGTAAGATTTGCCAGAGTGACTTTAAAAACCCCCTGAGGACAGCCGAGCTGCACACTGCTGGTTTATGTTAGCTCTAATCAAAACACACTGAAAGTATAATGGCAAGGGTGGTTATGAGGAACAAAAGCTAACTATGAAACACGCATTAAGCTGCTGTACGAATACAAACAGAAGCAACAGCGCTATTCAATACACACGAATGTAATGTAAGATACTGGGCTTTTCCCCCCTCAACGATTACTGCTTGGATTGTTAGTTTATATGAGCTGCTACTAAGAAACTGCTCATATAAACTAATAATGTTGAGCACCGTTTCACATTATAAGCAGTAGTGGACTAAAACAACACTTTGTCACAGCTGCTGAAGAATACACAGAAAAAAATACTTTAAACTGTATCTTCACAAACCTCAGACAGGCATACAGCTACTAAGATGATCACATTTAGTATGAGTTTGATTTTTTAGTAAGAAGTACCAGTGAAGCAACGTCCTCTTGACTCAAAACTGCAGCCAAAATACAGACGACACCAAAGCCACTATTAATCTCTAATACTGCTTCTCTCAGTATAAACGCAAACAACTGAAACCAGCCTGAAGATTTAAAATGTAACCTTTAAAAATAAAAGGCCACTTCATTTCAGTTTTTAGGCTAAAACTGAATTAATTTGAATTTTGGCTTCTGGCTCACTTTGCAGCAAAAACTTCCACCAATTGATATTTCAAAGCACTGTAAAATCCTGACTCTCATGTTCAACAGTTCAAGGGTGAAGAGCAAAAAAAGCGACCAGTGTTTCAAGACAGTTTGTTCTCAAGGCAAAAAAAAACACACATATATTACTTGCTGGTCTATCTTGTGAAAATATGACTTTACAAACAACATGATGTGCAATTATGCATCTATGGATACACTGTTCAATACAAATGACTGATTAGTCACAGTAAGAGAAAAAGGAAATGTGGAAAAAAAAAAAATATTTTTTTTTTTAAGAGGACAAGGCTACTGTGACAAAAGGTGAGGGCACAGGTAAGTCAATACTTAAAAGGTCCAAGGACAAACTCATAGCCCTTTCTAAACTCTAGACCACCCGCACACAAATGGAGGCACAATGAAAGACAATTATATGAAGAAGGAAGGTACCAATGTAAAAATGGCAGGTTTGCTTTTAAATGTTTATCTTCACACACACACAGTTACAAGCACACAAAAGGCCTCTAAAGCAAGGCAAAACTAACTTGAACATCAGATCACATTGCTGTCTGAGATGCCATCCTCTTTGGCCTGATATAAAGGACAGAGGGGAAACTGTTGCACAAAGCTCTGCGGCAGGAGGCCCCATGTCTCAAAGTCCTCCTCTGTAAAGGGGAGATCATTCAAAATACTGTTTTCCAGCTCCTCTATATACTCACGCTGCAGCTCGGTCAAGGAGCCAGATGAAGTGCAGGATTTGTTATCGAGGCTGCTCTGCAATAACGTCACGCTGTTGTTCTGATCGGTTCCATGTGCGCTGTGCTGACTCATGCTATCGCTGTCTGACAACGTGCGGTTGCTTTGAGCACTTCCATTTCTGCTCTGCTGACTGGTGTTATCATTAGATGATGTCTGGTTGATTGTTTTGGTATTTGTTTCAAATGGCCTTCTTGTGATCCTGACAGGCTTCAAGCAGGTGTTTGTCAGGATCTCAACTGGAGCAAAGTTCCTCTGGGTGATTCGACTGAGTGGCATCGTTTCCGTCATATCTTCAGATACTGTTTGGACAATGTTGAGGCTCCACATGTCTCCAGCCCCTCTTCTGTGTCTGTTAGGGAGGAGGTCCTTGCTCAGGTCAATAAGGATACAGTCAGAGTCCTTTTCACTGCTTTCTGTGTCCACCTCGTCCTCAGAAGCATCCTGCTCCGGGCACTCTGCCCCCCAGGCTTCTTCACATGACTTCCTGGATTCCCTTACAGGAGACTCAAATATCACCCCTTTGGGAGCAAGAGGCTGAAAATGTCTGCGGCGCAGGCTGCTGCATGCTGATGTGCTGAGTTGGCTCTCAGGCTGCCTCAACATGTAGTGTCGGACCGATTCAGGCACCAGGATTTCATGGCGCTTTCTGCTGGGCACTAATGCAGAGAGGCTTCCAGGTACGTAGTTTCCTACAATGGGTATAACAGAGGTAGGTTTAAGGGCAGAGACAAAATCCTCCAGCTCTTGGTAAGACGAGTGATCGGAGTAGGGCACCACATGAACATTGGGGTGAAAGGAGACCAGGGGCCTGCTGGTGGGTAAGATGGCCAAAGTGGGTTGTTCTTTGTTCCACTGGAGTAATGAGGCATAGCAGATAGCCGACTGCTCCACGACACGGATACGACCGGCTCCTGGGTCAGTGGTAAAAACATCAGGCAACTCCAGGGCTTTGAGGGTTTCCATCCTCTCAAAGCTCACCTCGATCCAGGTTTTAAACTCCATCGCCAGCTCAAGCAGCAGGCATTCCTTTCCCAGTGCATACAGGCCTGCAAGGCAGCGAAAAAGAGTATTTAGTTGTGTCTGCTGAGTGCAGGGAGAAACACAAACGTCACAGAGGTAAGCGAAGAGAGTAGCACTTTATGTTGGGAAAGAACAAGGAATTTTAGACTCAATATTACTAACTATTTGAAAAAAACTAAAATAAAATAAATACAAAAATCAAACACGCAATACCACCTACTTAAAATCTCCAGTTGGCTTACAGTGACCCTCGATCACACACGCAGTACAGGGTAATGGATAATGCATGTGTAGAAAAGTCTGTATAATATTACCTATGACAACACTGTGGTTGGGGTGGCTGCGGATGATCTCTTTGATTTGTTGAGTGGCTCGCTGTCTGGAGGGCAGGGTGCGATTGGGGTCACAGTTGGTGTTGTCCAGGTACAGGACATCTATAGTGGTGTTGGTCCTCAAGCACGGCTCACGCAACATAGAGGGGGTATATCTGAAGTCACCTGAAAAAAACAATATGTCAATGCTGTTACTTCCCATGATTGTGTAATTAATACACTACCTGCACATATTTGTACATCTTATAATGTCAGTTCTGATGTTGGAAAGCTAAAGTAAAAGAAAAAATAGGAAAAAAAAAACAAAAAACAACATGCCATACAAATATTTCCTACATCCTAGAAGCGACAGATCAAATGTTTTGCTGGTGCATTCAGACACTGACCAGTGTACAGTATGGAGCCAAAGTAGCCTTCGAAGAGAAACATGACAGCCCCTGGACAGTGGTTGGCATCGATCAGTGTGACTGTCAGCCTCTCTTTGCCGATGTCATCCAGTGGCAGCAGGTATGGCTCACCCAGCTCTAATGGATGGATCCACTGTTCTTTCACCTGAGCAGACATAGAAATGATCACCAGAAGACAACTTACTGTAAGTACAAAAGCAATGCATCTAGTGTTGTTCTTAATGCTTTCAACTCAAATGATCCCATTTTCCTTTGAAATAAAATTAAAGTTAACCCCAAAACACTGGCGACGTCACATAAACCTATATTATATATCTGCTTATTCTAATCCTTAGCCAAGAAACAAATTAACGGAAAAACATGCATACTCATAGTCATGCATAAACATGCGGCTCACCTGCAGCTTGAGTCTGAGCAGGGTGGCAGTGGTTGGTGAGCAGTAGATGGGCCGGTTGCTCCAGGTGGAGGTCAAACCCACCGTGTGGTCGCTGTGCATGTGGGACAGGAAAAACAACCGTGTGCCTGGACACTTCCGAATATGCCAGAAGTCTACAGCCAGCGGGGTGTGCGGGATGACTTTACCGTTGCCTGACATTGTCTACAGTTTGGCTGGAGGTCCTACACCCAGAGGTGTCACTGCAGCAGCAGGTGGGCTGAAAACTAAGTGACGTTATCGACTGTCACCAGACTGACTGTGAGCGATGTTTAACTTATTTGTTTGGCTATTTAGTTCCGTCTCTATAAAGTAACAGCTGTGGAAATGAGTTGTGCCATTACGATTGTTTCAGTGTTTATGACTCAGGAAAGTACTGCCTTAATCCCGGTGACAACTCAACGTTAATGCAGTCTTGGCAACAAAAAAAGAAAGGACACTAACGTAGCTGGTAGCTAGCTAACGCTAGATGGAACAGTCGAGGTTGCTAAAAACAGTGTGGCTAGCTGTTAGCTGTAGTTAGCATTCTGTGACTAAATACTTGCTCCTTGTTGCTTCGCGACGCCATTATTTTTGCGTTTTGAAAATCTCCTGGCCAGCCTTCGTTGTCACAACCAGCTGGCCGATGTTTCACAGCTGAGGAGCTAACAGCAGTTCACGGACCCCGCCATTTCTGTTTTCAATTTCCTCTTCTTCTGTAGAGTTGTACTGTAGCTGGAATCACGGTTGGTATTATACTGCCATCTACGGGTCGGACCGTGGTGGATCCCGTGGGTGCCTCCACTGGTCGGGATGAAAATATCTTAACTGAAATTTATCTTAGACATTTTCACTTATTGTGTAATAATTTTGACGAAAACTATATTTTTGTTTTTATCTTTCCTGACTTTTCATCCCTAATTTTTCCTGCTGCAAATGAGCTTCCATATCTTTAAAACCTTGCTTAGCTTTAGTTTCTGAATACCTAAAGGCTGTAAAGACAGCAAGTCCACCACTATCATGGCAAGGAACAAGAACTGTACAAAATGTTGTATTAATGGAAATAAAATAAAATACAGGAGAGCAAAAAGTAGTGTACACAACACCTCAGGACGCTGAAGTGAGGAATTCCCAAGTAATCTTTGCTAGAAAAAAAAGAAAAAAGAAGCATCCCTTAAAATGATCTAATCAGATTAAACAACAGATTATGTCTTAATTTATCTGCTACCTTCATATAGAAATTATTTTAGTTTTTGTGGTTTTGTCTTAGATAACAGTAAACCACTCGTCCTTTTCTTAAGTTGGTTAGGGCCAATTGTCAGAACAGAGAATACACAATGACACGACACACACTCCTGAGGCTCTTTATTGAGATTGAGGTTGTTCAATAAAATAAATGTGCAGTTTACAGCATCTCAGTGAAATTGACTGAATTGTGTTCTATTCTCCAGAAGATGGCGCCAAGAGAGAGGAAACACTTATGGCGATTAGTTTTTTTTTATTATTATTATTATTTGCAGAAGAGTCGACTGCGCATTTATTTGTAAGCTGCACACATAGATTCTGAAAGGATTATTTGTTCATCGACTTCAGGAAATCTTCACATTTCATGTTCATTTTATCTACATTACACTTTCAAAAAATAATAATACACTTGCATATAATGCGTTTGTAAAGCTCTACATCACACGTATGATTCGTTTTTCTCCATAGGATGACATAAAAAAAGCAGGAATCTTTCTCACTTAAATAGGTTATTTTTCTTCTATCACAGAAAATAAACAAAAAGCAGTGCAATGTATACAACAGTGTTCATCTCATTGGGATATTGGATGATGAATTGCTTCCTGTCTTTAATGCCTTTAACATCCATAATCCCATATGTATAGTTGTCCTAAACACCATCTCAGCTAACTATCTGTAATATTTTTTACATTATATTTTTTTAATGTACTTGGGGGATGGGGGGGGGGGGGGCACACCACTAAATGGGGGCGTTGCTATGGTGACAGCAACCCATTGTAGCCTCCCTCCCCCTATGTTTGCACACTGCTCACTTTTCAGGATTATACCTGGGAATGCTGCACATTCCTCTGTTATCTCACGGTGTGTGTCCTCTCTCGTAGCCTGAAGCACATTAATCATACCCTGCTTTCCAGTTAATTATCTGACTTCCCAACACAGACTCATACACACACACACACACACACACACACACACACACACACACACACATACACACTGTGGAAACCTTATGGTGTAGATGAAGTACATTGTGCTGGTAATTAACTGGAGAGGAGTGAGTCAAGCTCAGTCTGGGAAATCAGTGGAGCCCCTGTTACTGTTCACGTCTTGTGCATAAGTTACACATCTGGGTGTCCTTTAGATCATTGCAGACTGCACAGGACTTTACAGATTTGGGATGTGATTCTTTACTTTTTTATTCCAAGTTTGTGACACTAAAGTTGATTTTTAGCATAATGACACCCTGCCAGTGTTTCATTTTTTGTTTTGATCCTACTTTTACCTTCACATATGTAATTTTTTGGCCAAAGAATAGTGAACACACTCATACCTGGCACATAAAGTAAAAACATTTTGAGTACAATATTGTTTATGTGGCTAATAGTTTTAGTAATTCTACACTTGAGATCAGACTCCTCTGCTGTATGAAGATTTGAAGCTGACCCGAATAAATAAAAATACACCCAGAAAGAAAATTTTTATACCACTTCTAACATAGTGTATGTTATATCCATTATCAATCAGCAACGCTTCCAGACATGATTGAACATCCTCATTAACCAGCTCATGTTTTTTTTTTGTTTTTTTTACCAGTATATATACAAAACCAAGGTGCACTGCAGAATGCTAACAATAAAATCACAGTGATAAGAAGAAAAACATCAGCACTGTTTACACGCGTCAAGCCAAAGGTTGCTGAGGTCAAGAGCATGCGTTGTCTTTTCTGTCATGTTGCTGTGCAGAGAAGAATAAAAGTGCTGTCAGACAGCAGCAGTGATGCCACGGAGGCAGATGGCTGCACAGTCTGTGATCTGCCACTGCTGGTTTTAAGAGCAATGCTAAAAATCCTCCGTGCACACTTTTACTGACCTCAGTATGCCAATATGACCTTTCTGTCTTCTGCACTGCAGACTACAACTTGTTTAGATGAGTTAGAAACCCTTTGGGTATACCTTTCGGTGTTCTAAGTATGCACTGATGACTGAGTGAAAGTTGGTGATTGATTGTCCCTTAAATCCAAAAATATGCCCATTTGAGGCTTTCTCTGGATTCTCTTATCATCACTTTTTATCGATCCCGCTTGAATAATGAGCAATGTTACCTATCTCCATTGCCTTCATTCGTCTGAGTCAACAAATTTGTATAGTCAGAGGCGGTGGCAGCTTTATTTCTTAAATCCCCTCTGGGATGATTCAGTGGTGCTGCGCACACACACTCCTGCAGAGATATTTATGGGCATGTGCGAGAAGCCCAAGATGTCCCATGGGCGCTAAGAGCGAGCTGCCAGCTAAAACGAGCCGGTGAAAACACATATTCTCATTTTGGCATGTGCTCTCACTTATTCCGTCTGTCTTTCTCTGTTTATCTCTCTGTCACCCTCTTGTTCCCTCGCTCACTCTGTGCAGATATATCTTTGTTTCACTCTCTTCACTTCATCCACTTCCACTGTGCCATCCCCAGAAAAGCTTTCACGATGTCTCGCTTTGTGCTCTTAATGTTTGTCATTTTGACACACCAGCACAAACACACACTTACAACCCAGCAGCATGATTGCTGTCTCGGTGACCACCCTCTTCTCAATGCTGCTGCAACACCTTGTGTCAGTGGTGGAGGAGCTGCTATTTGTAGCCAGGCTTTAAGCCATGACACACCACAATATACTGAGGGTTATGAGAGCCAGTTGATTCTACCACTCATCTGATTTGATTAGCGCAGTTCATTAGACTTTCAGGAGTGGGCTGAGTGGTGTGGCACGCAGTCAGCCTGCAGAAGATCCCCCCCCCCCCCTGTGAAGGGTGCAGTTTCAGGGGCTGCATTATGCATAGAAATATGCTCACAGCTTTCTGTCATGGCATCGCTGCATACAGAGAGAAGAAAGATGACTCTAATTGTCTTCCTGGAGGGCTTCAAGTCTTTTTGAATTCCTCTTGGTAGGACGCGGGCGTGGGGAAAATCCTGGCTGACGAGGACTGAAAGTCTTATAGATGGTGGAATTCTAATGAGCACCGTAAGAGTTGAATAGGGCTGATCATTATTTCTCTCTATCTAAGGGCGGAAGTTGAGCCCTGGTCAATTTATCTACCCTATCAGTCAGACGTAACCTGTGCTTCTGAAGGTGGAAGTAGACATATTGATATTGATCCTCATGAACTATGTGAAAATTGCACAAGAAACATGGTGTAATACTTTTTTACTTGTTATGTTAAAAAAAATATTTTAGTTGTGCACTGCTGCCACATGCATTAGACTATATACTCAAGAGTGGTTGAAAGTGGGGGTGTATGAAGCAATGTTTACCACACTGACACTGCGAATGTGTTTCTTGTGCCGTATTGAATTTGTGTAATGTTGCGTGTAATATTCAATTTCTCTGTGGCACAGGCATAAGTTATATCCATGCCCTGAGAAAGAGGTAGAAGCTACAGAATTTTCTTTGAGCCCCAAGATTTTATGCAGTTTTGCTGAAGCATACAGGTCTGTTTGTGACAGAGAGCTCTTGTCGTTGATCCTCACATGACTAGCCCTGACAACGACGTGCTGTCAACAGCAACAAGAATATCCAGCTGTGGATTGTTTCTTCCTCTGCATGAGCGAGGAGGACTGTTATCATCCAGCGATTACATTTATGTACATTTGCTGCTGTGATGACAGACTTTCAGTTGCTTTCATGTCAGCTCAGTTGACTCTTTTTCACGACCCTTCTCATGTGGATCAGGGCAAGATTTCACAGAAAGGGTTTTGCATTTAGATTTAATTGCCCCATGGATACGAAGAAGAAAGAGGACTGTAGCACTGAGAGGCTTTCTAGAAGCTCCTTTTGCTCTGCAAAAAGGACTAATATTGTAGATGCATTACCAAAATGGACCAAAGATTGGATAATGGTTGGAAAAATGAGACTCTGCCACAAAAGCATCATTCTGTTGGAAGAGAAACACTCTTAGTTGGTTGTGAAAAATGGATTTTCAAGTAGTTTCAAGTCCGCCAGCTCCAGGCTCGAGTGAAAATACATAATGGGTGAACATGGTCAAGAAAAAGGCCATATTAGAGCAAAGCATGAATCCACTTATGGCAAGTCTTCATGCATGAGGTGGTTAGAAAAAAGAAAATGAACATCTGAAAGGTATGTTTATGAAACTCCATTTTAAGAAATATGACCACTGTCATTTTGCTTTTACTCCTAACAGATGTCACAGATCTAAAGAAGTGGTTATCCGTGCCAATGGTACAACCCTGAACACTAAACCGTAATAAAAGACATGATGAATAATTGATTATAAAGGCCCCAAAGAAACTGTGCAGTGCTGCAATATGCTTTAGTGTATAAATGTGCATGACAAATGATGCGTTTGCTCATGATTTAGCAAATTGCTCCACATGTGCATAATGCACACATGGAACAAGATCACCAAGATCTGCATTTACTGCAGCTTAACTGTTCCGTTGTTTCCCAGCACCGTTACAGTACTTGAGAGACTGCGACAAAGCACAACTGTGGCTACTCCCCTACTCGTTTCACACATTCTCTGTAATGTTGCCCAATGGGAATAGGTAGAAGGAACATTCTGTTGTTATTGTGGGTGACTGCGGAGGTGTGGTGTCTTGCTGGTTAGTTGCCGGCAGCAGCCTTGAAGGGGTTGGCACTGAGCAGCTGCACAAAAATGGGGGGAACCTTGTTTAGGCCCTGTTTACAGTCTGGCTGGTAATGCAGACAAACATCAGAATAACACTCCGCTAATGAGGCACCAGGACACACACACACACACACACACACACACACACACACACACACACACATGCACGCACACAGTCCTGTTTCCATCACTTCGGAGGACATTATATTGATTCATGCATTCATTTCCTGGAGACCTACGCTAACCCAAACCACTATTGCCCTAACCCTTACTTTACCCTATGGACACACACACACACACACACACACACAGAGAGAGAGACAGAGAGAGAGAGCAGGCCTGAAGCCCAGTCTGAGTATATTAAGTTGTGAGTATCCCTTGCGAGTCTACAGTTTATTAGCAGGTCAAAACAGCAGGTTGGTGAAAATCCAGTTAATCTGTGGCTAACAGCTCCTCGTTAGCTGGCTCATTATTAACACTACGTGGCCATACAGCCATTCTCAATCCTCCCGTGTACCTGCAACTGCAGATTGATTAGCAGTAAATTAAATGATAGCTGTACCCACATGGGACTGCAAGGAAATCAATACATTGTCTCTGCAGTATTAATTACCTGTATAGAAGAAGGTACAAGATCATTTTATTTCACATACAACCAATAAAACAACATTTTACATCAACAATGAGCAATTAAGGCACAGCATGCTTAATTTTGTCACCTGATCTTTTAGGCGCTGTATATCCACAGCCTTTTATTCTAAATGTCCTGCCACGGCTATCAGCATGAGCCTTGTCTGCTGGGTTTGCAATCGCTTAAAAGCAACGTTAAGTCGGTAAATGTCAAATATGAGTGCAGTACCACTCACTTTGATAGCAGTTTAACTCTTATCGCCCCGCAGGATTAGGCGGCTGAGTATATTTGCAGAGAAAGACAGAGAAAGAGAACAAGTGAGCAAGTCATGGATTCATGTGCACATCTCAGTTGGACATTAGGATTGAAAAGCTGAATAGTGTCTGAATGTTACCGGTTGTCAGCACATTCACGGTGCAGCTCTTTTGGTTTCTTTTTGGGGGGCTATGAGATGGCTGAGGGGAAAGTAAAATAACAAGATGATAACTCCAGATTTCCTCTGAGTAGACTTTCTGGCTAACCCACTTTTTGTTGTGCTTTAGGTATCATTTACAAAATTGTGGGTTCACACAGTGCAATAGAAAATGGTTGAAATTATTCATGCAGCTCCAGTTGGGCTGACATGAAAGACGCTTTTATGGCATCTCTCCCCGCCTTTTTCCCCAGGATGCTGCTATTCTTGCTGTCTTTTTTCAGCCGCCTCTGTTGTCTTTTCCAACCGCAATCTTTTTCATCTGGTTTCACAGGTTTCTTGTTCTTAGACCTCAATTTTCTTTTTAATATTCCTGCATTCTGGTATATCCAGTAGATTTTAATCTCATCATGATAGTGGTCGCACTAATTGAAAAGATGGAAACAAACAGAGCATCATACTGTATCTCGTCTTGCAGGCTCAAAGATTTTCTTGCCTTGTGTGTTTCAAATATGCACAAACAGAGCTTGACGCAGTGGGCTTCTTTTAAAAAGGAACTGAAAACACACACAAATATTTTCTACATAAATATAGATGCATTTTTTTTAGCATGATATATGTACCCTGACATTTGTTTATTTGATCATCTCCCTGTTAAACACCTTGAAAATGACATTTAAAGTCAAACTGAAGAGCCCTGAATTGACACAATTTGCATAGATTTTGATAGTGCCAGATGTGCTCACATAAAAAAAGAAAAAAGAAAAAAAAAAGAAAAATGCTCAGGTAAACATCTGAGAGTGCTTCCACCACAGAGAGGGGAGTGAATGAAAGATGCTCTTTTATCTCATCCCGCTCCCTCTTCCTGTTCCCCAGCCAGATGCCAATATTTAACGCTTATGGATGGCCTGCTCAGCATCAATTACAGCCGGTGTAAACTGAGGTGAATCAGTTCACATGTTAGAGCACCATGTAGGACTGAGACCGCTGATACAACCGTTTTTAAAGGTCATGCAGGTCATGTAACACAGACAAGGGCAGGGAATGTATATTGGAGTGGACTGTAGAAGTGCTTAATGGAGCTGTAGTCTAATGTAGTTTACTGGGGACATCTGTATCATAAATGCAATCCAATACCGCAATATATTCTGTCTTTGTGGAGCTTATAATGTTCAGTCTTTGTTGACACTGTGTGCAGAGATGATTCAACTCTATGGTCATTTTAAAGCTCTCGTTAATGGTGGGGTTGTTCTGGACTGCACTGTATTGAAAGGTGTTTCCAGTTAATTTAATGTTTACTGGCATTGACCAATGCCACATACCACAGCATTTACAGCCTAAGCTAGTTTGCAACGCCCGTCTACGGTTCTGTCCCCCTCGTCCACCCATACACAAAACGCTAAAAACGCCTTTAAATGTAATGCAGTTCAATACCACAACACCAAATGACCATAGTGGTGAACCCACTCCTTTCTGACGTGTTGTCAACAAAAACTGAACATTAGAAATGTCATAAACAAAGGTTCTATTATTGCAAAGTTATTGCATTAGATTGCATTCGACTGTGTGTCTAATTAGCTGGTAAGTCAGTCTATGTGATTTAGATCAACTGAATCTGACAAACTGACTCTGCCATGAAGCAAATTGCTGTAGCTTGGATGAACAAGAAGACTGCAGACATTCCCTCTGAGGGCAGAAGGCACAGACCTGCGCATTTGCACAAAAGCACAATTTCCAATGATGAGGCTAAACAGGAAGCCTTCATTTGTCTTCATTACCCCTTGCCTCTTGTCTGTCTGGCTTAAAAGACTGAACTAAAGTTAAAAATCCACTGAGGCGGTGCAGCATGCAGCGGTGGGTGTGATAGCCTGACAGCAGACCACACAGGTTAAATAAAAGGTGAGGCCACACACACTTGTACACTAGCTCCAGCACATTTATTTATTGGGAAAATAACACAACATTTGCACAAGGCTTTCTTTTCCCTGTCAGAAATGTCAAATCAAAGGTGCAGCAAAGTATGGAGTGGTTGCAATTAATCACTCAAGACAGTGTGTTCAAGACAGAAGCATTGCGCCTAGAATTACATAATAGATACGTACAATGTAGAAACGTATATGGCGGGATAACAAATACATCAACAAACACAGACAAGAAAAGGGTATTCAAAGTCCCATTTTATGGAAAAAAGTGAGGGAGGGACCATAATGTTGTGAACAGAAGAATTAATCAATTAGCAATACAAATCGTAAAAACACAAAGAAATCATTCATTGATGAACCAATCAAATCAAATTGCTTGAAGATTGACATTTTTTGGACCTTTTTTTTGTAATACTGGCATATATGTATTTTTTTCTTTTCAGTCGCTAAAGTGAACATGTTTGCAAACAATTGTTTTTTTTTTTTTTTACATATCCAGCAGACACAGAGCAACATTATCATTTATTTGGAGTCTATGACGACTTTATTAATGTTATTCCAATACTCATTCTCCTTTTAGCTCTGATTTTGGTCTCCACCAACTCGTGAGGGAAATATATGGCTCTTTGGCTGCTAAAAGCGCCACAACATTCACCAGATAGTCTCTAACTTTGTCTCTGTGCTGTTTGATGCTGAACAGGAAGTGTTCAGTGGGTTTTTGCGGAAAATGCAGCCGGAAAACAAAAGCAAGCTCAGCAAGAGCTGAGCCGTGGAATCAGGTGACCTCTTGTCATGTGATCTGTTGTTCCACCAGTTTAAAAATACTGACTATAGCCCCTTTATCATTTATTCAACAGGCCACACAAGCGATATGGTCAGGTATGAATGAAACTGTGTTATGATGCATTGATCTTGCCTTGAATTTACTCTGCTCAGGCAAACCAGCATCCTGATTCTATTTTTTGCAGCAGGAATTATTACATCCTTTGCATCTTGCTGCACAAGGAAGGAAGCAGATTTCCATATTCTCCTCCGCTGCGATAGAATAGATTTGGATCCATATTCATCTCTCTCCATCTGTTGTGTCAGCTGACCCTTTTGGTAAACACTCTCTGTCAGTTTGATGGCCTCTTAAGTTTCATCTTATGTACAGGGTGTAAAATATTAAAACCCCCTGAAGCCCCTGGAGAGTTGAGGTCTTACACAGGGCTCCAAGTGTTAACAAAAGATGTTTGCTATTCACTGGGGACTGCAGCCGAGAGCAACTAGATTACAGAAATAGCAGCACGGGTGCTTTGGAGCTCACTTTATTGGAGCTAGTGGAGCATTTGTTTTGAGTTTTTAAAGCGCTTTCTCAAAATAGACTGGTTATGATAAATTGATTTACTTTTCTTTGATTTTGCTGCTGTCAAATGTGAAACATTCTCAGGGGTGGTGACTGAAGAAGTCGGGCGCACAGCTCTGTCATTTCTAGACCAAGGCGCTCAGTGTCAGCAGAAGAAATCGCTCAGTTGGTAGAATGGTAGAAATTGAGCCAGACAGACAAAGTCAAACTATCATAAATACATTTTTCCCCAAGCTGATTGTCTTTTCCAGCATGCAGCGTTTTTCAAACAGCGAAATAAGCAGCCAAACTCGATCTTCTGCCAGTGCTAGCTGTGTTAGCTGCGTCTAGCTCATTGTCAGCAGACAGCAGCGTTCTCATTACCATTTTATGAGGCCCAGTTGGCAGAGAGTGTTTGGCAGAGTGCTGTAAGCCTCGAACTCTGTTGGAGTGAATTAACTGAAAACAGGATTCAGACATTTGCCCTAGATATTTTTAGTATCTTCTCAGGCTGAAACTGCAGAGACTGAATGTCCAGAGCTCAGACAGTAAAGGGCTAAATCTGTGCTGGGACCTTTCCTGCAGAGCTGATAACAGCTCAAGACCCAGAAGGGGGAGAGTGTAAATTACTTGACTTTTACTTTCATGCACTCCTCCTCTCAGGTACATCAATACAACCCTTCCAATTCTACATTCACAACATGTGTTTGCCTATCAGGATATCAACAAGGCAAAAATGACCTCAGACCCTTTATTGATTGCAGCAAGGCAAATCAATGAGTGTGAAACTGAAGCCTGATTTAAATGCAGCAGCTCATTCTCCCATATTAAAACTACATAACGAGAAGGAACAATAATTTAACAACTAACAAGTCCTGCTGTGCTGCAGTGCCGCTGCCCATTTTAGTCTTGTTCACGATCATGTTGTCGCTGAAAGTCTTTATCATCATACTGTGTACTCGGGTAAATTACTTACACCATTGAGACAATTCATACCATATTCTTTCCAAGCCATCAGCAGCTTTCAGTGCTCTCATACTGGGAGACGCGCTTGCTCATCTTGCAAGAAAAGATAAGCTCAGTGAATGGGGAGGGAAAGACAGGAGGGAAAAAATGATTGCTGGAAAACTCAGCACCTCAGCACTTTTAAAGGGTTGTTAACCTTATCTGTGAGTCCAAGAATGTGGAAGGTGGATTGTTTGGAATTCACTGAGCCAGTTATTATGCAGACAGACAGAGGTCGAGAGTCATGTGCAAACATTAGCATCGGACCAGAAGTCTGTCAGGAAGGGGTTATTCAGCCCTGCAGAGGCAACATTTTCACATATGACCTGATCAGTAATTGTCAAGGGTGGAGCAAGAATACCTCAGATCTTCACCTACACAGGCTCTCTTTCAAACAAATTGTCCCTCACATGTTCTCTAAGACACCTCTCATTATGACTGAGCAGCAGTCATTAAGAAGAGATGTACAACACTCCCACAGTCTCCTTTCTACCCTCACACCATTTGACTCATTAAGGGGCGCTCGCACAATTAATGGTCACGGACAGGCGAGCCCACAAGGGAGGACTGCAGTTGATCAGAAATCTGCCTTCGCTTTAATGTTTTCCTCAAGGCCAGATTTTCTCATTGTGAGTGAAAGAGCAAGAGAGAGGATGAGATGGCAGGAACACTTAGCTCTTAAAAAACGTTAAGTCCGAGAGTCATTGGGGATAATTTTGACAGTTGCAGTTGACAGAGATGGAAGGTGCACTCTGCCCTCTCTCTCTAACCTTGAATATCCTTATCATTTTGGTGCATCAGATTCTTGAGACATTGACCTGCCAGCTATTGATCTCAGCAATGAGAGATGCAATTCAATACTCAGTACCCTCCTACTGTCATGCGAGGCTGCCATGTTGACAGTAGACTATTTTGAGAGCAGCATGAGCGGGCATTCATTATTGATGTGATCAAGAGCACTCGATGTATGCATGCAGTTTATATGCGGTATATAGAATCTTCCCATTTGTAGCTGTGAATCATGTATTGGAAACTACATTTGACTTCACACTTAAACTTCTTCTTACTTTCTCTTGCTAATTTGCTGACTCTGTGTGCACCTCCTGCAGTGCATTTTTAATACACTACAGCATCCAGAAACCTTTCAAAGCTCATCCACCAGATAACCTGCACAGGTGAAAAGAGCTGCAGAATGAGGTGGTGACATGCCATCAGCCCTGAGCTGTCTCCTTCCCTCGAGAGAGAGAGCGACAGTTATGTAGCTCAATGTTCTTCCCGGTTAGTGAGACAAGCGTTCCTCAATGAAAGAGAGACTTTCAGAGCTGTTGGTGATGGAGCCGAGACAGAAAACACGCTCTGAGGAATACTGCTGCTCGTTACACCTGCCACCATGTCAGGGTTGAAAATGTCAGCGTGTGGCATCTAACTCCTATTAGCAGGTGATAGGACATGATGGGCAAATGTTGGCACGGAGGAAACACACACCAATGAATATTCATACACAGCATTATAGTGCACAGAATATTGTGGCAATTTCAGTTGAAAAAACTTGCAAAAAGATGTGGAGCAAATCCGACCATCACCATGAAACTGGTGTTTCTATGATGACATGCCAGGGATTACCTGCCAGATTCATGGTTCAGCAAAGTGTCATCGCCTGATTGTATTCTGATTGAAATGGTGCTTAGCCTCCTCTTGAGAGTTTTACATTACACTCCTTTTCTAATTGACAATGCCCTCGTCTCAGTGTGATTGTAATGCTTACACTGCGTGGCAGCAGATGGTGAAATGTAAAGCACAGGCTTACAAGGGCGCAAAATTGTGTGTCTGTGGGTGGCTGGTGTAGGAGGCGAGATAAAGTATTAGTGCAGAAATGAAAAGGTAGAAAGCAAAAAGAAAAGAGGGGTCAGTGAAGAGGACACGTGAAGCAGAGACATCACACAGCTGGACAGGTGAAGCGAGAGAATAAGTCCTGGGGTGCATGTGTGTAAGAGACAGCGGGGAGAAAATGAAGCACAAGGTTAAAAAATAAAGGGGATAGGGAATGCAGTGGTATGATAAAAAGAGGCTGTAAGACTTGATGGCATGAGAAATCTCCACCGTGCTAAATCTTAAATTCAACTGGCTGGCTGTCAGCACAAGGCTGCCATGACTTGAAGGCAGGCGTGACCTATGATTGGTCTCGGTGGGAGTGAGGGGCTGAGATTGAGGCTGTAGCCAAGGCCGCGAAACGTCCCAGCAAAAGGCAGACACTCTGTTCGAGCAGAATTTGTCTTGTCACGAGCAGAGAGTGATGAAGAAAGATGGAGTGAGTGGACACAGAGGGAGAGAAGGATAAAATATTCATTCCAAACACACCTCTCTGCTCAAATACAGAGCTTCACTTCTTAAAAAAGGGCGTGCTCTCTCTCTCTCTCTCTCTCTCTCTCTCTCTCTCTCTCTCTCCCCCACTCTCCTCAGCTCTCAGTGTTGTTTAAAAAGTTTTCCATTAAGAGAACTTGCACTTTCACTTGTCCAGGTCATCTATAATTTAGCGGTTTGTCCCGTGGAGTTGCTTACTTTAGAGCGTTAACGCGCTCTCTCCAGTCTCTTTGTCTGCGGTACAGCCAGGAGTGGGCCTGCCGAGTGCTGTTGATTTGATTTTATATCGGGTAATCCCTCAAATGGTCTGTGGTGGAGTCTCTGATTAAGTCGATTTGACCTTTAGCCACTGAAGTCAAACCTTGATGTTGTACAGAGGAGCATTTGATTCTTCCAGTTAAGATGTTTCCTGACGTGAATTGGAAATGTAAAAGAAATATTTCTAAATGTGAAAAAATCTGTACTTTTGTGCTGAATTAAAATAGTGTAATACTGTAAAATAGTGAAACAGACAGGTTAATCCTTTAGCTCCTCCACACTGAAGTACTGAAAAATCCATGTTTACCCATGGCTGTGAATGGGTCAATGCAGATTAACAGACTGGGATCCACAGCTGTGCTCACAACACAGTTTAACAGGGGTTAAATGTTAAATAGCGCTCACTGGTATGAAATGCGAAACACAGCTAATTTCATGCAGAATAAGTTGACATTCAGCCCATAAGCAATTATATCTGCTCTGCCCTGGTTACTGCCGAGTTTACAAGTCCTCCAAATTAAACAACACACATTTCCCTCCAGGACAACACATATAAGCGTTTTTTGAATCTGATGTCCCCATTAGCAGGACAACACTATTTGTCACTGCCTTCCAAAACTGTTCCATCACTGTTTTTCTGATCTGACAGTGCTATGGTTGAGCTTTAATTAATGCACAAAAACAAGGCTTTCCTTCATCAGGGAACAGTCGTAGTCATGGTTCAAACATGACTAAGAGTCTACAGCTACACCAACAGCTCTGTGAGGCTGTAATGCTAACATCAGCATGCTAACGGTGGTACTTTTTATGAGATGATGTTTATTCTGTAATGTTCGTCATGTTCACCGTTAGCATCCTAACGTTTGGTAAATAGCACGAAACACTAACTACAGCTGAGGCTGATGGGAATGTCTTGCAGATTTGGTTGTAAACAAAAGTGCTGGGCAAAAAAAATTCAATTTGACTTGATGATGATGAAAAATCACCAGAAGCCTGCAAATTCCACCTCTAGACGGGCATGAATGTGTGTATCAAGTTTTATGGCAATCCATTCAACGTTTTTTTCAATCCACCGTGCAAGCATGGCAAAAACAACAACAACAAAAAACGTCAAATTTACATCCAACTACGCCGACTCCTCACTTTGTGGACTGAAGTGATTTTATCCCATGACAATAAGTGTGTGTCCTTTGTGGACATTTTGGGCTGAAATCACTGATGCAGTCATTTCAATCATTTCAAATTGGGGTGCAACTGATTTAGAGATGGAAGTCTGAAACCCCAGACCTGCATGTCTAGATATGGATAAGTGAGGAAATGCTAATGTACTCATTCTTTGCAATCTTGTCAATGGCACTGAGATATTCCAAACTATGCAGTGCTCACATGTGACCAACAACCTGGTGTTTACCCATCAAAAATAACTTGGTTTGAATTGTCAAATGCAGGGTTAAACCTGCTCAGTATTTCATGATATTGGGTTTGTTTGTTAGGGGTTATTAGCTGTATGTATGTAATCAGTATGCACAGAAGCATGATCCTGTCCTGCCCTTGGTTAAGGACTCAGACACTTCAGGAGATCCTTTAAAGAAAATTGATAGAGCACATTGATCTTAGCATGTATTATTCATGGGCATTTACAATGAGTTCATGAAGAGCACTTTTAAAAGTTAACACAATCACAACTTTGTTATTGACACGGATTTTGAACATACTTCAGTTCAGTTAAACAATGTTGAAAGAGATTCTGAGGCATTCTCCCATTACTGCCCTGTTTAAAAGCTCAGTGCAGGATGTGAAGGCTGAGGCAGGTCGTGTAGACTTCACCACATCAAAGAATCTCAGCAGATACCCCAACAACACTGGGATTATCTCAATCCCAGCATCATGACATCTGTGTGTGAGTGAGTGTGAGTGAGTGTGTGTGTGGGTGGGTGGGTGGTGGGTGTTTTAATCTGTACTCTCATTTGTCAGTAAACCATGTAACATGAATTCAGCCCAGACAATCTCACAGGGCACTGCTCAGTGTGCCATGCCACAGAGAATTTTATGATTGATAACAACAAAATATATGAAGGCTGTATATAATACAGTGTGCATTGGGTCAGAGATGAGATGAGATGAGATAAGATGAGATGAATGGGTATCTATAAATCAGACATCATCTTTAGTGTTTGGCAGACATATTGCTCCACAAATACTTATGAACACCTAGAGTGCAGTAAATAATTCCTTTGGGAAGAATGACATACCTACATGGAGGGACAAAAGATCACAAGCAGTACACGTAATCAGGGTTCTAAATTAACACCCGCCAACCCGCCAAATGCGGGTTAAAATTCATATTGGCGGGTGTAAATAAAAACTTACTAGCCAATTTGGCCGGTAATGCATTAGGCAATCATGTCATTTGTCCCCCGGACAGTCCGTCCTACATTTCCCATGAACACTGTCGTAATGCTACGTGATGACGTACAAGACGCCCATTGGCTGTGCGCAGGCACACTACAGTTTGTAGTGCAACCGGCGCGAGAAACCACGGAAACGCAAACACAAAGAAGAAGAGGAAGAATGAACGGCGGCGTATAAACTGTAAAAAAGGAGACTGAGCTAGCTAAAAGTAAAAAGTAAAGTTAAACTAAATGCGTGGTTGGGACAGACGTCTGGGGGCGAGAAGAGGAAGGTGGCAGGGGATGAGAATGTCGACAAAGCGTGCGAAACGAAGAAAAGAAAGTTTAACGCTAAATGGCTGACAGGTCGTGAATGGCTTGTGTTTGATCACGAAAATGCCGTCATGTTTTGTAAGGATTGCCGCATGTACACGAAAGAAAAAAACAAGACGAATAATTTTGTGGTGGGGACTAATAATTTTAAAGTCGAGGCAGTAAAGGACCATGAGTGCCCGAAGTCATCAGGAGAGCCTAAGGAGTCTGCAATACTGACTGCTGCACTATTTGTGTTTTCTAGTTGTACATACATAATTCAATTTATTACCAATGCAATTTTTTGCAAGTGTTTAAGTCATGGCTGTTACTTATATATATTTCTTATTAAAGACGGGAAGCAGAAACACTTTAAGTTGAAAGGAAAAATACATTTTATTAGGAATGTAATGATACTAAATACTGGAAAAATGTCTTTTATAAAATAATAAATCTTGCAGCATTTTTTGTTTGTATAAATTAAATGTTTGCACTTTCTGTGTATATTTTGTTTCATGTGTTGTACTTTCTGTGCATTTTTCATGCCAACAATGTAAATAAAATGATCAAATGCATTCAGTGGCACTCATAATCTCTCTTATTTTCACCGGGAAAAAATTTGGCTAGTGGAAATTCTGATTGGCTGGTAACTTTAGAAGGTCACCAGCCACATTGGCTGGTGATCAAAAAAGTTAATTTAGAACCCTGCACGTAATGCAGTCCAAGACAACAAGTACAACACAAACTATGGCCTCAGAGTTGAGCCAACACTTGTCTGACACACAAGAAATGAACATTAATAATTACACAAAGCTATTCATTGTAATATTGTGTATTACTGTGGAGTTTCTGGTAGTAAAGTCATTTGTAGTAATGTATAATTGGAAATGAGATAAATGAGTCCTTTTGAGATTGTATGGAAGTCATCATGTGAACATTATCCCCGAATGATGAGTGACTTTATTTATGTAGCACTTTTCATACATAATAAAATGCAACACAAAGTGCTTTACAGCAGTTAAAAACATTATAAACGAAAACAGAACAACAGAGAAAACTCATCCCTCCCACCCTTTGTATGTACTTATACACACCCACAACTACATGCATACACACACACACACACACACACACGCACACACACGCACACACATACGCATATGCATACACACACACACAGACATTCTCACCACAGACAGTAGCGCGACATGGCAAGGCACTGATGGTTGAGGAAAATGCCACCTTTGGGGCTCTCCACACTGAGAGGAGTCATTGCAGACTATGACCACGGGGGGGCCGGCACCCGGGCCTCAGGGAGGACCTCAGGGTCCGCGAGGGCTGATACAGTAAAAGCAGGTCAGATAAGTAAGAGGGCGCAAGGCTGTTAAGACATTTGAAAACTAGTAAAAGAACCTTAAAATCGATCCTGAAGCCGACAGGGAGCCAATTCAGTGACTCTAAAACTGGTGTAATGTGGGCTCGCCTTCTGGTCTTCATCAGCACGTGTGCGGCTGAGTTTTGCAGTAATTGGAGGTTTGCAATACTCATTTTGGGAAGACCAGAGGCATTACCGTAATCTAAACGACAGGAAATAAAAGCATGCATTAGCACCTCTGTGCTGGCCTGAGAGAGAAACGGGCGGACTCTGGCTATGTTCTTAAGATGATAGAAGCCCATTTTTGTTTTATTTTTGATATGTGGGATAAGGTTGTATGCCAGGAAAAGTTCTCTTGTCCGGCCTAACACTAAAAACAGTTAAAGTGCCCAAGACTTAAAAATTAAAGAGCTAAGAAAGGCTAAAAGTCCAACTCTCAAACTCAGTTAAAAGGCTAAAAGACCAAGTCTTAAGACTCAACACAAAGAGATACTTTTCACTGTATTGCACACAGATATTCCTATTCAGAAAATACACTTCTTAAACATGTAAGTTATTATAATGTGTCAATGTTCGCAAAATCCCCTGGAATTCATTTCTGTTGGCTTAATGCAAGTCAGTCCAGCAAGACGGAAAAAAGGGAAAATGAAGATATAATAGTCATTTATTTCACTGCATATTCACATTATTTGAAAGAATACTGCCCAGCTCCCATATCTGCTTTCCTGAAGCTACCACATGTGAATGGAAATGTATTATGGATTTGAAACATCACAGTAAAGAGAAGAACTCAATTTAGAAAACCACTTAGTTGATCTTGACAAACAAGTAGCCAATAATCCCTCAGCAACTCTGCTCAAGACAGCGAAACCATTCAGCTCTGATCTAACTCCTGAACTGCAAGTACGGGACACAAGCCAGAACAACCCTCACTCCAGGATGAAGCTGGAAGAAACCATTATGAGAAATGTTAGCAGAGAAGAGATAATGAAAAACTTTCATAAAATATTCTGTACGTCGGAGTTCACTGCGCCCCTGAACTGTGTATGAGGATTTCTTGGAAAAGCTTAAACTTCCTTCCAGATAAGACCGCTCTTGGAAGACCAGTAACCAGTGAGGAGATCATAAATGCAATTAATTTCCTGCAGAGTGGAAAAGCCCTCGGACCAGATGGATATGGCCCTGAGTTTTATAAAATATTCCAGGATTCATTACAGGGTCCTTTGTTAAATATGTCCCTACACTGGAGAAAGGTTCTCTTCCATGCTCCCTGTAGACAGCAAATATATCGTTAACTCTTAAGACAAATCCCGACAGATGTATCCAAGCCAATAACTGTAGATCACAGAATTCTCTTTAAACTGTTAGCAAAAAGACTCAAGGGTTTCCTGTCTCTCTTAATTAGACAGCTTTTATTAAAAAATACCAACATGAGGAAATTGCTCAGCGTCATCCAGCACATGAACACTAATCAGACACAATGTCTTATCATCTCACTCGATACTGAGAAGGTCTTTGATTGCGTGGCCTCATTTCTTTATCATGATAGATTTGGCCTTGGGGAGGGTTTTTTTTAATGACATGAAGCTCATGTATTTTTCACCCAGGGCCAGTGTACTTGTAAATGGTGTTAAGTTGTCAGGGTTCAAGTTGGAGAGATCTATTTGTCAGAGGGACCCTATGCCACGGTTTGTTTTTGCAGTGGCCACTGAACAGCCAGCAGGGGCCATTGGAAATCACAGCAGTGAAGCAGGTTTCCAAATAAGATCTACCACATTTAAGGTTGCATTATATGCGGATGATGTTTTGCTGCTTATCACCAACACAAAGGAATCCATACTGTCCTTAATGTCATGTATACAAATATTTGGGTCCCTCTCGGGATATAAGGAGCTTTGATAAATCAATGGCTTTGCCAGTTGGATATGGTAAGAATGTGACCTTTCATTTTCCTGGTCTACTTCAGGTATCTTTTTATGTATCTATTTAGGGATTACCATAAATCTAAATATTAGATAGATATTAGAATTTATTGAGACTAAATTATCACAAAGTACATAAAGGCATCAGAAACGATCTTATCAGCAGGATGGATTTGCTGATTTCATGGATGGGTAGAAATATTTAATAAATCTTAATGTGTCACCTTGCTCTATCATATGCAGATGTTATCAGTTAATATCTGCAAGAAAATAGCAAAACAGATTAAAAAAGACTTTTCACAGTTCATTTGGCATGGGAAAAACCCTGCATTAATAATGAAAATCTTACAGTTATCAAAAGACAGAGGAGGTTCAGCATTATATTTGATAAGTAGGCCTGCCACAGTAGACCTTTCCATGAGTGGGGTCAATACTGTACAAAAGGAAGAGAGCACCCACTTCAGTTGCAGGGTGGCATTCTTTTTGGATTACCTGTGAAGCTCACTAGGAAAAAGAAATCTCATTCTAATTCAAGGGGTAACCCAGTACTTTGAAATCTATCAAGACCTGGTGAGATACGAATAGATCTATTGGTAGAGAGGATACTTTTTCATACCTGACCCCACTCATGGTTAATGGGGACTTCTCAGTTGGCATTATCAGTGCTGTATTTCATTCCTGGCATGAAGAAGGAGAGAGAGTCATAACTTGTTTGATGATAGCAATGTTCTCATGTCCTTTCCACAAGTTCAAAACACTTTTAGACCTCAACAAAAATTCATTTTTGCTCATCTCCAAGTCTGCGACTTTATTAATATAAATGTCAAGCTAACAGAAGACACAATCCTACTGAGACCAACTGAGAAGTTCATCATTAATTCCACATTAGACCAAGGTAGGCTTGTTAAATGATGGGAAGAAGTCCTTCAGTATCTATGATGAAGACTCTTGGGGAGGGTGGATTTGGGCCAGCCACTCTTTATTCCTGAGTAATAAATTCAAGGAAATATATTATAGCGTATTTCACAAACGGCACAGGACACCTCATGTTATGTACAAAATACATCCTTCTAGATCATCATTGTGTCTTACATGTAATTTTACAACTGGGACATATGGATATTGCCATCGGGGGTTGTCCAAGAATATCTAAGTTCTGGTCATGCATGACTAATGACATTAGTGCAACATTAAAACACAGGATTTGTAGCAATCCAGGACAGTCATGGACTTTAGAAGTCAATGTTTTTGAACAAACTTCCTTTTCTGGACAGAAAACGTATATTATTTCATTGGATTCATAAAAGAAACTCCTAATCTAACTTTTTTTTCCATTGAGGAGGCTTGGTGCCAAGTTAAAGGGAAATGACAACAGCTTGTGTAAACATATGGTAACCTCTAATAATGAAACCAAAGCAAATGATTATTGGTCCACGGTCCAAACTGCGCTCTGTATGATGCTGGGCCCAGAAGGAAATTAGTGACCATCTCATTCTCAAGCAGCCATAAATCCCTGAAAGTTACTATGAAAGTTGCTCTCCATGGGAAAAAAATGCTTTTCTTTCATCTCTCATTGACTATTTTAACCCTCTGTACTCTGATCTCAGAGAAAAAAAAACCCTTTCGTACCCACATTTAGTTCTGAATGCAGCAAAGCTTCTGATTTACTACCTTACACTGATTTACAACTGATTTTAGAGGTAACTTTTCAGATTTTAATAACATTGCAGCAAAGAAAAAAGCTTGTATCGCTTAGCTGATCAGTCACTGTGAACAAAGATATAATCTCAGATCTACAGACAAAGCTTTTGTGACTGTTCCCAGTTGTAGACTGAAACTAAAATGTGCTAAAATTTTTATTTTGTAATTTACAGATTGGTCTCTGAGACCACTCACCTCTTCTAATGAGGTTTCGTTGCTGTTTTTGTGGAAATAATTATGTGACTTTGTTTTGTAAGGTGCTTCAAGTAAAGCTTATTTTCACACGCCTATGTTTGTGCACAGAGTGCTAATAGCCAACAGACCGACAAGAATTCAAAATTATTGCAAGGCTGTCCATCACTCTGCCCTGAGCTATAATTAATGTGTGGTGGCCTGGATAGCCTGTGATTGAGGGGGCCAGTTTAAGCCAGCAGAGTCTTTATCTTGATGAAAGCTACTCTAGCAGTGGATATTTAATTGCTCAAAGTAGTGTTCCAGAGGTGAACCAATTAATAGAGGAAATTTTACATTGGCACCTAGGAAACAAGTTCAACAGGGTAATACCAGACTTTTTTTTCATTGCCATGGCCATTATCACTTAACATTTACACTGAGGCAAAGCAGAAGTTGTCATAGTCAGTGTATAAAGGTGTATTTCAGCACGTCTGTGCCAGTGGATATAGCATTTCTCCCTGTTTAATAATTGAAAATATCATATAAGGTAGCACAAAGCCTCAGGTTACAGCTGCATCTTGTGTGTGTTCAAGTTGTGTCAAACAGAATCAATTCTTGCACATGAATATGCTAATGTAGCAGGAAGATGCCACTGGCTGTTTCACAGTCTCATTACACCTCAGCTTCAGGAACACTAAGTCAGTCAGCAGTTTGTCTGCTGCCAGCATTGACAGTGATTGGTGTTGAGTTCAGGAGTGTCTTTAATGCATCCCAGCAGATCTTTGTAGTGACTGATAAACTTGCTCTCACCAGCTTTGTCTAATGAAGCATGGGCCAAGAACTGCCAGTGTAATTCTTCAGTACAGTCATTTTGGCAGTGATGCTACACTGTGACACTTAAATTTCTTTCAACATTCGTTGATGTTTAGAGACTAATTCTGCAATTCTTTTTTAACCCAGAAGCCAACAGAGTTTATTCCCATTTCCACCACACTGCAAGCACGGCAATACAGTTATTTTCATGTGCATACTACACATAGGCATGCAACATAAGGCTATATATAACCTTCATGCTCATCAGCTCATTTATTTATTTGCTCATGTAATTATTTATTGCCTCGTCTATTTATTTACTTGTGTACTAATTTGTTTGCATACCTATTTATCTTCTATTATATATTATTCATCTTCCACTTCCATAACCAGGTCCTGAGTTAGATTGCAGCGCGATCTGATTTTTGTGGCAACTCTCTTTTTTTTATATATAGTATATGGCTGAAGATGGTTTGGGGCAATGGACTAGTATGGGACTGATACATCTGTCAACTCCTTTCCTGCTGCCACTCTCCCTCATCTGCTCACCTGCTCTGCCAGCACTCTTCACCTGTTCGCCACGCCAATCTACTCAATCACCTGACACACACCTGGGGCTCATCACTAATCACCACTATACTTAAGCGGCTCTCACTCACTCACTCATTGCCAGATTGTTCTTAGCCCTGATGCAAAAGTCTCCAGCTATTATTCTCGGACAGATTTCTCAGTTTTGACCCAGCCTGCTCTCCTTACCTCCTGGTAAAGAAGTCTGTTTTGTGACCCTGACCAAGTCTTTCATCTTACCCTCTCTGAACCTGATCATCAGTGACACAGTTTGCTGGTTTGTAAACCAAACCACCCCTGAAGCCTGTGCTCGCTCTGAACAGAGACTCCCAAACTTCCAGGTTCAGCCAGCACTGCTTTTGGATTTTGGTAATACCTGTTACATGGGACAGTATGGTGAGAGAGGGGCTGAGTCCCTTTTCAACTATAAAGTCTCTCATCAGGCCCAAATGAACAGGTCCCTTCCTTGGGATTTGACCTGCAACGGGCCACACACACCTTCTACTGGTCAAGATCTAAAGCAAGAGAAAACAAAGACAGCAAGGCAAAGGAAGAAGGGGGGGGGGGGCAAATTGAAACAAAGTAAAACCACAATAGAGAGATAAATGAAAAGAAAGGGGGAATAAATCACAAATGGATAAATAAATAATACTCTGTCCTGACCCAGCTGTCCATGCTCATCCCAGACTTGACCAAAGAGAGAGATTTTTTTCTCTCCCTCTCTCCCTTTCTCTCTTGTCCCCTTGTGTCCTGACACACATACACCCACACATGTGTGCAGTACATTAAGAACTCAAAATGTAAGTTTTCACTTTTACTGAAGTCTCTTCCAATTACTGGAGCTTATCTGTATTTCTATGTTCTTCGTTGTTTTCTCGCTTGTCTTGTTTCGTCTCACCTCTTGTTTTTCTCTGTAAAATAACACACAAAAAAGAAAACCCACACAAAACCCAGTGCTCATATGACCCTATTGGCATGGCATTTTACACCCACGGCCCATCTGGTCCTTAAGGGTTCCATATATACCTGCAAATAGGAGGTCTTGATCCCGGAGGACTACCTCACTGCTTCACTTTATTTTCACAAGGATTGTTCAGTCCCTCCACTCCACGTGTAAAACATTTAAGTTGTTTGCAGCCATGGTCCAGATGAGTGGGTTAAACAGATTTGGGGCAAATGAGGGGAAAATGCTCACTGGGTGGTTTTGCAAAAGCAGTCCCATCTGTTTTTCTAGGTGTACAACCTCTCCTGGCCCTTTCCACTCTAAACTAAAACATTCAGCTTGACTTCACTGCAATTAATAAGAGCTTACTGTGTGTATGTTTATATGAGTTTGGATGCATGATATTATCACTAAACACTGCAAATGTTCTCTCCACCAAATATTTTAGAATGCATTAAGTCCCACACTGATATCTGTTGCTATAGAAACAAACACGAATTCCCATATGGAGGATGGTGGATGATGGAAGGGGCATACATGAGTGCGTAGGGAATGCATTTGGCTCCGAACAAAGAATTTAATCAAGAGCTTTTGCATGGCTGTCACATGCACTGTGAGGGTCACTGGGTCAAGAAGCAATCAGAGAGAATTTCCTATGAACATGCAAAGCCATGAACCAATTTGCATATTGAACAAACTAAAAGGACAACACATACTGTATGTATACTGGAAGCCCTGAGTGGGGAGCACAGTCCCATCAATCTATCCTGGTGTCCTACGTGTTGGTTAATATTCATGGTAGCTGATACACTTAGGATGGGAGTAATATCAGAACTGCCAGTAAGAATGTCCCAATCTGTGAACAAATCAGCCAGAATCAATATCATTCAAGAGTCAATCAGCAAGACTTGTTGAAAGGATGGATGGGTGATGGATGATGATAGATGGTTGGATGGATAGATGGATAGATTAATGGATGGATGGATGGATGATTGACTGACTGACTGTTTGAAAGGATGGATACATGGATGGATGATGATGGATTGATTGATTATTACTGTGATTATTTTTTCGAAAGGATGAATGGTGGATGGATGGATGGTTTGATTGAATGGATGGATAGACTGACTGTTTGAAAAGATGGATGGATGGATGGATGGACGGATGGGTGAATGGTGAGTAAATCAACGTTGAACTCAGTGAAAGGAGAGGCAAGATGATCAATTGCATGAATGTTTACATCCACTCAGGTCTCTTACTCGTTCACTGTCAATCACCCTCTGTGACGTAAGGCTCATGAAAACCCGCTTACATGAAATCAATCAAAGCTCAGCCCAGTGAGGTCTGTTTCAGTTTAAAGGTCCATGGCACAGTGCACTACACTGATGACTGCCTTGATAATTTAATCATGACTATTCCAAATGATAGACTAAAATGGTGCCTATGCTCATTATGTTGTGAATGTTAATAATGCATCCTCACTGACAGAGGTGCTCACATTGCAGAAGTGTTTCTATGCCATTTTCAGCATCCACACATAAGGACGAATAATGCATTTCACAGTGCTCTAATTATTTCCTGTCTTTGCTCCAATATTTAGTCCTCTCATTTGTGACTCTCCCTCTCTTACACACACACACACACACACACACACACACACACACACACACACACCACTCCTCAAATGGTGTTTTATAATCCCGGATCTGACGACAATTTCCTTCATTTGCAATATTGCTCTAAATTGAAATGGCAAGTGGCCATAGAGTGCATAGATTTATCTCATTAATAAACTATTATGCCTCCTCTCGGGTCTTAGATGGTTTTAAAAGAAAGTCACAGTGGCAAGAGGCAGAGTGCCTTTTAAGATCAATTTTCAGTTTCTTGTTCAAGGCAAAGGGTGAACACGCTATAAAAAATTGACAGGGAAGAAATGTGTCTTTAGGTAAAACAATTTGCATAAACCTCTCCTCCTGCCTTCCGTCTGACTCGAGTGGTTGTTTGTTTTCAAGTGTTACACTTAGTAATATATTTTTCCCTGAGGCTTTCCAATTTTCATACGGTGGCCAAAGAGAGGATTGTTTTCTGAAGTGCCTTCATATAAACTAGGACTTATTTATTTTTATCTGGATAACAAGAACAGCGAAACCAGACAGTTACACTGCTTTTTACATTAAAACACAATGGCTTATGCAAAGAGATTTGTCATTGCTGGAGACAGTAAAGGTAAGCGGATGCTGTCATGTGCTGGGTATTTCAAAAGCTTCAGAGGACCCACATGACTCAGTTTTACATATCTATCACTCCACTTTTTTGTTGGGATTCTCACCACTGAGAGATGTTGAGCAGGAAAAATGCTGTAGCAAGTCATGAAGACTGCCATGCAATGTGCAGTCACACATCCATTGAAGCAAAAGTATTATGCCTCATTAATTCTGTGGGCGAAGCAGATGTTGTCTTTAAAGCTGGCATAGACAACAACTGAACATACACAAAGCAGAAACCTCTCTTTCTGCTGCTGTGCATCACTCCTTTAAGCCCCTCCCACCAAACCCACAATGTCAAATGGCAGCAGAAAGTCAGTTGTCCTGTGAAACCTTATGTATCACAGGGCCGATTCTGCACAGGGTGAGCCTCACCGCAATTAGTCTCCTCAAAGACACCTCTCCTGGCGTTTCGTGACTCCAGCGCTGAGCACTCTGGGATTCAGAGGCAGCTTTGGTGCCATCTAACAGCAGATTGAGAGGCTAGCAAAGAGTGCACTCCAGGCTCAAAACCTATTCCCCACTGTTAGTCAGCATTCCTCCTTCCCACTATTCGATAAGAGAACCATGGCATTGATGATAATGAGCCTGAAGCTCTGTGAGTTCACACACGTTTTGTACGATACGCTGCTGTAGACAAAGGAGTTACTGGAAATGTATCACCGGTTGCAGGATATTCTGCAGATTTTTTCGACATTCTTTCGCTTTCCCTGTCTCCAGCACCTGCACAGAGCTAAAATGAAGTGTGTAGATAGGTCTGGCTATGCGAGACTAGACTTTCACCATCTGTGGAATAAAGGAATAGGAACGCCATCAATGTCAGATGACCTGGTCTTTCTAAATCCTGAAAACAGAGAGGTAGAGACCATTTGAATTACAATATACTGAAAGGTTATTATGGAATTTTTTGGCCCAATCACGCCTAACATGAACTGCCTACCACAGCTTTAAGGTTGGTCTTTCATACACCAACAAATCATCAAAACGTTGGTGGTGGTGGGCTTTGTTTCATGGAGACTGGGCAACATATCTTCCTCATGCGCTGCTGTGAGACAAATTCAACCATCCATCCATTAGCTATACCTGCTTTGCCTCTAGAGGTTTGAGGGGGGCTGGAGCTGACCCCAGCTAACACTGGCAGGTGGTGCAGTTCACCCTGGACACAAATAGGTAGAAGGGCTTTTCACACTGCGCTTAGCTCACAGCTAAGGACAGTCCTTGGCTAAGAATATGCAGTGTGAAAACCCCCATAGACAAACAACTATTCACACCCACATTCACACCTACGGCCATTGTAGTGTTGCCAATTAACCTAAACTAATGCTTTTGGACTGTGGGAGGAAAAACCCACACAAATGTGAGAACATAAAAAAATGCAGGAAAAAACAATTAAATAACACACATACCATCTCCACACACACATTATGCAGCGTTGTAGTGGATTAAAGAGCATAAGTAGAAAACATGTTGTACATGTTATTGAAAGAGGGAAAGGACGAATCAATCCAAGATTTTGATGCACAGAAGCAAAGGAATAATAATCCTCTGACTTTAATCAGTATGCGTAAAAGTAAAAAGGATAGAAAACATTTAGTTTTTGGAGGCCACAGTGTCACCAAAATCGTTTTTTTTTTTTTCCTTTCTGGGAGTGTGAATGTACAAAATATTGTAACTTGGTGCCTAAATGGTGAGAAAATACAATTTTAAAATACAGGAAAGTGTGGCACGACAGAAGCACTAAACAATATGATTTTGTGTGAATCTGCACAACAAATGTCTTGCATGGGCAGTGGGTACTTTGGAGGTACCATCAGTTTTCTGCACAGCAAAATAAATGCATGCACTTAGGCGGCAATATAATCTCCTCACAAGAGCTCATTTAACAAACACTGCATTGCCTGCCTTCGATCAATCAGTGGAGTTTTCAGAATTAATAGAACATGGGCAGTCACTATATTATGCATGACACAGGACAATCAGATAAACACTGAGGAACACACGTTGGAGAAATCAGAATAAATTAGGAGATGAAATGCGTCCCACCCATCTAATCAGCAGCATCTAGAATTTGTTTGTGTATGCTGCATCATCCCCAAAGTATGTCAGGGTCTGATTAGCAGCATGCAAGATCCACAGTCCCTACGCAACTTTATTGATAGGCACAGTGATGGATGAGCATCCAGAATTCAAACATAGTCTTTAGTATGCAGACACTGCACACCGAATATTGGAGCATCTTGGTGTATCCTGCTATAGAATTAGACTTGATGATTAATTCTTTCTTTTACAACACTGGATCCTGACAGCCTCCAAAATCACAGAGCCAACATCAAAGAAGCCGAGGCTGCGGCACGACGTCCTTTTCCACAGAGAACCAAAACTGCATGTTTGACCCAGTTTTCTTTTACTCGTCAGGAGTCGGTTTTCGAAAGCGGCTTTTCAAAGGAACATCACAGCCAAGTGGGCCGACAACAGCCACCAGTTAAAAGACACATTCTGAAGTGATAAATGCACGAGAGGCCACATCAAGTCCTTTGATTTGGGATTGACCACACCTCTTAAATACATTAGATTCAGAGTTTTGTCATTAACCCACACATTTTTCCACCTCTCCCTCCCTTCCCTTTCATCTCCTCTCTCATCTAGCTCGTCGCTGCACAGAGCTCTAACTGATGTCTCTCTCCTACCCCTCTATCTAATTATATTCTTTCTCTTTTTCACTGATTCTCCACCAGTTTCCTCTGTGTTGCCTTTATACGATGAGCAGAGAGAGCTCAGCACTGTTGAGGCGAACGAGAACAGGAGCCTGATTTCAAAGAGAAGTGCTAACATGTGTTATGAACGCCGTAATTATTCAGGTGTGGCTCTATCCCTCTCACTTCCTCTGAATACAGAGTTATCTAATTGTATAGTGTGAGACTTGTTTATGCAGTAATAAGAACATACGCATAACATGCCATTCCACATTGTACCCTAATTATCTTCTTTGTTTCTTGAGATTAGAAATTAGAGATCATCGGCTGATATAATACATAGCATCAATATTTTATTTGCAAGCTGTGATCATGGCAGGCATGTTACTGTACATACTGCTGTCAAAGTGCCTCCAATTATTGTTATGCAGCAGTAATAGGAGCATATGTTGGGAAAAAGACAATGAATATTCTCTCTTATTATCCAGAGGACTTTTGATATGATGCAAGCGCAAGGAGAAATTCTGACTAATCATGAATCTTTTCTACATTGTTAGCATCGGCTATAGCGGGCTCATGGGGGCCAATTTAGGTGATACCAAAAATAGCTGTTCACCCAGCCGCAGGAAACCAGGATGTGGGTTCCTCACTTCTTTTTTGACTCAATAGATCTACAAATAGCTCTGTATGTAATTCTATGAGTGGTGTGTAGGCTGCTGTGGAGCATTTTACTGTTAAGCTGTCTGTGGGAGCGGCTGAGATGTTTTCGCCCAATCAGCTGCTCATCAGTGAGCACGGTGGGCGATGGTGACCGAAGAGTGAAAATGTCAACATGCAAGGTGTGAATTATATATTTAACCTTAATATTCTGTGAGAGGTAGAGAGTGGCACTTGCTGCTGAGGAGTGAAGAGCTGTGAGAGATGCAGTATTTTTCTGCACGGTAATCTTATTTGGGGCTGGCGTCGGATGACATGAAGGCGCTCTCCCCACAAAGCTGCATTGAGCACCCGTGCTTTGGGTTTAGCTTTTGTGTTGGAGTGGACCTCCTCTTCACATTTCAGCGAAAACACACAGAGACAAAACCACACTGGGGAATCCCGTTATGCGCCAATGATTGGGGAACAACCTAAGAGAGAGAAACTATAATCGGAGAACAACACAGCGTCATGATTCTACTGCATAGAAGCCTACTTTTCCCTGTAAATATCTAAGGATGAAGATGTTATTAAAGAAATATGCTGACATTTTGCAGAATATTCTGATTTATTTTCTTGCAGAGAGTTAGATGATAAGATTGATACATCACCGCTCTCATGTCTGCATGCTCAAGCTACAGCCAGCACCTGGTTGGTTTACCTTAGCATTATGACTGGAAACAGCTAGCCTGGCCCTGTCCAAAGGTAACACAATCCACCTACCAGCACCTTTAAAGCTCACTAACTAGCATGTTTTATCTTGTTTGTTTAACTCGTACAAAGCCGCATTGTGCTGTTTTTACACATCTGTGTTTGTATAAATGAGTGCTGATTACTGAGCTGTAGAGGTGCTGGTAGGTGGATTTATTAGCTTTGCACAGAGCCAGGCTAGCTGTTTTCCTCTCCCTCCAGTCTTTATGATGAACTTATACTTAACATACAGACATGATGAGCAAATAAGTATATTGCCATGTCCTCCTTGACCTCCCTTTCCTCATATATATATATTTTTTTTCTTTTCTATATTCCGGGCAGGGTCAGGACGGGAGACAAAACTTCAGCCATCAAGTAGGGAGATAACATTTTGCAAAAACTATACTATACTGAATTTGAAATAATTTAAATAACCAGAATATTTTGCTGACTCTTATGGGGGTAGTCCAACATTTCTGAGAAGGCTCATGATAATAATGTTTCTCCAGTTCTGAGAAAACCTTATCAGCTGGCCAAATTGAAAGACTCACACATCAAAAAATCCCAGTTTTGATCATTGGAGGGCTTTTCGTACAGCAGCAGACAGCGAGCTGCTGGATTAGCTGTTGACATTTTTCATTTTCGCTCTGTCAGCTCAAGCTTCGAGTGGATGTGGTGGTTAATTTCCCAGGCATACTGTGGGTCTCCAGCAGGCGATGATGATGTGGGTCAGCCCGCTGGCAGCTCTGAGAGGAAGTCTTACACCAAAATCAGTCTGTCCGCAAGGTTGTTTTCTGTGAGTGAAGTACTTTTCATGTACACTATATGATTATGTACTCCGGATGAGCCACAATGAGACTCAACAGTCAGGATTCCAACTAGCTGGACTGTATTTTTATGAAATGTAACCCATAATCTGGGTCACATGGATAACATCAAATTTAATCATGACAAATGCATTTGTCCTGCAGTCAAATGTGCAGTGTTTCTATCCATAAAGTCACCTCTGCAATGCCATTAAGTCCATTATTCCAGAGGAAATAAATTCTGTAGATGTTGTCACTCTCTGTTGTGTAAAGTTTTTTTTTTTTTTTTAATTTTATCACATGCATATCTGTGCAGCTTCTCATTCATCCAGGTCAGGTCATGGTACTCCTTTGTAAAGCACTTAGAAATACAAAATGGTTATTAATTGTGTAGAAGAAACAAGACAAGTTAATGGCTGTTTGTGTGAAAACAAAGAGTTTCAGTGTAAAAGATTTGGACACTTTTATTATTTTTGCAGAATTTCAGTGGAGATTAGAGATCGGCCACATTCATTCCCTGCAGCTATAATAGTTTAGAGGCTTGTTCAATCGTCCAGGGGATACATGTGAGTGCTTGAGTGTTCCCATGTTGCCTCCTGTCTGAGATTCATTGAAGATCTTGTTAGCGAGAGCTGAGCCAGAACCATCCATCTTGTGTTGTTTTTCCTGGAGTATCCCTTGTAGTAACGCTGCAATTGTATTCCTCGATGGCCCCATGTCTTGTTTGAAATACCTAAACTGTTTTCGTGGAGGGAGTCCTGGTTAATAGAATGAGGTCCCAAGTCTTTGGCAGTTTTAATAACGTTGTAGCTGTCTGGTTCACCAGTCCGCTGAGAACGCCACTGCAGTTCATGCAGGGCTTTTTTTTTTTTTTTTTTAACGACTGAGCAATATTGTTTTTGAACCCACTTCAGTATAAAAGACACTGGGGAGGAAGTCGCTATGTGATCTTTTCTCATTTCAATACGGACATGGTTCACGGCTGGGTTTTTCAGCCATGCAAGAGAAGCGTCCATATAAATTGCGCTGTATGTCAGAGCAAAAAGGTTGATGCGTTTTACAAGCTGTGAGGGCGTCACACTGTGCCTGTGCCCATTAGAGGGTCTGTCTGTCATCTATCAGAATTACGTAGGTTTATTGAAGCGGTGCTGTTAAGAGCAGTCAACCTCAGAAATGAACAGCTTCTTTTTCGCCAGCCCAAAAAACTGTTGCACTGGGTTTTTGAAGGCCACATATAAACTGTGAACATTTGTAACTGCTGAGGTATATTTGATTCTGGACTCAGCAGAAAAGAGCCCTGAAGAGCAGAATCTGTCTCATAAAACTGAAGCTCTCCGCACTTCACTGGTCGCACATCCCCAAATGGCAAAATCTGACAAACGTTTACTGAAGCATTTCCTCATTTCGCTTCTCTGTGGACGTGGAAGATAGTGTCACTGAATTGTTAGTCATAGAAGCACTTCAGGGTTGGTAAAATTCACCCCTGAAAGACCTTGATAGTATGCAAAGTTAAGCTATTTTCGGAAGCCTGTATGAGATACACGGGGTGTTTTGCATCTCACACATTGTCAGACTGCAGTGGTGTCCTCAGTGAAAACACTAACTGTGAACAAGCTTAAAAAACATTATGGGGTGTCTGTCGGCCACGTTGAGCATGATTATCTCTAAGCTGCTAAAGGGAGAAACACAGCAGCCTGAAATGATGGAGTGCTACTCTCAGCTGAAGCCAGATGAAATATAACAGTGGGATTTGTACAATTGATAACTAATTGAAAAAGTGCAAGGAAGGAAGGTAATACACCCTTGACGGTGAGTGAAACTGAAAACATTCAGAATGTCTCTTAATTGTCAGCTATATCGGCCTAAGTGTGTCAGCTCACACCATTTGCTCTATAATGATTGATTTCTCATGCATTACCACCGTATTCACGCTCATTAAAATGTCAGCAGATCCGATGCCAATCACCGCGAGCAGGCCATATGGCGGTTTCCTTCCTCAGTGTATATTGGCTGACCTCGAGACCTCATACTGAAATCTGTGACCGTGATGCTGGTTACAGATGGAGACTGTCTTCAGCGGGGCTCCTGCTGTCTCTTGGCTGTCCTGCCATCACACACGGTCACCCAGTGTGAATGTTGACCACAGTGCAACCATGCTTTGCCTTTTGTTTTTGTTTCATTCTGAATCACGTGCCAACTGTCAGCTGAAACCCAGGACTTCCACCCTGCTCTCCTCCATATTCCATTATACAGTGAGTGAGCGCAGAGCACCATTTGGGATGTATTCACATCCTGTCTACAGTCATCCCTGCTTGGATGTGAAAATAGAGATCCTACTATAATCAGGGAGCTCAAGCCTGCTGTTGACCTTTGAACCACAGCAAATGAGTGTAAGATGTCAGCGATGTGGTTCACTCTTGTACATTTGCAACTCAAAGTTCATTGAGTGTTTCTCAGAAAACCACTGGATGGATTACTGTGTCACTGGGAACCTGCTCCACAATAGCCAAAATTCAGAAGCAGGAAATATCCTTTTCATTTAATGAAAAGCTGATCAATAGATCTGAATCAGTCATAAGGTTTCCAGTTCTGTTGTTCCTATTAATTTGGAGATGGGGCTGGCCTGAGGCTCAGCATTGAGGTCTTTAATGTCTGAATCATATGAATATTTTTAGAATGACCTCAATATCTATTTGTATTACAGATTTATGCATCTCTGGGGTGTTTTGAATTAAATGCGGTGTATGTTGGTTAAGAAGGAAAACACAAGAGCTGGAATTCATATTGTGTTCTTCCATAATTGTGCTCCTTTTTACTCAGTCCTGTAACTCAGTCCTGTTCCTAAGCCACAACGCCATTTTCATTGGCTTTATCTGTGTTGGTTTTCTGTGAGCTGTGGCAGCTCATTGCCTCACTTCTTATCAGAACAATGCCCAACCGAGCAAGGTCCATCAGCATTTGAAAGGGCGTCGGAGAAAGGCGTGAATGGCGCAGAAACACAGAAAATAAGAGTGTGCTCAAATCACCTCTGCCCGACTTCACCTGACTTCCTTGGGACGGTCCCGCAGAAGGCTGCAGCGGCATTTACCTATCTCTGCATGAAAAATGAAACAGTCGCACCAACCGAAGGAAATACTAGAACTCAAAGTGAAACAAGGATTGTATATTTCACAGAAACGACAGCACATCTAAATGGATGGCGAAAAAACAGAGGAGGAAATCACACTGCTATTTTCGGCAAGTGTGTTATTGCTCTCACTGATAGCACAGCGAGGGAGACAGACAGAGGCGCCCGCCTGCGCAGGAGCCTCAGCCGTGCGCGCTTTCATCCAGGAGAAAGCTACTTTCTTATTTGCATTTTCAAAACTGGCTTTGTTGAATTAAGAAAAAACGCACACTGATGAAGCGCCCTCTTGGGTAAATCGAAGCGCACGGGAAGGATGCTGCTCTCACTAGGAGCAGGTGTACTCAGCCAAGCGGAGGCGCAGGGCACAGAGCAGGAGCGACGCACAAGAGCGGCCGGACCACAACACCTGCTCCACGGGAAAACCTCTCATCCTTGCGCGCTGCTTGCTTGCTGCTGCTCAACCCTTTCCAAATAACTGGATTTTTTTTTCATGGAAGTTATATGTGGAAAGCAGGAGAACGTGGCCATGAAACTGGTGGACGCGCAGCTCATTTGAAAAACACTGTAGTGACACAAAAGAGGGAAAAATCGAGGACTGCTGTGTTGGCTTCCCACTAGGCTGTTTCTCTGAAATCAATCTCGTTCTTATCGAGGACATAATCATCTGCAAGAATGCCCGGAGCACTTTTATCAGCGGAGTCGCTCTACATAGCAATGGAGGTGGTGATTGCACTCGCGTCTGTGATCGGGAATGTGATGGTGGTTTGGGCGGTGAAAATTAACAAATCGTTGCGAGATACCACGTTTTGCTTCATCGTCTCCTTAGCTCTGGCGGACATTGCAGTGGGAGCCCTCGTCATCCCTCTGGCCATCACTATCAGCATCGGACTCCAAACTCACTTTTACAGCTGCCTGCTCGTGGCGTGCACGGTGCTGGTTCTGACTCAAAGTTCAATCCTGGCCCTCCTGGCTATTGCAATTGACCGCTATCTCAGGGTCAAGATCCCCACCAGGTAATGAGGTTTTCACCATGAAAATAAGATTCACTTGCACTACCTGAGCCACGAGGAAAGGTGATGGTAATGGCACTGTTTTATTTCCCAGAGAAGCCTCCTCACACACAGGAGAAGACAGTCCAGAATCCGTGTCCCTTGGTAGTCATTCCATCACGCCTGTCCCTTTATATGCATATAGATCTGGCTCACCAGTGCAGACATGACAGCTCACTAGAACATGGCTGGTAAACCAGCAGCATTAATTAGTCCCTCTGCCTTCAAGATTGATAAGTGTTTGAAGGAGCACATGACAGAATTAGTGCATTTGGCTGTGGGGTTGTCTTCAGGAGAATCATGTTTTCTGTGTCTCTGGAGGGCACAGAAAAGGTCAGTTTTACTGTCAGCGATGTTCAGTCTCTTTGTATTTGGTGCGCGGGACCACCATGCCAGGCTGAAACAAAGGACTGAGATGTGGTGCTGAAAGGCTGAAAAGATAAGCTTCACAGAAGATGGGAATTTATTGTCTGAGAATATTGGCTGTGATAGTTTCAAACTCAAATCTTCTGTCTAAGACTGTGCTAAGTCTTCCAGGCTTATGATAGCAGTTTATCAGGAATTTGACCTTTTGATTGCTTAACCTTGTTAAGTTAAGCCACCCAAGCTTAATGGGGGTAGGGGGTGGGGGTGGCTCCAAACATGAATACAACATTTCCCAGAAACTAGAATATTTTTAGTTTATGATTGATCTAACACTGTGCTTCTTACACACAGGGATAAAGTGCTGATCCCCCCCAGTATCTGATCTCTGATCAGCTCCCAGGCTTACTGTGTAAAAAATAACAATCTTCTTGCTGTGCTTCAGACACAGGCTGAAGTTAGAACATACATCCCTAATCGATAGTAACCCAAGATGTGGCACCTGTGACAGCTGGGCTAAATTGCTGTGTTTTGTTTAGCCTCTGGCTGCACTTAAGCAAAGACCAGGCTCTTGTAATGCTTCTGTTTCCCTCACAATTACAACGCCAGTATATATCAACTCTTAGTAATCCAAAAGGGATGAGTTGTTGCTCTATACACTTTCCAAGCATGAGCTGGATCAGATAACTGTTTTCATCCCTTCCTCTTTCATTAAGTATCACGATGCGTCTTTCTGTGTCCTTTCTTTGTCACAGGACAGTAGTGATATAATGTTAGAGCCTCCGCACCTAGAAAAAAGGTAAACTTTTTCCAGCTCTGGCTTCTTATCCATGAAACACCATAACAATGAAAAAGCCAAACCTGTAAAACGTGATGTAGCATGTCAAGTACTGCAGCTTCTGTCCACTGTACCTCTGTGATAAATTAGCAGGTAATATTGAGCCAGTTGTCAGAAGTATAATTCAGTTTTGCCCTGACAAAAGCAGCAGCACTGCAAAAGGCAACTGTTTTATAGACCGTCTTGTTCAAGTGGGAATATGTGCTGCAAGGAAGCATGTGTAAAGTGTAAAGTGTCGTTACACATGGGGCTTTGTGTTTTCAACAATAACACTTTCTCATGAATTGTATCTTTTTGCGTCTGAGGGCACTGCCACAATGACAAATGAAAGAAAGTAAGAAAGCTTGCATGAGCGCTGTGAGAGAAAATGCTGACACCATTCTGTGTTTGCTCCTGCAGATACAAGCGGGTGGTGACCCCTCGGCGAGCGGGGCTTGCAGTGGTGATATGCTGGATGGTGGCTTTCATCGTGGGACTCACACCCATGTTAGGCTGGAACAATCTGGGGCGCCTCCAGCAGAACGGCTCCATCAGCTCCGACCTCATCATCACCTGCCAGTTCGAAAACGTCATCAGCATGGACTACATGGTCTATTTCAACTTCTTTGGTTGGGTGCTGCCGCCACTGCTGCTCATGCTGGTCATCTATGCGGAGATCTTCTACATGATCCACAAGCAACTCAACAATAAGAAGTTCACCACCAGTCACACAGACCCCAACAAGTACTATGACAAGGAGCTGAATCTTGCTAAATCGCTGGCTCTGGTCCTTTTTCTCTTTGCCATCAGCTGGCTACCACTCCACATCATCAACTGCATCACACTCTTCTGCCCTGAGTGCCAGAAGCCCATTGTCCTCCTCTACATCGCCATCCTGCTCACCCACGGCAACTCTGCTGTCAACCCAATTGTCTATGCTTTCCGCATTAAGAAGTTCCGCACGGCCTTCAGGAAAATCTGGCAACAATACTTCTGCTGCAAGGACACACCAGCTCTGGAGATTCAGCCCAGCGACAGGAAAGAGATGCCCAATCCAGAGCCACAGCAGGCGACAACCCCGCAGCCCCCTCACAAGAAAATTCTAAATTCCGATCCAGTGCAAGAGCAGCCGCCTCCACCTGAGCAGCAACAGGACCAGAGTACTGAACCACCGCAACAACCCAAAGAACATCCGCCCTTGCTGGAGCAGAACGCAGTCTAAGCCAAGGAGCAGAGCTGATTGCTGGCTGGGAAGGTAATGATCAGTGCACAAACACTGGTTCTGTCCTCATTTGAATGTAGTCTAATGAAGGGCACGAAGTGCTACGATGCTGTCGTGACTGAGGTGACTTGGATGATAAATCTCAAACACTGGAAGATCGTTTATTGTTACTCAGGAGGAGTGGATTTACTTAAAGTTTGGTCATAGAAAAAAAAGGAAACAAAAGGTACCTATGAACTTGCAATAATGGAAATCTTTTTCACAGCAACTATCTATCTTAGTAACAGACTGAAGACATTAAGCTTTAATGTTTTGTTCATTATGGTCAAACAGGTGGTGTGAAACATTACAATGTGCAATATAAGTTATTGTGGTTGGTCAGTATCAGATTATCAAATGTCATAACTTGCTTTAGAATGAAAGTTCAAATAGAAGCAGGTTTATCTTACTTCTGTAATACTGTGTGTATGTTTAAACTGACAGTGGCTGAAGAATATGAATGTAATGATACTGTAAATAAGGGACTGTAGCAGCACGGCTGTGAATGCTCACCTCTTCTTCAGGATCTTAATGGCACAGCAGTGGTGGAGTAGCACTCTGGGCGAGATTTTTTTCAGCAAGGAGGTGTGTGTGTGCTGATAGAAGGGTTTTGTAATCCCTTAACGCCTATCCACTGGAGGTGAGTCCCTCAGTGATCCAGCAGCACTGATCCATTACAGAGGAGATGGACAGGGATAAGAAACAAACAGCTGGAGGGGATGGGAGATTTTAACCTCTTTAGAAGCTGTGTTCAGGAGACTCCTGGCCGCAGGATGACAGCTACTCAGGGGGGAGGAAGACAAGACGCACTTAAAGCTCATGTTTATCCAGCCTCCATGCCAGCTGATGGTGTGAGAGGAAGGGTTTTCTTTTTTTCCCCCTATGTGGACTGATAATAACCTTATCACAACTTACCACTAGACACAGTGGCTTCCATTTCCATGGCCTTATTCAGTGTTTTAAATAGTGTAGACTGGACAAGAAAAGACAACCTGAAGATTGTGAATACCTTTACTATACTGTAAACTCAATTTTTTTGCATAATCCCAAACTGGGGCATCCGTCGATTCGTAGTTAAACAATGTTCAATGCCACTGACATATACATATAAAAAAAAACACTGTATGAGAATGTAAAGTAATTCTGTTCTGTCTCTTGAAAAGACTCAGAGCTGTGGACAAGACAGTGCACTGATGTTCTCTTAAGTGGGTGACAATCTCTTAAATAAGGTTAAGACATTTTTATTGCAGTCTTGACAAGCATCTCTCAGGCAGGAGCAGGCAGTGAACAGTCTGGATGGCTGAGAAGAAACACTAATCCACACCACCTACAAGTGTATAGGCCAGGTGGACTGTACATAACACAAACTTGAGGAAAAAAGTGGATGAATAAATGTATAACATGATGTGCTTTTGATAGATAATGCTTTACAACCCAGGTTTACAGTTTTGATTCCAACAGGATGGTGAAACACACATGTTTGTGACATTATTTTATGTTATTTCATAGTTTGATGAATGATGTCTGGTCCAACAGCAAATGCGTTACATCTTCTATTAATGTAATGAGGACGTGTTGTTAGTTAGCATATCTGGTTAGTTGCAAAAGTGTTAATACTGAACATATCAGAAAAATGTTCTCTGAGAGCGTGTCTCATATGTTTTCTGCCAAAATAGCCAATGCAGCAATACAATATCCACCCAAAGTGTAATAATGAAATAGTCATGCATTATTACACTTTTTATGGTTATTTTTAGGCAGCAAAAGTTCTTTGGCTGATGGAGTGTGCAGTGAATTTAAGCTCGAGACACAGCGGGATTATAACATCTAACCAAAACCACAGCCTTCCTCTAACCTAAGCCAAAGTGGTTTTGTTGCCTAAACCTAGAACCACAGACAGACACAGAAATCTGGATGCAAACCACAGACTTTGGTGTCAAAGTCCTGAGCTTTGAACGCCCACCATCCACCTCAACCATAATCCTCGTCTCAACCATAATCCATGTCTCCTATGCGGTAGATAAGTGGAGAACTTCATGTTCTAAAAACAAAAAACATTGCCTCTGAATGTAATCCAGGTCGTGATTAAGTTTGTCACCACAACATAATTTCTAGGGTGCAGGGTTACACAGCCAAATACAAATTCCTGCTGCGCTCATTCAACCATTTTAAAGTGGCTACAATCAATACTTTTGTACTAACAATACATCACATGACGACTCATCTCGTTGTTTTGGTCTTCAGACTCAGAGGTTCAGTGTGGCGATGAAAATTGAGCATTTAGCAGCTAAGGAGGCCGATATTTTCCCCAGGAGTTAGCCAAACCAAAACAGAGATGAAAAAGACGGAATATTATCATCGGGTGGCCGTAGACACGACTCCAAATTTATGCTAATGTTACATATCTGGTCGCTGTGTAAATAAGTAGCTGTTTGCTGACAATTTCACCATGTCACCTTAAAATGATAATATATCAGTGTATACAGCTTGCTTCTGCTGCTCGCAAGTAGTCAAAAAAATCTTAATGCAGCTTTAAAGATAGGCGCCGGTAGTTCACATCAGTCTGTTCCCTCTTTGCATAAAGTCAGCACTTCCTCTGTGCTACTTGAGGATACGCTCAATTAGCCATCCACCCTGTGCATCTTCTCATGTAGCCTGTTTTTTTTTTTTTTTTTTTTTTTAAAAGAATGATAAATAAGTTATTTTCTGCCTATTCAGTCCTCTCAATGAGTCAGCACTTCCTGAGTTGTAATTACTCACCAACAATCGACACTTCAGGCCCCGGATATCTCAACATTCCATTGTTACCTTGCTGCAGCTCAGCAGTGCTGTCAGAATTCTCATTACTGCTGTGCAATAATGCAGTGAAGGGGCTCTTAGATAACAGTCGAGAGTTGTCACGGCTCTGACAACCCATTTCTCCACTCAGTATATGAATTCCTTTGATATTTGCCGACATATAAAGTTCCTGGAAAAACAGCGTAATCTAGTGAGGACTGCTTGCTGTGTATGCAAGGTCTGCACTAGAACTTGTCCAGAATCCATACAGCAGAAGATACACTAAACAAGTGCACACATTTTAATGTTTTGGTAATCTGGGTTAATATTAGGAATATTTTACCTGCATTACAACAGTAATAACTCAGCCTTGGAGACTGTTGTTATTTTAGTTTGGTTTATGGACCATAGATGCCGGGTTTCAGGGAAGGACTGAATATCAAGTCGAAGAAAACTTCAGATAAGAATTATTCATAAAGGAAAGGAAATACTGTAGTTTTTGCAATTCCAATAGAACAGCAGAGATGACCTTTCCCTGCAGCGACCTGCTGTCCTTGGGGCTAATGTGGGTGTTAACCTCAGATCCTGAGAGAAGGAGAGCGCACTCCCTTTCCGCCACTTCATGTTCACATTGTGCAGCAAAATCAGCTCAGGTTCAGGGTGTACCAACCTTGTATCTTATGAAACCACAGACATCATAACACATTGGCTTATTCGATTCAGTAAATGCTTTGGTGCACATTTACAAGGGGAATTCTTCAGAAACATGATATGTGGTAATCATGTTGGAATTAAGTCCACATCAGAGCATTGTAATGATGATGATAATAATAACAGTGCAAGTGACCTCTACTCCTTAGCACCTGCCCTTGTCCCCTTTGGTGAAATGCACCAGGTCAGTATTTCCACTGGATGGTTTGTTTTAACGATATTTCAGGTCAATACTCAGCTCTGTACATTAGCTGAAGCTCTAACTGACACTGACCTTCCAATCCCCAGAAGACTCCCTGTACCTCCATGAGGGCAGGCTGAGGGGAAAATGCATAGCTTAATATTTATGTCCCAGTGAAGAGCTTTTTTCATTAAAAATGGAGTAGCGGTTTGATCCACCTGGGCTCTGATCAGGTGTCATAAATAACCAAGCATGTTGTGCCCCTGGTGCTGCTGCACAACAGGAAACAAGGCTCCTTGTCAGAACACTTTTGTATATCATCACAACATCTGTCTTAGGGAACAGCTGTAACACAGCTCTGACGTGGGCCTTTGAAGGATGAAGGCTTGATAACAACCCATAAAAGAGGCTCTATTATCCAATGACACCAGCAATGACAGTATGATGGTGTGATACAGTAAAGCTCAGAACAGTATCCACCATCACATACAGTGTGTTGTTGACAGTGTTGTGTATGTGTTATTTGACTGAAACGCAATCAGTCATAAAAACAAGGCCACCAATTCTGCCTCTGTTGAAAGAGCATCTGTGTCAGACTCATCTGTGTTTACCTACAGCAGTGTGAGAACACCAATTCTTAGTTGGCTGCGTCCGAACTGATGTGCATAAAAATGAGAAGTTAAAAAAAAAAAAAGTGGATGAAAATTTGCAGCAGATGGATAATTTGCATCCAGTAACAACTGAACACAGCATATTAAGATGATTTGTAATATATTTTATAATTTAGCTGTTAGCTGCAAAGCAGTTACACAAACCTTTAGCTGTGAATTTAAACCAAAAGGTGCTGTAGCAGAAAACACTGTGCCATCAATTGTCACCGTGTTTCATCCCACTCACCGAGCCTCCGAGAAACAGCAATAAGGGATCACAGCATGTGTGAAAACCCTTCAATAAAACAGCATTAGGGTGCTGCAAATAACACAAACTCATTTTCCTTATAATCAATTATTCACCAAACAGGCTTACAAAATTAGAACAACATCAATATTTTATCTCCATTCTTTTCTTTTATCAAATCTCTGCCTCAGGAGGTGTTTTGAGAACTCAGCCTTGAAGCAATGTTGTAAAATGTAAAGGAAGATTGCCTCCTGTGTGAACCAGCTCTTAAGATGGTATAAGTGTCTCACAGGATTTCATTTAAAATGTTTTTTATGGAGCAGATCGGGCAGAGATGGTTACATGCTTTGTTTAGTAGCATAATTCAGTTGCTTGTGTATATGAGAGATTTTCCCCATACAGTCAGCCCATGGCTGTCTAAGCTTGATGCTGCATTTTCTTCCTGACACTAATTCCCTGTACCAGAGCTCTATTTCTCTCTTTTGGCCTCGTTGACTGTCCTTATGGCAGACTGCCACCTGCTGGTAAAGAATAATTTGGTATGTTTAATTTAAACTGAGCAGTGCCAGGAGGACTCAGTGTTGATCTGTTTCTCTGATGGAGGGTACTAAGGTCCCATCTGGTTCCTTCATTAAGCTTCTCCTACAGGTCCGGATGGCAACTTTGGCATCCACAGACTTTTATTTAAAATCTTCTGATGGCAGTTCCAAAGACCGGCTTGGTTAATTAATATCCTCAAGACACTAGAATTAGATCATGGAGTTGAGATAAAAGAGCCAGAACAAAAAACTCTCTATGTGCATTTGCACATTGGATTCAATACACAATTTAGTCATGTGGCACATTGTGCTCAGAAACAACACAAATCCACAACTTACTCTGTTTTATTGCTGTTGGGTAAAAACTTAAACAAGGCAATGCAGTTCAAAAGAATTTAGAGTAGAATTTGCAAGATAGTACATGATGTCTTTTTATCATAAACAACATTTTTTTTTGTATCATTCTAGATTTGAGAATGAAGTTGATTGAAGTTGTTGATTATCTCACAGAGATACTAGAGGTATGATCCAGAAAATGTTCCCACATTCACATCATAAGATCACCCACGTTCTGTCATTGTGCCAAAATGCTGCTTCTGCTGTCAAGAGACCCACGTTTGAACTTTGGGGTATTTTATTTCTTCATCCCTCCAGCATTTTAAACAGGGAACTTACCGTTAAAATGTTTGGCTTGAGATAATGTTATTCTAAATGTACTGCAGTTCACTTTAGTGACACAGGCAGAGTCATCAGCAAGTATATAACCACTAAAAGTAGTGTCAGAGTTCAAGTTGTTTTGCTGTGTTACTGGAAAAATGACACAGAGTGTGCACAACCATCGAGGTTTTTGTCCTGGAGGGAAAAGCTGCATTTATTTTAGGCCACACAAGTTCAAACTCCGGCAACCCCACATATGGTAACAGAGAGCTCAAACCCCAGCAAACACACATCAAAAGCAAGCATAATTGCCTGCCTCAACAAGTCCGAACCAAAGTGTGCAGAGGCAGCTGAAGTGCTGAACCTGACTCACTTCCTGCCTGCTATCAGCTGCTTGGCCTCTCTCAGGAAGGGGAAATTCCCATCCCTTTTCCCATTTCATGAAACGGTGCTTTTAAAAACCCGTTGAATGGACTTTACAATACATGACCTCATTATACTAAATTTTTTTGGGGGGGGGTTGACGGCTCACAAAATGCCTATCTGTAACAGAGCACTTCTTTGTTTTGGTTAACAGGCTCTCTGTTCCTTGTGGCAGATTTTGAAAACAACTCTTTAAAAAGTTATGGAGGCGTTGCTCCATCTGCAGTTAAACAAGCAATAATAATATTCGGTGCAATCAGAGCTCCCATCGTGGCCCATGCTGTCACTCCCTGTGGCTGTTCTCTGGATGGCAGAGGATGGAACGCCCATAAAGGCCACTGCTTATGACTGGCAGTAATTAGCTTTTAACGGTGGTGGTGAAAGATGGCTGTCCATAAAGCCAACACAACTCCGCAGTGGTAGCCCACGCCTCAGCAGACGCAGTCTACCCTCAGTCATGGCTCTCAGCCAACCCTTTTTAGTGATATTATATAATTACATGAACTCATACAAAATGTCTACAGTATCTCCCTGGGGCGGCCTGGTGGCCTCGGGGTTAAGGCGCCAACCACGAACCACAACGTCCCTGGTTCATTTCCGGCAGGGAACCTCTGTTGAATGTCATTCGCCATCTCACACTCTTCTCCATTTCCTGTCACCTCTCTTCTATCACTATCTAATAAAGTAGAAAATGCACATATACATACAGTATATATACCTCGATTCCCCAAAAAAATTGGAATGCTGTGTAAAACATGAATAAAACAGAATGTGATCATTTGCTGATTCTTTTTGACATAGACTCAACTGAATCAACTTGATTGATTTTTGTAAATATCAGCTTATTCTGAATTTGATGCAGCAACATGTTTCAAACAAGTTGGGACAGGAGCAGCTAAGGACTGGGAAAGTTGTGGAATGCTCCAAAAACACCTGTTTGGAACATTCCACAGGTAAACAGGTTGATTAACAGGTGATTGTATCATGATTGGGTATGAAAGGGGCATCCTGGAAAGACTCAGTCACTCACAAGCGAGGATGGAGAGAGGTGCACCGCTTCGTGAACACATGATTGTATAAAGGATATTACTACATGGGCTCGAGAACACTTTGTGAAACCATTGTCGGTAAACAGCAAATGATTGCATTGTTATTATTTACGTTTTACAGTGTCCCAACTCTGTGTGTATATATATATAGATATATATACTGTATATATATCCCTCAATTACTTCTGTCATAATAATTTCCCATTCTCACGCAGGTAACCATGTACACAACTTAGATGATATGTTTGGTTCTCATAAGGCCACAAGTTTCTCAACAAAGTGCCACAAATGTTATAATCGTGTATGTATCCATACAAATCGTTGCAAAACATCAGTACACATACATCTCTTTGGTTAGAGGACTCTGTCATATCCTGTTTCAATCATCTCTATCAATGTGTCCCAATCCTGTAGAGTACCTGAGTGGAAGCAGAGGAAGTGTGCACTGCTGCTCTGTGGTTACCGCTGACCAGCAGAGCAGAGCAATGGGAAAGAAAACAGTGATAAGCAATAGTGGTTTATATGACATGCATTTTTAACAGCTTTGATTGGCTTAACATGGCGCTGTGCTTTGATCCCCAGCGGTGTGACGGAACTTAATTTCCCCATATCAGATTAAGAAAAGCTGATGTCGCAAGGGCATCAAATTAAGACGACTATTATGTTCCGATTGTTTATTTAGCTTTGTCACAGCATCAAGAAGTCATCTTGGAATGACCTACTTCAACCTAACCTAACATTTCATATCGTTCATCCCGAGCTGCGACACGGATGACTCATCACTGAGGATCATCACTATTACTGCTGTTTCAGCATCTGAAAGTACTATCATACACCTAAAAATCTTGAAAATATTTACATTTGTGTGTTTTTTGTACTCTGACTACTGTACTCTTTCATTTTGGCTGCCTTTGAATCAGATTCTCATAATCTTTACATCTGATTATAGGTTGTTACACTCTAGTGTTGTATGAAAAAGTGTTGGCACAGTAAGCAAGAAATATTCCCAAAGGTGACTAATAGTCTAGATTTTGATAAAGTGTTTGGCGAAGCATAAGTAACACTCCTGTCTGCTGCTCCAGGGAGACATGAGTCAAAGCTGTGGGCTCTTGTGCTCCTACGGTCCCATTCATATGACTGTACACAGCTTTATGGCAACTGTTTTAAGTTTGTTCATGGAATTATTTCTGTCAAACTTAGCATGCTGACTTATGACTCACTGCAGACAAGCTGTTATATGAGTGACACTTAGAGGGCACAGCGTGGTTTCCGCCCAGCCGATTGCTTGTTTTGATCAGTATTTGTTTTGGTGGGGTCATTTGTTTTGTTTGTTGTGCTCTACGGATCTCTGTGTGCCAATTTGACCCACAAGCATGCATAGTATCTCGACAAATTAAAAAGGATTACAAATATTCAGAGACAACACATTAGACATGTTCATTGCTGTTTTAGTTTCATTGTTGTTGTAATAATGAAGCGAACAACACAGAATGATCAAAATAGGACGAAGGAAACGCACGGGCGAACTTCTTGGAGAGCCAAAATAAACTGTTGTGAGAGTTTAGTGGGGTATAAAAACAAAACTTTTCCCAGAAGAACTGCAAGGCACAGCAGACTCAGCAGGGCTGGGTAAAGTACCTGGACGTGGTGATGGGGTAACACTCCCCCCACATCAAACACAGTGACGCTCCTGTGTGTTGCACAGTCGTTGTGTCCCACCACAAAGTCAACAAACCAGCCATCATAAAACACAGCGCAGCTGAACGAGGAAGCTGGCCAAGAAACCACATCAACCGGGGCAGACAGGAAGTGATTTCTGTATTTATAACTGCCTGCTAGAAACATACCATAAGACATAAACAGTTTGCTTTAACAAGACAGTTGGAAACTAAACAGGGCCTGTGACAATTAAGCTCAAAGTTGCAAAACTTGCTGTAAAGCTGAACAGTAAACACCGAAGAATCTGAAGCCAGTTCAAGAAAATCAGGATATAAAACATGCTATGATTTGGTGGGAGGTAAGAGCTTCATGTGTGAAGCTCCACACATTATTCACCTTGAGCTGTTACTGGTCTGAAAATGCCAACAGCAGAGCATTTTGTTGTTTTCTGCCTCGCTGTGTTTTCGCAGCCCCAGGAAAAATAGAGAGAGGTTATAAATGATGACTGTGTGATATGACATGACTCTGACGTTGCATGGTTAACCTAATCATAAAGATCCCGCCCACGCGAGCTGTGAGGGTCTTGCTGCTCTACTATGATATTATCCAGCTCTCTGATGACGCAGATGGCCACCTCATACAACTATATGGTGTGTGCCAACAGGCTGTGCTGTGATTGAGGGCAATTTTGGGAAGAATGCCACACAAAAATGTGTATTTTTTGAGGTTCGGTGCCAGGCGTCTTTTTAGAAGCAAAGTGGCGAAACCAAATGAAATGTGGCATTTGTTAAAATGCATGGAGCCGTATTCATTAAGCCTTTGACGCCATGTAAAATCAGTGACAGATGTTTTCAAAGCAGGCCCGGGGAGCCACATATAAACAGAAATAACCTTATGATTGTGTCTGAATGAGCATAAAAACTGCATCTCATGAAAGAGGGCTTGTACAGCTGGATAGAGCTGCTTTAGTGTGAATGAAATTTAATCCATGTGACCAAAAATAGGTGTACAACATGAATGTGTGTAATGTAACTGCGCTGTAGCTGTAAACGTCTGTTTTAAATGTGAAAACAAAGGACATTTTTCAGTTCATGCAGAGAATTTACGCTCTTCCAGCAATGTGTTGGATGTGTTTCATATACATGTTAATATGCATATAAAGTCAGCAAAGGGCAACAAGCATCATAAAATAAAGGAAATGAACACTTTTGAATGCTCCTAATGAAGAACTGTGTTTTGACCTGTCAGTATCATTGTCAAAATCTGAAGAGGTATGTGTTTTATCAGGACTGTGAACAACAGATTTTAACTTTGTGGCAGCTGTGTTGGCGTACTGATCTAAATATGCAAACTGTTATCATGAATTTCGGGCTTTGTGCTGGAAAATTACAATGAATAACAGAAGTATCATTCAAACAAAGAAGAAGTACTCAGTGAGAAACAATTTGAATATGACAACATTTCTTTGACATGTCAATAATAACCTTAAAGGTGGAGGGATGTGTGATGTCTGTGTGAAGATCAACCATATCAGGAAACCATAGTTTCAGAGATGAGGAAGGATATCTTTCTCATCAAACCAGCCAGAGACTTCACACCTCCTCCTTATTAGGATGTTAGTGGTCCAAGATTTCCTTTACCATAAAAGGCGTGTTAGAAGAGAAGCTGTGACAGTGGATGAGCACTTAATTCTTCCTCCAAATTAATAAAGTCTGTCTCAGTTGCAGTAAATGTTTTTGTATCCATTATTCCACTGGGAGCTGAGGCGGGAACTACCCTCTCTCCTTTTACATGGACTATTTTGATTTGGCACATCAGTTAAAGGGAGTTGTTTATTTTCCTGTATCTGAAAATGCAGCAGAGCAAAGTAAACATGTTTGCACGGGAAGAAAGTATGTCAGCAGTATGCTCACTGAAAAAAGCCCCTCATCGGCAGCTTTGGCCATTCATGTGGGAACGCAGTGAGTCATGATATGCTGGCTGAGACACATCCTTGCCCACAACACCTTGATATCCACATACCCAAAATATCAACATATACTCAGCATACACACACTACTGCACAGAGCTGGTGCTCTTAAGACTGCAGATTAGCCAACACACAAGTTCTTTAGAATAAAAAAAATCACTCAACCAACTGTTATGGAACAGAGATGCATTTGAGATAGAGAAGTAAGATCTTTGTCATGGAAAATACAGAAACAGTCATTGCTAAATGAGGCGTGTAAATCATTGCTAATGAATTGGCTCATTTTGGGGATGTTGCATCAGCAATAGAGCATAGTGATGATGAAGGTAGTTCCCAAAACTCTGGCCAACAACAAAGAGTCAAATTTAAGCACACGTGGATTTCTTCATCATCTCAATCATTCGTCATCGAAAATAAAAAACATGCAATACAAGAGATACAAACCATAAAAGGTTTGCCATCATCAAACAGACAACAGTTTTTTTTTTCCGTTTTTCAGAAAGAAATCTACTTTTGGCTTCACTTAGTTTGACATTTTATCCAACTATAGATCAAGAGGAAACAAACGTCTATTTTTGAAAAAAAAGTGGAAGCAACACTTTTATATCATTACTTTAAGCACTGAAATAACAGAAGTGTCTGGCTGGGTCCCATGATGAAGGTGTTGTGTCAGGAAAGGATGAAAGCATGACAATGACAATGAGCATCTCAACACTGCGTCCATGCTCTCTGTAGGTTCTTTCCTGAGAGTTTTTTACACCAGTTTTTATGATGCATGTTCTTAAGATCACAGCTACTTTAAGAGCTTTCAAAGTCATTGGTCATTTGGTTCATAATTTGTGTGGGTTTTCAGGCAACATTCATTAGTTATTTACAATAATATGAATGCAATCATAATAATTTGCCACTATAATTCCTCCACCACTGCCATTGTACACTGAATACCACCCACTTCCAGCTTGAAATATCTCCAAAAAGAACAATTACTTAACCACTCATTAGCTGTTAGGTAAAGCTAAATGTGGATATTTTGGAAATTCCCCATGTCCATTCAACTGATACAGTCTGTCAAGATGTAGGTGGGAGGGGTTGAGGTTAGGTAGTAGGCGGGAGCGAGGTTAAGTGACTAAGACGTTACATTGCATAAAAACAAGGTCCACAACCCCAACCAAGGGCACAAGGCAGAGACAACAACAAGAGCCACCAGTCAAAAGGAAGAGGGACGCAAACACTGACGGAGAGAGACTGTTGATTTTCAGCAGAGAAGCGTTTTCATTTTTTCATCAAACTGAGTACTGGTTCATTGCAAGGCTCTCTATAGTGTTTCTTACTTTTTGCAGCAGTCTACAGAAGATCTCATCATGAGATACTGTGCTTTAGCCTTGTGTTTAGTTTTGGGGATAAGCATTCAGGACGGATGGAGCCTTCCCCTCAAGTCTGTCTTTGTCACCTTCCCTGGAGACATCGTCAAAAACATGACTGATACGGAGCTGGCAGAAGTGAGTAGCAGATGGTTCATTTTGTCTTGATGGAGTGAAATTCCCAAAACTGTATGCAATCAAGCTGTGCAGGGAGGTAATTACCTGAAGAGATCCCATTCATAATGTTAATGAAAGGGAAAGCACTTTCTTCTAAATTCAAAGAGAGACAAAAATGCTGGGATAGAATTTTTTGTTGCAAGCTTAAGTTTACTTCATAAGGACCCAGTCATTAATGTGGCTTCTCATGCTCTCCTGTCAGGGTTATCTGAAGAAGTTTGGCTACATGGACGCGCTGCACCGCAGTGGCTTCCAGTCTATGGTGTCCACCTCCAAGGCTTTGAAGAGGATGCAGAGGCAGATGGGGCTGGATGAGACTGGAGAGCTGGACAAGCAAACCCTAGAGGCCATGAAACAGCCTCGCTGTGGGGTTCCTGATGTGGCTAATTACAAAACATTTGATGGAGACCTCAAATGGGACCATCACGATGTCACTTACAGGTGAGTAGAGAGAAAGAATCTATAACTAGAGATAAGGACATTCTAATGCTTGTGCTTTGTAATGCAATGCACCAGATACAAAGTCTGTGATGGGGATATATCACCAAACACCTTCACTTACGTTGTCCATTATGATGACAATGAAATGAATGACAGTGTCATTCTGCACTTGTCCACAGGATCATTAACTATACTCCAGACATGGAGAGCTCTCTGATTGATGATGCCTTTGCCAGAGCCTTCAAGGTGTGGAGTGATGTGACGCCTCTGACTTTTACCCGCCTCTTTGAAGGCACAGCTGACATCATGATATCATTTGGAAAAGCCGGTACGTGTTTGCATGGTGGTCATTTCATCAGTGTTGTTTGTATTGATGTTACATAGTTGAATTGTAATTTTGGACTCAACCCAAGTCTAAAATCTAAAAGACTGATGTGTAATTTAATTTTCTTTTCAGACCATGGAGACCCATACCCATTTGATGGTAAGGATGGCCTCCTGGCCCATGCTTATCCTCCTGGTGAGGGTGTGCAGGGAGATGCCCACTTTGACGATGATGAGTACTGGACATTGGGAACAGGACCAGGTAATCACACTCAAAGAGATAGAACTCCACCATTAGCAATAGTTTTGATGTTGTCTCCCTCTAGTGTTCACTTTCAACATTGCATTAAATGTATGAATTTCTCTGTCACCTCAGCTGTGAAGACTCGCTATGGGAATGCGGATGGTGCCATGTGCCACTTCCCCTTCACTTTCGAGGGCAAATCCTACACCACCTGTACTACTGATGGCCGTTCTGACAACCTGCCATGGTGTGCCACCACAGCTGACTACAGCAGAGACAAGAAATACGGCTTCTGCCCAAGTGAACGTAAGCTTGACAGTTTACTTTACAAGGAAAATCATAGGCCAGAGGTCAGCCAGATGAGGGTGTTTGCTTTTCTGGAATGCTGATTCGCTTCACTTGCTCATCCTTGCCCCCAATTCTCATCCTGACAGTTCTGTACACATTTGGAGGAAACGCCAACGGAGCTGAGTGCGTCTTCCCCTTCATCTTTCTGGGGGAGGAATATGACAGCTGTACCACAGAGGGCCGCAGCGATGGCTACCGCTGGTGTGCCACCACAAACAACTTTGACAATGACAAGACATATGGATTCTGTCCCAGTCGTGGTGAGTGACAAGAACCACAATGCATAAATACTGTGGAGTGTTGCCACAATGGCTTGGGGTTTTTTTTTTTTCACTGATGTTGTTATGTCTTTTTTTTTTGGCCAGACACCACTACAATCGGTGGAAATTCTGAGGGAGAGCTCTGCCACTTCCCGTTTGTGTTCCTGGGTAAAGAGTACAACTCCTGCACTAGTGAGGGACGAAGTGATGGAAAGCTGTGGTGTGGTACCACTGACAGCTATGATGACGACAAGAAATGGGGCTTCTGTCCTGACCAGGGTGAGCAACAAATATATAGGAGAAAGTAGAGTGGGTAAAATGCTATAGATATATATTTACCCTTGTCCCTTATATTCCTAACTGTGTGTGTCTGTGTTCCAGGTTACAGTCTGTTCCTGGTAGCAGCCCATGAGTTTGGACATGCCCTTGGCCTGGATCACTCCAACATAAGAGAGGCCCTCATGTATCCCATGTACACCTATGTGGAAAACTTCTCCCTGCATCAAGATGACATTGAAGGCATTCAATATCTCTATGGTAAGGCCAAGACAAACTGCTTTATCACGCAAAATCTCATCAAAATGTTTACATTTCAAGCTTCTCAACAATCTCTCAACTGACACTTTTTTTTCAGGAAGCAGAACAGGCCCTGATCCCACACCCCCTCAGCCTGACACACCTACCACTGATACCTACCCAGACACTGACGAGACCGATGCTACAGAAGAACCTGAACCCACTGAACCCACTACCACTACCACCACACGACCTGTGGATCCAACCAAAGATGCCTGCAAGATGACCAGATTTGACACCATTACTGTGATTGATGGAGAACTGCATTTCTTCAAGGACGGGTGTGCAAATATATTCTTCTTTGTGGAAAAAAGTAAAAGCAGCGACATAAACAAAAACAGAAAGTGTTTTTAATTTCACGTTAATCAACAGAAATTATTGGAAGATGTCCAGTAGCAGCGATACAGGACCCAAGGGACCATTTGCTGTCTCTGAGAAGTGGCCGGCTCTGCCAGCAGTCATTGACTCTGCCTTTGAGGACCTTCTGACCAGGAAACTGTACTTCTTCTCAGGTAATAAAGCTTCTTACAATGTTAAGGGACCAATGGCAATTTAGCCAAAAGTGCAGATAATTTTCATAATGATCATTTTCTTTCTACAGGGACCAGATTCTGGGTGTACACAGGGCAGAGTGTTCTGGGTCCCCGCAGCATAGAGAAGCTCGGCCTCCCCAGCAGCATCCAGAAGGTGGAGGGAGCCCTGCAGAGGGGGAAAGGCAAGGTGCTGCTCTTCAGTGGGGAGAACTTCTGGAGGTGAGTTAAAATTGTGCCTTCAGCATATTGAAATCTGGGAATCAGGTTAGGTTTTTTTGTTTTACAACAAAGTCTGCAATTTTTGATGACATTCTCTGGTATGATGAACACAGGCTTGATGTGAAGGCCCAGAAAATCGACAGAGGATACCCCAGATACACAGATGCCGTCTTTGGTGGTGTCCCCAATGATGCTCATGATGTATTTCAGTACAAAGGTAAACAGTCAATTTTACAAAAAATTAGTAATTAACAGCAGATCACTGGATGTTCAGAATCCTCATTTTGCGTTCTAATGATTTAACTGAAATATTTCCTCTTTAGGTCACTTCTACTTCTGCCGGGACCGCTTCTACTGGCGCATGAACTCCCGCAGGCAGGTGGATCGTGTTGGCTATGTGAAATATGACCTCCTCAAGTGCTCAGATTCAAGCACTCGCTACTAAAATGAACACACAGGGATGAGCTGGAAATCGTCTGTAATGTGGTAGCACCTATTTATCTCTTCTGTGCAGGTGCCTGGGAGAATGAGATGCAGTTTTTGTGTAGAGCACCTGTTGTGTGATGTGTGTGTGCTTTCTGGGATGTGAATTATTGGCCATCGCTGTTGCTGGCAAATTCTCAAACATACAGCATTGGCCTAGAATAAGCCAAGGGCCCAAAGGAAAGCAAGTCAAATTGCAATCCTTAGCAGCCTGCCCTCAGTCCGATCATCTGTGAACTGATGGTGGTCTAAAATTTAGGACCCACAAACATTTTAAATATTATCCAAAGCTATCTGGACCAGATTCCAGATTTGCTAAATAATTGCATTGCATCTGACGGGTTCAGATTCTTAACATTTATGGATTATTTTGGTATTTATAACAATATCTAATATTATTTTTTTGTGTCCTAAAGCTTGTCTGTTTTGTATAATTCTGTATTTCTGAAAATGGCTTCAAGGCCAATTACTTGCACTGGAAGACAATGCATGTCTCCTTCACTGAAAGTATTTATGATTTGTTTTGTATTAAAAATTCTAACTTTCAATGCAATAAACATTCCATGAGAACAACCTACCAGTGTCCTCTGTCTCAAACGTTCACTGAAGCACTGGATAAACTGACAGTAACATAAATTATCTGACGACACTATCATGCCCACATCACATATAACTCGACCCTTACAGTATAAACATAAACGTATGAGGCACAGTCTGAGCAACAAATGCCATCTTTTTACTTTCTAATGCATCGATTACCGACCGTCTCAAGAAACAACGGTCCTAAGTGGCGACGTATTACTCCGCATCGAATTGCGTAATGCGCCTTCCTCTAAAAACAATAGTCCAATAAGTGATTATAAACACATTTACCGTATGTGAAGCAACATACAACGACCACTCTAACATAAACACAAATAATCGAAATCACTGAATGAATCAATGTTTGATAAAACAACGAGCTGCTTTTCAACAAAAATAATAAATAAGATCCGGTTGCACGGACAGGAAGCAAGGAGAGTCTCATGGCGCCCGACTAGAATGAAGCAACAATTATCGGTTACTATTTTTGTTGGATTCAGCGCATCTAACGTTACACTACGGGATACCTTCTTACACAAAAATATACGGTAAGAAAAAAGCGTAGAGATTCTAGTGCTGGAGATGGCAAACATTTTAATTTTCTTCAGGGGGAGCATTTGGGCGGTCTGCCGCGGTTGAGGCCCTCGAGGTCCCTAGTAGAGCTTTCAGAATGCCTGAGTGTAAAAGCGTGTTGCCTGGTGTAAAATGGCGACGCGGAGCAGGCAGGATGAAGGGCAGCTAGGCCCATTTTAAAACGGCTAACACACGTTGTGTTGGACGCTGTTACACTCGCCGTGGTTGGGGCAATGACACGTCCCTCGTTCAATAGCTTTGTCCCGTTAAACTATCCAAATGATAATTGTAAAAGTGTGAGACATTTGTCAGTGATTTGTTCCTTACCAAACAAGATACAGAGCAACAATGACAACAATGCTAGTTAGCCAACTAAAAGCTAACGTTAGCTGCTCTGGTTCACCGTGAGCTAACATTAGTTTCGACTAACTTCCAAGTTCGCAAATGATAGCTGACAAGGGCTGATGTCATTTTCTAAGTAAAGTCATACTTAGCAAGCCTAAACTTAAACTTCATAAGTAAAGGCCTTTCAGTCATACTAATTTTGACGTCCTTGGTGTAAACATTTTATAAAGCTAATGTAGACAGACATGACAGCCACTGGCTATGGTAAATGCTATGTTACTTAAAAACTCCAGAAGCAGTTTAGTGCTATATCTTCTTTATTAAACAAGTTTCCGGCCGCCTATCACTAAATACTACGTGATGCGTAAACATCAGTAAACTCAACATCCTACACTAAAACCAATGTAGGAAATGGTCATGTATGAAATATTCTGGAGAAGACATTCAAGGATTTAAGTCTAGACATGTTACTAAATTGTTCATAGTATTACAAGACACTGTTAGTTTGTATAATCCAAAATCAGAAATTGTCATTAAAGAGCTGCAATGATTAATTGATTAGATGTCACCTATTAGTCACCCACTATTTTGATGATGGATTCAAAGTCAAAATTCTCTGATTCCAGCTCCGCAAATGTGAATATTTTCTGGTTTCTCTGCTTCTCTATGACCGTAAAATGAATATTTATGGATAATGGACAAAAGATATTGGAGGATGTTATCTTGGGCTTTGGGAAACACTGCTGAACATTTTTCACCATTTTCTGATATTTTATAGGCAAAACAAGTCACTGATTAATTGAGAAAATAATCATTAGTTGCAGCCAAAGACCTTTACAATCTCTGTCCTTAGACCCTCGATTCACATAACGAAAAATTTCCCGCAAAAATAACTCAGCCCTCAACTGTTGTGCAGTAAAATTATGAAGTGTTAGGACATCGTAACTGTGTACCTGACTAGATGTACTTTGTTACTTTCTGGGTAGTGAGTTTGCTCAATTTGCTTCTTCAAACTGTGAAAGAAACATGTTCACTCTTACTTAAGTTACCTTTTCCAACATTACACATCCTTACTTCCTCAGAGTTGAGAAAGTTTGACAAACTGCTTCTGTTTTTCCATTCAGGATGTATGCAGCTCTTCAATTTTTATTTCCGGACTATACTTTTTATCTAGTGTCAAATCAGCTGGAATTTTAAAATATCTTCAGTTGTACAAACACTCACCAACAGAGTTGTCTGATGAGATGTAACTAAGGAACTAGGCATGACTTGAGTTGAACGTAACACTATGCACTTGCAGGTAACTTAGGGCATGCTTGAAAAATGCATGAAAATTCAAATTTGATATGCGTTTCATTTTTGTGTAGGTATGGATTCGGAGGAGAATGAGGTGGAGAGCAGCAGTGATGCAGGTCCCTCAGGGATGGAGGAGCCGTCTGAAAGTGGCATGGGCATGGAGTCCTCAGAGGCAATGTCTGCAGACAGCAGTGATGCTGCTGCCTCTCATGCACAGGCGCCAGAGTCTGACTGCCATGTGGGACAGAGCTCAGAGGGACTTGTGGTAAGCTTGTTTGATTTAAAAAAAAAATGCAAGATTTTGTGTACATATGTGGGTGAGAACGACCAAATACTAAAGGCAACACAACCACTTTTAGCGATTAGACTTTTTGACTTCACGAAAACGTCCTTGATATCGTTGCCATGTTCTTGTTCCTCCCTGTCAAGGTGTTCATCCCAGAAACCAGCTCCAGTACAGATGTCAGAGTTTCATCAGTCCACCTCCCTGACTCCTCCTCAGTGGCCCAGTCTACCAGCGTGTCCAGTGTCTCCACTGTGACTCAGTCAGTGCTGGTGTCTGAGTCAGCCCATATGCTGGTCCACTCCAGTGCTGTGTCTGAAGGAGCCATGATGGTTTCTGACTCAACGGCTTCTACCTCGTCAGATTTGGGGTCAGCCATTGACAAGATCATAGAGTCCACCATTGGTCCTGACATCATGAATGGTATTTCCAATGATACTCCACTTTACTTTATATCATAGACTGAGGAGCTTTAACATTGCGTCAGTTTGATTAGTTTACCATAAAGTAGCATATATATGATGCTGTCTACTGTTCTTAGGATGCATAGCAGTGACCAGTGCAGAAGATGGAGGTGCAGAAACAACCCAGTATCTGATATTACAAGGACCAGATGATGGTATGCGTGCTATTATTACTGCTAAGTCATTAATTCTTCAACCCATGTCAAAACATTCTTAAACTGGATGAGAAAATTATCACCATGTTTCTGCACAATAGAAACAACACTCTGAATATTCTGGTGGAATTTTACTCAGTATTTATTTAGAGAGTGGAAAAAATATTTAATCTTTCTATGTCAACTTCATTTTAGTCCTCCAACAAGTTTGTTTAAAGTAAGCAATTTAAAATTCACTTATGTTGATGACAAACTATTGTACAATTCATTCTACAATTCTATCTTTGTCTGCCATAGGTGCTCCTATGGTAGCCCAGATGTCATCTTCAGCCCTCTCTGATCGTATAGCCATAGAAGGTCTTGCAGAAGGCCCCACATCCACCTGTCTGGACCAGGGAGACCTGCAGAGCAACCTTGAACCTGACCAGCCCGACGATCAACCAGGTCACTCAGGTTACCCAGAAGACAGTCAGCCCGACCAGCCCCAGCACTCCCATCCCTCCCAGTACATGGACTGCAGTGCAGATGGTCCAGACCAGACAGGGGAGTCCTCATCTTCGTATGTGGAGTGTTCAAGTGAAGAACCAGATCAGACTCGCTCCCAGTCAGGTTTCCCTGACTATAGCGGGGATAACAGTGACCAGGACCTGCCTGGATATGTGGAATGCAGTGGGGCTGACTCAAACCCAACCAGCCAAGGTCACTATGTGGTGGAGTGCAGCGCTGGGTATCTGGAGTGTGCAGTGGATGATGGCGAGCGACCACACCATTCCCGCAGTTACATTGACAGTAGCGCAGACCACCGGACCCAGACTAGTCGGCAGTATGGGGCTGAGTATGGAGGGGAGTGTGTTGCTGCTGCAGACTCTGAGCAGCCAGGTTGTTCTAGGTACCAAGCAAGGGACGATGATGAAGATGATGAGCAGAACCAGGATCCAGATCAGCCGCAGCACTCCCAGCAGCAGCCCCAGCACTCATGCTACATGGAGAGGAGCAATGGCCCAGAGGCCTCTCTCTATGCCGATGACAGCTCCTCATCAGACCACCCTCTGGCAGATACGGCAGGTTCAGGCGGGCTTCCTGAGGCATTGGAGTGCAGCGAGAGCCAGCCTGGGCCTTACATCAGCAGCAGTGGGACGTACACCTCCAATCCAGAGCCTGAGCGGGCCCAACAGTGCTCACCCAGCCAAGAGGAGCCCCAAGGGTCCCAGGGGCCCCAGGATGAAGCTGGGCTGGTCAGGGAGATGGAGACATCAACCGTGGCAGAGGGCTCTGGAGACAGACCACCAAATCTGGCTGAGCTGGAGGAGATGATGGAAGTCGTGATTGTACAGCAGTTCAAGTGTAAGATGTGTCCATACAAGAGTGCCTCTAAAGACACACTGATTAACCACATGAGAGACAAACACTTCAAACCTGCAGGTAAGGTACAGTAGTATGTCTGATTATGTATCACAAAGAAATTGACTTGAAGTTGTTCATTTTTATTTTTTTGTTTAAATTTGTTTGTGTTTGTGTAATCTCCGGTTTTCAGGGGACATGCCAAAGAAGCGTAAACGTGGACGGCCTCCTAAAAGTGAGACACTGGCCCGTCGCCAGGCAGAGAGGGAGGAAGCTGAGGGAAAGAAGGCAGCAAAGGTGAAGGCTGCTGAGCCCCAACAAGCGGAAGAAGAGGAGGATGATATTGTGGATGCTGGTGCTATCGATGATCCTGATGGTCAGTGAGGAAGATTCATAAACATACATACTTTACTGAGTTAGTGAATAAGTCAGAGGATTCACGTATCCCCCTCCCTGCTTCTTTGTTTATCCTCAGAGGACAGTGACTACAACCCAGCAGATGAGGATTGCAATGGAAGACCACCTGCCGTTGTGAGGAAGCCCGCTCCTCCTATCTCTTCCTCCTCTCATGGGCGTCCTCGACGTAAAGTTGGCCGTCCAAGGAAGTACAGCTTTTTAGAAGAAGGCTACAATGGCAAAGGTCAGTTTTCAGTTTTGACAGAGCAAAACACAAAAAAAAAACAAAAAAAACAGCCAGTCACTACACAGGAGAGCCTACACCACAAAGCTCACACATTTTCATCCTTCTTTCTCACATTTGTTACAGAAGCGGAGAGCATTGCAAAGAAGCCCAGGATTAGTGGGGATGCTAATGCACCGGAAGAGGCAAGCTCTTCTGGGTTAAACAATGGCCCTGCTGTGGTGAGCGATGGAGACACAGCTGAGGCAGCAATAAGCCAATCAGACTCTGAGAACAAAGACCCTTCATCCAACACACAGCCAGAGGAGGAGTTCTTCCAAAGGAAGCGGGGCCGACCCTCCAAGCATTTTCTTCGCAAGAAATATAAGAAGTATATAAATCGAAAGTAAGTGTCAAATTATTAAAGTTGTCTTGCAAATAGTATTACAAGACGCTTTAGCTTTAGAAGAAGCTAATTGCTTCATTGTCTTCCAGTCGGTACTATAAATCCCTCAAACCGCTCCTGAGACCTCACAACTGCTGGATCTGTGGCTCACGCTTCCTCACTCAGGAAGATTTGCGCTTCCATGTGGACTCTCATGAAGGCAATGACCCAGAGCTCTTCAAGTGCCTCCAGTGCAACTATCGCTGCAAGCGCTGGTCCTCACTCAAGGTCAGTTGCAATAAAACAGGCCATGGCATTCAGGTTGACCTCCATTTACCAGGATATTTGCACAGTGTCCTAAATCTCTTGCGGGCTGTTTTGCAGGAACACATGTTCAATCATGAGGGCACCAAGCCATTCAAGTGCGAAGAGTGTGATTACACAAGTGTCTACAGGAAAGATGTCATTCGCCATTCAGCAGTCCACAACAAAGACAAGTCAGTAACTCATACAGTAACAACATGCAGCATATGCCCAATAAGTGATTCCTAATACACAACACGTTTCACAGGTTTTTCATACTGTTGCTCATTTTTTTTCCCCCCATCCAACAGGAAAAGAAAGACAGAGTTGGTAAGACATTTCCCTTATTTAACGATTGTTAAATGCTAATTAGCATGCTCATGATATAACAATAATATTAGGAATTCTTGGTGTCGTAGCAGAAGTAATGCAGTTAATTTCTGTTTGGGTGGTTGTTGCCCTCTTTTTGGCCACTGAACTGGTCAACGTTGTGCTCGATCTTGCAGGCACCAAAGGTGTCCGAGTTCGTCTGCCCTGTGTGTCACAGGATTTACCCCATGCAAAAGAGACTGACCCAGCACATGAAGACCCACAGCTCAGAGAAACCACACATGTGTGACAAGGTCAGGAGACAAGATTGTACAATTCAAGAAGGTTTTTCGAACACTAATATGAAAAAAGTCACAGAATATCTTAAGTAGTTACCAACAAGTGACCTGTCCCTGTGTCTGAGAAGTGACAACTACAGGAGGGATGTTATCACCTGCTCTTCCCTGACAAACAGTTTAGCAACTTTCCATAAACTCTCTCTTACACTTTCAATACATAGTTATATGGTTATCAGGCAAGTTTGTTACTCCTGTAAGATGCTGGTTTTGCCCCCTTTTCCACTTTGAATGCATGGTTTACCTGCCCAGTAGAACAATTTTATTGTGTGACAATGTTGTGCATTACCGTGACAATCTGTACAGTGCACAAATGATTTTATGGAGTTTTTTTATCTACTCCAAAACTCTTGCTGAAGATACCTTTTTGTCTTTGCAGTGTGGCAAATCCTTCAAGAAACGGTACACGTTCAAAATGCACTTGCTGACCCACATCCAGAGTCTCGGAGAAAACAAGTCAGTATTGAAAGCTTTTATGTCATCAGCCTGTATTTCAGAGACATGGATGTAACCGAATTGTCTGATTAGCAGGTTGTGCTAGAATATGCGTTCATGAATCAACACTGGTCATTTTGTTTGACGTTTGTTATAATGGCATCATCACCAAGAATAACATATGGATGTGCATGTGCCAGGTTCAAGTGTGAATTTTGCGATTACACCTGTGACAATAAGAAGCTGCTGCTCAACCATCAGCTGTCCCACACCAATGACCGGCCCTTCAAGTGTGACTACTGTAAATACTCCACTTCTAAAGAGGAGTTCCTGGTCTCCCATCTGGCCATCAAACACACAGGTCAGTGTGGCAGAAAAGCTTTCATAAAGTTCAATGAAACTGAGCGTGTTTCACCTCATGAATGTAATACTGTAGAAACACTGTGTTTATAAAAATGTGTTCTCTGCAGGAGAGAAGCCTTTCTCCTGTGAGATGTGTCACTTCATGACCAAGCACAGGAAGAACTTGCGTCTACATGTGCAGTGTCGCCACCCTGAGGCGTTTGAGGAGTGGTCTGTGTCTCACCCTGAGGAGCCTGTGAGGAGGCGACGCAGACCCTTCTTCACCCTGCAGCAAATAGAGGAGCTCAAACAACAACATGAAGACACCCAGGGCTTGCAGAACACAATCGTTAGTCTCCCAGACATGTTTGTTATTTATCTCAGGTCTGATTTTTGATTTTAGCATGTGTTTTGACTGTTTTTTATTCACCCTCCTTCATTAGGTGGCAGTGGATTCTGCAACGCTGCAAGCCATGCAGGGTATGGAAAATGCCTCAGTGTCCCAGGATGCATTGGGAAACACCACCATCATCTATGAACAAGGTCAGTCCTCTTGTCATTCAAAAGACTTTTTGAGTATTTATGGTGATGCATCTCATGGTAAAGACGAATGCTGATGTTTTTCTCCATCTTCATCCATCTCCTCAGCTGAAACCAGTGATCTATCCGCCCAGAATGCCCTTGACCTGCTGCTGAATATGAGCAACGCGAGGGAATTGGTTGGAAACGCCTTGCAGGTTGGTTCTGTGGCTCATCAGAAAATGTCAGTTTACATAAGTAACTCTACATTTATATAGAAATAAGCAAAGCGGTGTAAAAAATCAACTCCTCAGGTGGCAGTGCTGAAGTCAGACGGCAAAGCTTTGGAAAAGGGCACGTGGAGTACGGTGACTGCAGGGCAGGGACAGGCCCAAAAGGTTGTGACCTTCCATGTGTCTGAGAATGGTGAGACAGTCCTGCAAGAGGCCTATGGGGCAGCGACCTCTGAAACAGGAGAGCTCACCCAGATCACCATGGAAGCCTACGAAGGCGGAGGCGACTTCAGTGTGGTGGAACAAGCGGCTGAAGAGCCCCACAGCCCTGAATACAGGTGACATGACACACTGATTTTCTCTGATAAGGCAGAACAGATGTTGTTAGACTGGAAAGCACAGGGACATAACTTCTTTTAATGACCTTTATGATGTCACAACAGTCTATAATGTCATAAAACTGTTGTCTTTGCAGTAATAGTGAGAGCAGTCCTTCTCAGACTGTAGAAGTCTCTGGATCAGAGAGCCTGAAAAGTGACAAGTACTACCTCACTTCAGCACTGTCTGATGGTGTTTTGCAACAAGTGGAGGTAACTGTGAGAGATCAGTTGTTTTGGTGTGTAAAGATATGTCTGCACTGAGTATCCCTCCTCTCTGACTGTGGTCTTTGTTTTCTGTCAGCTGAGCAGTGAGGCTCCAGCCTCTCCCTCCGCTGTGAGCTCTCCCAGCCTGAGCACCAAGAGGTTTTCTTGTCGAATATGCATGGAGTCTTTCCACGGACGCTCTGACATGGAGAACCACAAGAGGGCGCACTTGGATCCCAGCACCTTCAAGTGTCCTGATTGTGACTTTACCTCCACCTCCTGGCCCGAGGTCAAGGTGAGTCTCTCTGAATTGTGCAGCGCTGTTTTCAGCTCACAAACAAACAATAATCACCAGCGAGTGTAGCCTCAGTAAAGGTCATGTGGTTAATTCTCAGAGTTAGACAAGGGATAGGATTAGGCATCTGAACAGCATTTATTTGGCAGAAAATCCAAAGTATAGTATATAAGTACAACAGTCCGTGTACCACAGGACATGTCTAACAAGTACATTAACATCCGGCAGCAACTGACACACATACTGACACTGAAATATGCCAACATTGCTCCAGTGTGTCAGTCTACAGTAGATGCTACTAGCCACATTAGCCATAAAATGTGCTAATTCAAAATTCAACAGGCTAGCCAGCAAAATAAACAGTATCGATCCTCGAACTTCAGTTTTGTAGTGAATCCTGCTTTGTATTGGCTCTCAAAGCAGTTCAAAGTAAAATGGTTACCACACACATTTATAACCTAAGAGTTTCCCAGTTGTTGTTGTTGTTGTTGTTGTTGTTGTTGTTGCTGTTGTTGCTGTTGTTGCTGTTGTTTTGTGTGGGGACATTTCCATCAAGTTAATCCAGTGGTCTTCACTCCCTCAGATGGTGGGATTAGATGAAGACTTTTTTGCATTGCAAATTTGCATGTGCTGCTCATGATGATACCTTCCACATTTTCATGTTATCAGAATCTGCGTTTTAATGAGGAAAATAATAGTTACTGGATATAACTCCAGTTCTGCGAGTGCATGCATAGCCATCTATCTGCATGTTATTACAGTCACAGAAAACCACATTGTTTTTAATATGCTAAAACATTTGTCACTGTACTTACAGTATTGCTAAATCCATGTCATGACAGAACGTGACCCCGGTCTCAGTTACGAAATCGGCATACTACTCTCTGAGTGTGATATCCTGTTTTTTAGACTCACATGGAGCTGCATTCCTATCTACGCCCTCACAAGTGTCCAAACTGTAGCTTTGCCTCCAAGAACAAGAAAGACTTGCGCAGACACATGATGACACACACCAATGAGAAACCGTTCTCTTGCAAACTCTGTGGACAAAGGTGGGAGCACAAATCCTTTGTATCATCACAAAGCTTGTGTTTAGTTAACATTAGTAACCCTTATACAGCATATCTGTATGCATTAGACCGCAACGTGGTAATGAACAGCTGTCAGTGTTGATGTTTTTTACCCAATATCTCAGGTTTAACCGCAATGGCCATCTGAAGTTTCACATGGAGCGTCTCCACAATCAGGATCATCCCACTCGCAAGAACCGTACTGCCACATCTCAGCAAACTATCATCGTCAACAATGATGAGGAGGCCCTGGCCACACTACAGTGTAAGGAACACAACACAACGCAAGGCTGAAAAAATACAAATGAATGACGGTTAAAGGTTATAAACAGACGGCTTATGCAGGAAGAAATAAAGTCACACAAACTCTCTAACTTAAAAGTCTGTCTGTCTGTCTGTCTGTCTGTCTGTCTGTCTGTCTGTCTGTCTAACAGCCCTGCAGGCACATCAGACAGTGATCACTCCAGAGCGGTTGCAGGCTCTGGGACAGGAGCACATCATCGTAGCACAAGAACAAGCGCTGTCAGACCAGGTATGTAGACTATGCTGGACATTCATACCTGAACATAATTCTCTCATATAGGCTCTTTTTGCACATACTGTATAGCCACTAGTTTTCTAACTACATGCATCCATCAGGAGGAGGGCACATACATCCAGCAGATCACCACCATAGATGGACAGACAGTTCAACACCTGATGACAGGAGACAACCAGGTGACTGAGGTCAGAGCCGTTTTAGATTTTGCCTCTTCCTGTTTTAAAGTACATGATAATAATGGAAAATCAGAAATAAATATATCTTTATGACAAAGCCCTTATTATATCCTTTCATCTGAACTCATTTGTCACATGTTCCAGGTTCAGTATATCATCTCACAGGATGGAGTGCAGCACTTGATCCCTCAGGAGTATGTCGTAGTAGCTGATGGCAACCACATACAGGTGTGTTATCTCAGGAGAAGTCACCGTCACTGATGGATAAATGCAGGGTTTTACGGTGGTCATGTCTCTCTATAACTGCTCCTCTGTTGCTCAGATGCCAGACGGACAGATCATCCAGTATGAGCATGATGCGGCCTTTCTGCAGGAGCAACAGGTGGGGCGGATATTGATAATCTACAGCTCTCTCAGAGTTGGCAGATAACCTAAAATGCTTTCCAGTGAGAGTTTTTCTTGACGAAAGCTCGCTGCTCTGTGTTCTTTACGTGTTCAGATTGCTGTAAGTCATGACGGTCACATCCAGTACTTACCGGTGAGCTCGGACCAACAGATAGTGAACCCTGACGATCTGGAGGCTGCTGCCCACTCTGCTGTGACAGGTTGGCTCTCAAATTGCACTTGACTTGTTTTATAGTCAGTCCTCCATTCCACTGTTTAATTTACCAAATTCATTAAAGACTATGGCTATGATCTTGCATGTAGAGTTTTTAGGTTTATAAATCTTGACTCTTAAAATCTATCAGATAAAAATGAGCTTGTGGAGATTTTATATTTCATTTGGTAATCTGCTGAACTGATCATTTGTCACACTTCCGTTGTTATAGTATGCTATTACAGGTAAGAGTAGGGACTGCTTTGAATGCTCCCTGTTGGTGTGTTTAATGCACATTTGAGAGTCAGCTGAAAAGCATTGAACTCATATCCAGTTTTAATGTGAATTTTTGCACATTCTTGGAACCAAAGAAGTTGCTCTTTGGCAGCTAACTCTTAAAACACTGCTGACAGTGCACTCCTTAACATAACATCAAGGAAGCAGCAATCACCAAGGTCTCAGCAGGTTGAATTTAATGAAATGAGAATGATGAATGGTTACAAGCTTGATGAAAACATGAAAAATCACTATTAAAATAAACACCAGGAGTGACTGCAGCACCCTGATAGCAAATCAGACTAAGTGTACAATCTTTGTTCTTGTAGCCGTGGCAGATGCAGCCATGGCGCAGACGCAGACAGTCTACACTGAAGCTACACCCGAACAGCTGGAGCAGCTGCAGCAGCAAGGCATCCACTATGATGTCATTACCTTCACAGATGAATAAACAGCTTTGTAAACCTCCAGGGGTACAAACCTGTGCAGAGGAGGGCCAACACAAACCACTATGAGCGAAGTCCAGTGACCTCAACTTATTTATGCATTCAGCTGGCTGTGAACTAAAGCACCATCTCCACCACAGAATCATCTCCTCGGGGCAGTCGCACTGTTTAATAAGATGATCAGCTTTTTGTAAATTCAAATTCTTGCACTCTTATTGCTTCTAACTTAATCATAGGGGCTGTGCATTCAATAGTTAATTTAAGCAAGGTTGGTCTGTTCTGTAATTATTAAAAATGAGTCGTGTTTACGTGCCTCAACTGCTTCCATTCGCAAGACAATGTTATCAGAGAAAATCAAATGGCTTATTTCATGTTCCAGAAAATATAGCAAGCGTCCAAGTCACTATTTTAATTTTTGAATGGAGTTGTGAGAAGGAAGTTTATTTTTGACCTGTAATCAGATCTGATAATTGTTAGAACACCACAACATTGTGTTTACTGATTAATAATATGTACATACCTTTTGCATTTTGTGTTCTGTGATGGAGGCTTTGTGTTGATTTGGTGAATATGAATTGTTTGATAAGCTGAAAGCTGACACCAAATAAATCACTTTGTGTACACTTTTGTATATTCTTTAATGTGTCTACATATGTCCACATTTTGGTCTTAAAGATATTCAGATCTGCTTTAAAGCATCATTACATTTTAATAGAGTGGGTACAATAAAAGCAAAGCCATTGCCAAAGTATTTCTCTGTTTGCACACTTTGTCAGAGATGACTTGATGCAGTTTGTCGTGCAGCTGTAATTTGTGGTGCTGTATTGCGTTATAATGTACTAATGGCAATTCCATTATGTGTCAACATTTTTTGCAACAGTGAAGGATGCGATGACAGAAACTCTTGAGTAATGTAGTGTAAACCAATACAGACACACCACAAAGTACATTGTATGAACTCAAAAATGACTGACACACTGTTATTGTCTTAGGTTGTGTCATATCGTACAGTTGGTCCTGGTCTTGTGTCCGCCCCCTGTATATCTGCATCATGGAAACAGATAACATGTACTTAAAAAAGAATTTAAAAAATGAAATATTGGACGTGTGCTACAATAATACACAAAGACCCAACAGCCTCATGGGGGACACATCATCTCCAGATCCAGCTGATGAACTTCCTCTTTTCTTTGGCAAGGAGGGGCATCAGATCCTCTAAAAACAGTGAAAAACTGTCACAAAGTAAGGAGCCTCAGTGAGCATTACACTAAAGATGAAGTTTTCATTTGTCTTGTTTCTTTTACTGGGTATGGTTTGGGGAAAAAAGTCATATTTGATCATTTTCTGTTCGGTGCCTGTAACGACATATTAATACATGTTTGTTTTCCAGATATCCCTTATCTGAAAGGGCAGCAGAGGATTGAGGAGTTTGAACACATTCTGCTGAGACTCACCTTCCCTTCATTTTACAGTAATTACAACAAGTCCTGCTGTAAACTCTATCCAGGAGGATGTTACAAGCTGCTGGACAGTACAGGATACACCTGTGACTTGCTGAAAGGAAGAGTTACAAAAACCGAGAACGACAGCTGGATAGAGTTTAAGATATCGAACGTGCGGTTTGAAGATGGAGGCTATTACAGATGTTCAGTGCGGGGAACTCAAAACCACATCTACAGTGATTACTATGTCGAGGTGTATGGTAAGCAGTCTTATAATCTTCATTAATCTGATGTTATAAATAGTCATTATGTAATAGCCTATAGTGTTTATAATAACACCAAAATCGCATTTTTGCAGCTTCATAAGATAAATGTTTACTTGCAAAATAATATGTTACTGTAGTTTTGTGTCCTAGGACAGTAGGGAAACAACAAAGGTTAATTATAGCCAGAAACTGTGGAAGCTTATTGGACATTCCTGCATTTTACAGAGGTTTCCCATCACCATAGTAAGTCTCAGCCTTCACTGACAACAACCATGAAAGCCCCCAACACCTCCACGACACTCCCAGACTCCAGTGGGGCTGTTCTGGCAGAGGACCACAGTGTCTATCCCAGGTATTCGCTCTGCAGATCATCCTCTGTTGCTCATTGGCCTCATAATGCTGTCTGACAGGAGAAAAACAAAGGTTAATCTGAATGCAGTGTATTTTCTTCCTTTCCAGAGTTCCCTGGAGCTTTAGCCTGCCTCTTGCTGTCATCGTGTCCATTACAGGCATGATGTTGATCACTTCAGTTATTGGTGTGGTTTACTGCAGAGCCAAGGCAAGACGTACACAGTCGGGTAAGTTTCCTTAAATTTATGATACCGTTTCTGAAAAAAAAGAGGGCATTATTCTTAAATAGAATATAATATTTCTGTTTCTTTGTAGACAAATATGGGGAAACTCTGCATGAGTCACTGAAACAGGAGCCTCTAGTAAGTGCAAAACAGGGAACATGTAGCGCCTATGATTCACTGTCACTTGTTTTTAAAAGCAGATTGAATGTTCAGGCTTCAGACTTCCTCTGCATCACTGTCTCTTGACAAAGTTTGTCTTCCCCAGGAAACAAGTGGCATAGTCTACACAACAGTGGACTTCAAAGCTCACCAGAAGCCGACAGAGGTGTATGCAAACCTGAAGATGTACAAAACACAAGCGGGAGCCCTGAACTCCACCTGTGGCACAGAGCATGATGGGATGGTGGAGTACTCCACACTGGCAATCCACCAGTGACTTCAGGAGAAAGTTCAATTTCTGGGACTGATTATATTTGTTACAACACTGTGTTTTTAAGGGGAACATAATCTGTTAACTAGTTGTGGTTGGTAGTAATCAGCCTGTGTAGAGTTCAAAAGACATTTACCAGCAGGGGGGCAGGACCTGGGGGGAAGGGGGACTGGGTATACAGAGCGCTCATGTGAGAGGGGCCCACAACGATACAAGAATGAAAAGCTGTGGATGTTGAGAGGGGCCGATACAGAGGGCCTATGTACAGGGTACAGAATTTTGTGTTATGCTCCTGTTTTTCTGGTCAAGGAGGATCTAACCAAAAGATACAGTTGGTTGCACTGTGGGAAATGTAGGATCCAGCATTTTTGGAGCTTGACACACATTATTGACTAAAAATCATGATATCTTTGGCCTCTGTTGGTTCTAACCATTATTTCGACTGTCATGGGGCCCCCAACTTTATGGAAGTGCAATATTAAATCATTGAATGCCCCTTAAAGTGTCGATAACGAGTTGTTTGTGAGAATGATAAATTGGAGAAAAGGAAGTGACAATGGCATTAAAGAAATGAACACTGTCTTGATAATGCACATGATCTGGTCAAATCTGGGACCTTTTCACAGGTTCAGATAGCAGCACAGTTGTCAGATCATCTCATCGAGCTATCTTTTGTAATATCAATGTTTGTCCTTATCAGTTTGTTCTCTATTACAGGCCAGAGGAAACCTGGCCCTCCGCTATTCTGAGAGCTGCTCGATACTCTATTCTTGGCCTGTTCTTCCTCTGCTCAAAAAAAGCTGCTGGTGATCCTTTTTCTATCCTCGATAAAAGGTCAAGTTTCTCTTAAGAGCAGATGAATGAACAGACTGGAGATCCTTATTCCTGTGACATTTCAGTGCCGCACCGTAACACAAAACTGAGGCGAGTTAAGACGTTTCTGACGACCTTTTCGCTGTACTGATAAATGATCTCCGTTGGAGTCACCACAGTCTGACTGACACACACACACCAAAAGACACAGAAGGTTTTTAGTTGCTGTAATCGATTTAATATAAATGCAGCTACATCACATTCACATACATTCTCTCAACAGTACATACTTATTATCCATCAGGTGTCTTATTTGATTACACGTTCTTGGCCAGACCAATCTGCTCATTTCCGATATCAAAGACAACGTAGTACTCCCTGATGAAGACATCTCCCAGGATCCAGAGCTGCGAGTAGCCACCCTGGCCAAAGCCAGTGCTGCAACCAGAGGAGCTCTGCGGAGAGACAAGAGAAACCAGATTTACTTCCTCCAAATCTTCATTATAATGTTAAAAAAATTTCTGTTACAGAGAGGAGTCAGTTGGGGTGAACTGACCTGAGAGACGTAGGCAGATGAAGGAACGCTAAAGGAGTGTCCGCCGAGAGTGAAGGTGACATCAGGCATGCTCTGGACGCTCTGGCAGTTCACCATGGCCTGTGAGAAGAACATCACACACACAGCTGAATAGCGTGTAACAGCAGCAGTTGTATTTATTGGGATTTTACAGGTTTCCAGCTAAAGCAAGTAACCAAGTCCTGCTTAATTATTTTCATTTGAGAGTTTTGACGTCAGAGCTGTAAATGTTTACTCTGGGTTCAGAAAATGGGGAAAATTTACTTCAAATGGTATGGTGTGATGGTATGACTCACCTCTCCGTACTGGTTGGTTGAGGCTCCCACCCAGGAATTGATGTTATTGATGTCATTGGTTGGGCCAACGATCAGGGAGGTACCAGTGTCAATGATGGCCTGGCAGCCACCAGAGCAGGCCACAGTCTGTCCATTGATGGTAACGCTGTGAGGAGGAACAGCAGAAGGTAGATTTCAGCCAAGCTAGGATGCTTTGTGCAACTTGTGCTTTGTTGTTAGTGTGTGCTTTCTTTATACCTGTCCATGGTGATCTGCCAGTAGGTGGCAGAGGACAGAGGGATCCAGGTGAGTGATCCAGTGAAGTAGCTGTTGTCAATGCCACCAAAGAGCACCTCACTGCCCTGCTCACTGTTGCTATAAGAGAGTACAACAAAACAAATTAAATGTAAATGTAATGTCAAATGGCATGCTCTCAAAAAACAGATTTCCATCCTGTTCAGTACCCGCTCAGGTAGACAGAGAACAAGGGCTGGGACACCAGATTCTGACTGATCATGTTGTAGAAGACAGGCACAACATTGTCAGAGGCCAGGGACTGGAAGGCCAGACCCAGGATGCCATCAGCCGCCATGCTAGCCATGAAGGGAGCCTCAGACAGGCTAAGTCCAAAGACCTGGTTGGCCACAGAGATGCCGCCCACCTGGATACACAAGACAGCAGTCAGTCATAGTTCAACAGAGCACGGAGATATGCCTGTTTGAAGTCTAAATAGACTGTGCATTTTTTCCAGGGCTTTTGCTTACCTCAACGGTGTCACTGGCCAGATATCCAGTCATGCTGCCAGTGCCGTACTGGATGGACAGAGACCGGTCACCCCATTTGAAGGTGGAGGACTGCTGTGGGTTGAATTTATGGTGGTTCTCTGTAGAGAAATGGTATGTTTCTCAAATGTGCATATTAGGAATATTCCAAAAAAAAAAACAAAAACCTGTACCACTTGTTGTCCTGGAGTAACTGCATTGAATGTTGTGCCACTGCCCATACTTAATAATCTGGATTTGTTAAACAAGTGTTTAGATCTTCTCCTGGCAAAATTAGCATACAGCAAACTAAAAATACTACATTATAACTTATCTTCCAGAAATCAAAGTTTTACCTTGTAGAGGTGCAGACTTATTAGAAGCAAAACACTATAATCAATAATGATAATATAATAGACAGTACTTGTGTAAATGTAGTTAGTTACTTGCCACCGCTGTGTACAACGCTATCCGAATGTCTGAGGCTCTTTAACCCCCAGGATACAACTGACTGAATAACAGGTGGTAGTCTAAGTACTCAGTAGTACTCACCGCAGGCCTCGCTGGAGCAGTAGACTGAGGGGACCCACAGGTTGGAGGAGCCAGTGTCAAAGATGACAGTGAAAGACTGAGGTGGGTTACCAATGGAGATCACACCATAGTAGGACAACTAGAGGGACACAACAAGACAAATTAACAGATGAACAGCTTGATTCAAAGCATAAAATATGCACGTCTTTGTGTTTTTCTTCCAGCATAGCATTATATACCTGCTCCTTGTGCATTCAGAGACACACAACTCTCTATACAATGTCTTTTAACCAAAGGCTACACAGGACAAACAAGAGGATGGACTGAGTCTAAATCTGTCGTCTCTGGTCTGGACTTACATCAGCATCATTGGTCATTGACTCGCTACCAGCCTGGAACTTGGTCATTGGGTTGTATGGATACAGCTTCCTGTACTTGTCCCATAATCCTTTCTCCTGCAGGTCTTGCCTGGCAGTCTTTCCCTTGATCAGGGGAATCCTACACCACAAAGGTGGATAAAAAAAAAAAAATCAGCAAAATGCACAGATGACCAGAATTGTATAGCTGGAGAAATCAGAGATGAAGCTCCAGACTTTGAGCTTTGTGCAAGTTTAAAAGCTGTGATAGCTCAGCACAGGGTGGCCTTTAGATTTCCCCTCAGGAATATTCGATGAGGAGGGTTGTATTTCAACAGTTCAGCCTATTGAGGTGTAAAATGTCAAAGAAATGAAGGCACAGATTGCTTTTGAACCAGCCAGGTCAGACTTACCTATGCAGGCATTCGGAGAGGGCCACGAGGGCTGTCAGGACAATGAGCCACTTCATCATGTTGGTCACTTTGCTGTTGGACTCTGAGAGTGAAGCTCAAGTCGCAGAGCCCAGCCCTTATATACAACATATCAAGGTTATGCCCTTCCACATGTCTAAATATTGTGTATCAGTTGGAGATAAGAAATATGCAATATGGTGATAAATTGTCTCTTATCGAGGAGCAAATTAAAGATTAAACAAATGAACAATGAAGACCTGTGACTGAATATGAAAATATCTGGCACCCACAGTTTACTGGAAAAGAAAGCTTGATTTATAAACTGGGATGGATATTTTGTGTGTTTTTATGTTTTATATTGTTAAAACAATCTGCTCATATCAGTCATATATTCTTATTGAAATCTTTGTGTTTTACTCTTTGTACTACTGAAGAAAGATCTTATGTGCAAAAGTCATGAAAAACAGCAAAAAATCAGTCTTTAACTTATATTATCCATCAGATCATTTGTATATACATAAGATAAGTGTTTAAAGGACACAATGTGCACTTAATGTGTTGCCATGTCGATCAGGGGATTTGATGTCCACAGCCTATGTGTAACTTTGATATGGAAATTTTCCACGTGTTTCCAAGGGTGTGACCTAAGGTTACGTGGCCAGGGTTGTCTGATAAGAGACACAGAACAAAGACACAGAGAAATGGCTGGAATTGTGAACAAAGAATATCAAAATGTGTGGTGACTCCTAAGAAGCTTACTCAACACTCAGTACACATACAGCAGTTGGACTTTTGCTTAGCAAGCTGATTTCATGTCTGCCAGAATGACTGCCGTCACCTTGAGTTGCATTTGGTTTCGAAACATGTTTTTGCAATTAATTTATCCCACGAAACACTAAAAGTGACCTTTATGAAAGCACAAACTATTACAAGTATTTACTTCATTAAAACAACATAAAAATACTTCATTAGAAAAGCCCTGCATTAAAAATGTGACTAACCATATGTACTTACTGACAGTAGAATGTACTTAAAATATCAAAAATAAAAGTTGTGCAGATTAATGGTTCCTGTCAGTGTGATATGCATCATATTACTGCATTATTATCATTAGTTATGCATTAATATGTCAGCAGCCTTTTTTGCAGCCTCTTAAAGTCAAGCTAATTTTGTCCATGGCATTAATTTATGGGAAGCCATTTATTTTATAAGCTCATCAAAGGTTTTGTGTATAATAACTTGATCTACAAAGTAAAGAGTATTTACCGCTTTTACTTAAGCTACAAGTTGCTACAGCATAGCTCCTGAGTAAATGTATGCAGGTACATTCCACCATTGTCAAAGCAACTCTAATAAATCACAGCTCATAATATCTCTGGTGATTTATTGTTTTATAGTTAAGTCCATTAGATCGATTTGTTTTGTTGTTAAAGGTCCTAATGTCTTTGAAAAAACTGTCAGAAATGTCAGTTTTACTAAAACTTCTGTTGGAAATGTTCTGGTGGAATTTCCCTTTAATTGTGCTCAGTCGTCAGTTCATGTATAGCAAAGTCATGAGCTGTTTGTGACCTTCATCATAATCAGACCGCGATAAAAGCCGTCTGACACTTTGTTTAATCAAGCAAAATGAGCTGAATATGGGAAACACCTTCACGAGGCACTTACACAACAACAGTGTTGTGATCATACTTTTATTGACAACAATATTTATACATTTTTCTTGATAAATTAACATAAAATGAGCATGAAAACAAAACAGAAAGTGTTTCTATTGTTCACAAAGACCGTCTTTGATTTTATTAAATAAAAAGAGTCTGACGTCTACTGTGGCTCTTGTTAACAGGTTACACTGTCTTGACATTTCTTTTTTCTGTCCTTGATGTGTGGATGAGTAGAATCCAAAGTATGTATGACAGTGCATAGAGTACACAAATGAAGAACACAGTCAGTGAAGATTAAATATGTGTTTCTTGTCCACGGCCTGTTCTTCACTCTGAAATGCTGTTTCTGTTGTGCTCGTCTTCATCTGAATGTTTGGGCACCTTTTAAAAGTCCATGTTTTTGAAGTCGTCTGTACATCTGTACTTGCTATCATCGTACCTGGTGCACACCAAGTGGGGGAGACAGGGGCAGGTGTGATGTTGCCTTTTGCCTGGATAGGGCACCTGAAAGTGGGAAAAGGGGGGGGGGGGGGGGGGGGGGGATAATCTGACAGTTTAAATCCTTCATCAGCTGACAAGTTGAGCTGCAGGTCTTAAAAAGCTGCTCTTTAAAAGTCTAAATTCAGGGACGGATGTGGTGTTAGCAGAACTAATTGTTCCCATCTCCAGATTGTCAAAGTGATGTATGGCTCTGATTACCTGCTTCACTGTGGAGAAGATCAATAACTTCTGCAGTTATCAGCAGGTTTTCTAAAGCTTCAACCAACCTGCCAGCACTTGATATAATCTGATTTCCACGAACGCAGAAATCAAGTGTGGGCGAGAGAGAGAATAAGAGTATGACTGTGTGTGTGTGTGTGTCTGTGTGTGTCTGTGTGTCTGTGTGTGTGTGTGCATTGCTCAAGCTGTGCGGACCTGTAAACCGGTTGGCACAGTCACATTGTGAGGACTCGCCTTCCGTATGGGGACAAAACACAAGTCTCCATAAGGTAAAGCATTAAATCTTGGAATGAAGACTTGGGTTAACTGTTGGGGCAGGTTGTGGTTATGGTTATGGTAAGTCTTCAGGGAATGAATGTGTCAATTTAATGTCCTCTGAGGTGATGGAAACATGACTGTGCATTTGTAAAACTTGACTTTGCTACATATTACAGACTTAACCCTGCCGTTTGCTAGACTTGGTTTTAAGGGTTTGTGTAGAATTAGGTTTAAGTTGAGGTTGGGTATTAAGTTGTGATGGTTCGGGTTAGGGTAAGGGTCTAGAGAATGCATTATGTCGATGAAGGTCCTCACAAGTGTAGCAGTGTGTGTGTGTGTGTGTGTGTGTGTGTATGTATGGGTAGCAGACAGTGTGATGCAGGAAGATTAGTGACGTCACATTTCTCCCCACCTTGTGGCTAAAGGGGTGGCATTCATCCCCTTCCACACCCCTTGGGACGCACATCCTCAGACCCCTCAGCCACAGACTGACGGCACAGCAAAGACCAAAACCACACTGCAGGTCTCTCTCACAGGCCTGCAGGTGGAACGACAGAGAGCCGACGAGGCGGAGGTACAGACAGGAAAGAATAAAAGAGGCAGAGGATCAGACGAAGAGAGTCTGTTTAATGCCAGTGAATCACTTGTATTTTCATTTATGCTAATAGAGATGCCTTCTCGTGTCCGCACGATGAAAGCCATGTTATCCACTGCCCGTCATCTCCTTAATCCATTTACAAATGAATATCAATCAGAGGACAGAGATGATTTCCTCTGGTTTTTCCAGTGGAGTTGAAGCGGAGGAGGATGTGGTCTCCTGTCAGTCATGTGTAATCAAATTTTAGAAAATTATCCAGAAAAGTGAACTGTGCTGTTTGCATATATATATAGATTGTTGGAGTTTTTTGTTATTTTTTCATATTTATAGATTCAATGTGAGAAAATCAAACAAACATCAAAAGTCAAGGGCTAGTAGTATTATAAACAAACTGTATGTGGAGGTTTGAGTGGATGTGCAGCATGATTCACAAAGCACAGACATAATTAAAGCTGAAATAATTAGTCGATCAATTCATCAAAAGAGAATTAATTGCAATTTTTCTTCAACTAAATGAACTGTTAAAGTCATGGAGCAAAAATGACAAACAGTTGGTGGCTCCTGCCTCTCAGGGTTTTGCTGCTTTTCTCTGTTTTATATTGTTGTAAATTCAGCATTTGGGAATTTTGGACTGTTTGTCAGACAAAAACAAGCTGTTTGGAGGCGTCACCTTAGGCTCAGGAAATGCGTGATGGATACTTCTCACTGCATGTTGCAGACTAAAGTGATTCATGACTGAAAAATTACGTGATAACAAAAATAAGTGCTTCTTCCAGCCAAACAATTGTGCAGAGTGTCCCAGTATACTATGACAGAAAGCGTAGATGATATCAGTGTAAAATGTTATTTCTTATTTGGCACTTCTCAAGAGTACAGTAATTCATGACGTACATACATGAATCTAATCAACTGCTACAATAACGGAGCAAAAATGAGTTAAGCAGCAGAGCCAGAAGCATCTCACTCACCCCTGTGATGACGGCTCCTCTGGACCAGCTCAGAGACAGCAGGAGGAAGGACAGCAGCACCGCCCTGAAGCCCATGACAGCAACAGGAGAAGTGGACTCTCTCAGCACCCTCAACACAGGACACCAGCTGTTAACGCTCTCTCCGGCACCTCGCACTGGATCCTCGCCTCTCCAGTCAGTCATGAAGGTTCCCAGAACTCCTCAGAGGGGGGAGCCACACTCTCTCCCTCTCTTTATCCCCTGCCGACCCCCACCCAACACTCCCTCCCTTCCTCTCTCCCTCCCCATGTCTGAGAACTCCCTCTCTGCCTGTTTCCTCAGAGGCTTCGTCATTTTACTCCTCCGGATGACAGCTGGACACTCTACCTGTAGATTGTGTGGGTTTGACCATACGTCTGCTCAAGGCAGAGGAGGACAGAGTTTCCATGACTCAAGTACTTCAAGCTATGTAAACCTTTCATCAGCTGGAAAGTAACTTTCCTTATTCTATTACGGGGTGTGTGTGTGCTATGATGGCACATACTGTGACAGCTGTCACCAACTGTATTCCACACTGAGAGAATAAGGCCTCTAAGGTTAAAAACAATGCCACATAAACTACTCTGTAATTGGTGTGATGATGAGTATTTCTTTGGTGTGTGTGTTCAAACATATCCATTTTCTTCAAATATTCTTTCATTTGTTCACTATTTGCATTTACTTCACTTGAAAGCAGTTTCATCACAATGCTTAAAGCTTGAGAGTCCCTCTCACTGCATCTCACTGACATTGCTTATGAAGCTACAGTGTCACTTAATGGATAACAGAATCTGAAAAATGCTCATTTACTTTGTGAACTACTATATTACATAAATGATAGTGAAATCCCTGACTTACATTAGCCATTATGTGGTACATGGCAGGGTGATGATACACTGACTCTGAGTCAGATCTCTATTTTGGGTTCAGCTCATTTGGAGATTTACTGAGGTTGTAAAGTGGCCGTATGTAGCAAATAATGGGATCTAGTTTGTACGCAACCATCCCTCCTTCAAGATCTAAGATTCTTTGAATGTGTATGTGTGCATGCGTGTGTGTGTGTGTGTGTGTGTGTGTGTGTGACATCTTATAAATTATTCTGCATCCATAAACTTGTTCGTGTGTTTGCCTACGTGCATGCTCTGGCAGTGATGGGCAGCAGGTTGTCAGCAGAAGCGCCCGGGATCTGATTTAAACTGCGAGGAGAGAAATATGAGTGAGCAAAGAGGAGAGGAAAAGATAGAATTAGAGGAAGAGAGAGGGAGCGTACCCCATGGGTTAGTCAGCAGGACATTACCCTGCTGCTTCACAGGTGATGGATTCCTCCAATGCGGTGGCCACATAATTACATTCACCCATTTCTGCCCTGTCAGCAGCAGCACTGAAGCCTCACTGTCTTGGAGCAGGCAGCAGAAATCATGCAGGTAGGTGAGCTCCGGCAGTGGCCTCCAGCTAACTTTTGAAGAAAACACATTAACAAAATCCATCAACAAGAACAAGCCTGCGAGAACAAGGCTCCTGCTTTATACTCATAGTATTAACTCTATATTTTATGTTCAATAAAAAGCAGAGCACTTTACCAAAGAGCAGTTGGTAAAGTTCACATTATGTTGTAAGTGTTTATAATGTTGAATAATATTTGCACCATTCTTTTATGACTAATCGGATGGTAACTGGGACGGTGGAGATGATCTTGTTTCTAGATTTGACTGTCAAACAAAAACGTGATGTTTCTCCAAATATCTGTTTTATGACTGAGCAGCATGTGACACTGGAGCTGTTTTAGGCGACCTCAGGATATTTGTGAGAGTCATCTGATTGTGACTGCCTGTGCAACGCGTGAGAACAAACTGGAAACTGCATTCAATTACAGTATACATTATATATTCCAGAGGAAAAAAATAACTCAAGTAATGCAATTATTTATTCATGCACGTCTGAAAATGAATTTCTCACTGGGGCTGGGATGAAGAGAGTGCCATAAGAATGATGAAATATAGAGAGGCAGGGTTTTCATTACATTGCTGATCTAGTTGAAGAAAATGATTTTAGTGGATGAGGAACACGCCACATAGAAGAAGCCAGGAAAAATAAACATAAACACTACCAAGTTAGTAAATATTGTTTCAATATTTCTTCACATAAACCTGACAAGGAAATCTATCTATCTATCTATCTATCTATCTATCTATCTATCTATCTATCTATCTATCCACTGCATGTGTGCTATACAGATAAGCACACATCGTACGCTTAACAATGTTAGAGTATCATACACAGCAGCATCACACGTTTTGGTTTATTATTTTACCGCGCTTCTCGCTGCTTGGTCCTCACAGGGACCCGTAGTGCACGTGACGGTCAGCTGACACCATCCGGAAGCTTGTAGGAAGCAGACAACCACAATAACAAAACTTCATACACACAACTTGAATTTTGCAGTTATTTCGATTGTTAAAAATGGAGTCGACCCTCGAACAGCATCTCGATGACACGTAAGTTGATACCAGCCTGTTTTTTTTGTTTGGGTTTTAAATTCAGGGACGTTACAGACGAGTGATGCCTCTTTCCTTGTTGTGTTGTTTGCAGCATGAAAAATCCAGCAGTGGTCGGTGTGCTGTGCACGGATCAACAAGGACACAACCTGGGCTGTAAGAAACACCGACTCTCTTGTCTTGTCAGAGGTTTTTCAGGAAAAATAACAAATCCTAACAAATTGGCCTTTTACTGAGGGCGGAGTTTGTGTGTCGGTCAGTGAAATGACTCAGGCGGACCTTTAAGTTAGCCCTAAAAAACTACCTCCGACAGAAACGTTTCTACTCGCGAATAATACAAATGACAGACTGATTGCACTGTCAGTGTTTTCACCAACCATGACTTGTAATTAGTCTGAAATGTAATAACTTCAAGGTGAACGGACAACTCTGAAAACATGGAGTTCAATCACCATCATCACCATCATCACCATCATCATCATCATCTTGTAGTGAGCAGCACAACACTTCATTAGTCAAAGGCCGCAGCCTCTAAACTAGAGCTGAAACCATAAGTCGATTAATGGATGAGGACAGAAAAATGCTTGGCAGCTATTTTGATAATCTGTTAATTGTTTAAGTACTTTTTCACGAACATGGCCCAAATTCACTTGATCCAGCTTCTCAACTGTGAATATTTTCTGGTATTTCTCTCACAGTAAACTGAATATCTTTGAGTTTTTGGACATTTGTCAAACAAATTTATTACATTTTAACATGTCACCGCTGGCTCTGGGAGCATTTTTTGTTATTTATTGACTGACTTTTTATAGACCAACACATTGAGAAAATAATTTGTAGAATATTTGATAATTAAAATAATCATTAGTTGCAGTCTGACCCACAACATCTAACTCCAAATGTCCTTTTATCACTGCTTAAGCCACAGTGGTCAGATGTTTAAAGGACGGCGTCAGTAAGATCAGAAGACAGCAAATAGTTTATTTGCCATTTCTCATTGAGCCTTACACACAGTAACCCAATAATAAAGTAAAATATCCTCTATAACAACTGAGAAGACTCATGTCTTACCTGTTGTCTGACGTCTGCCTGGTCCGTATCCGCTAACTGTGGTACTTACATAAAACCCGGTTTCGCCATCTGAGTGTAAAGTTCTTATTAAACGTGTTTGAGAAACTATATCTGAGGATTTGCACCTGTAAACTAAGTTTGACAACAAAGTGATAAACTGCAGAACAAAAAGAAAGATGACTGAAATTGAATTTATGGAAAATATTTGTCGTTTATCAGTTTTTGTGACAATACCAGATACCATAGATGGATGGATGCTCTTCAGCTGCCTCTGGAAAACGAATCATTAGCACTCGCTTTGACATTTTCTTCAATACGGTGCCGTAACACCCTCTCATATGTACCACTTGCCAGGCCGCGGCTCCCTGTCTGATGAACACGGCGGTGTTGTGTCAGTTTTGGCCAAACAAGCTGCAGCTCTCACCAGAGACCCAACAGACTCTCCAACCGTGTGCCTGGAGTCTGAGTCAGGGTGAGCACTGACGCAACCTTTTGTCTTATTTGCTTGACTGACCTGTATCTGCCCCTTTTTTCCTCCATCTCAGTGGATTTAAGAGGTCTGGCTATAGTGGTTTTGATAAATGCTTGGGGAGATCAATAGATCTAGGAAAAAAAAAAAAAAGAGTTGAAAGAGATCCAAACTCTAAGATTGATTTTGCGTCCATTACTTGTAGCACAGATTGTGATCCAAACTTGGCAGAGGGGTTTCTTTTCATTTGCTCGGCTGTGCTGCCACCTTCTGGACAAAACACTTCATGGTGCAAGGCTGTCAGTGACCTCAACTCCCACCAGTAGTTATTAATAGAAAGAAACCATTTCAAATGTTCGACCTCACAGTGATTGTGTTCGCGCTGCAGAGGAGCCTGCTGCTCTGTTGTGACTCGCAGGCTGCTTTCTAAGATTACGGATTTGTCAACAAGGTGTAAATCAATGGCTTGATAACTGGTTCAGATATCAGATTCCAAAACAAAATGTGACAGGCTGTGCAGTCTAAAATTGACTGACAGAGCAAGTTATTTGAGTTTGGGTTTGGACCTAAGTAGAGTTTAAAGGCCAACATTCACTATCTTTAGATATTTCTCCTTCTTAAATAGCAAAATTTGTATTTGCGGCAGGTTGAAAAAGTCTGTGAAGCAGCTGTTTAACTCTACTGCTGATGCCCAGCATGATGCTAATGATGAGAAATAATTATATAATCAGAACATCGCCAACAATGGTAATCCTGAGGGAACTGGGTTAAAGACTGTAGTACTGCTCGGTCATGCAATAACTCATCAAACTGCACCATGTACATAAGATTGAATGTCAATGACAGACAGGTTGATGTGATTATCAAACGTCAATACATGCCATCCAGAGATAACACCAAAGCAACATGTTTCTCAGTTTTTGTCTGTCTCCCAGCTGTCTGTGCAGTTATCAGGTACGTGTCTGTCTCACTGCGTTGTTTTCTCGTTCCTTGTTTTCTAGAAACATTCTGGTGAGGAGTCATGGGACCATCACAGTAGCAGTTCACAAGATAGCATCATGAAGACAGCACACCTCACAGACGAGTTTCCTTGTAGAGAAATGTTAACACGTCACAGCCCGAGTGACCTTTGAGGAAGATCTTCACTTTGCAAGAGAAATCTGGACTTTCCACATGTGTCTGTTGTGTTTTCTGTATATTCAGATCGCATATTTAAACCAGAACATGACCGCTAACTTTCTGATGCTTGCCGTGTTCTTTTATAGAAAATATATGTATCGCCATTCTGTCAGTGATGCTGTTTTATTGATATCATGTACAAAGTAGGCCTGTTAATGTGTGCATGTCTCATTTTGTTCCATATTCTTAAATCCAAGGCAGTCATGTGCAGAATAACAACCTTTAATAAACTTTAACTTGACTTTGTGCTGCCCTCTTCCGCGTTAAGTATTCATTATTTTCTCCTTTGCTCAGTGTTTCGTAGTTAACCAATTAACTCTCTTTGGCAGCTGGATGAAAGTCATCCCAGAAATGGAAAAAAAAAAAAAAAAAAAAAGAGAAAGAAAAACAGCTTTGCAATCATTGATTTTAGCTGCTATGAAGACACTGAAGTCACCTCAATCATATACAGACTATAGGTTCGTGAAAGAGGTGGAGTGGACCAGGTGGATGCTGGTTTCACTCTGGATGATCAGAGGAATTCTTGCAGGTTTGTTGAGAAAACCTGCGCAGATGGAGGCGCAGTGCGTCCTGGTGGCGCACTGCCTTTAACTGGGACCTGAGGAACGTCTGCGGTGTGTCTGATGTCCTGACCGCAGAGCTTTTTTTTTTTTTTTTTTTTCTTCCTCCCTCTGAGCCCTTAGATGAGGTTCGCTGCTACGTCTCGGTCACGTGGCTCTCCTCAGTGAAGGCTTTGCCCTCTGCGGCTCCTCAGCACAGCCAGCCAGCGATGTTGGGGCTGAAATGTGAGATGCCGCTCGGAGGGACTCGCTCATAGAGGCGAAGTTATGGCACGCTCATCATCGGAGAAAAAGGCCCCGCAGCAATTTCTCTGTGCCAAAAAGTCTCACACTGGTGACGCGCACGCCTTTCTGGGACGCACAACTCCGGAGCTAGAAACCCCCAAATTACGCGTCAAATTAAACTGAATGAAAATTAGGACAGAAGCGCGTCGAGGACTGCAGGAGATTTCAGGTATGGACTTGTTCTTCTTATTTTAATTATTTCTTTGCGCATTTACATAAATCAGTAATCCTTTTAAAACATGAGATGACTGAACAAAAGCATTCCATTCAGATTGTCATTCGTTTTCTTTATTGGTGAAATATTGGTCACTGCAAACTTTTTCAAGGACAAGAAATCCTCTAAAGTTATCTTTGCCTGTAAAAGTTTTCACCCACATTGCGTCAGTGCAGATTCGTGCCTCTTTTTGACAGCTGTCAACGCAGATGACATCTTGAAAAACACCGCTGAAGTGTCAGTGCTCCTGGATTCTCGCATCTGCCTGATCGAGCGCTGGTCTGAGTGAGGGGCGCGATGCAACAGGCCTGTGAGGCGAAGATAACAGGTCGTTCACTGCTGCACACGGTGAGACCTCCCTGTTTTCTCCCCATGGTAATACGGTTTTTGCATATGCCTCCATGGACTAAGCCAAAAGCTTGCAGCTCAACACTCTGCATTTACTACATAATCCCACAATTCCTCAGGACTGACGACTGGCTCCCCTCATAACTGTGCTGTGCTCATAGTTGGAGGGTCCAGAATTTGTATTACCTTGGTGGATGAAACAAATAGAGTACAGAATAGGCAGTGTTGGAACATGCCCACAATCCTGACAGTTTACTAAGTGAGTGACATGTTGTTGAGCCTTTTAACGCTACAAAACCCATCCTGGTAGGATTAAAATACACACTTACATAGTCTGAACAGGACTTTTCATCTCTGGTCTGCACTGTGTGAGCAAACTTTTACATTCTGCAATCGTGTTTAGAGAGTTTAAAAGAAACTTTTACATGCTAAATTAAAAGACAATAACGCTGCAGGGGGAGATCATTTTACCAACCATTGCTCTGCAGTCATGCTATGTGCATGTGTATACATGTATATGAAGAAGCTATTACAGTGACGTCAGCAGATAATATGTGTGTATTCTGAAACTACCCCTTTTTTTTTCCAGACTTTTACACAGTATAGACTTCTCTTCATTTCTGCAGGTGTTGATGCACCCTCTTCAGTGAGGATGTGGGGAGAGCTTGGAAATCACTGAGGGGGGCATCTGGCTAATTTGATTTGTGGAGGAAGCACAATGCAATATTCTTCTCAGCACTACACACTCTATATGTTAAGCCAGCCTGCTGACTGAAGCGCTATTGCTACATATCTCATCTAATGCATATTATCTTTATGCACTTCAATTAAAAAAAAAGCAATAGAGAAAAAATGGAAGTCGTACATAAACTTTGAATGTGCTGTTAATTACAGAATCCCAGATTCTTGGAGGTTAAGGAGTATGGAACACTAGTTTGTCAGTTTGAGGGCAAATGTGACAAACTTGTGCAACTAAGCTTTGAGTCAAGTGGGTCAGTCCACCAGTTTGGCCTGAAATATCTCAACAACTGTCTGGTTGATCGCCGGAGGATGAAACATAATTGTGACCTCCTGCCTTTACCTCTGGCGCCAGCAGCAGGTCAAAGTTTACAGTCATCTCTGTGAAGGTTCCCAGACAATGAATCTTAATAACTTTTCCGCTCATGCCACAACAAGGCTCAGCTTCTAGTATAAGAGTGAAACGTCTGAACAACTCCTGGATAGATTTAGAATATTGTCAATACAGAATGTTCCTGTCTAATATCCACACTGTTGTCTGCCGAGCGCTCCTTATGTCTCTGCTTTCAGAGTGATTGTGCACCTGCATTGATTTCTATCTTCTTTTTTACCCTCATGTGGTTGTGTCACTTGTTACTTGTCGTTCTCTTCTTGTTGCAGGTGCAACACTAATCTTGATGCCGCCATAGTTACAAGTGCCCTTCAACCAACCTGAGAATGACACTCAGAGAATAGGACTCCTGAGTTTATTCGTCACCTCCAGAGCCTTCAGGCAAACTACCAAATCGGTCTAAGAGGTAA